>NC_064616.1:576017601-576628101 GCF_023898315.1 Schistocerca nitens | reverse complement strand
TTCACTGACATTCTACGCAAGCTAATTTCATTGCAACCAATTCAGCACTTCCAGTGATTATTGTACAAACTTCCAGTGATTATTGTACAAACTTCCAGTGATTATTGTACAACTAAAACGATTACAGAACATGGCATGTCATAAAAAATTTAATCTGCGCAGATAGCGGTCCCACTGCTCTTCAGTCAAATCATACGAAGGACAATACGCAATTGATTTCTTTTTAGAACTTGTCACTATTACATATATTTTCAGTCTGTGACTTCTTGTCAGTTTTACAAATATCTGTGTCAGTGGATTTTTCTCTGCGACATGTACAGGGTGTATCAAAAAGAATCATAGGATTTGGCACGTCTATATTTCTAAAACTAATAAACGTATACAATGAATTTTGTTTTTTGATGAACGGGAAACTCAAAAAGATTTTTTCCATACTTTTTCATAGGCGTTCAATATGTCCCCCCTTGAGATGCACGACATATGTCAGTGAGGTATTAAAATTGTTCCCACGCTGCAGCGAGCATGTCTTGAGTTACAGCTTAACAGCTGTTGCTATACGATGCCTCAATTCATTCATCGTTGTTGCTAATGGACGCACATACACAGAGTCTTTTATAAACCCCCCACAAGAAATAATCACATACAGTCAGGTCCCGTTGATCTTGGAGGCCAGTGATGTAAGATTGAACTCCACACGTTATTGTTTGTCACCTTCACGAAGAGCTTTCAGTAGACGAATTTTGTATGGTTTCATGTGTAAACGTCGACCCAACACACGCTAGACTGAACTGTCGAGCTGCACGGCGAACGGATTTCTGCGGACTCCTTGTGAAACTATGGCACATGCGTTCGATGTCTGTGTCAGACAGTCGTTTAATGGACAAAGCAAGAGCATATGGACTATCGGACCTATTGTGTGACTGGATTGAAGAATTCCTAAATAACAGAACGCAGCATGTCATTATCAATGGAGAGAAATGTTCCGAAGTAAGAGTGATTTCAGGTGTGTTGCAGGGGAGTGTCGTAGGACCGTTGCGATTCACAATATACATAAATGACCTTGTGGATAATATCGGAAGTTCACTGAGGCTTTTTGCGGATGATGCTGTAGTATATCGGCGAATACACAGAAAGAAAGATCCTTTATCATTTAGCTACAATATAGCAGGTCAGCAACTGGAAGCAGTTAATTACATAAATTATCTGGGAGTAGGAATTAGGAGTGATTTAAAATGGAATGACCATATAAAATTAATCGTCGGTCAAGCAGATGCTAGATAGATATTCATTGAAAGAATCCTAAGGAAATGCAGTACGAAAACAAAGGAAGTAGGTTACAGTACACTTGTTCGCCCACTGCTTGAATAATGCTCACCGGTGTGGGATCCGTACCAGATAGGGTTGATAGAAGAGAGAGAGAAGATCCAACGGAGAGCATCGCGCTTCGTTACAGGATCATTTAGTAATCGCGAAAGCGTTACGGAGATGATAGATAAAATCCAGTGGAAGACTCTGCAAGAGAGATGCTCAGTAACTCGATACGGGCTTTTGTTGAAGTTTCGAGAACACCACCGAGGAGTCAAGCAGTATACAGCTCCCTCCTACGTATATCTCGCGAAGAGACCATGAGGATAAAATCAGAGCGATTAGAGTCAACACATAGGCATACCGACAATCTTTCTTTCCGCGAACAATACGAGACTGGAATAGAAGGGAGAACCGATAGAGGCTCTCAAGGTACTCTCCGCCACACAACGTCAGGTGGCTTGCGGAGTATGGATGTAGATGTAGACACTGGGTACGGCCCGAAGATTTGCCGATACACAAAGAACCTTTTTCTCGGAATTGTTCATGCCATGGTCTAATGCTCTGTGCTTTAGGAGGATCCACACCATATCTAGTGCGAAAGTCACGCTCAACAGTTATTACTGACCCGCACTGCGCAAAACTAAGAACACAAAACGCTTTCTGTTGTCCCGACACCACTTTTACTAGAACTGAAGTGGGCGCAGACTTCTGCTACCTAGCGGTAACTATGTAAATCTCGAGAGTTTGCTCTTTCCAACAGAATGTTTTTCACGCACATATCTCAAATAACGTAATAGTTGTGATTTTTTAAATCTGATGATTCTTTTCGATACACCCTGTATTATTCTGGAAGACAAAAAGTTGTAATTCAGTTTTAAAAAATGTGTATGTCTTTACCTCGGTACTTGCTTGAGGAAAAACGTTATTAATGATTTTATGAGCTCCTTATCGCTATTCGTCCAAGTGAAAATAGATTATCGATATATTTAATATTTCAGATATACATTGCCTGACAAAGAAGTGAAGCTACCAGAAAGGAAAGAGGAAACAAGTTGAATGAGATATTATTTCACTGATTACAATATCGAGTCAAATTTGCACAGAGCGTGGCAGCATGAGCCCACTTATCAGTATGACGATGCACCCCTCTAGCCTGCATGCATGCATTGATTCGGTCGGGAAGGGTGTCATAAAGCCGTTGTACCCTCTTCTGAGGCAAGCTGGCGCACTACTGTTGCAGTTGGTCATTAACATCTCTGCCATTGGCACTTGGACGGAATTGACGTCCGAGTTGATCCCACACATGTTCTAACGGGAACAGATATGGGTATCTTGCTACCCGCGGGAGTATATCAGCATGACAAAGTTCATGGACGCATGAGCCGTGTTTGGACGAGCACTGCTGTCTTAAAAAATGGCACCACAACACTGTCGCATCAGAGATAACATTTGAGGACGCAGGAACTCCTTGACGTACCGTTGTGCAGTCAGAGTTCCCTCAGTCACTACCAACTGAAATCTGAGGCTATACCCAATGGTTTCCCACACCATGACGCTAGTAATAACACCACTGTGCCTCTCCAAATTGTTGGAAGAAAGGGAACTCTCCATGGGACGCCGACATGCTTGCCGACGATGGTCGTACGGTGTTCATCGCTGAACACAATGCGATGCCATTTATCAGCAGTCCGTTCTTCCCGGTCATGGCAAACTTTGTGTTGTGGTGTTAACGGCAGCCTAGGCACGTGACGGCAATTTCCTAGTCCAGTTGCTGCTAGTCGCCGACCAATGTTGCGTGATAAAAAGGATGTTGCAGGGAGTCCATTACTGTTGTCAGATGCCAGTCGCAGATGTGAAGGGGATACGATGTACTTGGTGCATGATACAGCGATTCTCCCATTCGTGGTCACAAATAGTGGACCGGAAACTTGACGAGAAGTAAGCCTACCCTCACGCTCCCATGCTGTCAAACACTGGGCCACTGTCACATCCAAATGCACCACAAAGATGAATATTGCACGATTAAACCAGCGGGCCAAGTGGAAACCCACGACAAGGCCCCTTTCAAACTCTGTCAGCTCCTAATTACACACAGGACACTGATTACAACTATGAACAAGGTTCCTCGTGACGACAGCCTGGTATAGAATAGTCTCAACATTCTACTCGAGTCAAACTATATAAAAAAAAAAAAAACGTTTTCGATGGTAACCTCGATTGTTTTCGTTAGGCACAGCTTCTGTTGTATACTTCGAGCACTTTGACGTGGCAGACGGCCACGAGGAAAAATAAGGGAGAGGCTTCACTTTATAGGAAGTACCAGAAATTAGTTATATGTGGTGACTTTAATATTAAGTTTTTATATGATGGTGCAAGAAAAACTATGTTGGCAGATCTAAATTCATACGATCTGATGCAGACTGTGTTTTTTCCAACTAGGGTTCAGGGGAACAGTAGCACAGACATAAAAATATTTTTATTCGTTCTTCATTACTACATGGGCATTCTGTTAGTAATAGGATGAATGGCCTTTCGGACCATGATGCACAAATTTTAACACTAAAAGGCTTTTGTACTTTAACAAATGTCATGTATATGATTACAAACTATATAGGAAAGTTAATCCAACAGCAATAGTGTTTTTTAAACCTCGCCAAGGAACAAGAGTGACAGGATATTTATAGTGCCTATAACATAGATGACAACTATAATGCTTTCCTTAATACATTTCCCATGCTCTTTGAGAGTTGCTTTCGATTAGAACGTTCTAAATGGGGTACTAGTAGTAAAAGGCAGCCTGAGTGACTGACTAGTGGGATAAGGATATCATGTAGAAAAAAGCGGGAATTATATCAAAATGTTAGAAGTAGTCACAATCAAGCTACATTACAAACAGCACTGTAAGGTGCTTAAAAATGTTATTAGGAAGGCAAAGAGAATGTGGTACGAAAATAGAATAGCTAAATCACAGGATAAAATTAAAACAATATGGTCAGTTGTGAAGGAAGTGTCTGGTCAGCAGCACAAGGTCGACGATATAAAGTCAGTTTGTAGCAAAAACACTTCTGTTACTGATAAATCAGATATGTCTACAGTATTTAACGATCATTTTCTGAGCATTTAGTTTCTTCAGGGAAACATATAACTCTCTTGGCAAGTGCCTTTCCGGGGTTGATGTCTGAAATACTCCTCTGTGATACAGACAAGTGTGAGATTTAGTCAGTAATTAAATCACTGAAAACTAAGGACTCTCCTGGACATGATGGAGTGCCTAGCAGAATATTGAAGTACTGTGCTGTACATGTTAGCCCTGCATTTAGCCATATTTGTAATTTTTCCTTAAGGAATGGTCAGTTTCCTGAACGACTGAAGAACTCAGTAGTAAAGCCGCATTATAAAAAGGGAGAAAGGGATGATGGAGAAAATTTTAGATCTATTTATATGCCATCAGTGTTTGCTAAAGTTATTGAAAAGGCTGTGTATGTAAGGATAATTGATCATTTTATATCACACGATTTGCTATCAAATGGACATTTCGGCTTTAGAATTCGTTTAACAACTGAAAATGCTATAATCTCTTTTCTGTGTGAGGTACTGGATGGGTTAAACAGAAGGTTTCGAACGCTAGGCATGTTTTTTTATTTAACTAAGGCGTTTGGTTGTGTTCATCACAAAATATTGCTCCAGAAGGTGCACCATTACGGAATATGGGGAGTAGATCACAATTGGTTCACCTCTTACTTTAGCAACAGACAGCAAGGGTCATTATTTACTGTGTTGGGATTGGCTGTGATGTGGGGTCTGAGCGGGGCACGGTCAAGTGTGGGGTGCCCAAGGGATCAGTGCTGGGGCCACTCCTGTTCTTTATCTATATAAATGATATGCCCTCTAGTATTACAGGTAACTCTAAAATATTTCTGTTTGCTGATGACGCTAGCTCGGTAGTAAATGATGTTGTGTGCAACATTGGCTGGGTTTGAAATAGTGCAGTTCATGACATAAGTTCATGGCTTGTAGAAAATAAACTAAAGCTAAATCACAGTAAGACTCAGTTTTTACAGTTTCTAACACACCATTAACAAAACCTGACGTGTTAATTTCACAGATTGAGCATATGAGTAGTGAAACTGAACAGTTCAGATTTCTAGGTGTTCAGATAGATAGTAAACTGTCTTGGAAAGTCCACGTTCAGGATCTTGATCAAAGAGTTAATGCTGCCATTTTTACTATTCGAACGGTATCTGCAGTGAGTGATTGTTCGACACGAAAATTAGACTACTTTGTTTATTTTCATTCGCTTATGACGTATGGTATTATATTTTGGGGTAACTCTTCGCATTCTAAAAGGATATTTTTGGCTCAGAAACGGGCGGTTAATGCAATAAGTGGTGTAAGCTCACAAACCTCTTGTCGACTCCTGTTCACGAGTCTGGGTATTTTGACATCGCCTCTCAATATATATATTCCTTACTGTCATTTCTTCTTAACAAAATTAGCTTATTCCCAAGAATAAGCAGCTTTCACTCAGTTAATACTCGGCAGCAATCAAACCTGCATTTGGATAGGACTTCCTTAACTCTTGTGCAGAAAGGTGTGCAGTATACTGCTGCATCCATTTTCAATAAAGTACCTTTGGAATTCAAAAACCTTAGCAGTAATCCACGCACTTTCAAATCGAAACTGAAGAGTTTCCTCATGGGTCACTCCTTCTATTCTGTCGAGGAGTTCCTTGAAATAATAAGCTGATTCTTGCTGTATTGTTGATTTCGTTTACTTAAACGTATGGCTTGACTTTTTTCGGGTTCATAAACATTTTATTTTTATCTGTTATTACTTTTATGTCGTAATTTCATGTACTGACACGTTTCATGACCTTGGAGATTTACTCCTCAATTTAGTCCTACGGAACTTGACGTGTAAATAAAAAAAAATAATAAAGTAGGATCGCCGAGGGCTGTAGAGAGATGCGGAGGAACAAGTCTCGCCCACATCTCGCGGGGCTGTCTATCTACGCCCGTAATTTGTGCTTTTGTGAAAGCAGAATTGACGCATAGTCGCAGGGATGCACTCTTTCTGGCATAGTGGGAGTCCTGCTAAAATCCATTTACAGACCAGGATTAGTCTCTTCTCTCATTTTCAAATAAGAAAAGAAAATAACGATCTATGCACAAAAAAAGCAAAGCGGTTACACAAAGCACTAACGAGGGGCCCTGTAAATTCAAAGGCCCCTGAGGCGACGACTGTCCTTAATTGGGCGCAGCATCTCCTTTATCTTCTTAGGTGATCGTAAAATGGGAAAACTGGGCAGACAAGGCATAAGACCTGTCTTCCTGACATAAACGATGGAGGCTACCGTCCAAAGCTCGTGTTTGCAGCGTATTTTGACGAAGTAAAAATGCCGAGGATATTTTATACGTTAATTGCAACTATTTACAGTTTGTTTCATTCTCCGCGCTTGAAAAGTAATGGGTAAAGGAATTGTAGGCATACTGCATACTGGAGGAGCGAAATTCTTTTCACATTGCGGTTATGCAGGCTCTGATTTTCTGTGGTTTCCCTAAATCGCTTTAGGGATCCATCACTTGAAAATGGCAGGGCCGACTGTTTTTTCTCTTCCTTCACTCGTCCGAGCGTGTGCTACGTTAATAATGACCATGTCGTCTTCTGCATGTTTAGCCCTAATCTTCATTTTGTACTTCATACTACATGCCCAGTAGTTCCAGAATGATCTACGGGCACACACTTCGCTTAGCCAGGCTATATTTTTGCACCTATTCTTTTGATATATGTTTCAGAGGTATCAGAAGCGCCATTATGTACAATACAACGTAAGTGGCGCAATAATATCTGTAAATGCTATCACGTTGATGTAATATATCGATGTAAGCAAGAGAATATACGTGATAATTGCAGAATGTTGCCGGACTGGGACGCATTAAATTCGTTTGAAAATCAGCAACTAAAATTGGAACGCACACTCAATTTTTATAACAGGTTGGTTGGTTGGTTTTTGGGGGGAAGAGACCAAACAGCGAGGTCATCGGTCTCATTGGATTAGGGAAGGAAGTCGGCCGTGCCCTTTCAGAGGAACCATCCCGGCATTTGCCTGGAGCGATTTAGGGAAATCACGGAAAACCTAAATCAGGATGGCCGGACGCGGGATTGAACCGTCGTCCTCCCGAATTTTTATAACAGTAAGAACAATTAGAGACATCTCAAAGTTCCGTTCTGATATTAGTTACACGTACGGGGAGGCCTGCTTGCTACGTTCGGTACCTAAAGCGATAAAGTAGTGACGACCCGGGACCTTAGAGCAAAGATAGCTTCCGAGTATATCAGGAAATTAGGCGTCAAAGCTTCCTCAAAGGTAATACATCAGCTACCAGTAACATTGGAGACATATTAGTTCTTGTCAAATTTTTTTCCTTTTCTCGGTTGCAAATGTTTAGTTCACAGCTGAATGTCAGAACCTCTCTTGCACAATAAGTGTGTAATATGTTACTAGCGCTGCAAAATTTGGAAAATCAGCGGAGAGTAAATTTGCCAGAAGACGAAGCCTGTATAACAACAAAAATTACATTTCCTTTCCAGTAGTCAATGTTAGAAACAAGCGTTCTGCTTGATACTAAAATTTCCGCACAAAATAGTTGGTATCACTAAAATTTCAAGTATAAACCCGCCCTCTTTATTGATTATGAAGGGAATTATCAAGTGTCAGAAAAATATAGTTTTCTGTTTGTGGGCAGATATTCGCCACGGAAAGTTGGCTGATGACGTATTTAATCTCAGTCTTTAAATTACACGAAAGAAAGATAAAAGTGCTGTTAACAGAAGGGGTATACTTTATAATCCATGGAGGACATTTTACGACACTACCAGACCGAGATTAGTGCCCAATAAAGGCAGCCTTGTTAAACAGTTCGTAAACGTTGAAAGACTGTCGTAGCGTACGTTAAAACAACGCCTCTGTAACCCACCACGTTGAACAAGCTACACATTGAGGAATAATGAAACGTTGCAGCGAGTAGGACGTCCACGAGATTAATTTGGAGTCTCGTAACTGTGCGATTATAATTCTGGGTTAAGGGCGAATTTTTGATTACAGCATGCCCAGAGAAGCAACGTAAGAAAGAATTTGATTTTTCTATTTTCCTATGAAAAATTATATTTCTACAGTTTCGAAAATCCATATTTGGCACAAAACATTAAGTGTTGTTTACCTACAGTCAGAGTAAATTATCCTTAACTACTTTGTGATAATTACCAATAAGTCCTTTTATATCTTTATCACAGCCGTACAGGATTTCGCATACGTTACTCTGAATACACACGCCCATCTTCATTGCGATTAAAAAATATCTACAAAAATTTTGTTGAAAATTGAGACATTATCACAAATTCGAGATAAGCGTTTGCTTTCGATGTTAGATTGTGTAGCGTCATGTTCCACTGATACAATAAATCAAATATCTTACTTATGAAATGTAGAATAATTTTTAAAATAACTTCGCAGAAAGTCTGAATAAGTTTTTAAGCGAAAATTTTAGCAATATATCTGAAACTCTAATTTTACGAGTTTATCACTTAACAACGCTCGGTCGCACTATTGCTGACAGAACGTATCACAGTTTCAGTAGTAAACAGGTATTTAGTCGTAACGATTACATGATAACTGGGGATGTTGTGGGTAAATTAGAACAGATCGTGCCAGCCACAGTGGCCGAGCGGTTCTAGGCGCTTCAGTCTGGAACCGCGCGACCACTACGGTCGCAGGTTCGAATCCTGCCTCGGGCATCGATGTGTGTGATGTCCTTAGGTTAGTTAGCTTTAAGTAGTTCTAAGTTCTAGGGGACTGATGACCTCAGATGTTAAGTCCCATAGTGCTCAGAGCCATTTGAACCATTTAGAACAGATCGTCATAACAGAAAATAATGGAGGCTCATCATTGATATTGTTGTAAATGACGACAGCTGACGTCAGTAATGGAGGGTTCATACCAACGTCTATATTTTGCATAACTGAATGAAAAACTCTTGTCCTCGCAATAGTGACAAAAAATTTAGGAAGCCTGAGGAATAAGTACCTCTTCACAAAAGCGGAAATGTCAGTCAAAATTAAAGAGAAACTGCTGTGGTGCTGCAAATGCACAGACGTACGATGCAACGAAGAAGAAACGAATAAAATTATATCACTGAGACGATTTAGCATAAATTAAACGTAGTGGTTATAACTACACAAAATATATGGGCTCCGAAAAGCAGCGTACTTTAAAAGGAATGCCTCATCAAGCTGTTGTTTTGCTTGCTATTGGCTCAAATGGTTCAAATGGCTCTGAGCACTATGGGACTTAACATCTGTGGTCATCAGTCCCCTAGAACTTAGAACTACTTAAACCTAACTAGCCTAAGGACATCACACACATCCATGCCCGAGGCAGGATTCGAACCTGCGACCGTAGCGGTCACGCGGTTCCAAACTGAAGCGCCTAGAACCGCACGGCCGCACCGGCCGGCTTGCTTGCTATTCATACCACGCAAGAGCAGCTTGAATTACATGCCTCAGCGTGCAGTCGTGCGCTGAAGGTGCTGAAGATCGCTGAACACGGGTTAACACTCACCCCACATTCTTCTGCCAGCCTTTAGCTATCTCGCGTGACTGCGCGATATTGGGGAACAGGTGAAAGTTTCCAGGCAAGCAGAGAGCAATTCTCTGCTTCCGTGCGTTACGAGACTCACAAATAGCAGACCGTAAGATTTGTGTGTCAAATGGTACGTGAAACTCTTACCTCAGTGCCATAATATTAAAGGAAACAGTGTTCGCCAATTGTTTCGTACAGAGTAATTCATCAAGTCCCACGATAGTAAAGTCTACGTACAAGCGGTAGACAGAAATTAAGAAAGTACTAAAAATGTTTAAAATATATCTGTATTGTGATATTCACTTTAGTGATGATGATGATGTTTGGTTTGTGGGACACTCAACTACGCGGTCATCAGCGCCCTTACAAAGTCCCAATTTTTACACGCTCCAATCTAGCCACTGTCACAATTGATGATGATGAAATGATGAGGACAACTCAAACACCCAGTCTGCGGGCAGAGAAAAATTCCCAACCCGGCCGGGAATCGAACCGGGGACCCAGAGGCAGCAACGCTAGCCAGTAGACCACGAGCTGCAGACTTCACTTAAGTCTTTACCTATCTACAGTTGCGTGCAGCCTGACATTCAGTACGGAAAACCTTACAAATGCTACTTTTTTGCTTGAGTGAAACACAGGGAAGTGAAGATTATACAGGTATGAAAACATTTCCTCTGAGGAAAAGAGAGAGCGATATATACAATAAATTTGATCGTACATATCAAGAAAACCTATGATACTCTAGGTAAAAATTTTTTTTAGAGTAAATGAGCTTTTAGGAGCTATCGACGAAATCAGGCAGATCACTAAAATGTATTTCTATAGACACAATACCTCAAAAGTAAATTTTAATACTGCCTGCGGGTTGCAGGGGGAAGAGCATCAAACGCACTCACGCTAAAATCCATCCACAGATCTGCACGAAACTCGCTCTGAAGGGGGCAACGTAATTGTGAGTCACATAATTCGAAATTAGATGTTGATTCACTTCCAGGTTAGATTAATAATGTATTTGTTACTCCTAAAGATGTGGTTTCTGATGGCTTCAGCAGTGATGTTATACCTTATGATATCCGAGATCTTCGTTTATGGTCTTACGGTTTTTTACTGCTCCCTATTGGTTCTTGTACGCATTGCATATTACCCGTCTTTTCCTGCTGCTTACGCCTATTTTCCTGAGAATTCCGAATATCTGATGACAGCTGAGGGTTTCAATTAATTATCATTTATTCTAGAGAAGCTGCACGGTCATCAATGGTATCTGTTCTTTCGGGAACAGTTACTATCTTCATATAAAAATAATATACCTGACAAATACATACGTCCTGTAGTACGCTGTGGAATACTGTACGTGTTCTTACACTATGTGATCAAAAGTATACGGGCACTACCAAAAACATACGTTTTTCATATTTGGTGCATTGTGCAGTCACCTACCGCCAGGTACTCCATATCAGCGACCTCAATAGTCATTACACATAGTGAGAGAGAAGAATGGGGGCCGGCCGCGGTGGTCTCGCGGTTCTAGGCGCGCAGTCCGGAACCGTGCGACTGCTACGGTCGCAGGTTCGAATCCTGCCTCGGGCATGGATGTGTATGATGTCCTTAGGTTAGTTAGGTTTAAGTAGTTCTAAGTTCTAGGGAACTTATGACCACAGCAGTTGAGTCCCATAGTGCTCAGAGCCATTTGAACCATTTTTTTTGAAGAATGGGGTGCTCCGCGGAACTCACGGACTTCGATCGTGGTCAGGTGATTGGGTATCCCTAGTGTCATACGTCTGTACGCGAGATTTCCACACTCGTAAACATCCCTAGGTCCACTGTTTCCGATGTGCTGGTGAAGTGGAAACGTGAAGGGACGCCGGCCGTAGTGGCCGTGCGGTTAAAGGCGCTGCAGTCTGGAACCGCAAGACCGCTGCGGTCGCAGGTTCGAATCCTGCCTCGGGCATGGATGTTTGTGATGTTCTCAGGTTAGTTAGGTTTAACTAGTTCTAAGTTCTAGGGGACTAATGACCTCAGCAGTTGAGTCCCATAGTGCTCAGAGCCATTTTTTCGTGAAGGGACACGTACAGCACTAAAGCGTACAGCCGACCTCGTCTGTTGACTGACAGAGATCGTCGACAGTTGAAGATGGTCGTAATGTGTGATAGGCAGACATCTATTCACACCATCACACAGGAATTCCAAATTGCGTCAGGATCCACTGCAAGTACTATGACAGTTAGGCGGGAGGTGAGAAAACTTGGATTTCATGGTCAAGCGGCTGCTCATAAGCCACACATCACGCCGGTAAATGCCAAACGACGCCTCGCTTGGTGTAAATGGTTCAAATGGCTCTGAGCACTATGGGACTTAACGTCTGAGGTCATCAGTCCCCTAGAACTTAGAACTACTTAAACCTAAGTAACCTAAGGACATCACACACATCCATGCCCGAGGCAGGATTCGAACCTGCGACCGTAGCGGTCTAGCGGCTAGACTGTAGCGACTAGAACCGCTCGGCCACATCGGCCGGCTGCTTGGTGTAAGAAGTGTAAACAATGGACGTTTGAACAGTGGAAATATGTTGTGTGGAGTGACGAATCATGGTACACAATGTGGCGATCCGATGGCAGGGTGTGGGTATGGCGAATGTCCGGTGAACGTCATCTGCCAGTATGTATAGTGCCAACAGTAAAATTCGGAGGCGGTGGTGTTAAGCTGTTGTCGTGTTTTTCATGGAGTTGGGGGGGGGGGGGCCTTGCACCCCTTGTTGTTTTGCGTGGCACTATCACAGCACAGACCTATTTTGATGTTTTAAGCACCTTCGTGCTTCCCAATGTTTGAAGAGCAATTCGGGGATGGCCATTGCATCTTTCAACACGCTCGAGCACCTGATGATAATGCACGGCCTGTGGCTGAGTGGTTTTACGACAATAACATTCCTGTAATGGACTGGCATGCACACAGTCCTGGGCTGAATCCTATAGAATACCTTTGGGATGTTTTGCAACGCCGACTTCGTGCCAGGCCTCACCGACCGACATCGATATCTCTCCTCAGTGCAGCACTACAACTACATCTACGTTTATACTCCGCAAGCCACCCAACGGTGTGTGGCGGAGGGCACTTTACGTGCCACTGTCATGACCTCCCTTTCCTGCTCCAGTCGCGTATGGTTCGCGGGAAGAACGACTGTCTGAAAGCCTCCGTGCGCGATCGAATCTCTCTAATTTTACATTCGTGATCTCCTCGGGAGGTATAAGTAGGGGGAAGCATTATATTCGATATCTCATCCAGAAACGCACCCTCTCGAAACCTGGACAGCAAGCTACACCGCGATGCAGAGCGCCTCTCTTGCAGAGTCTGCCACTTCAGTTTGCTAAACATCTCTGTAACGCTATCACGGTTACCAAATAACCCTGTGACGAAACGCGCCGCTCTTCTTTGTATCTTCTCTATCTCCTTCGTCAACTCGATCTGGTACGGATCCCACACTAATGAGCAATACTCAAGTATAGGTCGAACGAGTGTTTTGTAAGCCACCTCCTTTGTTGATGGACTACATTTTCTAAGGACTCTCCCAATGAATCTCAACCTGGTACCCGCCTTACCAACAATTAATTGTATGTGACCATTCAACTTCAACTCGTTCAGCACGCCTACTCCCAGATATTTTACAGAAGTAACTGCTACCAGTGTTTGTTCCGCTATCATATAATCATACAATAAAGGATCCTTCTTTCTATGTATTCGCAATACATTACATTTATCTATGTTAAGGGTCAGTTGCCACTCCCTGCACCAAGTGCCCATCCGCTGCAGATCTTCCTGCATTTCGCTACAATTTTCTAATGCTGCAACTTCTCTGTATACTACAGCATCATCCGCGAAAAGCCGCATGGAACTTCCGACACTATCTACTAGGTCATTTATATACACTCCTGGAAATTGAAATAAGAACACCGTGAATTCATTGTCCCAGGAAGGGGAAACTTTATTGACACATTCCTGGGGTCAGATACATCACATGATCACACTGACAGAACCACAGGCACATAGACACAAGCAACAGAGCATGCACAAGGTCGGCACTAGTACAGTGTATATCCACCTTTCGCAGCAATGCAGGCTGCTATTCTCCCATGGAGACGATCGTAGAGATGCTGGATGTAGTCCTGTGGAACGGCTTGCCATGCCATTTCCACCTGGTGCCTCAGTTGGACCAGCGTTCGTGCTGGACGTGCAGACCGCGTGAGACGACGCTTCATCCAGTCCCAAACATGCTCAATGGGGGACAGATCCGGAGATCTTGCTGGCCAGGGTAGTTGACTTACACCTTCTAGAGCACGTTGGGTGGCACGGGATACATGCGGACGTGCATTGTCCTGTTGGAACAGCAAGTTCCCTTGCCGGTCTAGGAATGGTAGAACGATGGGTTCGATGACGGTTTGGATGTACCGTGCACTATTCAGTGTCCCCTCGACGATCACCAGTGGTGTACGGCCAGTGTAGGAGATCGCTCCCCACACCATGATGCCGGGTGTTGGCCCTGTGTGCCTCGGTCGTATGCAGTCCTGATTGTGGCGCTCACCTGCACGGCGCCAAACACGCATACGACCATCATTGGCACCAAGGCAGAAGCGACTCTCATCGCTGAAGACGACACGTCTCCATTCGTCCCTCCATTCACGCCTGTCGCGACACCACTGGAGGCGGGCTGCACGATGTTGGGGCGTGAGCGGAAGACGGCCTAACGGTGTGCGGGACCGTAGCCCAGCTTCATGGAGACGGTTGCGAATGGTCCTCGCCGATACCCCAGGAGCAACAGTGTCCCTAATTTGCTGGGAAGTGGCGGTGCGGTCCCCTACGGCACTGCGTAGGATCCTACGGTCTTGGCGTGCATCCGTGCGTCGCTGCGGTCCGGTCCCAGGTCGACGGGCACGTGCACCTTCCGCCGACCGCTGGCGACAACATCGATGTACTGTGGAGACCTCACGCCCCACGTGTTGAGCAATTCGGCCGTACGTCCACCCGGCCTCCCGCATGCCCACTAAACGCCCTCGCTCAAAGTCCGTCAACTGCACATACGGTTCACGTCCACGCTGTCGCGGCATGCTACCAGTGTTAAAGACTGCGATGGAGCTCCGTATGCCACGGCAAACTGGCTGACACTGACGGCGGCGGTGCACAAATGCTGCGCAGCTGGCGCCATTCGACGGCTAACACCGCGGTTCCTGGTGTGTCCGCTGTGCCGTGCGTGTGATCATTGCTTGTACAGCCCTCTCGCAGTGTACGGAGCAAGTATGATGGGTCTGACACACCGGTGTCAATGTGTTCTTTTTTCCATTTCCAGGAGTGTATATTGTGAAAAGCAATGGTCCCATAATACTCCCCTGTGGCACGCCAGAGGTTACCTTAACGTCTGTAGACGTCCCTCCATTGATAACAACATGCTGTGTTCTGTTTGCTAAAAACTCTTCAATCCAGACACACAGCTGGTCTGATATTCCGTAGGCTCTTACTTTGTTTATCAGGCGACAGTGAAGAATGGGCTGCCAGTCCCCAATAAACCTTCCAGCAACTGATTGTACGTATGCCTACGAGAGGGGAAGCTGTCATCAAGGCTAAGAGTGGGCCAACACCATATTGAATTCCAGCGTTACCAATGGACGAACTTGTAAGTCCTTTTCAGCCATGTGTCCGAATACTTTTGATTACTTAGTGTATGTTGGGTGCATGGTTGATACCAATACCAAAATGTTGTTCTGCGTATACGTCTAGTACGTACACTGTTTCCTCATTTGTCTCGTGCCAAAGACCTCTGTGTGTTTATCTTCTGCCATTTCAACGAATTTTTAAAATTGAGATACAAGTTTCTGTGTTTATTTACAAATTCTTAAACTTCTCCATAAAGCTCTATGGGTCATAAAGAAGACATATAGCTCTGAAAACAATTGTCTGTCTTCTGAGAGAAAGAGGTCTCTTGCCGTCTGGGAGATGAAAGTCTTGATATCTATTTGGCTCAGTACTACTCTGAAAGTATCATATTTTTACCATCCAATGATAGTCTCTACTGAGAAATAGCCGAAAATAGAATTGGTTCACTTTAATTCTGAACCCTCCATATATTTACCAACGAGTCAAGTGATCACATTTGAGACTAGGATATTTCCTCTAAAATTGGAAGTATGAGTATTGTTGCACCGAAGTCCCTTTGCGGGAACTTTGTGAAACCGACTGTTGCCGATTTTTATCAACATAATGGTTTTTTCTCAAAGTTACTGGAGAAAGCAATTTCATGAATAATTCATGTATCTCACTTACAGTATACCCTGCTGTTACACGAATATTAATAATAATAACAAAGGCAGGATATGACGTTCCATGGTCGGAGGATTCAATAGAGATGGAGCACAAGCTGTGAATGTCCTGTTCCAGGGTAGCACTGCAGCATTATATTTAAGCAATGTAAGGAAACCGCTGTGTTGTGAATGTAATAGCAAAATGCTAGTACAATATTAATACAGTCCAAACATACTCGGTAGCAAAAAACTCTTTCCCTATTATGGTTCCTTAATGGTGGCTTATTTACATGCTTGCGAATAAACACTTGTTTGATAGGATGGCGGGCGTGCGGGATAGCCGTGCGACCTGAGGCGCCTTGATACGATTCGCGCGGCTCCCCCCATCGGAGGTTCGTGTGCTCCCTCGGGCATGGGTGTGTGTGTTGTCCTTAGCGTAAGCTAGTTTAAGTTAGATTAAGTAGTGTGTAAGCCTAAGAGCCGATCACCTCAGCTGTTTTGTCCCATAGGAACTTACCATAAATTTCCAAATAGGATGGCACTATGACAAACATGTGGCAACACAATACGAAATAACAAATAAAATTTATTAAGAGTGTGTTACAAAATTGTACTTAAATTAGGTACAGTTTTATGCGTGGCAGTCTATGTTCTAAACATGAAAAAATGAAATGTCATGTGGCTAGAGCCTCGTGTCGGATAGACATGTCGTCTGGTGCAAGTCTTTTTAGTTGATGTCACTTCGGCGACTTGCGTGTCGATGAGAATGGTGTGATGACAAAGACAACACAACACCCAGTCCCTGAGCGGAAAAAATCTCCGACCCCGCCAGGAATCGAACCCGTTCCCCTCACATGGCAGTCCACCAAACTGACAACTTTCTTTCATTTTGAAACTTCCTGGCAGATTAAAACTGTATGCCGGACCGATACTCGAACTCGGGACCTATCCCGAGTTCGAGTCTCGGTCCGGCACACAGTTTTAATCTGCCAGGAGGTTTCATATCAGCGCACACTCCGCTGCAGAGTGAAAATCTCATTCTGGAAATATCCCCTAGGCTGTGGCTAAGCCATGTCTCCGCAATATCCTTTCTTTCAGGAGTGCTGGTTCTGCAAGGTTCCAGGAGAGCTTCTGTATAGTTTGGAAGGTAGGAGACGAGATACTGGCAGAAGTAAAGCTGTGAGGACAGGACATGAGTCGTGCTTGGGTAGCTCAGTTGGTAGCCGGCATGGTAGCTCAGCGTGTTTGGTCAGAGAGCCGGTTGGTCTCTGTAATAAAAAACTAAGTGAAAGGATCAACCACCGAACTTGAACAGGATGTCTTGCGACGTCCGCAACGACCAAACACAACGATCAATAACGAACAAAATGCAAAAAAAAAAAAAAGTTGGTAGAGCACTTGCCCGCGAAAGGCAAAGGTCCCGAGTTCGAGTCTCGGTCCGTCAAACAGTTTTAATCTGCCAGGAAGTTTCATATCAGTGCACACTCCACTGCAGAGTGAAATCTCATTCTTTCATTTTCTTAAGCCCGAGAGGAGGGTCGGGGGCAAAGAGGGCAGGGGTCGCCTTCCAAGGCCTGGCCACAATGTCCCATTCCCGCTCTTCCAGAGCCAAGCAAGGAAATGGGTCCTACAGAATCAAGAGTGCTTTATTTGAGCACATTTATTTATTTATAAGTAGATATTATGTATTTATTTTATTAACCTGTCCTACTACCGCCACCAGAAGTTTCTGGGTCGTCTCTGCGCTAATGAATTGAGAGGAGGCTCCCTCTAAACCATTTCCTCGGGGATCAATCGTGTGCCATGAGTCGTCTTCAAGTGTGCCTTCTAGTACTCGGAACACCAAAATGGGCAGGAGGATCCTCGAATAATGTGCCTAAATGATTCGATAGTCGTGTCTGGTACAATGCATGGCAGCGGAACGCCTCATGAACTGTCGTCAGGTGGAACCACAAATCGGGTGATGCTTTCAAAATACAGCACCATGCCCTTCAGACAGTTGACGGCGTTCGTTCTGGCGGCAGGAAAAGTAGTCCGTATCTGGTCGTAGGAGTTCGTCCGGTGTGATTGACTCTGGCTGTCGTCGCAACAGGAGCGCCAGCATACGTTGTATAAAATCCCAGCAGTTGCCTGTCGCAACACATATCAAGTGGTACACAGTGCAGGCACAAAGGGTCGTCCGCAAGATGGATGGAACAACTGTGGTCCCCATCTCCTCCTCCTTTCCTCTGTTCATTCCCCAGGCTCCCTCTTCCCCCCCCCCCTTTCATCCTGGTTTTTCACTGACTACCCTCTCTCTGCCTCCCTTCTCCCCCCCCCCCAAGTCCTTTTGCATTCCCCTCCTCTGCCTTTCCCCACTCCCTCTCGCATCTGCCCAGCCCCACCCCCCTCTTATGAGTCCTTGTCCTCCGTCGGCTCCTTCCCCCCTCCCCCCACTTCGTTTTTCCACACCTTCCCCCCTTTTCTTTGCCATCATCTGTCCGGGTTCCCCTCCATCTGCCCTCGGCTGTGGTGTGTCATACTTGTGCCAACTTTTTAGTGCAGTGTTCAAGTGTGTGTTCAGTGTTGTGCTTCTCTGCAAAGTGTTGCGAACAGAAATCAAGCTGTCGCTGGGTGTGATTTTCATATCTCTTGCGAACAGAAGTCAGACTGTTGTCTTATTTTTTAATTGTCTGTCTTATTTTACCTGTCTGCTTCCTGTGTATTTTATTAGCATCACCAACCCTTTGTTTTATGTTTTAAGTTCCACCATTTTAGAATTTACGTCACCGTTTTATAGCCTGCTTTTATTATTTATTATCTTCATTTTTTAAAAAAAATTCTGTAGCGCTGGCGTGTGGCTAATTTGCCATTAACCACCACAAGGAACGAGTGTACGTGGACAGGCATGCGGTGTGGACAGCCCGCCACACCTTGGTCCAGTGGATTGTCGGGTGTTGCAGTTCGACATTGTTGCATGGTTGTCGTGCTTGATAGATGCAATCACTCAGCTATCGAGGCGGACGTCTTAAACCTAATACAGTGCCATTAAAAATAACTACTATCTCTTGGCGGTCTGAGACTGTAAGCATCATTAATAGTTGCGTTAGCTGACATCCTGTTAATGCTCGTAGTCCGCCGTAAAAATCAACTGCTAAGCCGGAAGTTAGTCTTCAGAATACTGCACTGAGCGTGCTGCAGACACTGAACTGTACTGTCTAACTGCTGGTTTGTAACTGTCTGATTACTGGTGCGGAACTGTCTGAGTGTCCGTGGCGCGTCGTGGTTTGATGCCACTCAGCGAAAGGATTTCCATGTCCGCCAGTACGAGGCGGAATCAAAGCTGTCTGCGGTTGACAGCGTTCCCTATTGACTGCTCTCCACTCCATCGGAAGATGAGTACGAGGGGCTGGAGGAAGAGGCGTGGAAGCGGGAAGAGGTCCGGGTTTGTCGGCGCCATCTGGAGGCTGCTGCACGGCACTGGGAAGTGACAGGAAAGCGGTTGTTTCTGTGAGGTCGCAGCCCCTCGCGGTATTTGTTGCTTTTCTTTTTTATCTTTTGCTTGTTACACAACACACGGGGAACCTAAATCTGAATGTCTGCGTGGGAATTTGAACCCCACTCCTCCAGAATCCCAGCCTACTTTCATAACCACTATGCTACCCCGCTGGATCTGAACTCATTAAGGGAGACTGATCCGTCTCCAACCAAATGATCTGGCAACGTTGCTGCCACGAGTGTGGTATTGCACACAGACTTGGAATTGCAGTTATTTACATACACTGTTGTATACTTACTGATGGCATAATGGTTCAAATGGCTCTGAGCACTATGGGACTCAACATCTTAGGTCATAAGTCCCCTAGAACTTAGAACTACTTAAACCTAACTAACATAAGGACATCACACACACCCATGCCCGAGGCAGGATTCGAACCTGCGACCGTAGCAGCCCCGCGGTTCCGGACTGCAGCGCCAGAACCGCACGGCCACCGCGGCCGGCGATGGCATAATGGGACAGGGTATTTAAATGCTGGGATCGAAAGGAAATGCAAACTCAGTGAATGCTTTTCAGTCATCCTGCACGTGCAGATCCAAGGGGAAAGGGGGATCGTGTGGGCAATGAACTCCCTCCCTAAAAAAATTCTCAGTTTCACAACAAACTTTAGGAGAATTAAGAAGCAAGAGAACTATGAATCTGCAAAATATCAAGGAATTTTAGAACCTACAAGCTACATTTAACAAGGATAATTTTCAGTTGCTTATGTCAGGGCCTGCTCTCGTGTATGGGTCTGCGGCCGGACCGGTAACATTCGAGGCCAGTAAAATCAAATGATCCTAGGACTTCATTGGCCGGGAGATCCCGTATGACGTTGTTCGGGCACCAGATGCAAGTGGTTCCATTAGGGGCCACTTTGGCGACTTGCGCTTCTGATGAAGATGAGATGTATGATGAGGATAACACACAAATCAAGTCCCGAGAGGGCAATGTCCCCGAGCCGGCCGGGAATGGAATCTGGGGCCTCGGGGTATAGAGGCAACCGTTAGACTACGAACTGCTGACTCCATCCAGGTAAAGGTTCATATTCCCATGCTGACCTGTCTGCTGTAAAAGACAAATACGGATCGATTCGTGAATCCGCAGACTTGCAGAACCAGCACGCAACAGAATGTGGAGCAAAGAAGACAGAAAGGACAAAAACCTTCATTAAGAAAAAAAAAACCGAAAAAGTAATTTACCGAACATAGGCGGAAATCGCAAAGAAACAACATTCTACTCATTTACACATTCGTATTTCTATAATTTGCAGACCAATTTTCACAATCGTTGTATTTATTGAAATATTAGTGACTGTGTGTGCAGAGTTCGATTTTATAATGTGTTAATTAATACGTTATCAAAACTGTGAGAATTTGTTGTTACTGTTGTTATTAAATTAATTGTGTGACACACGTACTTCTCAAATTTTCGGACATACGCCTTTCAAAGTATATATTTTTCTGTACAGCAATTTCTTGATCATTACACCTACTATTCACTGATGTAAATAAATAATTATTATGACATTAAAATGTTGTACATATTTTATGACAGATAAACAATTTATTATTATTATATTTTATCGAATTATTTATTTTGTTATTATTATTAAAATCGTAACTATATAGGTGATGTAAGTTGTATTTGTATAGGGGGGCGGGGTGTGGTGAAGGGAGGCAGAACAGTAACAAACTATGATCCTCCCCCCAGATACAGATAAACGGATCCTGGATTCGAAATCGTAATTCTGGATAGAAATATGAGCCCTCTCATCGTTTAGAAATTTGTAGTGTGTTAGATCACGATGCAGTTGATTTCTCTCTTATGATTGTAGGTGGTACTGTATCGGTTGAAGTGCTGTGGTGGAAAACCACTCCTATTAGTACTTATGTTGCAGCTCAAATGTAGGAGTTGCATATTGTTCCATAATTTTTATAACCAGATACAAGGAGGATGCATTTGACCGTAAGCTTCACATTGCTCGTAGTTCCAGTCTGAAACATATAATTACTCGTATATTAAATGAGAACTAGTTAAGACGAACCTTTTCTGTTGCAAAGTTTTGTTGCACTGAAGAGAAAAAAAGAACATTTAGCTGCCGTGTGTCAGTCATCATGCTCAAGGTAACGGAGTTTCACGTTTATCATAGCTCCCAGCTGGTGGATGAGGATAATATGTCAGTCACGACATTACAGTTGGCCATTAAACTTTTCCCATTAAACTTAGCGAGAAGTTTGAGATCCCCAGGACTCGATCTGACTGCGCTCTACACCGGCCTGCGAGGTATTTGGAAGAGCTTAGGCTCAAGACAAATGTTTCTGACCACTTGACATCGAAACACTGACTCTACGTAGAAGCGTCTTGCTAGGAGGAGTACGCAGCTAGACGTATACAAATTATCTTCTATTAGAAATGACATTACAGTTTTAAATATGGCTGTTACTCAGCAAGCGTATACTAGTTTCAACATAGTATTATACAGCCAATCGGTTGCAAATAACTGTTAGGTACAATTACCTACGTTTCGACAGAAACTAAGTGTGTCTTCATCAGAATGAAATTTTGATAAATCGTAAAATTACATTGCTAAAAAGCAATGATCAAATTTAGGGCAGTTATGCTCGAGTCACCTTTGACAACGGTTCCAAAATTTATTTAAGTGTTTTTATTGATTATTTGATGTCTCAGAATCCCAGGTTATTTATTATGAATATTATATCATTCGGAAAATAATACTGTGTGAGATGCGTAAAACCATTAGAGCTACGAAGGAGAAAGTCGAGAAACGAAAGTAGCCGGAAAAAAGGTAACTCAGAACGAACTTGCAAAATTATTCATGGAATTTTTTGAAAGAAGACATTTCCTCAAAGCTGGAACAATGCTACAATTATTCGCCTTCATAAGAAAGGATATACGCAAGAAATATAAAACTACAGGCCTATCAATCTCCCTTCTGTAACGCACAGGGTATTTACTGACATTTTTACCAACCCCACGACGGAAACCGTAGATTTTAATTAAGCAAAGGAAGAAGCTGATTTTAGAAGAAAATATAGTAAAATGGAGTATCTGCAAGTCTCAAACGAATTCAAAGTAAAGAGCAGTAAGTTTTAGTTACCATTTACATTGGGATTCATAGATTACAAGAAAGCGTTTGGGCCCCTTTGAACAAAGTCTGTACTGATACCTTTTGAGAATCAGGGCGCTGGATCTATCTACGTTATATAAACCGATGCTTCAGTTTCGATTAGACTTTATCAGGATACTGAGGAAATCAGAACTGAAAGAAGAGTAGGACGAAGAGTTTCGTGCTGTCCAAACTTGTACACAGAAGTCATAGAGGAAGACCCTTAAGCTAGGAAAGCCATGTAACAATACGTTTTAATGACACATGTTTGAATAACCTTCATTTTCCTTGTGACACTGTACTGTTTGCCTGTAGTGCACATATGCAACAACAAATGGAAGAACTTGACAGAGCAAGTTTGAAAGCATGCTTTAAAATCTTACAATGAGGCTAAAATAATGTGTAACCAAAATATCTAACAGAAAACAGAACAAATTGACAATAACGTCATACAACCAATGGATGAACATTTTTAGTAATGAAGGCAGTAACCAGGAGGGCACTTAAATAAATAAACAAAAGAGTAGAAATGGTTGCGAGTGCTTTTGGTAAACCAAATAAGATTTTCAAAGTAAAGTTTCCAGTATGTTTGTGGAGAAATAAGCTCCCAAACAGCGTGTATTACCGTTTTAAGATACAGCAGTTTTAATGTCGCCCTACCTCAGTTTGCGTATAAAATACTGCAACGAAATAACCCTGATTCGCACTCATGCAGTTCAAACTACGGTTCTCAGATCTATTCTTACAATGTTTGCGACGCTAACTTTGCCAGGTCCTTACAGTAATAAATTCATATTCACTAAGTAACCTATATTCCTGAAAATTGTTAAAAATAATTTCGCTGTGGTCGAAACTTAAAACAATCCACGGAAATCATTTTTGCTAGCTGATCACTGTCGCGGCCCGTGCATACGATACATATCTACCTTCGTCAAGATCCAGTCGCTGACTCTCCTTTTACGTTGACTAAACCCGCGCGAAGTTACGAACACATTGCTGAGGACGTCCTCTAATCGTTACAGTTGGCGGGAAGCTCAACCGTCCACAAAGTTCTAGAGAAATAGCGATATTCACATCCCAGTAGATAAGATACGATGTCGATCGCTGGTAGAGGTAACGATTACGCTGCTCTTAAACAAAAAGACGTGGCCCTCAACTGCAGAAGCCATTAAAAAACTGATGGCTGATCAGTGCGCAGTCGCAACATACAAATAGAGAATTACTAGGGTAGACAGAAAACAGACAAATACATTAGGGAACAGACTGGAATAGAATGAGTGCAATGAGAATAAAGTGGAGGTAGGTGGGACTTGTAGCCAGCCGAATGGCTGGTGCACGGACCAAGAAAGTTGTTTACTGAATTCCAAGAGATAACAAAACACGGAGACAACAGCCATATGGAACATGGATAAATCACATTAGAAAACGTGTAGGAGTGACCTGGAAGCGTGGAGCTAAAGGCTGTAATACATGGAAAAGTTTAGGAGAGACCTTCATCCAACAACGAATTTCAGATGGCTGATAATGATACGAATGGTGGTGATATTAATGAAGACATGTTATAACATATTTACGTTTAGAATTATACATTTTCGCCACGTAGAGTTATTGTCTCTTAAAGTTTCTGGTACGTTGCATCGATCCGGTGATATCACCAAAGCAATATTCCTGGCACTGACATTTTTGACAACGCTTAACGAATTAAACACGATTTTTATAGGATAATTAATTCGCTTAAAAGTTCCTTTTTATTTTTTTTAGTACGAAAGCAATTATTCCTCCATACAAAAAAACTAAATAATTCCCGTTTAAAAGAATAAAATTTATGGTTTATAAATCGAAAATAATATTTTTGTTTGGAAATTATTACAAAACAAAATGTGACTGTGGCTATAATACCTATTCCTACTTTTTGCATAATTTTTTGTAACGTAACGTTTTGTTTACGAACTACTTTAGAAGCTGCAGACGAGGCTGCGTTTAATTGTAGCAGACTCACTTACGCCTCCGGTACACACTTAGTTTTTGCATTATCGGTGGCACTGAAAGTCGATGATTGCCTACATACCTTGCCAAATGCCTTTTCACGTAATTAATGACCCTTATGAATAAATTGACGAGATCACCGCTGTCCCTATCCTGACTTGTGTCAGCCGTTCGTGGCATATCAGTTCATGTTGTCAGGTATGACGGCTCCCTTACTTCTTGCTTAAGGAGTGTTGCTGTCTACCGCTGGTTAACTGAAACTATTTTGCCTTATAACTTATGACAGGATCGTTTACGCACGTTTTTCCACAGTCTATCATATTTCACTTTGGTTCTCCATTATGGCTAAGAGACTGAATCACCAATCAAGAGACATAGTACCGTCATGTTACACGCTTTGAGCGATGAAAGAAGGGTGAATAGCGTTTACTGACACCGATGTCATTAGTAGCAGAGTGTTCGCTGGAATTGGGCAAGGATGGTCATGTTGGAAAAATAAATTCTACATTGGCCTTAGTTAATTTAAGGAAGCTACGGAAAATTCAAATCATTGTGGCCACACGTAGACTGAACCACATTCCTATCCAGAACAAGTCTATTGTATGGAAACTTCGCTACTTTTATACGTTTAAAAATATGTTGCGGTGGAGGAGAGATCTGAAATCATTCCGCAAAATGACAATCCCACGCTACACAGGACTCGTACAGCATAGCTCTAGTTGCAGATGCTCAAAATACAACGAATGGAACGAGCACCGGACCTCAGTTGAGTACAGATGAAATGTTCTCCCTCCTCTTTCTCCACGAACCCATATGAGTTGCGTATTGTCGTCGGAGAAAATGAGCACTAGTACCTTTCCAAATGAGTTTTATTTGTATTCCTAATCGGATTTATAAATTTCCTCGTAAGGTCATAATTGCTGTTTTTCTGTTTTTTTTCCTATCATTGTTGTGATAAAACCGACCGTAGCCACTATATTTCACGATAAGGTAGAATGAGTATTAAGGTTTAACGTCCCGTCGACTGCGTATTCATTAGAGACGCTGTGTCTGCTTGATAGGACGGGAAAGAAGTCGGCCACCTCTTTTTCAAAGGAACCAACCCGGCATTCGTCTTAATTGCTTTTCAGATCAGGATGGCCGAATGGGGACTTGAACCCCACTCATGGCGAATGAGAGCCCGGTGTTTTAACTACTACAACACTTGGGTCTGATGTTTCGCCAAACTTGCTGGCAATACGAATTTTAATTCTAAAATTACGCTTCCAATAATTGTAAGAAGCATTGGAAGAAAATTATTCACTTTTAAAATGGGAAATGTCAATTTGTTTTCTGCCCTCAGTTATTACCATTAAAAATATACATTTCATTTTAAGACTGTGTTATTTTACTTTCGGAATAAAACCCAAAGCATTCTGATAGCGACTGCTAATAAATGGAAACCAGCGAATTATTAAAACATGCCATGAACAGTTAGGCTGATTACTATCGGCCATCAGAATTACTTGACAAACTTCAAGTGACTAATAAACTGCACAAAGTGCCAAACTGGATTTTACTAATAAAATGAACAGATGACTTGACTCGAACTAACTGATAAAATGACTAGGAAAACCGGTTTCTCTAATTTAACTAACGTTACGATGCAGACAGCAGAAGAAGGAAGAAATACAACGTCCGAAAAATGCATAATAATGAGACTGAGACTGGGTTATGATTTTCTAAACTACGATTACTACCGAAAATGAAATATGAATAATAGTAAAAATACTCAAAACTAAGATGAAACTATGACAAAACTAGGAACTTGTTCATGAAAAGTTTAGGTCAATAACTAATAAATGTTAAGAGCAGAAGTAAAAAAAATGGAATTTGATATGTTTCTACGTTGGGAATGGCTGAAATGGCTCTGAGCACTATGGGACTTAACATCTATGGTCATCAGTCCCCTAGAACTTAGAACTACTTAAACCTAACTAACCTAAGGACATCACACAACACCCAGCCATCACGAGGCAGAGAAAATCCCTGACCCCGCCGGGAATCGAACCCGGGAACCCGGGCGTGGGAAACGAGAACGCTACCGCACGACCACGAGATGCGGGCTACGTTGGGAATATATGCTCGTTATTTAATTAAGATCTTCGTTTTCCGAATTAGGGCCTTTAGCTGAATAAATAATAAATGTACAAAACTGTTGAGGCTTTCATGGACACTTGTTGACATATTGCCTATTAGCTTCGATTTCGTGATCTTCGGCCTCCCCGAGACAGAAGCCAATAGGCAATACGTCAAAGAATAAATGATATTTTATTTTAACACTACAGTAGATTATCCTCAGTTGAGGACACCACGTACTGGTGATTAGACAATGTAGACATTGGGTCCTTGAGGAGCAGAAATACGTGAACACCGAGTAAGTATTCCCAAATACAGGTTGCAATAACACGAACGCTACACAAGCCATCACCATTGCCAGAATAATGACAAGTTTATAGAGTTCTGGGTTATTTTGGGGAAGGAGACCAGACAGCGAGGTCATCGGTCTCATCGGATTAGGGAAGGATGGGGAAGGAAGTCGGCCGTGCCCTTTCAAAGGAACCATACCGGCATTTGCCTGGAGCGATTTAGGGAAATCACGGAAAACCTAAATCAGGATGGCCAGACGCGGGATTGAACCGTCGTTCTCCCGAATGCGAGTCCAATGTTTATAGAGACTCATCAGTGTGAGTCGAGAAAGACTGACACTTCGTTCGATCCAACGCTATTTAAATAGTTTTTCTGCTGACAGTTTATCATGTGCTGGCGGCCAGTGACTCTGCTGTGGAGGGATTCTACGGGGAGGTCCACATGTACTGATGGAAGCAGTTAGTCAGCGTTCCCGATATGGTGGTGGGTACGAGCGTGACGTGCGCATGAGTTGCTGAATGTATGCCTTTAGCCCTTACAGTAATAATTTAAATGACTCCTAGTAAAAATAATGGCATTACTTCAAACAGCTCCGTGTCAATTTTCTCAACCTATTGCTATATGAATTGGCATATCTCCGTCAGTTGAAAAAGTTTCAAGATTTGATTAAAAACAAAACAGAGTAAAATTGAAATCGTGGTTTTCATGCTTCAGGTGTTCTTCATAGTCTCCTCTCACTTGCGTTCAACCCACAGAACTTTCATACAGCCATATGCATTTTCCGCCTTTGGGGTGCGGTCCGACTCTGACGTCACATTGGCTTGAATGTCGATTATTACGGCAGATCCGTGGCCCCTCATGTAAATTTCTGCACTTAGTCGTATTGTGGTGGGTTCGTACTGATAACACCAAATCTTGTCACCCGTGACGATTATTTCCAGAAAAGAATTGCCCGCGTTTCGCATTTCAATCAAATCGCGGCAGGCGTCCACCCATCGTTGTTTTTGCTCCGGAGTCATGGTGACAAACTTTGCACAGACTTTTCTCTTCTTCAAAAAATTTAGAAAAATGTATTGAACACTTGATTTACCGGTGTTGCGGGATTACGGTTTGTGAGACAACAACGCTGGCACACTATGGTCACACGCCCACTACTGAACACTACCTGATCCCAAAAAAGGTTCAAATGGCTCTGAGCACTATGGGACTTAACTTCTGCGGTCATCAGTCCCCTAGAACTTAGAACTACTTTAACCTAACTAACCTAGGAACATCACACACATCCATGCCCGAGGCAGGATTCAAACCTGCGACTGTTGCGGTCGCGCGGTTCCAGACTGTAGCGCCTAGAACCGCTCGGCCACCCAGGCCGGCGCCTGATCCCAACTGACTGGTCGATTACACATCTTTTATTTACAGTTGTTAGGTCAAGCTGCCACCATAGTTACAACGCTGACGTCGCTTATACGCCCGGAATAAATTCAGTCTCGAAACTTTGTGGACGGACCATGTAAACCTAGAAAATCCTGCTACCTGTTACCACCACTCTCCGCAGTGGAAACACAGGTCACTGTCAGATCGCCGAAGTCAAGCGCTGTCGAGCTTGGCTAGCACTTGGATGGATGACCGACTTGGTCTGCCGAGCGGTTTTGGTAAACGGGATGCACTCAGCCCTTGTGAGCTCAATTGAGCTACTCAACTGAGAAGTAGCGGCTCCGGTCACGAAAACTGAGAACGGCCGGGAGAGCGATGTGCTGACCACAGGCCACTCCATACTCACATTCAGTGACGCCCATCGGCTGAGAATGGCACAGCGTTCGGTCGGAACCGTTGGGCCTTACGACGCCTGTTCGAGCAGAGTTTACTTAGAATCCGATAGAATCTCCCGTAGAAATATTATCCAAGTAATGAACCCTAAAACAGTTTTACAGTTACTATGGAAGAAGCGGTGATATGATAATTAAATTCATTTTTGCAAACATTTTCTGGTCATTTTTATTATTTACTCTTATTTCCATATGCATTTGTATTATAGAGAGTTTTAATATCGACGCAAAAATTTCAGTTTAGTGAAAACTATTCCACAGTTTTCCAAAAATCGCGGTTATTACTTCAGTAAAGGGTCAGTTAACTAGAAGAAAAGATCGTTATCCAACACCAGAGCCTCCGAACTCTCTCACCAATTCTAATATGCAGAACGATGATTAATGGGAAAGCCATCTCTCTCTCAGCTATAATACGGCCGCGCTGTTTTGCAGAGGCAGTACAAGAGAGGAAAGTAATAATATCCATTATTCATGTTCGAAATCGGTATTGAGACGGACTGAATTGCTTTGCCTGGGTTTCTGAATCCTGTTTCAGTTTGTCTGGTTCCTTCTCACAAACTAAGAACACCAGCACAAGTGCCGGTCGCGGTGGTCTAGCGGTTCTAGGCGCGCAGTCCGGAACCGCGCGACTGCTACGGTCGCAGGTTCGAATCCTGCCTCGGGCATGGATGTGTGTGATGTCCTTAGGTTAGTTAGGTTTAAGTAGTTCTAAGTTCTAGGGGACTGATGACCACAGGTGTTAAGTCCCATAGTGCTCAGAGCCATTTGAACCAGCACAAGTTTTCTATTTAAATCTAACACGAAAAGTATAAAACGTTGAATTACATTAACCTTGTTTACCTCCTTAGGAAACAATACGCCCAGCCCACACTATGAAACAGCAAAATAGTGAACCAAAAGATCTTTGAAAGTACTCTGTACGAGGCATCCACTTTTTCTTGGTATTCTGTGTTCTGGAATTTTGATTATTAAACAAAGCCTTAGCAAGCGAGGATATCTTATCTTTGTGCTAAATCTTATTTTAGAAGAAGTATATCCAATTATACATCTTGCTATTTCCACGAGAAGTGCGTGCGACCCACGGGAGTTCGTGCAGCCAGTCGACATGAACGTAGTAGGACCTCTAGCTGGCAGAGAAAGGAAACAAACCCTAGCACAGATCGCTGGTACAATAACTGCTCTCTTAGCGTGCAATTACGCATTGTTTATTTCTGTACCGACAGAGATAAACTGAACATTAAGTTATACAACCAAAGGAACAAGGTGAATATGAAACTGAATTTTAATTAAGATTATAGATAAGAAAATATTATTTTACCCACTAACGCTTCAGGTATAAGCAAGAATAACTCGACAACAAATATGCGCTTAGTTATGACGCTCGTTTATAAAAGCTTAGGTTGTATAGAATCATGCTGTCTCAGACAACTGGTTTCAATAACACGTAAAAAAGAATTAACAAGTGGTCCTCAGTAATTCAAACAATACTGGAAAGAAAAAAACTTAGTGACCGGGAGAAATTAAGAATGTAGTCTCACAGGGTACAACTGTGACTCCACACGTGTTCTGTTTATACGTGATTGATTTTCATCAAGCAGATTTAGTTGTTTTTGCACATGATACATTTGTTACAATTAATCCAGTTAGAGATACAGCAACCTAAGAAACTATGATAAAATCTTCTCGGGTTGACAGCCAGGTCTTCGCATGAAGATGTCAAGTAAGAAACTTGCTGAAACGTTGCCGGAGAACAACGCATTGAATCGGCTGTCAACCCGAGAAGATTTAATAATTAAGGTTCGCCGAGAAAGCTTGCATTCTCATATAATCCATGAAACTGTTAAAATTGTTTTCCAAAGCATTAGTGAGGGTAAATGGACTTCCATTTAATTTCATTAAAACACCGTATATTCAATTCTGTACAGCATGTAGTATAATACTAACAAAGAACGTGCGTTGGAGTCAAAGAATAAGCGAGAATCCCCCAAAAGTCTTACACTAAATGAAGTCTGTCACACAGAGTCCATCACAATTTGAAAATAGTGATGTCCAAACCCACAACATTAGACAAAAAGATGTCGTACATCACTCTTTTCTGAAGCTGCCAGTGGCTCACAAACGAGTTAAAAAATCTTTTTTTCCCCACTTATCTTCTGACCGGCTTGATGTTGCCGTCGATGACCGGTAATAAGTGACATTACCTGTGGCTACACATTACTTGTCTTTAATGCGGTAGTTACATTATCTTCTGCATCCTCACGCAGTTGAATACTGCTAATTATCCCAGTATAAGGAGGGGTTTCCCAACCCAAGGACTAGAGGGTGTCCTCAACCTGTCTCTGCTCCTGCGCCCTCTTTGACAAGGTCGTTGGCAGAATGAGGATGACTCCTTATACTGGAAGTCTTCGACCGCCATTCCTGAGTACAATATGCACCCACCTAAATCTTTAATCATTTGTTCTGTAACACAAACTATCCGACAGGTAACAAAAGAGAATGATAAATCTAATGAGAAGTAATTTCTTCCGGCCAACCCTCTTTTATTCCACAGACGAATATTTAACTATACACTCTCAGAATCTCTAGTATCGTATGCATGTATTTTTATTTTCTTGTTACATTTTATTTGTAACGTGAGTAGTGACAAAGAATAGCATGTCATGGTTTATTATATTCGAATCATGATGCTTTTTAGTAATTTTTAAATTGCCAGTATGCTATGCAACCACACAAACCAACAAGTCATGGCTGCATAACATATAAACTGACTCGTCCCACATCATTTCGACAGAAATCGAACAGATTATCTACGGAACATGTAATGAACTAAATGTACTATTTACATCAAAGAACACTGATCGGAAATAAGAGACATCAATAAAAATCAACAACATGAAGCAGAATGCCAACGGCAATTGCGGATGTGGAATGCATCCAGGTGAGAGTCTGCGCCACGCGGTCCATATTAAGCTCCCCTTTTATGCATGTTTCCATTAATCCACAGTCATGCAACAAATCCAATTATGATGCCTGCTTGGTTTGTATATGATCGAGTTACAGCCTTATGAGTTTAATTTCACGGTCATTATCTGCCGGTTTCAGCTTTCGTGAACACAGTTCAACCGTGATATTTCGTACTGACAAACATAACGAACATGTGCTTGAGTGCGGCCTAAGCGTCCAGCAAATAATGAGTCCCAGTTCACTGAATTCTGTAAATTCTGTGGTTCGGTCATTCCTGACTAATATAGCTGAAAACATTACCACGCAGAAAACTCGAGCGCAGATAAGTTAAATTTTAGAAAGTTCGTTTATATATTTAACAAGGGTAGTCGATTTTAATGAGAGTTTCACACAACTTCTAATTTTTTTATAGACCTTCCCTTCTTAAAGGCATACTAGCGACTACGATTAGGTGACTTAAGGGTTTCTGGAAATGGAGAGGAGACTTTTCGCCGTGGGGCAGCAAACTGGCTAAGCAGCGATGCTAGTCTTTCTGTTTGGGGAAAAGTTTTCATTCCGGAGGTCTCACAAATATTCAGTCAGTATAGTTATAATAAGTACGTTTTTGACGTAAAAGAACTACTCTAATTCTATAGATAATGAAGCAAGAGTAAATTGCCTTTTATGTTGTTAGGCACCCTGCTCGTTCTCGAAACCTTCTTCCCGAAAAATGACGCATTTGCAGAGGTCATAGGCTCAAATTTAGGTTGAACGATGTTCAGATAGCCGTCTGGCAATACTGATATAGACTTCTCGCCGTTTCACTAAATAGCCTCAGGTGAATTCACGGGTGGTCCATAAGACAAGTCTACCTCGACTTCACCAGGCTCATCCGTTTTTGAGCTTGTGCTTCTCTGATGACCTCGACATCGACGGAAGTTAAAGTAACTTTCTTCCTTTCTCACAGAAAAACCTTGGATTTTGTCCATTTGCCCTGTAAACATGCCTACTCTTACGCGTAGAAGGTTTTAATTATAGGCATGATGTTTATATGGAAGCTAATGTGGACTTAGATCACGTAAGATAAGTTATTTGTGATGAACGTCTATTATACGGTTGCCGAAATTTACGCACTTTACAGAAAGTACGGTATTAAACGCTCCAAGCAGTCGGTGCGAATAGATGATCCATGTTAATATATGCTTTGGAGAGTTGTAACATTTGAGGAAGTGAAATTAGCAGCGCTATACATTCTACTGGTCGCCACCATCCTGTATCTATACATTGTGCATATGTTGGAAGTGGGAACTTTCTTTTATTAACTAGCTGCGGAGTGGCGAAAAAATCATTCGTCTCGTACATTAATCAAGAGGTAGAAAATTGAAAATTGTTTTCCGTCTAAATTGTGTCCACACACACCCAACACAGCCCCCTCCTCCTCCACCCCACACACACACCATTTTATTTTTGTCTGTTTTCACATCGCTGAAGTATCGTTACTTGTTGTGCAAATCCTGTACAAGACTATGGCATTAGTTATATTCCCCCTAAGTATTCTTTCATCAGGTAAAAAAAATCTTTTCTTATCTGTCACGTCCTGCATCACAGGACTAGAATATTAAACTCATTTTTGGCTTCTGAAGGACTGCTAAGACCTTCCACTGTCACAGGACGCCTCCTCGCTTTCGGACTCTCCCTTAATCTAAAAGCACAGAGATCGTAAATGTAGGGTTTATACTACGTATCACTTTACAAATTCGGTAATACATCTGATCGTCCCAGAAATAAATTAAAAATTGTTTCCACCCCAGTATTTCTACCAAGACTTGTTTCTGAGACGAAGTGGAAGCCCCCTCCAAAACAATCCCTGTCAGGAACCGTTTGCTCTCCCTCCCCCCCCCCCCCCCTCCCCACCAAGCTTGTTGTGATCTACATCTGCATCTGTGCTCTGCAAGCTGCATTACTATGTGCGGCGGAGGGTACTTATAGTACCATTATCTGATCCCCCTTTCCCGTTCAATTCGCTAACAGTGCGTGGAAAGAAAGACTGTCTGTAAATCTTCTTATTAGCTCTAATGTCTCGGATCTTCTCGCTGTGGTCATTTCGCGAGACGTGTGTGGGAGGAAGTATTATGTTTCCCAACTCTTCCCGGAACGTATTCTCTCAGAATTTAAATAGTAAACCTCTCCGTTTTGCACAACGCCTCTCTTGTAGCGTCTTCCACAGGAATTTGTTGAGCACCTCCGTAACGTCCTCGCACCGGCTGAACGACCCATTGACGAAACGTGCCGCTCTTCGTTAGATCTTCCGGTATTGACGCCATCTGCCTCAACCACACCCGGAGGGCCGCGCTCCGTTGACAGCTACGTGAGACAGCAGTTTTAAATATTCCGCCAGGGAGCCGCCGGGCGAGGACACCCTTCCATCGCCCGCTGTCTCCGATGAGGGGCACCATGCGTACACACCAACAGAGGACGTAAATCCACATGGCCTCACTTCTCCAGACTCTGATTGGCCCGCATATCCTTGTAAGCAGTCGCAATGGACAGCCCGCCCCGAGGTCTAGTGCATATAACAACTTACGAACATTAGTGTGGACGACTGCAGGGAGGAACATTCCATTAGGGACAAAGCAAGTTACATATATTATTTGAAAATACCTTTCGGTGATCTTCTGTTTTATTCTACATTAATGGCCATTAAAATTGCTACACCAAGAAGAAATGCAGATGATAAACGGGTATTCATTGGACAAATATATTATACTAGAACTGACATGTGATTACATTTTCACGCAATTTGGGTGCATAGATCCTGAGAAATTAGTACCCAGAACAACCACCTCTGGCCATAATAACGACCTTGGTACGCCTGGGCATTGAGTCAAACAGAGCTTCGATAGACGTTTTCAATTGGTGAGAGATCTGGAGAATGTGCTGGCCACCAGTTCATCAGCCACGATTGACCAGACGTTTTCAATTGGTGAGAGATCTGGAGAATGTGCAGGCCAGGGCAGCGATCGAACATTTTCTGTATCCAGAAAGGCCTGTACAGGACCATCAACATGCGGTCGTGCATTATCCTGCTGAAATGTAGGGTTTCGCTGGGATCGAATGAAGGGTAGAGCCAGGGGTCGTAACACATCTGAAATGTAACGTCCACTGTTCAAAGTTCCGTCAATGCGAACAAGAGGTGACCGAGACGTGTAACCAATGACACCCCATACCATCACGCCGGGTGATACGCCAGTATGGCGATGACGAATACACGCTTCCAATGTGCGTTCACCGCGATGTCGCCAAACACGGATGCGACCATCATGATGCTGTAAACAGAACCTCGATTCATCCGAAAAAATGACGTTTTGCCATTCGTGCACCCAGGTTCGTCGTTGAGTACACCATCGCAGGCGCTCCTGTCTGTGATGCAGCGTCAAGGGTAACCGCAGCCATGGTCTCCGAGCTGATAGTCCATGCTGCTGCAAACGTCGTCGAACTGTTCGTGCAGATGGTTGTTGTCTTGCAAACGTCCCCATCTGTTGACTCAGGGATCGAGATGTGGCTGCACGATCCGCTACAGCCAAGCGGATAAGATGCCTGTCATCTCGACTGCTAGTGATACGAGGCCGTTGGGATCCAGCACGGCGTTCCGTATTACCCTCCTGAACCCACTGATTCCATATTCTGCTAACAGTCATTGGATCTCCACCAACGCGAGCATCAATGTCGCGATACGATAAACCGCAATCGCGATAGGCTACAATCCGATCTTTATCAAAGTCGGAAACGTGATGGTACGCATTTCTCCTCCTAACACGAGGCATCACAACAACGTTTCACCAGGAAACGCCGGTCAACGGCTGTTTTTGTATGAGAAATCGGTTGGAAACTTTCCTCATGCCAGCACGTTGTAGGTGTGGCCACCGGCGCCAACCTTGTGTGAATGCTCTGAAAAGCTAATCATTTGCATATCACAGCATCTTCTACCTGTCGGTTAAATTTCGCGTCTGTAGCACGTCATCTTCTTGGTGTAGCAATTTTAATGGCCAGTAATGTATTTTATAGGACACCGTGCAGTGCTTTTAAAGCTTTGAGAACGAACATTTACCTGCTGGGATGTTATATGAGTCGTATTCCATGTACCCATCGGTACCAGTTATCACTAAGTTGTTTAATATTTTCTTGGAGATCCAGCCTTACTAAATGGGGTCGCGCCACTGTTATGAAGTTTTGTATTTCTTTCGTAGGGCAATACGAAGGTGGCTAAATAAAGGTGAAACGTGTCAATGGGAAACAATAAAAAAATGTTGACATCGGAACCGGGACTGCTTGTTTCTTCATATAACGAAACATCCATTTATGACTTAAGCACATTCGTTTATCTTAACACTTAAACATTATATTTTTACATTATTTCAAAACAAACAAGAACCCAGCATACTGTACTTACAGAACAGTGCTGCTGCATTTCAACAGCGGCTCAATGTAACGACCACCAACGTTGTTACATACATTGTATCTACGGAGCCCGTTCTGGAACACACGCTCCACGTCACCGGTGTCTCCAGTTTTTAGTGCAGTGGCCAGAACTCGTGCCAGCAGGTCTTCCTCTGTCTCTATAGGAGTCTCGTAAATTAAACTTTGCACGGGACACCACACGAAGTAGTACATGGGAGTTAAATCCAGAGTTCGCGACGGCCACGTGGCTGGACTACCTCGGCCTATCCATCTTTCACCATATCGCTTGTTGAGATGTCTCCTAACCGCACGTGAGAAATGAGGTGGTGCACCATCATGCTGAAACCAGTGCCAGAGGTTCCGAGAACGGGTCGAACACGTTTTGTATTTGACGTTTTTTTTCCGTAGCAGACGTGGACGTGTTACACATATACACTCCTGGAAATTGAAATAAGAACACCGTGAATTCATTGTCCCAGGAAGGGGAAACTTTATTGACACATTCCTGGGGTCAGATACATCACATGATCACACTGACAGAACCACAGGCACATAGACACAGGCAACAGAGCATGCACAATGTCGGCACTAGTACAGTGTATATCCACCTTTCGCAGCAATGCAGGCTGCTATTCTCCCATGGAGACGATCGTAGAGATGCTGGATGTAGTCCTGTGGAACGGCTTGCCATGCCATTTCCACCTGGCGCCTCAGTTGGACCAGCGTTCGTGCTGGACGTGCAGACCGCGTGAGACGACGCTTCATCCACTCCCAAACATGCTCAATGGGGGACAGATCCGGAGATCTTGCTGGCCAGGGTAGTTGACTTACACCTTCTAGAGCACGTTGGGTGGCACAGGATACATGCGGACGTGCATTGTCCTGTTGGAACAGCAAGTTCCCTTGCCGGTCTAGGAATGGTAGAACGATGGGTTCGATGACGGTTTGGATGTACCGTGCACTATTCAGTGTCCCCTCGACGATCACCAGTGGTGTACGGCCAGTGTAGGAGATCGCTCCCCACACCATGATGCCGGGTGTTGGCCCTGTGTGCCTCGGTCGTATGCAGTCCTGATTGTGGCGCTCACCTGCACGGCGCCAAACACGCAAACGACCATCATTGGCACCAAGGCAGAAGCGACTCTCATCGCTGACGACACGTCTCCATTCGTCCCTCCATTCACGCCTGTCGCGACACCACTGGAGGCGGGCTGCACGATGTTGGGGCGTGAGCGGAAGACGGCCTAACGGTGTGCGGGACCGTAGCCCAGCTTCATGGAGACGGTTGCGAATGGTCCTCGCCGATACCCCAGGAGCAACAGTGTCCCTAATTTGCTGGGAAGTGGCGGTGCGGTCCCCTACGGCACTGCGTAGGATCCTACGGTCTTGGCGTGCATCCGTGCGTCGCTGCGGTCCGGTCCCAGGTCGACGGGCACGTGCACCTTCCGCCGACCACTGGCGACAACATCGATGTACTGTGGAGACCTCACGCCCCACGTGTTGAGCAATTCGGCGGTACGTCCACCCGGCCTCCCGCATGCCCACTATACGCCCTCGCTCAAAGTCCGTCAACTGCACATACGGTTCACGTCCACGCTGTCGCGGCATGCTACCAGTGTTAAAGACTGCGATGGAGCTCCGTATGCCACGGCAAACTGGCTGACACTGACGGCGGCGGTGCACAAATGCTGCGCAGCTAGCGCCATTCGACGGCCAACACCGCGGTTCCTGGTGTGTCCGCTGTGCCGTGCGTGTGATCATTGCTTGTACAGCCCTCTCGCAGTGTCCGGAGCAAGTATGGTGGGTCTGACACACCGGTGTCAATGTGTTCTTTTTTCCATTTCCAGGAGTGTAAATTGAAACCATCGTATAACGGAAACGGTTCGTTTCTGGACATGGGTTGCTAGTCAGAATATTATTTACTTTCTCCCCTCTTCAAGTTCTAAAAGTTTGCAACGGAATTTCCAAACATCCTACATATAACTCAGCACCACAGAAGACTCTACAGCATTCAAAGTTACATATAATCAGTTATTAAGTGCATATTGTTTACATAAACGTATTGAAATCTAATGGCTCTAAGCACTATGGGACATCTGAGGTCATCAGTCCCCTAGACTTAGAACTACTTAAACCTAACTAACCTAAGGACATCACACACATCCATGCCCGAGGCAGGATTCGATCCTGCGACCGTAGCAGCAGCGCGGTTCCGGACTGAAGCACCTAGAACCGCTCGGCCACAGTGGCCGTCATTAACGTATTAATATGTTACTTTTTTGTAGATGTCTACTTGGATTTATTTGTCACCTTCACTATCGATACCACAGACAACAACTGTCGACAAGTCTGGTGGTTTTGTGGCACTAATCGACAACTTATCAGTAACATTTTTCATAAGTTTGGGTGAAACTTATATATTTCAAGTGGCCTTAATTAGCGTATGCAGTGGGAACTTCTAGAGAGCAGTCCCTCACTGCAGTTATTCAATTTCAGAATCAACAAGTTACCTCGTTGCTCTCTGCTATTTGGAGATTGATGGATGGACAACAGGCTTTGCAAACGGTAACGACTGATGCACAGAATGTCAGCGACCAGATGCCACCTCCTCCACCTTGTCGCTCTTTTGATGCACAACATGAGGAATGGACGAAGCACCGCCTGCAGCTAGAGGAGCATTTTCAAGCCTACAACATATTAGGCGAATCACGACGGTCTTTCTTATTTTAGTGGGTCGGTATGCATATTTTCAGCTCGTATCGTAAGTTGTTCCCTCAGTGTGAGCCCCAAACCCTATCCAATGAAGACATTATTCGAGCATTAGACGACTTCTTCGAAGCAGAGAGCCATGTAACTACTGTTTGCTTCACATGTTTTCATACGCCTCGTCATCATAATCAGTCTTACAAGGACGGGTCGCTGAACTGAGGGGCATGACTAGGAACTGTAAATTTAACTGCTCTTGTGGAGCCTCATTTCGAGACAAAATGTTTCACGATATGATTATACAAAATCTTGGTGGTAACAGAATATGGGCTGGGATTCTAAACCATCACAGCCTTGATCTCAAGGACGTGCTCAAATTAATCTAAGCTCACGAAGTTAAAGACTTCGCGCAACTTGACTTTAAGGTGCGTGTTCTTGCAACGCTGACGGCGGACAGCTCGAATCCTGCCTCGGGAAAGGATGTGTGTGATGTCCTTAGGTTAGTTAGGTTTAAGTAGTTCTAAGTTCTAGGGGACTGATGACCTCAGATGTTAGGTCCCATAGTGCTCAGAGCCATTTGAACATAATCCATCCGTCATGAAACATCTAAACTTTGAAGTGGACCTTGAGCACACCAGCCGGCTCCGCCGTGGCAATACAAGATAGGGCCACGCCTACAAAACCGCGGTACAAGCCGCATACGTGACTCTCCGTATTGGCGCGCACACAAACTTTTACACAATCTGATGATGCTCCAAACGGGCGAAACGCGTCATTGATATTAAATAATTTCGCAACGGAGACTGTTTTTGTTGTGAAACACTTTTAAATCGGTTGTTGTAAAAAACTGACACGATAGAATGGTTACAATTTTACCTTTCATAGTAGTTCAGTCATGTTCTAGCCCCAAAAATTTTTGGCCTGAATGCTTTTGATTTATTTGGCTTACTTTCTCATGCTAGTATTCAGCAGATGTGTAAAAAGTATGGACATTTGATGACTTGCGATGAATTTTTATGCACATATTACGGTCAAGGATAATGTAAAACCAAGATTTACCACGCCCGTCCGGTGCTGCACGCCATTAGCAATGAAGTTGGTTCTGAACTCAGCAGATTAGAACAAATCGGAGTTTTGAAACTCGTTTCTGCAAATCAGCTGGCGCCTCCACCTGTGATCACAAGAAAAGCTAGCGGGAGGATTAGACTTTTGCCGACTTTAAAGTCACAGTTAACATTCAAACAGTAACTGAGTCCTTTCCGCTTCGTCATATTGACGAGCTTATGGATCGCCTAACAGATGAACAATTTTTTTTTCAAAAAGTGATTTGGCCTGTGTTTATCTTCAGCTTTCCCTGGACAGGAAATAAATAAATTTAGGCTAATTTACACGCACATCAGCTTGCATCAATACCAGTGTCTTCCCTTCGGAAGCGCGTCTGCTCCTGCGTTATTTCGACGCTTTCTTGAACAAGTGACATCCTATGTTCCATTCTGTTCAAATTAGTTAAATAACACCATTGACCTCGGACAAGCACCGGAACAGCATCTCAAAAATTTGGAGTCTCTTTTCAAGTTTTACCTGATGCAAAGCTCTAGTGCCGGCCGCGGTGGTCTAGCGGTTCTGGCGCTGCAGTCCGGAGCCGCGGGACTGCTACGGTCGCGGGTTCGAATCCCGCCTCGGGCATGGGTGTGTGTGATGTCCTTAGGTTAGTTAGGTTTAAGTAGTTCTAAGTTCTAGGGGACTTATGACCTAAGATGTTGAGTCCCATAGTCCTCAGAGCCATTTGAACCATTTTGAACCAAAGCTCTAGTGTACGCCCAATGTGCTTGTCCCTCGACTAAGCATTTAGAGGCCATGCAGAGATTACCTTCTCCTACAAATGTACGAGACCTCCAAGCTGTCCTTGGCAGACTAACATAATACTCCAAACTCAGCGCAAACTACTGCTCCTCTGCATCGGCTATGACTTAAAAATGGCCTTGTAAATGGACTGGAGAATGCGAACAATCTTCTCAGAAATTGAAACACGCGTTGCTTAGTCGCCCATGTCTCATGCAATTCGATCCGCAAAAGCCAGTAGTACTTGTAGCTGATGTATCATCACATGGAACAGAGGCAATTTTATCTCACAAGGTTGGCAACGCAGAACGCCTTATAGCATTTGCTTCAGAGGCGTTCAACGATGCCCAAGCCAAATACACTCAGGTGGAAAAGGAAGCGTTAGCCATAATTCACGGCGTCACAAAATTTCATCTATCTCTGTATGGTAGAACATTTTTTTCTTTTGACTGATCATAATACACTGACTGCTCTTTTTCATCCGGTGAATGACTTACCTGATCGTACTGTACAGAAGGTGCAACGTTGGTCACCACTTCTTTCCAACTATCGATATGAAATTCGCCCTACGCACAGCAAGCAACTCATCCACTCTGCAAATGCCGGGATGGTTCCTTTCAAAGGGCACGGCCGACTTCCTTCCCCGTCCTTCCCTAATCCAATGAGACCGATGACCTCGCTGTCGGGTCTCCTTCCCCGAAACAACCAACCAACCATCATCCACTCTGTCTCGCTTACCTATGGGAAATGATCTGGATTTCGATGCATCAGGAGTTTCTTGTCTTCAAATTGATCATTCTGATTCGCAAGCACTGCAAGCTTTTCCCGTTGATTCTCGGCGGATCGCCCAGGCTAGTCAATACGATCAATCCCTACTGGTTGACGACGTAATCCGAAATCAATCTGAGATGCAGTAGTTCGTAAATACGCTGCACAACGCAACAAGTTTTCTCTCCAGAATGGTGAATTTTATTTGTTCTCCTAAAGAACGAACATGAGTACTGATTGCCCCATCTTTGCAGCAACGTGTGTTAAACTGTTACAAAGAGCGGATTGGGAAATCCTTAGAACAAAGCAGCTACCGCGCCAACATTGTACATAAATAAAAAAGAAGAAGATTTGACTGCCCTTTGTCGCGCATGTGCGAATAATCAGGCAGCACGGCACCAAGAATTTTTCAATTGGCCTCGACCTGACGGTCCTTGACAACGCATTCATACTGATGTTGCTGGTCTTTGTTGAACACAAGATGACTCGTTATCGTCGATGTATACAGCAATTATCCTCTTGTTATTCCCATACATACGACTACTAGCGTTACGACTATAAAGCTCTGTCTTTGCCGAAAAAATGAAAATCAACATATCCGAACGATACCGTTATCTCCTCAATGGAACGGTGAAGCCGAACATTTTGTTCGCACTTTCAAGGCTCAGACCTCCAAACTTCATGATTCGCATTCGAGGAAAAACACGTCGTTGTTGTTTCTGAGCATCTGTCGCACTATGCTTGCTCACGACGATTCGCCAGAGGAACTGTTACATGGTCACCGCCTTGGCCTTCTGCTGCATTTCTTTCACCCTCGCCACTCTTTTTCCGATGCTAACTTCGCAACGAAGTTCTGCGCGCAGGACAAAGTTTTTCATCGCGCCTGTAACAAGCCTCGTAACTACGAAGCCGGCGTCGTCGCTCAGACGTCTGTCCGTTCTCATTTTTCCATTCACGGTGCATCTTACACCCACTGGCAGCGCCAAAACCAGACCTGTTTCCATGATTAGAGTGATCTTGCCGTAAATTGTTTGTGTTTGTGGCACGCTGCCTGCAATCCATCCTGCAGCCCCCGAGCAGTCCATGCTGGTGTAAACGCCTGGCTGCGTGGGCCTTCCGACGCCTCCGTAGACAGTGCTGCCTTCATATCCACTGCAGCAGCCGACACGCCCATTGTTCGCTACAACGGCCGTCATGGATGTAGAGCCTGCATCAGCCGTAAAGCCTTCTCCCTCTTCAGCAGCACCAGTGTTAAATCGTCCTGTGCCATTGGAAGGACATCTTACATCCTGTTTCTAGGCAGATGTTCCCAGTTTTTCGCATGACGAATTTCGGGACGCGTGTTGGTTAGCGCCATCTGCATCGCGCCACGGCCAACCCTATCAGCAACACCACGGCACGGACCTCGCGCACTTCCATTTCTATCCAGTAGGTAGGTTAGAAAATTTAAAAAGGGAAATGGATAAGTTAAAGTTAGCTATAGTGGGAATTAGTGAGCCCACGCCTACCACAGTAGTACAAGTTTATATGCCAACTAGCTCCGCAAATGACGAAGAGATTGAAGAAATGTATGATGAGATAAAAGAAATTATTGAGATAGTGAAGTAAGACGAAAATTTAATAGTCATGGGGAATGGAAATCGATAGTAGGAAAAGGATGAGAAGGAAAAGTAGTAGGTGAATAAGGAATGGGGGTAAGTAATGAAAGAGGAAACCGCCTGGTAGAATTTTGCACAGAGCATAACTTAATCATAGCTTGCTTTAAGAATCATGAAAGAGGGTTGTATATGTGGAAGAGGCCTGGAGACACTGGAAGGTTTCAGATAGATTATATAATGGTAAGACAGATATTTAGGAACCAGGTTTTAAATTATAAGACATTTCCAAGAGCAGATGTGGACTCTGACCACAATCTATTGGTTATGAACTGTAGATTAAAACTGAATAAACTGCAAAAAGGTGGGAATATAAGGAGATGGGATTTAGATAAACTGAAAGAACCAGAGATTGTAGAGAGTTTCAGAGAGAGCATTAGGGAAAGAACTACAGTAGAAGAAGAATGGGTACCTTTGAGAGATGAAATAGTGAAGGCAGCAGAGGATCAAGTAGGTAAAAAGACGAGGACTAGTAGAAACCCTTGGGTAACAGAAGAGATACTGATTTTTTTTTCTTTTCCATGGATTTTAATTGAACTCCAAATTTTTCTTTTGTTTCGTTTACTGCTAGCTCAATACACAGATTGAACAACATCGGGGATAGGCTACAGCCCTGTCTCTCTCCCTTCCCAACCACTGTTCCACTGCTTCCCTTTCATGCCCCTCGACTCATATAACTGCCACCTGGTTTCTGTACAAATTGTAAATAGCCTTTTGCTCCCTATGTTTTACCTCTGCCACCTTCAGAATTTGAAAGAGAATATTCCAGTCAACATTGTCAAAAGCTTTCTCTAAGTCTACAAATGTTAGAAACGTAGCTTTGACTTTCCTTAATCAATATTCTAAGATAATTCGTAGGGTCAGTATTGCCTCACGTGATCCAACATTTCTACGGAATTAAAACCGATCTTCCCCGAGGTCGGATTCTGCCAGATTTTCCATTCGTCTGTAAAAAATCGTGTTAGTATTTTGCAGCGTGACTTATTAAACTGATAGTTCGGTAATTTTCACACCTGTCAACACCTGCTTTCGTTGGGATTGGAATTATTATATTCATCTTGAAGTCTGAGGGTATTTCACCTGTCTCATACATCTTGCTTACCAGATGGTAGAGATTTTTCATGGCTGGCTCTCCCAAGGCTATCAGTATTTCTAATAGAATGTTGTCTAATCCCGGGGCCTTGTTTCGACTTAGGTCTTTCAGCGCTCTGTCAAACTCTTTGCGCAGTATCATATCTCCCATCTCATCTTCATCTGCATCCTCTTCCATTGCCATAATATTGTCCTCAAGTACATCGCCCTTGTGTAGATCCTCTATATACTCTTTCCACCTTTCTGCTTTCCCTTCTGTGCTTAGAACTGGGTTTCCATCTGAGCTCTTGATATTCATACAAGTGGTTCTCTTTTCTCCAAAGGTCTCAAAAAATGGTTCAAATGGCTCTGAGCACCATGGGACTTAACTTCTGAGGTCATCAGTCGCTTAGAACTTAGAACTACTTAAACCTAACTAACCTAAGGACATCACACACACCCATACCCAAGGCAGGATTCGAGCCTGCGACCGTGGCAGTCGCACGGTTCCAGACTGTAGCGCCTAGAACCGCTCGGCCACTCCGGCCGGCAATTACCGCGAAAAGTTTAGGACGTTGCGCAATTTGTGAACAACTTAAAAAATCGATTAAAGGAAAACAAAACAAATAATCTGTGCAGACCATACAGCCTATGCCAGCGAAGCAGCGGCGCTAAGCTACTATCCACAAGGAATATCCCCTGAAGCGCCAAAGAAACTGGTATAGGCATGCCTATTCTAATACAGAGATATGTAAACAGGCAGAATACGGCGCTGCGGTCGGAAACGCCTATATAAGACAACAAATGTCTGGCACAGTTGTTAGATCGGTTACTGCTGCTACAATGGCAGGTTATTAAGATTTAAGTTAGTTTGAACGTGGTGTTATAGTCGGCGCACGAGCAATGGGACACAGCATCTCCGAGATAGCGATGAAGTGGGGATTCTCTCGTACGACCATTTCACGAGTGTACCGTGAATATCAGGATTCCGGTAAAACATCAAAGCTCCGACATCGCTGCGGCCGGAAAAATATCCTGCAACAACGGGACCAACGATGACAAAAGAATCGATCGTTCAACGTGACAGATGTGCAAACCTTCCAAAATTTGCTGCAGATTTCAATACTGAGCCATCAACAAGTGTCACAAATCTTTACGCCTCGCTTGGGCCCGTCAACACCGACATTGTACTGTTGATGACTGGAAACATGTTACCTCGTCGGACGAGTCTCGTTTCAAATTGTATCGAGTGGATGCATGTGAACGGGCACTGAGTCAACCTCATGAACCCATGGACCCTGCGTGCCAGCAGGGGACTGTTCAAGCTGGTAGAGGCTCTGTAATGGTGTGAGGCGTGTACAGTTGGAGTGATATGTGACCCCTGATACGTCTTGATTCGACTCTGACAGGTGACACCTACGTAAGCATCCTGTCTGATCACCTGCATACAGTCATGACCGTTGTTTATTCCGACAGACTTGGACAATGCCAGCAGGACAATGCGACATCCCTCACATGCAGAATTGCTGCAGAGTGGCTCCAGGAACACACTTCTGAGTTTAAACGCTTCCGCTGGCCACCAGACTCTCCGGACATGAACATTATGGAGCATATCTGGGATGCCTTGCAACGTGCTGTTCAGATGAGATCTCCATCCCCTCGTGCTCTTACGGTTTATGGACAGCCCAGCAGGATTCATAGTGTCAATTCCCTCCAGCACTAATTCAGACATTAGTCGAGTCCATACCACGTCGTGTTGCGGCACTTCTGCGTGCTCGCGGGGGCCCTACATGATATTAGGCAGGTGTACCAGTTTCTTTGGCTCATAAGTGTATATGAATTGAAATAAATCAACTGAAATGAATTGTTCTACGGAAATGAAAGATGTCAGTTTGCGGTCAACACATCTAATATACTCCTACTTCTCTTGAGAACATTCTAAACTATTTATTCTATGAAGTTTTATGGGAAATATGTCAATATTATGTTACATGATGAAGATGGTGCATCAAATAGAGGAGCAGAGCGCTATCGAGACATTTCCGGTTTACTTTCAACTTGGACGTGCCGGTGAGTGTCCTGCAAATAATTCACAGTTCTGCCAACATCCTAACAATCCAGAAATTTGCTTGATAACAAATGTCATCTACATCGTCTCCGCCCTTTGTTGGGAGATTGCACCTTAGATGTCGTGACCAGCCTGCTTAACGAATACCATGATGCTAAAAGGCACTGTAAGTTCTAAAATAAACTAAAATTCTAATAATATATTTCTAAAATAATTCAGTTAAATGACTGAACTCAATAATTACTCGCCATACTTGATTGATTGATTCGGGGGAGGAGACCAAACAGCGAGGTCATCGGTCCCATCGGATTGGAGAAGAATGGGGAAGGAAATCAGCTGTGCCCTTTCACAGGAACCATCCCGGTATTTACCTGAAGCAATTTAGAGAAATCACGGAAACCATAAATCAGGATGGCTGGACGAAGGTTTGAACCGTCATCCTCCCGAATGCGAGTCCAGTGTGCCAACCCCCTCGCCACCTCGCTCGGTCCGCCGTACTACACCCGCATTTAATAGCGTTGTAAACTGTAATTGAAAAATGTTTGCGCCGGCCGGAGTGGCCGAGCGGTTCTAGGCGCTACGGTCTGGAACCGCGTGACCGCTACGGTCGCAGGTTCGAATCCTGCCTCGGGCATGGATGTGTGTGATGTCCTTAGGTTAGTTAGATTTAAGTAGTTCTAAGTTCTAGGGGACTGATGACCTCAGAAGTTAAGTCCCATAGTGCTCAGAGCCATTTGAACCATTTTTGAAAAAAGTTTGATTTATGTTTATAAACATTATCATGCACTTCAGTGGCCAGAAAACACACGAAAAATGAATTAAATCATGATGTGTACTCTTTTCAAGTCAGTAAAGTACTGAGGGAATCTACTCGTTAGGATTATGTCATGTGATCTCTGAAATTAGTAATAATATCACAGAGTGATACATCTGTAATAGCTCTGTATTCCGAGTAACAATTTATTCCATTACTAAATTGGTAATTCCTTACTGCCTATGGATGTATTCTGTCAACATGCTCCTTCTTTTAGCCACATTTTGACAAAAATTTCTTTTCTTACCACTTCGATTCAGTACTTCCTCATTAATTATTTGATATACTCATCTAATCCTTAGCATTCCTCTCTAGCACCCCATTGCAAAAGTTTCTGTTTTCTTCTTTTCTGGACTCTCTATTGTCTTTGTTTCACTTCTGTGCAAAGTTACACTACAGACAAAGACTTTCAGAAAAGAAAATATGGCTCTGAGCACTATGGGACTTAACATCTGAGGTCATCAGTCCCCTAGAACTTAGAAATACTTAAACCTAACTAACCTAAGGACTTCACACACATCCATGCCCGAGGCAGGATTCGAACCTGCGACCCTAGCGGTCGCGCGGTTCCAGACTGAAGTACCTAGAACCGCTCGGCCACACCGGCCGGCTTCAGAAAAGACTTATTAACATTGGAGACAAATTCCTCTTTTTCAGAAACACATTTCTTGCTACTGCTAGTCTGCAATGTACACTCAAATCCAAAAAAGTGACGCACCACGAAGGAATTATACGAATAGAACGGAAATCGGTAGAAGTGATGTACATGTACAGACAAACAAATGAAAGCAGTTTCAGAAAAATCATGTGATTTATTCAGAAGCAAGAGCTTCCCACTCTGAGAAAGTCAGCAACGCGTTAGTCCGCCTCTGGCCGTTATGCAAGCAGTTTTTCGGCTTGAAGGAGTTGTTGAATGTCCTCGTGAGGGATATCGTACCAAATTATGTCCAATTAGTGCATTAGATAGTCAAAATCCGAAGCTGGTTGGAGGGCCCTGCCCATACTGTTGTAAACGATCTTAACTGGGGAGAGATCCGGCGACCTTGATGCCCAAGGTAGAGTTTGGCAAGCACGAAGAGAAGCACTAGAAATTCTCTCGGCGTGTGGGTAGACATTATCTTGCCGAAATGTAAGCCCAGGATGGCTTGCCATGAAGGGAAACAAAAAGAGGAGTTGAATATTGTTAATATACCACTGTGCTGTAAGGGTGCCGCTAAAGATAACCAAAGGGATCCTGCTATAAAAAGAAATGGCACCTCAGACCATCACTCCTGGTTGCCCGGACGTATGTCGGCTGAAAGTCGGGTTGGTATACCATTGCTGTCTGGGGTGTCTCCAGACATAACTTCGGCCTGGAATCAAATTGACTGGAGTAGAATTGTCTTCAGTGATGAGTCTCGCTCGAACTGAGCCATGATGACCAGCGAGGACGTGTCTGGAGACTCTCGGGACAGCGGTGGGATGCCAATCTGACTGTCGCCGCCATAAAGCCTGACAACCAGGAGTGATGTTCTGGGGTATCATTTCTCTTCATAGCAGGACCCCCTTTGGTTGTCATCCGCGGTCCTCTTACAGCACAGCAGTACGTCGACGATATTCTACGCCTCGTTTTGTTGCAAGCTATCCTTGGCTCACATTTCAACAAGATAATGCCCGCCCGCACATGGAGACAGTTTCTATGTCGGCTATCCCCAATTCAGAGCAGGGCTCTCCAACCATCTTGGGATTTTGACGATCTAACGCTACAACTCGATAGAATTTGGTACGATATCCCTCAGGACATCCAACAACTCCATCAATGAATGCCAAGCCGAGTAACTGCTTGCATAAGAGCCAGCGGTGGGCGTTACTGGATTACTCAATTTGTGAAGCTCTTTCTCCTGCATAATCATCCATTTTTTTTGAAATTGTAATCACTTTTTTTCTCTACATGTACATCACATCTTCCAGTTTCCGTCCCACTTGGATAATTCCCTCCTAATGCATCTTCTCTACTTCCACCAATAGCAAAACTCATCTGCTACTTTTCTTTCAGCTTCATCTGATTTAATTCGACTACATTCCATTGCTTTTGTTTTACTTTTGCTGGTATTAATCCGAAGATCTTTTCTGTCTTTGGCAGAATTACCACGCCATCGGCAAACCTCGAAGTTTTATAGTAAAATAATTATCTATGTGGCCAGAGCTATAAATATTTTCACTAATAAGATTTCACATTTCGACACAATTGTTATCGAGTTTTTTCATTCGTTGTAATAAGATAACGAAATGGTGTGCATACTAATAAATATTTATGTTTTAGAGAATATGCTTACGGTGGATATCTGGGGTTTCATCAAACATTCACGTCATTTCTCTATATGAAGTTGAAAGATAAACTGTCTCTTCTGTCATGTGATGCTACAATCACTGTTCTGCTACATTAATTGTTCCACTACCATCTTTATTGGAGATGTATTTCTTGCACACTTTGAAAATTAAAATCTCGAAATATACATTTAAAAGTTTTATATCGCCTACGATTCGTTTGGAGAAACGCTACCAGAGTCACCATAAAAAAATCGTAAAGTGTACGAGTTAAAAAGGTCTCCATCTAAAAACTTCAAGTTGACCATCAAGATGTTAACCAAAATTAGCCCTTTCTAAACGTAATCTTCACGGTAAGTCTCGAGAGTAATTAGGACATACCACTGCTTGGAAACCTTAGATTACGGATGCTTCCATAGAAGTTCGTACCATCGACCTTATAAAGAAGCAGCGAACATCAAAACTCATTCTAGTGGGACCATCGTTATAAGTGACAAAGACAACTTTGGGAAATGTTCTATTTTTTCCTTTGCCCGTGATTTTCATTTTATTACTACTACAACAACAAAAACAACAACAACAGAGTAGACATTTATACGTGGAAGCAAAGACAATGTTACTGGTTATAAAGGAGAAAAAAGTTTTCAATAAGCCAGCTTCTGCCGGCCGGAGTAGTCGAGCGGCTAGCCTGGAACCGCGAGACCGCTACGGTCGCAGGTTCGAATCCTGCCTCGGGCATGGATGTGTGTGATGCCCTTAGGTTAGTTAGGTTTAAGTAGTTCTAAGTTCTAGGAGACTGATGACCTCAGCAGTTAAGTCCCATAGTACTCAGAGCCATTTGAACCAAGCCAGTTTCTATATTATAGAGTTGCGACAGATGATGTTAGGTTAATATTACAAAATACCGGCATGAGATCTGTATTTCTTAAAATGTACTTTAATCTTTCTATCTTTCTTACATATAAGAAACCAAAGAATCCCAAAGAGTTATCAAAGACATGGCAGCCTATTTCCAGACTGCAGGTGTTTTCGAGGGAAGTGATGCCTGTAGTAAAAGGTATGCGTGATAGATATATCGCTCGATTCAAGAAAGAAGAAAGGGCACACGCTCCAAATAGTAATAAATTCAACCGTAGCGTGACATTGAGAGAAGTTACTGGCAGAGCGTAGACTTCAGAAACATATGTGCCCTCTGAGAATGGTCCCATCTCCAGCATAGGACACAAATGATGGATCTGTTTGCTTTACCAAGCAACGACTGCAAGCTATAGGTTGCCTGGCACACAGTTCTGAAAAAAACACGGAGAATCCTCAACATGTTAAGTACATATGCTTAGTCTTTATTGTGGCAGTCACCATAACAAATGTAAATAGCCAAGAGCAAAATCATACTATCATCAGGTCAACTCTACGTCTTAGAATAAGATAAAAGTCTGGAAAGTCGGTATAGAGTGTTTTAGTGCCATAACAGACTAAAGAAACGCCCAAGAATAATTAAAGAAGAAAAAATGTTAGAATGATAAGAGAAAAGTTTTTTCTTTTCGTTTTTCTCCTAACTTCAAAGTGACGTGGAGCCACTACCCACGGAATGACTTAGTCCAACTTGCTGGACAAAATAGATTGCTTTTTATAACTGTTTCCTGTATTTTGTGAATCAAAACACACACTGAACTGGTGTAATATTTTAAAATATTTTTTTATTTTATTTTACAAACCTGTCTTCGACTGTTACACCATAGTCAGGTACGAAAATACACTACTGGCCATTAAAATTGCTGCACCAAGAAGAAATGCAGATGATAAACGGGTATTCATTGGACAAATATATTATACTAGAACTGACATGTGATTACATTTTCACGTAATTTGGGTGCATAGATCCTGAGAAATCAGTACCCAGAACAACTACCTCTGGCCGTAATAATGGCCTTGATACGCCTGAGCGTTGAGTCAAACAGATGGCGTGTACAGGTACAGCTGCCCATGCAGCTTCAACACGATACCACAGTTCATCAAGAGTAGTGACTGGCGTATTGTGACGAGCCAGTTGCTCGGCCACCATTGACCAGACGTTTTCAATTGGTGAGAGATTTGGAGAATGTGCTGGCCAGGGCAGCAGTCGAACATTTTCTGTATCCAGAAAGGCCCGTACATGACCTGCAACAAGCGGTCGTGCATTATCCTGCTGAAATGTAGGGTTTCGCAGGGATCGAGTGAAGGATAGAGCCACGGGTCGTAACACATCTGACATGTAACGACCACTGTTCAAAGTTCCGTCAATGCGAAGAAGAGGTGACCGAGACGTGTAACCAATGGCAGCCCCTACCATCACGCCGGGTGATAACGCCAGTATGGCGATGACGAATACACGCTTCCAATGTGCGTTCACCGCGATGTCGCCAAACACGGATGCGACCATCATGATGCTGTAAACAGAACCTGGATTCATCCGAAAAAATGACGTTTTGCCATTCGAGCACCCAGGTTCGTCGTTGAGTACACCATCGCAGGCGCTCCTGTCTGTGATGCAGCGTCAAGGGTAACCGCAGCCATGGTCTCCGAGCTGATAGTCCATGCTGCTGCAAACTTCGTCGAACTGTTCGTGCAGATGGTTGTCGTCTTGCAAACGTCCCCATCTGTTGACTGAGGGATCGAGACGTGGCTGCACGATCCGTTACAGCCATGCGGATAAGATGCCTGTCATCTCGACTGTTAGTGATATGAGGCCGTTGGGATACATCACGGCGTTCCGTATTACCCTCCTGAACCCACCGATTCCCTATTCTGCTAACAGTCATTGGACCTCGGCCAACGAGAGCAGCAATGTCGCGATACGATAAACCGCAATCGCGATGGGCTACAATCCGATCTTTATCAAAGTCGGAAACGTGACGGTACGCATTTCTCCTCCTTACACGAGGCATCACAACAACGTTTCACCAGGCAACGCCGGTCAACTGCTGTTTGTGTATGAGAAATCGGTTGGAAACTTTCCTCATGTCAGCACGTTGTAGGTGTGGCCACCGGCGCCAACCTTGTGTGAATGCTTTGAAAAGCTTATCATTTGCATATCACAGCATCTTCTTCCTGTCGATTAAATTTCGTGTCTGTTGCACGTCATTTTCGTGGTGTAGCAATTTTAATGGCCAGTAGTGTAAATATGCATGGCTGTGAAACTTTTTGTAGGATCAAAGATTTTAACTAGTGCATCAACAGAGTATCTCAGTCTGTTTCCAAAGGTGACAATTGTTAATATTTGATATAGTACTAAAACGAGAGGAATTATTTCAATGAGAATTTGATGTGAAACTATTTAACTTAGATAAATTATATGACACATTAAATATTGAACTATACAACAAAATACAACCTTTGTTCTAATAAAAAATGAGCTGAACAATATACTTTGGTGGCATGTTCCGAGTGAGTGGCTGAACAAGATAATCTTGTCTTTAACAGATCAAGTATTACAAACAGTTAACATACATAAATGAGATTAAGCAGTTAAGTGAAGCACTTTTGACTATACAAAGTAATTTTTTTAAAGGGCATGTGAAACTACAGTAACTGAAACAAAGGAAAAAGGGGGGCATGTGAGTAGGAGGAGTAATTTACAACGTGATCCAGATGGGACTATGAGTAATAATCGCAGTTAGATGTGAAAAGTAGGGGAACAGGACCATTCAGTGCTAAGCTTGGGCAAATGGGTACATATTTATTACTCGCCCTTATTTCAAGGTAGTTCATCCTAACAGATGTGATGTAAGACTTCATTTTGTACGTTGTAACGCGGCCTTCTTTAAGCGGGTGGTCTACAAAGTAGATTCTCATTTTCTAAGTTTCCAACTTCTGTTATGTTCCTTCAAGTACGTTCTTATTGTCCTGCCAGACTGACTTGTATAGAACTTTCCACAATTACAAGTGATTTAGGATATTCCACTCTTTTATAAAGCATTCCACTCATTTCCAAAGCTGAAGTACTGCCTTTGATACTGGGAAAAAGAATGCAGTAGTGTTGTGCACATAAAATGATGTTTTAAAATTCCTAGATTTGCTCTTTCTGGCTACATCAGGGAGACTTTTCCTACATATGGAATGTGCACTATTTATTGAGGTCTTAAGGTGATCGGTCGAGCACAGGATAAAGAACAGAGGTGGCCTTTTGTTTATGTTTTTTATGCATTGTGGAGTCCACCAAGGCAGGAGTGTAGCCATTGTTTGATGCTATTTGTTTGAGTATACAGATATTTAATTCAATTTGGAAGTTATCATGATTCATGGAATGGATACTAGGCGATGTATCACCGAATGTGAAGAAATGTGTTACGGGATTACTGGATGTTGAAAATTGGGAGGTATTGCAATGTCTGTGGTGCTAGTCTCCCTATAAATACTAAACGTGTGTTTGTGACCACTGATATCTATAGTTAGAAATAAATAATTTATGGAGTTTCGGGGATGACTTTCAAAATTATTCAGACATGACTCCTCACAACCAAATATTAATTATGCAATTTGTATGAGCTGAAGCACCCTGAAATAGAAGGTTTGGGAATTGTGCAGAATCTTTGAAGTCTTCCCATGGTAATGCGAGAGGAAACCAAAGTAGATCAGTAGGCAACGACCGGGCAGAATGACAACAAGAAAGGACTGTTGATTTTACAGACTACAGGGTCATGAGATAGAGTTGATTGCTACGCACCGTAAGAGATAGCTATCCAAAGCGCCTGTGCAACAGAATGACATCATAGAGAGAGGAAGATGCCGTCATTGGGTGGACCACGCGAGGTGAAGTAAGAAAGTATAAGTTGGACAGAGGAACAGTTGGAACAGTTATTCACAGCACTGACGCTGCAGAATATGTCCACCCCTGCTTCTGAAAGGCGAAGTTGAGGCACCTTTCAACTACAGCCGGAGTGTCCAGAAAGCCGATCATTAAAGGAAAACAGGCCAAGTGAAGTCATCATCACCTCACAACGTCTCTAAGCATTGAAGATGGTGTAGACTTGTCCCTGTGGAATCTACCTCTACATGATCTGTAGGCGACTCCTCTAAGAAGAATCATACCTGGTTCCTAGAGGACGGATCGATGAACTCGCTGTCTGGTCTACTCCCCCAAACAACCCAACCCCCCCCCCCCCCCTCCCCCTAGAAGACGAACAAGTTGGCGACCAACAGATGATATTTCAGACAAATGTGCAGGCCTCCAGAGAAGTCTTATCATCCCCGGACACAAATAATTAGGCAGTAGGCACTGCCCTGCTAAAATAGGACATGCAGAAAGTCCTCGGGAATGAATCAAGATCTCACCTCCTATTCAATATTAGCTCAAACCATTACACTGGGTACTGTCCGCTATGCCTTTCAACAATGCCGACTGTCAGTTTCCTGTCACCACCTGCCCCTTTGAAATCGCTCATGTGTTGATACTGCTACATTTGACGGTACATAATGGTACTTGCTTCATGATTAGACTTCGTCTATTGGCTCTTCAATGACTAATCTTAGTATAACACTGACTCATCCGGTCACACAAGAGTGAGCTACGCGTACGCCGTCTGTGTGTAGTCTTTACCACATACTAGTTGGTTGGTTGGTTTTGGGGGAAGGAGACCAGACAGCGAGGTCATCGGTCTCATCGGATTAGGGAATGACGGGGAAGGAAGTCGGCCGTGCCCTTTGAAAGGAACCATCCCGGCATTTGCCTGGAGCGATTTAGGGAAATCACGGAAAACCTAAATCAGGATGGCCGGACGCGGGATTGAACCGTCGTCCTCCCGAATGCGAGTCCAGTGTCTAACCACTGCGCCACCTCGCTCGGTCCCACATACTAGTGGTACACTGTTTTACATACACTCTGAAAGGTGTTTGCAGTTTTTTATTCTCCACAAAAATTTATGTTGTATGGCCTACGTTAGCTTCCCAGTTCATAGGCTGTAATTATGAAGAATAAATAAATAAATACCCTCTGAAAGAGGGAAGATCATGGTTTCATGTCCAGTCGACGACGTGATCATTAGTACAATTTCGAATTGCGGAAGGGTAGAGGAGGAAATCGGTCGTTTCCTTTCAAAGGAACCATCCCGATATTCGCTTTAAGAGATTTAGGGAAATCACGGAAAACATAAATCTGAGTAGTCAGATTGTGACCCAAACCGCTGTCCTCCCGAATACAACACCAGTGTCTTACCACTACATTATCTGGTTCTGTGCATATGCCTTCGGGATTTAGATTGATTTGAACTATTCTTGTTCGGTATTCAAACTTTTACCAACGTAAGTGTGTAGCACAGCTTGTCCGCAACCCTCTGCACATCAAAACAATGTGATGAAAGGAACGCCTACATATTTAGGAGATGATAATTTCAGTGTCTTTCTCGGTCTTACCGCCAGAAGGATCTTGTGCATGCTAAATTAGGGCGTGGCAAGAGCTCCCCTATCTACAGCTTTTCGTCACGTGGCTTGTTAAAGAAAGGTTGCATGCATCATGAAATGGCGCCGCTAATAAATAATTTGAATAAACGTGCACCATTTTATATTCTTTCTCAACAACAGTCCTTCGACACTGGGATAACTGACGTACCGAGTGACGTGGCGTAAAAATAGTCGCCCTTTAATTTTGTTCCTTTCAGTCCAGCTTGGATTTTCTTTCTTCTCCGGCTATAAATTGAGTTAATGGCGACGTGCAGACTGCGACCTCCATAACCTTTTAACACTGGATACACTTTGCAACTCTATAGACTCCCTAACTAATAGCCTTCCTGACATTTTAATGTCAAAGTGTAACGGATTATTCCAGCAAAAGGTCTCAGATGGCGACCTGCGGGTACTTTTCGGCTGCTAGCTATTAAAATGCTTGTAAATGTCGGGCGTTAACGGCAGCAAGTCGTCACCTTACCTTAGCGTGAGACTGCGAGCGATCTCTTTTCAGAAAGGTGTTCTGTCAGGCTCGGTAAAGTACTGGACTGATACGCTCATATGATCCAATGAGCGCTAGAATTTCTTTATTCTTTTAGTTTATGCAACATAAAAGTGTCCCACCAAATGTTCTTGCACGCTTCTAGTAACTGAGACATCGCACACGCAGATGAACACTGCTTTATCATTTTCTTGTTTTCAGCACATGCTGGTCCAGACGTTTTCCGGTATGCTGACGCAGCGTGAGGTATGCGTGAACTGTCCGTGGGCATCTTTACACAGTTGGTTGTACCAGGCAGGAAGTACCTCAAATTTTGTTAATTTGTGGTTATTTTTGCGGACTGATTGTTGTTTGTTTTGCGTGAGTGCTGTTTAATGAAATTAATCATTATTTTTAGGATACAAATTTGTGTTCCTTTCTCTCGTTTCGCATTAGAGCTCACTTTTCGGGTTATTTGCTACCTGCACTAAACAGGCGCGCACGCGCGCGCGCGCGCGCGCGCGCGCTTTATGTGTGTGTGTATGAATCTGATGAAGTATTCGGTTTGCATAGCTGATGGTGATCTTAGATAATAAATTAAAAGCAAATCCTAGAGAATATTTTTTTCTGGACGTCAGGCTGCTCAAGGAACCAACTAGAAATCGTCCACGAAGACCCTCAATTGACTAACCTTCTCGAAACACGTATTCACGTAACTAAACTTCAGTCAGTTTCGAACTCACAAGGATCGTTTCTCATCTCAAATAGGAATTTGTGTTTAAGCATTTGAACATAGACCCGTGGTCTAGGGGTATCGTCTTTGATTCATAATCAAAACGTATTCGGTCCCGGGTTCGAATCCCGCCGCTGCTTAAACATTGATTTACGATCAGCGTTGGCGACCGAAGACTTCCGGCATAATGACTGGGTGTTGTGTGCTGTTCTTAGGTTAGTTAGGTTTAAGTAGTTCTAAGTTCTAGGGGACTGATGACCATAGATGTTAAATCCCATAGTGCTCAGTGCCATTTTTGAACTTCCGGCATAAGAAGTCACCCCTCATTCTGCAAACGGCCTTGTCAAAGAGAGCGGAGGAGCGGACAGAAGCCGAGCGGTCTAAGGCGCTGCAGTCATGGACTGAGTGGCTGATCCCGGCGGAGGTTCGAGTCCTCCCTCGGGCATGGGTGTGTGTGTTTGTACTTAGGATAATTTAGGTTAAGTAGTGTGTAAGCTTAGGGACTGATGACCTTAGCAGTTACGTCCCATAAGATTTCAATTTAAACATTTTGAACATTTTTGAGCGAACAGAGGTCAGGTCACTCTCTTATCCTGGAGGTGGGAAACTGCCCCTAAAGACGGAAGAATCAGCAGTGGTCAACGGCATGAGGATGCAGAAGGCATTGCAATCCACTGCATTACAGACATGTGGCCTGTAATTGAAGAAGCGTCATGATGATCTCTCCATTGGCAAAAGATTCCGGAATAGTCCCCCATTCGGATCTCCGGGAGGGGACTGCCAAGGTGCCATGAGAAAAAGACTGAATAATCAAAGGAAGGATAACGTTCTACGAGTCGGGGTGTGGAATGTCAGAAGCTTGAACGTGGCAGGGAAACTAGAAAATCTGAAAAGGGAAATGCAAAGGCTCAATATAGATATAGTAGGGGTCAGTCAAGTGAAGTGGAAAGAAGACAAAGATTTCTGGTCAGATGAGTGCAGGATAATATCAACGGCAGCAGCAAATGGTATAACGGGAGTAGGATTCGTTATGAATAGGAAGGTAGGGCAGAGAGAGTGTTAATGTGAACAGTTCAGTGATAGGGTTGTTCTTATCAGAATCGACAGCAAACCAACACCGACCACGATAGTTCAGGTATACATGCCGAGGTCGCAAGCTGAAGGTGAAGAGACAGAGAAAGTATATGAGGATACCGAAAGGGTAATACACTATGTAAAGGGAGATGAAAATCTAATAATCATGGGAGACTGGAATGCAGTCGTAGGGGAAGGAGAAGAAGAAGAAAAGGTTACAGTAGAGTATAGGTTTCGGACAACGAATGAGAGAGGAGAAAGACTAATTGAGTTCTGTAACAAGTTTCAGCTAGTAATAGCGAATGCCCTGTTCAAGAATCACAAGAGGAGGAGGTATACTTGGAAAAGGCCGGGTGATACGAGAAGATTTCAGTTAGATTACATCATGGTCGGACAGAGATTCAGAAATCAGATACTGAATCGTAAGGCGTACCCTGGAGCAGACATAGAGTCAGATCACAATATGGTAGTGATGAAGAGTAGGTTGAAGTTTAAGACATTAGTCAGGAAGAATCAATACGCAAAGAAGTGGGATATGGAAGCACTAAGAAATGACGAGATAGAGTTGAAGTTCTCTAATGCTATAGATACAGCAATAAGGAATAGCTCAGTAGGCAGTACAGTTGAAGAGGAATTGACATCTCTAAAAAGGGCCATCACAGAAGTTGGGTAGGAAAACATAGGTACAAAGAAGGTAACTGCGAAGAAACCGTGGGTAACAGAAGAAATACTTCGATTGATGGCGAAAGGAGGGAGTACAAAAATGTTCTGGTAAACTCACGAATAGAGAAATACAAGTTGCTGAGGAATGAAATAAATAGGAAATGCAGGAAAGCTAGGACGAAATGGCTGCAGGAAAAATGTGAAGACACTGAAAAAGAAATAATTGTCGGAGGGACTAACTCAGCGTACAGGAAAGTCAAAACAACCTTCGGTGACATTAAAAGCAAGGGTGAGAACATTAAGAGTGTAACGGGAATTACACCGCTAAACGCAGAGGAGAGAGCGGATAGGTGGAAACAATACATTTAAAGCCTCTATGAGGGGGAAGATCTGTCTGATGTGATAGAAGAAGAAACAGGAGTCGATTTAGAAGAGATAGGGGATCCAGTATTAGAATCAGAATTTAAAACAGCTTTGGAGGACTTAAGATCAAATAAGGCAGAAGGGATAGATAACATTCCATCAGAATTTCTAAAATCATTGAGGGAAGTGGCAACAAAACGACTAATCACGTTGGTGTGTAGAATGTATGAGTCTGGCGACATACCATCTGACTTTCGGAAAAGCATCATCCACACAGTTCCGAAGGCAGCAAGAGCTGACAAGTGCGAGAATTACACCACAATAAGCTTCACAGCTCACGTATGCAAGTTGCTTACAAGCACAATATACAGAAGAATGGAAAAGAAAATTGAGGATGCACTTGCTGACGAATCAGTTTGGCTTTAGAAAAGGTAAAGGCACCAGAGACGCAATCCTGACGTTGCGGTTAATAACGGAAGCAAGACTAAAGAAAAATCAAGACACGTTCATAGGATTTGTCGACCTTGAAAAAGCGTTCGACAATGTAAAATGGTGCAAGATGTTCGAAATTCTGAGAAAAGAAGGGGTAAGCTATAGGGAGAGACGGGCCATATACAATACGGACAACAGCTAAGAGCGAATAATAAGAGTGGACGACCAAGAACGTAGTGCTCGTATTACAAAGGGTGTAAGACAAGGATGTAGCCTTTCGTCCCTACTGTTCAATCTGTACATTGGGGAAGCAATGATAGAAGTAAAATAAAAGTTCAGGAGTGGAATTAAAATTCAAGGTGAAAGGATATCAATGATACGATTCGCTGATGACATTGCTATCCAGAGTGAAAGGGAAGAAGAATTATATGATCTGCTGAACGGAATGAACAATCTAATGAGCACAGAGTATGGATTGAGAGTAAATCGAAGAAATACGAAGGTAATGAGAAGTAGTAGAAATGAGAACAGCAAGAAACTAGACATCAGGATTGATAGTCACGAAGTAGATGAAGTTAAAGAGTTCTGCTACCTAGGCAGTACGACAACCAATCACGGACGGAGTAAGGAGGATATCAAAAGCAGACTAGCAATGGCAAAAAGGGCATTCCTGCCCAAGAGAAGTCTACTAATATCAAATATCAGCCTTAATTTGAGAAATAAATTTATGAGAATGTACGTCTGGAGTACAGCATTGTATGGTAGTGAAACATGGACTGTGGGAAAACCGGAACAGAATAGAGTCGAAGCATTTGAGATGTGGTGCTACAGACAAATGTTGAAAATTAGGTGGACTGATAAGGTAAGGAATGAGGAGATTCTGTGCAGAATCGGAGAGGAAAAAAATGGTTCAAATGGCTCTGAACACTATGCGACTTAACGGCTGAGGTCATCAGTCGCCTAGAACTTAGAACTAAATAAACCTAACTAACCTAAGGACATCGCACACATCCATGCCCGAGGCAGGATTCGAACCTGCGACCGTAGCGGTCGTTCGGTTCCAGACTGCAGCGCCTAGACGGAGAGGAAAGGAATATGTGGAAAACGCTGATAATGATGATAGGACATCTGTTCAGACATGAGGGAATGACTTCCATGATGCTAGAGGGAGCTGTAGAGGGCAAAAACAGCAGATGAAGACAGAGTTTGAAATACATCCAGCAAATAATATAGAACATAGGTTGCAAGTGCTACTCTGAGATGAAGAGCTAAGCACAGGAGAGTAATTCGTGATTCGTGGCGGGCCGCATCAAACCAGTGAGAAGACTTTTTTTTTAAAAAAAAAAAAAAAACCTAGGCCATCTCACACTTCTAACCTCGTCTGCGACGGCGTGCGTGTGTGTTACTCTTGGTTTGTACTCAACAGCGCTTGCCGTCTTGGGGGAGGTTTAGTACACGTGTGTCAATACTGTCATACATACAAAGAAAAAAGAATGAACGAAACTGTTAGTGTTTGGAACGTTATAAATGTTGTGGCATCAAACTTAAGAAGGCGCTATCCAACGGAGGATGTTATACGACAGGATGATGCCACGTTTCTGGCGGGTCTACTTATTCAGGAATAGCACAGCGAGCCGGCCCTTTGTGGCCGAGCGGTTCTAGGCACTTCAGTCCGGAACCGCGCTGCTACTACGGTCGCAGGTTCGAATCCTGCCTCGGGTATGGATGTGTGTGATGTCCTTAGGTTAGTTAGGTTTAAGTAGTTCTCTAAGTCTACGGGACTGATGACCTCAGATGTTAAGTCCCATAGTGCTTAGAGCCATTTGAACCATTTTGAATAGGATAGTGGATTAAGAAAACGACTTTATAGACGATAAAAAATTAATTGTGTTGAAGACTGTAGTGCTAGTAGCAGTAGCGTAAACAGTGCTCCTCAACAGGAAGTTAACGGCTCGGGGGACAATGAACCTTCACCAGAAAAGAAATTCAATACTGTTAGTATTTTAAAAATTTTTCTTTAGGAAGTCTTGAACGTATTTATGATAATTATCATACACCTCTACCTAAAGTTGGTACAGCTCGTTATTTAAGAGACATGTATCTATAAAAAACGCATGTAACGTCAAAGTAATATTTGATTATGTGGAGAAAAAAGACGTTATGAACATCCATTTCGAGAAAACAAGGCAATCAAAGAACTGAAGATAAAACAATACATGCTATCGCAATTAGACATAGCATGGAATGAAGGGAAATGTGTCCATTACTAGCATCTGAAATTCTGGTCACTGCAAAAAGCAAGATAAATTTGACATACAAAAATTTTAAAAAATGTTCAAATGTGTGTGAAATCTTATGGGACTTAACTGCTAAGGTCATCAGTCCCTAAGCTTACACACTACTTAACCTAAATTATCCTAAGGACAAACACAAACACACCCATGCCCGAGGGAGGTTCAAAATGGTTCAAATGGCTCTGAGCACTATGGGACTTAACTTCTGAGGTCATCGGTCCCCTAGAACTTAGAACTACTTAAACCTAACTAACCTAAGGACATCACACACATCCATGCCCGAGGCAGGATTCGAACCTGCGACCGTAGCAGCAGCGCGGTTCCAGACTGAAGCGCCTAGAACCACACGGCCACTCCGACCGGCCCCGAGGGAGGACTCGAACCTCCGCCGGGACCAGCCGCACAGTCCATGACTGCAGCGCCTAAGACCGCTCGGCTAATCCCGCGCGGCACAAAAATTAAAACCGTTCTGTATCTTTCATTGCACGTTTCTAGAAAGAATACAGAATGTACCGTAGACCCATCACTGCTTTCGTGACAGCTAGAGATGTGCAGGAAGACCAAGATATTCACCAGTCTGGGGCCTGTTTTGTCGAAGACGTAAACCAGAAAATTTCGTTAATTTTGGTAATTGCAGCGTCGCAAATAACCAAAAGTGTATACTACTTTGTGATTCTTTGAGTTCTCACAAGGATACAACAGTAGTAAATGATTAATTTGCAGGTAAAGACATTCAATGCATGATCACTACGCCAAAAACAACAATATATGTATAGCTTTTGGATGCATATTTCTTCCAGCAGTATAAAATATATGCAAGAATGATAACAGACTTCATAAGGGCTCTCCGTAGTGACTTAGACACTAAATTACTCGTAGGATATAGAATTTTCATAATGAAACTACATCCTGTTATTCATAACCAGACATCTCTGTGCTTCAGTATTCCTGGCAAGAGGCTGGGTAAAAGACTCCCGCACATGCTGTTGAATTCAGGAATGTGATTCAAATGGAATTTGATTCTGCAGCTCAGGAATGTGATTCTGAGGATTGTCCAGATATTGCTTTCGGCAAATGTGCCTGTTGTGATGCTGTACATTATTTAATTTTTTTTAATTGCCTCTCTAAGTGCAAAGGTGCAGATTGCAATTATACGAAAACAATAAATACGACTATTTTTGTTGTGAGTGGTAAAAAATTAAGCAATTGACGTCCTCATCTGTCCCATTGCTATGGAAGCAACAAAATACATTTTTTGCCCTCGTTGGTTGTTAGGTGTCATTCGAGCTGTTACACACGCATGAGCAATAGAACTTTAGACAGCTTCCGTGTTGTAGAGAACGCGCTCCTGTCGCTGCAGCAAATAGACTGTCCTGTGTGTCGAGTGATTGGGACGTCGTAACACCTAACGTTGTCCCGCTGTCCACCGGCCCGACAGTCGATGGACAAGAGGCGCTATTGCCGTATTTGACGGCGCCCAGAGAGTGAGTTGAGGCGCTGGGATATTGACGAGCTGCCATGTCGAGATTGCACCGCGAGTACCTTGATTTGGAGAAAAGCTCTGCCACAGATGTCAGCTTGACAGCGGCCACAGCATTCAAACTTTAACGTGGGAGTAAGTAGCATGTTGTGTACGACTCCGCTTTTTATACTCTGAAAACGTTCCTCTGAGTATTTTTTTTCTTTATTGTAATTTCATTCCCTCACCCACATATGGGCGAGGGAATATCAGCGGTACAATCATCCCGCTCTTCAGCCAAACGACATATAGCATTTACAAAGACGAAAAACAATAAATTAAAAGGTAAGATATTTACACGTGATATTAAAGTCTGTAAAGTGGAATTTAATGAAAGTGTTATACAAAATAAACTTGATCTTTGTCGTCGTTAATTTCAAAACAGAAATACTAAATGCATAAAAGATAAAAGAATAAGAATACCTTTAAAACTTTTAAAGCACAATGCATAAAGCACTGATCTTACAAACGAAGCACTACACTGTCATTAAAAGTTGAAGGACTTGCTCTGAGAAAAATCGTATGCTGTTGGAGAGGAAAAAGGTAAGACGTTTAGTAGGCTGGAAGGGTGTGGTTACGAATACGGAGTCTCGATGGAGAAAGAGTGAAGGTTGGGGTGACAGGAGACGAATAGTAGTTCGGGGTATCGCTGAGGCCATAATATGAACAGGAAGAAAAGGGGTGGAGAGATGGCGAGGGAAGAGGAAAAGCTGGCCGCTGTGGCCGCGCGGTTCTAGGTGCTTCAGTCCGGAACCGCGCTGCTGCCACGGTCGCAAGTTCGAATCCTGCCTCGGGCATGAATGTGTGTGATGTCCTTAGGTTAGTTAGGTTTAAGTAGTTCTAAGTCTAGGGGACTGATGACCCCAGATGTTAAGTCCCATAGTGCTCAGATCCATTTGAACCATTTGAATTTGAAGAGGAAAAGGGTTAGAGAAAGATTGGGAGAGAAGGGAAAACGGAGCACTCGTGGGGTGGGATGTGTGGCGCGAAATTATAGTTTATAGTATGGGTAAATGTAGGAACGAATTTCATTACCTGGGAGACGAAGATGGTTGAAATGTGGAGAGAATGGGGAGAGTGCACACGTGTAGGGATGGTATAATGTGTAGGTATAGGTGCGGCAGTGTTATACAGCGTGTTTCACAGTGGTTTGACAATTTCAAATTTGAACAGCACAGAAACTAATCGTGAAGCAAAGTGGAACATTTTACAAAAAGTACAATGTTATTCAAGTTTACTTATGAAATACTAAATCGGACAAACGACGACCATTCGCGGCTACACAACACTCGATGAGTTTCACCCAGTTTTTCAACACATCTTTCGTAACTGCTGGAGGAATTCTGGAAATTCCATGGTGAATTCGATCTTTTAGCTGTTGAAAGCATTTCAGCCGTTGAGAGTAAACTCTCGCCTTCAAATTGCCCCACAGGTAAAAGTCTGGCTTGGTTAAATCAGGTGAGTGAGACTGTCAGTCCACACGAGCACATTTGGAAATTTTGTGGTTACCAAACGCTTCACGAAGAACTTGCAAGGACTTGTTGGATATGTAGCATGTTCAGCGTTTGGGCATATTTTCGTAACGAACAACGAGGGCTTGCCTGTAAACTACTAAGCACACGTTCGATGTTCTCAGGAGATCGGACGGTTTTTAGAGGTCCGGTTGACTTTTGATTAGTTGCACTGGTAGCTGCGCAGAAGTTTCTTACGCAATTCACAGTTGTTCCACGAGCAAGAATTGGATATCGTGGCTGAATCTTGCAATGTTTACAAAATGCATGTTGCCCGCGAGTGATAGATTCGCCGTAGCGAAAACTCCACTCCACCATGAACGCACGATGTTGCTTCGAGCAGTACCACATGATTACTGACCTGTATGTGGCATGAAACTTGACAATCCGCGCTACTACTAGACGGCGCCACTGTTGCTGTACCTTGCTTTTAGCACGCGTTATTCAAATCTGAAAATGTTAAAACATAGTGAAATATCCTGCAGGAATTGAAATTAAAGTGGAGACAATAGTATTATTGGTGTAGAGTCTGCAGATGGTGTAGGCTGTTACAAGGTGTTCCGTGGGATCGAGGAGAGGACTTTGATGAAATGGTGAAGGATTCGGATGATGGAAGGTAGACAGGTACGGGAAGCAAGACAGAGTACATGATCTTTGACGATTTGGGGAGACTGATAGAATTTAGGTGGGGTGGATATCGATGCAACATTTTTCGTAGGAGAAGACAGGTTGGATCAAGGTTTCGTGGATGTGAAAGACAGTAGTGTTAGTCTCTTGTGGGTGTTCTGTTTGATGGTTAGTAGATGAGATTTCCAAGTTAGTTGTCGGTCATGAGTTGATCGATATTTTTTAGTGTATTAGGTAATTTGGCAGAATGGTTATAAATAGTGAGGTAGATGTCATGGAGATGGAAACTCAGTGATTAGTCCCATAATTATTACTTGGGTTTTGGAGGGACTGACCGTGAGGATCCATTGCTTGCACTGACTAGGAGGTAAAATCATTAAGGTTGATCTTTCTGTGAGGTTTCTGAATGTCTGGGAAGGACCGGCAGCCATTCTCCTCAAAAGCAAAAACCAGAAAAGGAAATGATGTAGAACACTGGGCTCTGGAATGTATTAAACGTTCCAAATCATCCCAAAGGTGTTTCCTTGCATTCAGGTCAGACTGTGCCTAAGCCAGTACACTTCATGAATATTATTGTGCACAGACCATTGCCTCTTATATGCTACTTTATGACAGGGTGCACTTTCATATTGATACAAACAGTCACCGTCTCCAAACTGTCCATTTACTGCGTGCAGTACACAATACTGCGAAATGTGTTCATATCCTACAGCATTCAGTGTTTCCTTAAGCACAAAAACAGAAGTAAGTCCCAGCCATGAAAAATGGACTACAGTGTAACACCATCTCCTCCGTTCTTCATTGTTGATGCTAAACATGATCGTATCTCCGTCAGATTGCCAGAGTATATAGCATGATTCGTCACTCCAAATTACTTGTTTCCAATAATTCACTGCCCATTGGCATCACTCTTTACACCATCACAAGCATCCTTTAGCACCGATGTCACTGAGCCCTCGTGATCAACCCATTCTGCTGTTACTGCTTGTCTACTGACAACACAATACTCAGCCCTCCTTTTATACTGGAGGGTCCACCTCTCATTACATTTAGTGGTCAGTTCCGCATTACGTAGGATATGAGGAGAATTTTGATTAGATAGTATACATCGCAGTGAAATTGTAACAAATTTTTCTCCATGTTACAATAAACTGCAAGAAATTTCCCTTCACGCTACAGTAGAACTGTAACAAATTACCTTTATGTTATAGCAGAACTGTAACAAATTTTCATTACAGGAAAACTGTAGCAAATTGCCGTCAATGTTATAGCAGAATGTAACGAATTTGTCTCTACGTTGCCATCACATATTCGTCATTTGCAGGCACCATCACAAGATTAACCAAGCTCAGCTGAGGTGTACCTCTTGATATTTTACATATACACAGGGCCTATAATAATTAATAGTGAAAATATTGACACAAGTGAAAGTTTCCCTATAAATGAAGATTAAAAAGATTGTATCAGATAGTAATAACAAATAGATGGCTTTAATATCTGAAAAACGTTTCGGAGTGTGATAAATCGCCAACTTGCTGCACGTCATGGTTACAAATTCATTTTCGAGAGCACTTTCACTTTTACGTACTAGTAAGCCATTTCACAATGTCACCGCATAAAAATTTATTGACATGGAGACTTGGCAATACGATAAAGTAGAGTACAACACACAAAACTCTTGTCTTGTCCTATATCATAAAAAATATATTACATGTATTTATGTTGAGGGTCAGCTGCATTTCGCTTCAGATTTCTGGCATTGCTTAGTTGATGTTTCTATATACCATTTTGGAAAGTACTGGAAATTTTGTTACATGACTCATAATGCTCACCAATGCATTTAACTCAGCTTGTCATAATATAACACGCATACAGGTTCTTCAGCAAGCAGGCAGGCATAGGCAAGTATGAGCTCGATGAGTGAGCATTTCCCATATTCCAGCAAGTCTTCTCTTGCTGGTATTAGCAAGTCTGAGAAGCTACACATGCAATATTTTTCAAGTTGGCAAAATATGACATGCTCGGAAATTGACTCTCTGACTAAGTGATAGGTTAGGTAATAAAGAGAAGCAATTACTTGTAGCAAATTATTGATGTTGAGCCGTCTTAGCAGAAATTCAATGCTTTCTTTGCACACACAAGCAATTAACCAAAAAATATAAGTCTGTCATGTATTACTATTGCTGGCTACGTAGTCTCCGGTACACAGTGATGTGCATCAAGAAGTCATTACCATCCACGCACTCCAGCTATGACACCACATTGAGTTCCAATCTATTGGCGCCTAGATGCCGCTCACAATAAGACATCAATTTCTGCTTCTGCTACAAGGCTTTCACAGCTTCGGATTCAGCTGCAACTTGTCATCAGTCCCCTAGACTTAGAACTACGTAAACCTAACTAACCTAAGGACATCACACACATCCACGCCAGAGGCAGGATACGAACCTGCGACCGTAGTGGTCGCGCGGGTAAATAGTGATGTGAGGCCACTCACAGCCAGTTCAGTTACAGTTCACGGCAGTCCACATCGCAGTTTTCTTTCATCTCAGTGCGCGCCATGTTTCCGTCCAAGTGCCTACAGTTCTACAGTTCCAGTCTAAATCAGCTGTTGCTACCTTCAGTTTTGACCAACTAGCAAACAGATACTTATGTTTATTCATCAGACTGTTCAACACTAAGTGTCCAGTACAGCTACATTTCAGAGACAGAACAGAATATTGTCAAATACAGCAAACATTTTTAGATTTGATAGTTACCTTTAGTGCGACAGGATTGGCAGCGTATTAGACTTTTGTTTTTCATAAAGTTGCGAAGCATGCAGGCTAGCCGGCTTTCACAGCTACCTGTGATGTTGATCTTCACAAGGTTGTGATGAATACAACTATTAACAATCTTATCTGTTTCACCAACTGATTACTTGCTCTTTTCTCATTCAGTATTACAGAATCAGAAGCAGCTGGGAGTACAAAATGTGAATAATGGCAGCATTCTCCGAAAAATATGTGAGAAAATTTGGAGCAGCAGTCATTATCATCTGGATGACTGAAAACGTACAAAGACCGAAGACAGGCTTCAATTTTTGGACAAGTCACGTTACCGCTGAAAAACACAAACATTGTGAGTATTTGAGATCTAATTCTAAAACGTAACCTGTGTCAGAATCAGCTGGTACGTTTTCCACATTACCGCCTGTGACGCCACACTCAACAAACTGTAATAGTTCTACGTCCATAATAAGTTACAATTTTAAATTATTAGTTTCCAACAATGCATCCAGTACCAGTGCCAGTCCGCGAACAGTAAGATGGCGTAATGTTCTGGATCATAAACAAAGTGCGAAAGTTTGTTTTTCAGTGTAAAGAATCAGCTACATGCTGTCCACCGAACTTACAGATGACATGATGCACGCTGAGAAAAACGGAACATCGAAAACAATTCTTAATAACATGCCATAACATACAATAAATAAGACTGAAAGAGTCCACTGACAATGGCGATATTTGTGGCCGAAGCCAGTTTGGGGGATAAATAAGTAAACAAATAACAAATTGTTTTGCATCCAGGCGGACTCACAATTCCCATATTGTTGTTTGCCCGTCGTAAATCGTTAGAGTGTGAACTTTGAGAGAAGCCGTAAAATTGGATCTGTAACTTACAATACATCTATCATGCACAACTGCACAAAAACTGCCTGCATAATAGCAATTGTCTATGTGTTTCACATTGGTCTGCTTGAATCGTTCCTTGCAGATATGACAAATTTCCTTTTTGGGACGAATCATCATTTGTTTGTTTCGCAACAAGGAATTTTTTATGCGCTCTGCAATCAGATATAACTGTTTGCTAAACCATTCCATGCAATCTGCGCCTCGGCACAACTGAAACTCTGAATATTCGTCACTGTAACTGCAATGCACATAGAATACAATATTATGTGGTCTGTGCGCATAAATGTCGTTCCTAACACCCAATTGCAGCTAGCATTCGATGTCTTCATAAATGACAAATGGTGGCTTTGTTTGCTATACGAATCGTATTTTATGTACTGATTCTGTAACAGATATAGCATTCCACTTGTAAATAAAAGGGAGGTTTCATTAATGAAAGACGAATTGTGTGGTGAGCCCATTACTGAATTTGGCAATCTACAGTCTAAAATGTATGCGCTCGAGACTGTCTGGGTGCATAATGCAGAAAGCAAATGGTGTGAAACAGTTGCCTGTTAATGGGTTAACCATCGATGATTCCCAGCAATTTATGCTGAACTGTGGTGTTAAAACAACTGTGCAGCATGTTATTTATTCCCAACGCCATGTACTTTTTACTGTCAAACAACACAAGCTAGGCCTATCAGCACAAGATGATAAACGTTTTATATTTCCAGATGAAGTGAATGCCTTAGTTTTGGGTCACTACCAGCTGAAAAATTGATGATAATGACTGATTTTATTGTATACGTATGAAAATCTAAAATATTATTTGTACTGTAAGAGGAAGTTAAATGTAATTTCTGTGTATGCGTGGAGGCTTAAAAAACCTTAAAAATGATTAGTAAGTAATTTATTGTGTGACGAATAAAATGCAATTTCATTTATTTAATCAGAAATTTCCTTCAGATTAATACTGCATATGGTTGACCATTAATTTCACGCATTTTAATGTTGATCATTCTGAAACACTTGTTAACCTGTGTGACATGATTCTACAAACTTGAAGGTTCTCATTGAAAGAGTAAAGTATAAAGACAATGAAATTTACTGATGAAGCTACAATATTTCACATAAGCATTTCCCTGTGCTTGTGTGTGTGTGTGTGTGTGTGTGTGTGTGATGAATCAGTTTATGCTATTCATCTGAAGAAACTTATGTAATTTTTTTTTGAAATACTGTAATATACTTGAATACTTTTGAACGTGGTGGGCTGCTCATAACGATTGACCTGTTTCATTTTCCGTAAAAAAAACACCATTGTATCATTAGCTGTTTGATTTCAATGAATGCTAAATTTTTTCCTGCCACCACTCTCATCTTGCATTTTTTAACCACTGTCATTGGCTGTTTCATTTTTAATGGGAGCGAAAAAACATTTCCAATGTGTGCCATCTAGCATTCTTTTTAATTTCTCGCCATCGTCATCTTGGATTTTTAAATTTCCCACCAATACCATCTTGAAATTTTTAAATTTCCCAACAAAATCATCCTGCAGTTTTTGTACTTTCCCAAATCGCCATCTTGCGACTTTTAAAATTTTCCACCAGTGCCATTTATCATTTTTTAATATCTCGCAATCCGGCATCTTTAACTTCTAAATGTACCTCTATCCGCCATTTTCATGGTGTCACATATTCAAGCTAACTGATGACGTCATCCTCTATTGATTCATTGTGGACGTCATTGTCCCTGGTGGTAGGCAAAGCGCTCTAACATTGCACTTTTCTGGGTCATGTAGGTGCAAAGTGAGGCATAGGCCCAATGAATATACTACGAGTACTTCTGAAAATAAAAATAATGGAGTCATAGCAGCACTTCCACTGCTCAAATTTAGCAGTGTCGTTAGAAATGTGTGCAAATGATGTTGTGGTGTATTATGTGGCACACAAATAGACATCTTCTTTAATTGTAGCCAGTCTTGGTTCAAATAATTCAAATGGCTCTAAGCACAATGGGACTTAACATCTGAGGTCATCAGTCCCCTAGACTTAGAACTACGTAAACCTAACTAACCTAAGGACATCACACACATCCATGCCAGAGGCAGGATTCGAACCTGCGACAGTAGCAGCAGCGCGGTTCCGGACTGAAGCGCCTAGAACCGCTCGTCCACAGCGGCCGGCTCAGTCTTGGTCACTGGCAGCATTTACGTCGTGAGTGGGTGACCGCATGTACCAGTTGGGTCTGATATCGAGTCCCTGTTACACCAGAATGCAATGCCCAGTGTGCCACTACACACTGAGTTACCCACCCTCGAACAAATTCACTATGTTACGCTCTTGATGCTGAATTTCACGGATGCTAACCCCGTCAAACCACCACGACAGTTTTAGCCCCACGTTAAATATCGAGCCCTTCCGAAGTAGTTTCATTAGCAACAAAGATAATTTTAGACGACTCGTTTAACGAGTGTTCTCTGCCCGCGGAAGACGGCTGTGATCGTGCGCAGCGTTGCGTGCGGGTAGCCGGAGGTGGAGCTCGCCTGCTAGCCTGCAGAGTAATGAGGATATGCCCCGCCTAACAAATTTCTCCGCTCAGCCGCTTTAGCCGGTAGCAGTCAAGGACGAGTTCTCCGACATTGTTCTTACTTGAGAATGAGGTTACCTGAGTGTCTCAGGTAGCTCGATGCGAACGCCCTCCTTCACTTTCATCAAACCATACAAATTTATATAAACACCAGGGGAAAAATGTTCCTCTCAGAGCACAAAAAAAAGCGAATATGTTTCTGTTTGTTTAAAAGATACTGACTCAAAAGTGGGGTACCAGCTGTCTCATTCCACCTTCCTCAGGACCTTTAAAAAAATTTCAATCATTTTGGCATGCAAACATATTCGCAGTCTTTTTAACATTCAACTCATGTCAAACTCCCACAAGCTCCTCTAATTGTAACTCACTGACACCCACTAGTCCATCGCTGTAAGTTGCTCATACCCATCTACTCCCAGTTGCTATTTCTCACGCACTCATCAGCTCAACTCATTTCCATTCTCTCTTTGTGTCTCTCTATCATTGTCTTCTGTGTCCGCCCCGATAGCTGAATGGTCAGCGTGCCGGACTGCCGTCCTCAGGGGCCCGAGTTCGATTCCCGGCTGGGTCGGGGATTTTCCCCGCTCAGGGACTGGGTGTTGTGTTGTCTTCATCATCATTTCATCCACATCCGGCGCGCAGGTCGCCCAATGTGGCGTCGAATGTAGTAAGACCTGCACCAAGGCTGCCGGACCTGCCCCGTGAGGCCCGGCCAATGACGCCAAACGCTCATTTCCATTTCCATTGTCTTCTGTGACACAGCCAAAGTTCCTTTCGTTCTGTCCTAATATTACAGCGTCTTTCATTGTCACTGTCTCCCTCTTGCTCTCTCTTACTGCCAGTATCTCATTCCTTCCTTCCTACTGCTACTGTCACTTCTCACTGTCACTATCTCTCTCATTATCACTTTCTCCCACTCACACTCACACTTCCACTTTCCTCTTCTCGTTATTCCCCCTCACCCACTGGCACTGTCTCCTCCACTCCTTTCCTAGCACTGTTCAGTCACAGTCAACATGATCCACTGCCGCTGCGTCCCTGTCTTTCTCTCACACTGCCATTGTGCCATAGTCTCCTTCGCTCTTTCTGTGCCACAACCACTGTCTACTATGTTCCAGTGTCTATTACTTTTTCGTCTCTTTGCCTCTGTCATTGTCTTCTTCTCTCTCGGTATAAAAAGGCGAGAATACGTTCGCATGTTAAAAGTTTTGGGAATATTTTTAAAAGTGCTGAGGAAGGTAGCACGAGGCAGCTGGTACCACACTTTTCAGTCAGGGTCTTTGAAATAAATAGGAACGTATTGACATTGTTTGTGCTCCGATAAGAGCATTTTCCCGCTGGTTCCCTTCTTTTCTCTGAGTGGAATCCTCAGCTGGGTTTTGGTCCGCTGGTGATGGCGAAAACATAGTAAAAACCCGTTTTTTGGGTTTTCCCGAGGAAACGCGCATGAAGTAATGGTGCTTGCATAAGTCCCATCAAGCCCACCGTAGACCACATGAAATGCAAAAGTCATTATAACCTGCTTCGGATTTGAAAACTCGAACTTCAGAGGGCTGCTGTAGGCTTTTTTACTTACCTCCTGGCCTTGTCGTCTTCCAGTGGTGCGGAGTCGTGAGGTGCACATTGTTTTTCTTTCTTTTTTTTCATTTAAAAATTACACTATAAGGGAAAACCGTTGCAAGGTGACACGTCCTGCTTGAAATGGACTTACACTTCTTATGTAATTTGTTTAGTGAGTCGCTTACCCAACGAATGTTACGTGGCGTCACAGTTGTCGTGTGTTAGGGATATAACTTCTCAGAATGTAATTGGATGGACGTTATTCCCGTAATTTCCTTCCTGAAATAGGTACAAGATATAGCACAAATACACTGTTTATGCTAAGAGCAATTGTGACTGCATGGTTAAAGTGCATTGTAGCTGCTGTCAACAGGGCTTAATATAAATCCAAAATAATGAAATCACTCTTTACTGCTGTTAATTTTGTCGATTTCTTCTTTCCCATTTTACTTAATTTAGATTAAAACACTCTGTCACTTAACTCAATCTGAAAGTTGTAATTTAGAGTAGAATATGATTCACAAGTCAAAGGATAGAAAAATTGTGAGAAAGACACCGCTGAAATATAAGGAAAGTAATCATCACTGTGCACATTGCCAGATAAGAATAGCTCAGTCTGTCACATAGTTTAAAATAAGACTTGACGTCTGGTTCGCATGTGCTCCAAACAAAAAGAATTCTTCTCGCCATTGGAAACACAGCAAAAATAGAATTTATTGGAAACAAAAGTTTATAAAAAGAGTAAAAAATTCTTGAAGCACACCAGCAAAAATTTGTGACATACACTCCTGGAAATGGAAAAAAGAACACATTGACACCGGTGTGTCAGACCCACCATACTTGCTCCGGACACTGCGAGAGGGCTGTACAAGCAATGATCACACGCGCGGCACAGCGGACACACCAGGAACCGCGGTGTTGGCCGTCGAATGGCGCTAGCTGCGCAGCATTTGTGCACCGCCGCCGTCAGTGTCAGCCAGTTTGCCGTGGCATACGGAGCTCCATCGCAGTCTTTAACACTGGTAGCATGCCGCGACAGCGTGGACGTGAACCGTATGTGCAGTTGACGGACTTTGAGCGAGGGCGTATAGTGGGCATGCGGGAAGCCGGGTGGATGTACCGCCGAATTGCTCAACACGTGGGGCGTGAGGTCTCCACAGTACATCGATGTTGTCGCCAGTGGTCGGCGGAAGGTGCACGTGCCCGTCGACCTGGGACCGGACCGCAGCGACGCACGGATGCACGCCAAGACCGTAGGATCCTACGCAGTGCCGTAGGGGACCGCACCGCCACTTCCCAGCAAATTAGGGACACTGTTGCTCCTGGGGTATCGGCGAGGACCATTCGCAACCGTCTCCATGAAGCTGGGCTACGGTCCCGCACACCGTTAGGCCGTCTTCCGCTCACGCCCCAACATCGTGCAGCCCGCCTCCAGTGGTGTCGCGACAGGCGTGAATGGAGGGACGAATGGAGACGTGTCGTCTTCAGCGATGAGAGTCGCTTCTGCCTTGGTGCCAATGATGGTCGTATGCGTGTTTGGCGCCGTGCAGGTGAGCGCCACAATCAGGACTGCATACGACCGAGGCACACAGGGCCAACACCCGGCATCATGGTGTGGGGAGCGATCTCCTACACTGGCCGTACACCACTGGTGATCGTCGAGGGGACACTGAATAGTACACGGTACATCCAAACCGTCATCGAACCCATCGTTCTACCATTCCTAGACCGGCAAGGGACCTTGCTGTTCCAACAGGACAATGCACGTCCGCATGTGTCCCGTGCCACCCAACGTGCTCTAGAAGGTGTAAGTCAACTACCCTGGCCAGCAAGATCTCCGGATCTGTCCCCCATTGAGCATGTTTGGGACTGGATGAAGCGTCGTCTCACGCGGTCTGCACGTCCAGCACGAACGCTGGTCCAACTGAGGCGCCAGGTGGAAATGGCATGGCAAGCCGTTCCACAGGACTACATCCAGCATCTCTACGATCGTCTCCATGGGAGAATAGCAGCCTGCATTGCTGCGAAAGGTGGATATACACTGTACTAGTGCCGACATTGTGCATGCTCTGTTGCCTGTGTCTATGTGCCTGTGGTTCTGTCAGTGTGATCATGTGATGTATCTGACCCCAGGAATGTTTCAATAAAGTTTCCCCTTCCTGGGACAATGAATTCACGGTGTTCTTATTTGAATTTGCAGGAGTGTATTTCTCTACTGTTTCACTCTCGAATTTCGAACGGGGAAAAAGAACACTTAAGTTTCTCCATGCGAGCTCTGACTTGTTTTATTTTATTACGTTGGTAATTTCTCCCTATATATGTGGCCGTCAACAAAATATCGCATTCGGAAAAGAAAGGTGGAGATCGAAATTTCGTGAAAAGATCTTAACGCGTCGTAGTCCAGTCAAAGGACGCAAATTAGGGGACAAATTAGTGTAATCGCGAATTTTTTACTGTTGTAGGGTGGAGAGAATTGAACATGGTCCCTTTTTTAGGTTTTTTTGGCTGTCTCGAAAATTGCGGGTTCTAACGAAAATATTTCCTAGTACAATATTAAACTAAATTAAATTTACTATAGAAAACGTCCTACTCATTTTTTCTTTAGGGTTAATATTTTCCGCGTTGAAGGGCTGGAAAAATCGCATATTATTGAAAATAATGTTTTAATAGTATAAAATTAATGTATACTGCTAAGTAACGTGGAGTAAAAACAAATAGTAAATGTTAGTATTACATTTAAGTGCAGCACAACTTTATTAAGGGATACATTGTGTTCTGTGGGTGTAGCAGGGCGGAAATGCGGGGATGGAGTTTAGAAGTGTGAGGTAAGATATGTCGCCGGATTTTGCTCGTGCAGGCAGTTCCAAATGAAGCGTGAAGGAAGATAGGTAGTTAGGTTGTGCTCATGCACTTCCTTCCTTCATAGGTTTGCAAAACGAAGAGCGAGCAGGCAATTCCTCATTTTCTCTACCGTACTACGTCACAGAAAGTAACTACAGGGTATTTCACAAAGTTATAACGACCCTTCGACAGCTCGCCTTATGAACCACTGGCGACACAGTGTGCACAGAAACTCTCGCGGATGATGGTGAGAGGAGGGTGGCGACTGGGGGAAGGTGCTTATTTTCCACTAAATGTGTTGACATTACATGGAATATAGATATGAATTGTTAATAACACAAACTTAATAAAAGCATATGGACAGATTCTAGATAAATGTCTGCACACTTTTCTACACTGGAATAAGGAAAATTGATTCTTAAGGGGCATGACTAACACTGCTGTAGAGTTTTCAAAAATAATTTTTGTTTTATTGTCTTAAAAGGTACGTTGAATTTTCTGCAATATGTGGGAAAAGTCTAAACCCCGAAAAAAAATTGTTAAATGGAATTCCGAGTTCCTGTTCCTGCGCCTCGGACAAGCCGAAACGGTCTACCTGAGCGAACTCGAAACCCCGTGTAATGTCTGGGTAAAGCTAGAAGCATTTCAAAACAACAATTAGTTACCTTGGTGTCAGCAGGCGTAAGTACGTGTAAGAGAAAGACAATTGTTTCGCCTCGAATCCTGATATTTTGTGCAGTATTGACTTTTGATATTTTATTTGTGATCTTAAAGTCTATAGTTTTGTCTTTAAAATACGGATGAGTGGTAATAAAGAGTACTGGGGCAGAAAAGGTACAAAAACATCGTGTTCAATGCGGCGTCGAAGCAGTATGTCATCAAGGAACAGTTATCAGGCTGAGTACAATTCGGTAGGAGTCAATGCCTCTGCTAACAAGGGAACCTCCCCATCGCACCCCCCTCAGATTTAGTTATAAGTTGGCACAGTGGATAGGACTTGAAAAACTGAACACAGATCAATCGAGAAAACAGGAAGGAGTTATGTGGAACTATGAAAAAAGTAATCAAAATATACAAACTGACAAACTGAGTAGTCCATGCGCAAGATAGGCAACATCAAGGGTAGTATGACTCAGGAGCGCCGTGGTCCCGTGGTTAGCGTGAGCAGCTGCGGAACGAGAGGTCCTTGGTTCAAGTCTTCCCTCGAGTGAAATGTTTACTTATTTTCGCAAAGTTATGATCTGTCCGTTCGTTCATTGACGTCTCTGTTCACTGTAATAAGTTTAGTGTCTGTGTCTTGCGACCGCACCGCAAAACCGTGCGATTAGTAGACGAAAGGACGTGCCTCTCCGGTGGGAACCGAAAACATTTGATCGCAAGGTCATAGGTCAACCGATTCCTCCACAGGAAAACACGTCTGATATATTCTATACGACACTGGTGACGGCATGTGCGTCACATGACAGGAATATGTTGTCGACCCACCTGACTTGTACACTTGGCGAATGGGTAAAAAGACTCTTCTAGCTTGCCAGATTTAGGTTTTCTTGTCGATGTGATAATCACTTCCAAAAAAGTGATGAAAACATAAGAGTTTGTCACATAAACCGCAACAACTGAATGCAACAATTTCACAGCCGCACAGTTTTCCCTGTGCTCTGTCAAAACATATGTTTTTAACGTTTTCAAAATTTTCCGTTTAGAATTAGCGTCCCCATACTACTGCGCAGTTACCTCGCATCCGACAGACGGACGGACAGATAATAATTGTCTGAAAATAAAAAAATTAAACTTTTCACTCGAGGGAAGGCTTGAACCAAAGATCTGTCGTTCCGCTGCTGCTCACGCTAACCACGGGACCACGGCGCTCCCAAGCTCACACTCTCCTTGATGTTGCTATCTTGTCATTGGACTACTCAGTTTGCATATTTTTCTTATTTTTTTCATAGTTCCACACAACTTCTTCCTGTTTTAGCGATTGATCTGTGTTCAGTTTTTCAAGGCCTATCCACTGTGCCAACTTATAACTAAATCTGAGGGGGGTGCGATGGGGAGGTTCCCTTGTAAGAAATTGAAAGACAGTGACCAGGATTTTGATGTGAATTACGGATTGAGCTATAGGATTTAATATTTTCTTGCCGTTTTCTCTGTTATTTCTCAACATATGAAATGTAAAACGTGCAATGCAGACATCACGTTGCAAGAATAAAGTCCTCGAGGCATACGTTTCACAATAATTATTGCTTGCCCTGAAGTTGTTATACAAAACAGCAGGTTTATACGAAACGCATATGAAATCAACCATCGCATCGCCCTAGCGATGCCCCTGCTTGGCGAAGGGCTAAACGGCATTGTAAAGTTTCGTGCGTTAATGGAATTGCAATTAACGATATTTCATTTGTTCTATGATAAATTAGTGGATGCGATTTCGATCTCAACGGCAACAGTACGACAGGATAGCAGACTTTTCTAAAAGTAATTTTTTTCATTAACTGATGTGTATAACATATTTCAGAACTTCAAACTCTTTTTTCTCGGAATATGATTTTTCAAAACGGCACGCAGCATAACTCTAACAGTTTTCAATCATTTTATTTGAAAATTTAGCCACAGCTTTAACCACACTTTTCAAAGTGAACTACTCAGGAGATTTTCGATTAGTTAATTTAAACAATATATGTTAAGAAATTACAGTCCTTTTTTGGTGAAAACTGAACGTTTTTAGTTACACAAAAATAAATACTTCTAAAACCACCTACGTGGTTCACAAGCTACACTCATGTAGATTACATAGATTTTTTTCTTTTTACCGGATTCAAATTGGCATCAGTTACAGTGTGTGCCACAGATCGCCTCAAATTCAACACGTCTCTGGAGAATTTCTACATTGTCTCAATTTTGTAACATTTTCAAAATTTTTTTTTTGTTATATACTTACTTATATAATCGGTAAATGCCCCAAGTATTACTTCTCTATCACCTTTCCCTCCCCCATAAAAATTGTCAAGGAAACGCTTTTTTTAGGCCGTTACATTGGTGTTACCCCCTAAGTGATCCTGTACGGCAGTTGTAGCGTTCACAAGGGTTACGCGACTTCCTCCACCACTGCTCGCCTTCCAGTTTACAGACAGACCCTATATCTCTCTAGCTTTTCCTGTCCAGTTCTCCTATGTAAGTAGACGAAATAACTTCTCTGCACTTGTGTTTATGTAGTAGAGGTGTTTTCAGTTTACTGGGTACTTATTTGCAGTTATCAAGTCAGTTTTTATGCCAAGTACATTTCTATAAACGATGGCTGAGAAGTGCTTAATTTGTAAGTGTGATGTTGTGAGTGACCTATGTAGTATGCAGTTCCATAACACCTACGTGACCCACTTCTCTTACAGAACAAGCCAATTTAAGCCTCTGGGCACCTTGGGACGTTGGGAGAACTGAGGCTGGGATGATGCTTTTGATAACCTCAAGGTGTGAAAAGCATTCCAGCCATTTTTACTGGAGACAGTGAAATCGACATGGTCGAATAAATATTGACAGCGTGTTACACTTGCGACAGGCTGTTCAGTGTGGTAGACAGTTGACAGCCATAGCTGTTGACCTTTTTTACATTGAGCTCACATAACAACTGCAAATAAGTACTCACTTAACAAACTGAAAATAAATCCACTATATAAACACAAGTCCAGTGGGGTTATTTTGTCTACTCACATTACAGAATCGAACAGGAAACGCTGGGGAAGTAGAATCTGTCTGTAAAATGAAAAGCGAGCAGTACTCGTGTTGGGAGAAGTCGCATTTCCCGGAAGAACGCAACAGCTACAGTAAAGGATGACTAAGAATCAGTTTCCCCTCTAGCACTGGAGAACAGAGAACAGAGTTTTACGTAGTTTCTGTCCATGTGTATTTCTTGCAGTACTATTATAAGTAATTCATGTATGTATTCTGTGTACAGTTAACGCAATTTGTGGAAAACAAACAACCTCAGGCACGTCTGCACAGTGCGCCTCCAGTGCTTCATAAGGCGTCCATCCTATCTGCTAAGAATCCCATACACTACAACAATACTCTAGCAGAGGACGGATAAGCGTAATGGTGGAACCTTCTAAGTGTTCTGGAAATAAAAGCAGTCTTTCGTTGGTCTTCCTCACAACATTATCGTTGCTCGTAATTGTTATCCCGAGGTATTTAGTTGCTTGATAGCCTAAAGATTTGTGTGATTTATCGAGTAACACAAATTTAACGGATTACTTTTTGTACTCATGCGTATGACATCACAGTTTTCAATATTTATGATCAGTTGCCACTTTCCGCACCATACAGACATCTTGTGAAAATCATTTTTCAAGCGATGTAGATCTTCTGATGATTTTACTAAATGGTAAATGACAGCACCATCTGCAAACAATCTAACATGACTGCTCAGATTATCCCCTAAATCACTTATATACACCGAAGAGCCAAAGAAACTGGTACACCTAACTCATATCGTGTAGGGCCCCAGTGAGCACGCATAAGTGCCGCAACACAACGTAGCATGAACTCGACTAATGTCAGAAGTAGTGTTGGAGGGAATTGACACTATGAATCCTGCAGGGCTGTCCATAAATCCGTAAGAGTACGAGGAAGTGGAGATCTCTTCTGAACAGCACGTTGCAAGGCACCCCAGATACACTCAATAATGTTCATGTCGGGGAGTTTGGTGGCCAGTGGAAGTGTTTAAACTCAGAAGAGTGCTCCTGGAGCCACTCTGTAGCAGTTCTGGACGTGTGGCGTGCCGCATTGTGCTGCTGAAATTGCCCAAGTTCCTCGGAATGCGTAATGGACATAAATGGATGCAGGTGATCAGTCAGGATGTTTACGCACGTGTCACCTGTCAGAGTCGTATCTAGACGTATCAGGGGTCCCATATCACTCCAACTGCACACGCCCACACCATTACAAATCCTCCACCAGCTTGAACAGTCCCCTACTGACATCCATGGTCCATGGGGTCATAAGGTCGTCTCCACACCCGCACACCTCCATCCGCTCGATACAATTTGAAATGAGACTCGTCCGACCAGACAACGTGTTTCCAGTCATCAAAAGTCCAATGTCGGCGTTGACAGGCCCAGGCGAGGCATAAAGCTTTGTGTCGTGCAGTCATCAAGGGCGCACTAGTGGGCCCTTGGCTCCGAAAGCACATATCGATGATGTTTCGTTGAACGGTTCGCACACTGACAGTTGTTGATAGCCCAGCATTGAAATGTGTAGCAATTTGCGGAAGAGTTGCACTCATGTCACGTTGAACGATTCTCTTTAGTAGTCGTTCGTCCAGTTCTTGCAGGATCTTTTTCCGGCTGCAGCGAGTCGTAGATTAGATGTTTTACCGGATTCCTGATATTCACGGTACACTGGTAAAATGATCGTACGGGCAAATTCCCAGTTCATCGCTACCTCGGAGATGCTGTGACCCATCGCTCGTGCGCCGACTGTAACACCACGTTCAAACTCACTTAAATCTTGATAACCTGCCATCTGTAACCGATCTAACAACTGTGCCATACACCTGTTGTTTTATATATGCGTTGCCGGGTGCAGCGCCGTATACTGCCTGTTTACATATCTCTTTATTTCAATACGCATGCATATACCAGTTTTTTTGGAGTTTCAGTGTAGATTGCGAACATGAGAGGGCCTCTACCACTGCTATTGTTAGTATATTCAAGAAAGGTTATAGTGTATGCGAAAATCATTATAGTACACACATCAAAATAGTTTTGCATCACCCCGTTTCCCTGAACTCATAAAAATAGACGTTGACTGTGGAAACTATATCACAGACACAGTCCCTTTTACTGTTCAGAGATGTCGCTAAACCCGCCCAAAGGCGTAAACAACCATATATGCGCAGCGACTATTAGACGGAGGGGGTCCGACTGCCGATCAGTTCCAGTCATTCCACCAGGAAGGAGGTACACGGCTCGGGTTGTTTGTAGTTCAACCATGTCTAGACGGTCCGGTCAATACCGTGGTTCGATCGCGTCCGCATTGTTACTTTGTGCCAGGAAGGGCTCTCAACAAGGGAAGTGTCCAGGCGTCTCGGAGTGAACCAAAGCGATGTTGTTCGGACATGGAGGAGATACAGCGAGACAGGAACTGCCGAAGACATGCCTCGCTCTGGCCGCCCAAGGGCTACTACTGCAGTTGATCACCGCTACCTACGGTTTATGGCTCCGAGGAACCCTGACAGGAACGCTATCATGTTGAATAATGCTTTTCGTGCAGCCACAGGAAGTCTATTTAATTATCATTTCATTTCTAGCAAAGCTGCATGGTCATCCACGGTAACTGTTCTTTCGGGAACAGATACTACCGTCATATATAGATAAAAATATGGGTTCCCGGCCTTTGACCTTCTTGTGCGAACGCACACGCTATGCCCGAACTCGTACGGGACTTGGTAGATTAATCTGCCACGAGTAATGAGTATGATGGGCAAACATCTATTAGGCGCACTACGAATGTAGTGTTGTGGACATGTTGGGAATGTGGATCTCACGGGGAGCGTGCAAGGGATAAGTCCCTGCAGACGCATTATCCTCTGTGCCCGCGGTGGCTCAGATGGATAGAGCGTCTGCAATGTAAGCAGGAGATCCCGGGTTCGAGTCCCGGTCGGGGCACACATTTTCAACATGTCCCCAATGAAGTGTATCAACGCCTGCTTGCAGCTAGGGTGTCTATTTAATTATCATTTCACGTTCTTATATCTTAAATGCACGATCCATTATCAGAAAAATTGTACAGGATTGATGGAATAAAGAGACGTTAAGATATACATTTACACAAGAAATAACCTAATATTTTTTTTTATTTTTTTAAATTTAGAAATTTGTGGTAAGTTCTTATAGGACATAACTGCTGTGGTCATCGGTCCCTTGGCTTACACTCTACTTAATCTAACTTAAACTAACTTACTCTAAGGACGATATATACGCCCATGCCCGAGGGAGGACTCGAACCTCCGACGGGAGGAGCCGCGCGAGCCGTGCAAGGCCCCTTAGACCGTACGGCTACCCCTTGCGGCTAATTTTTTTTCGTCATGCCTGAGCAATAAGCTGAGTTCGAAGGGAAACTGCAAACGTATTCCTTAAACGGTGGAACAAGGAAAACAGCATTGCAACCGTTTTACTGCCAATGTGGAAATGGCTTGTTGTGACGTGATTCAGACGCTGATCGATAGCCAGTAGCTTTATCAACGTCAGATAGTAGGGGCGACGGATTTACAGAACCAGGAGACGGCTGAGCGACTTTGCTTAAAATATTTACTTCAGCTGTGCTTATCCACAGAAAGCTGTTTGGAAAAGCGGAATAGCCGTCAGTCAAGCTGCCTAAATAAAAACCCACGGTTGTTAACTGTATTGCTTGTCTTACTGGGTTTAACTGTTAACATAAAAGTAGACGTCTCAATGAGCAGACTGTGACAGTAATGTTTAATACGCGAAATACCTTCCCATGGTTGGCTTGCAAGCTGTGGAAAGAGCACTAGAATTCGCCGGTACTGAGTATCCCAGCAAGTGCATAAAGCGACAGCTGTGCGTAGAAACATGCACTACATGAGCGCTGACGGCTGCGGCGTGCACGCTGTGACCCGGAAGTTGCACATGTGCAGGAGCACAGCACGCGTGCAGAATTTCTGGCCGGCCCTGGCTTAGATAGTAGTGATCGAAATTAATAATGCACGGTGAGAGAAAATAAAGCTGCGTATTGTCACGGAGAATTAATGTTTCAAGCAGATATCTCCAAATAATAATGTAAAACGGTTTACAGCGGCATATAAGTTTCTAACTTATTTTTAGTATCAGAGGTTAGCTCAGAAAAGTTAGAGCAGACGATGTAAACCTTTTGTGTAACACTATGCCTTAGACTTAATCCCAAAAATGTGACACTAACGCTTCAATCAAATATCATACAAATCAAGAAGGCGGCCAAGTTCCATATTTTAAGGGTGTAATTTTGACGACAGACAACACGGGACGAAGGGAACTGTAAAATTTTTTAGGTATCTCGAGGAACCTATTTAAAGCAGATAGAATACATATACTTGTTCGCTGCCCTTCTGTAGACGAAAGTACTTATATGCTGTAATTACAAAAAATGGTGTCTTTGCAGAAAAAATTGGGTGAAAAAATAGTTACTTACAATTATGGCGTATTTAATTAATTTTGGAACCAATTTTGTAGAGGTAACCATTTCCTATAGAAACTGTAAAAACTAACCATTGTATATACAAACAAACTGTCTTATGGGTAAATGTAAAAATGTAAATATTGTATGGTATTGTTGGTTGGGATGTCCTATGGGGTAGTTGAGCCGTTTGTCGGAAAGGGTGGATTTCCTATGCGCACATTGGCCCCTGCCCTTGAAGATATGTGTCAGCTGTTTCACAAAGAGAGTGTAATTGAGTGTATCGTTTACTGTTACGTCTTTTTATAAGATCAGTATGAGACAAGGAAGACGGTGAATGCCGGTACCGGCACATAGCATACTCATCTCGTAAAGCACCAAGGAAGCCGCCGAGCTTAACGTCTCAATCTACATCTACATCTACATCTACATCCATACTCCGCAAGCCACCTGACGGTGTGTGGCGGAGGGTACCTTGAGTACTTCTATCGGTTCTCCCTTCTATTCCAGTCTCGTATTGTTCGCGGAAAGAAAGATTGTCGGTATGCCTATGTGTTGACTCCAATCGCTCTGATTTTATCCTCATGGTCTCTTCGCGAGATACACGTAGGAGGGAGCAATATACTGCTTGACTCCTCGGTTAAGGTATGTTCTCGAAACTTTAACAAAAGCCCGTACCGAGCTACTGACCGTCTCTCTTGCAGAGTCTTCCACTGGATTTTATCTATCATCTCCGTAACGCTTTCGCGATTACTAAATGATCCTGTAACGAAGCGCGCTGCCCTCCGTTGGATCTTCTCTATCTCTTCTATCAACCCTATCTGGTACGGTTCCTACACCGGTGAGCAGTATTCAAGCAGTGGGCGAACAAGTGTGCTGTAACCTACTTCCTTTGTTTTCGGACTGCATTTCCATAGGATTCTTCCAATGAATCTCAGTCTGGCATCTGCTTTACCGACGATTAATTTTCTATGGTCATTCCATTTTAAATCACTCCTAATGCCTACTCCCAGATAATTTATGGAATTAACTGCTTCCAGTTGCTGACCTGCTATATTGTTGCTAAATGATAAAGGATCTTTCTTTCTATGTATTCGCAGCACATTACACTTGTCTACATTGAGGTTCAATGCGATGGACCGATCACCAACAGTGTCGCAAGCTCTCACTTAATGAGACTGCGGTGATGTTTGGAATTTAATGCAGGACATTGGCTCAGAGGCCGGTGATCAGAAACTTTACGCCACCATACCTCCCCTTCCAAGTGGTTAGCACACTGGAGTCGCATTCGGCAAGGACGACGATACAAATCCCCGTCCGGCCATCCAGCATTATGATTTCCGTGATTTCCCTACATCGCTCCAAGAAAATGTCGAAATGATTCCTTTAAAAATGGCATGGCCAATTTCCTTCCCCGTCTCATCGTAATCGGGGCTTCCGCTCTGTCTCTGACGATTGCGCTGTCCACGGGACGTTAAACTCTGATCTTCCTCCCCTTACAACCAAATTTGTGAAAATTTCATCCTTCACCAGGATTCGAACCGGCTTACCTCCGAGTCTTCTGGGTTGTAGACTGCGTTACATTGTAATTTACAGCATCTGGCTGCCCTCGGATGTCGTCACGTGTAAAGTGTGTACGTTATTGATGGGTGTGGAACACGCCAATGCCTTTAAATGTCCCCAAAAGTAGAAATGTGAGGAATTAATTTCAGGTTGACGGGGAGGCCAGTCTACTGAACTTCCTCGACCTATCCATCGCTCGTTTAATGTTTATGTTAGGTTCTATCGTACGAGACGTGGAAACTGCGCTGGCGCCCCGTAATGCATAAACCATATCCGTTACATTTCTGAAAGGATAACGTTCTCCAACAAGGCTGGTAATTTTTACCGCAGAAACTGGTGATAAACAACATATAATTTTGTCTACTTTGTGTATGGCGCTATGAGTCTGTCACATCGGAGTAACCCATAACTCTGAATACTACACGATTCAACTAGCTGGTCAAATGGAGACCCACCATGAGGCTACTTTCAAACTCAGTGAGGTGGTAATATCGCTGTCTCACACGAGTATGCTGCATCTCCGTGTTCTTTCAAAGCGGTCATTCAAGATCTGATGTTATTCACGCCCCTTATACACCCGACCGGCCCTGGTAATAACACTAAACACGAACAACGCCAATGCACTGTGGTGGGCATTTAATATATCACACAGAACTACAACTCTATTCGTTTACATACCTGCCGATGGTGTGCTTGTATACTTGTACAAAGCTACATTGACATCGAATCATGTCTTTTGGGTGTTTCATTTTGACCACCTCAAATAACTTTTAGTCCACAAGGAAAAGAAAAATATATCAAGCAAATGTTGTTTAGCTAACAGGCATTAAACAATATGATTGCCTTTCTTGTAACTCAATTCTTTACGAAGATATGAGCAGCAGTATGTAATTATTTTAAATAGCGCTCTATGTTTCCTCTCCTCAAGACTTGTTCAAAAACGTATCACAGTGTACCATTAACGTAAACATGATGTTACCACAAATGTAACACAAAATTGACTTTACCTTTCCTGTGCTATGGCACAATCCAAGTAGCTGGGGTAACGTAACCTGTCCACTTGCAGGAAATGACGGGAAATAAATGGAAACAGAAGGAAAAAGACGCCATTATCAACACCCCACTGAATTTGAACGAGGTCGTGTAATAAGGCTATGAGAATCCGGATGTTCCTTCTGCCATATTGCAGAAAGACTTGACAGAAATGTAGCCACTGTACATGATTGGTTGTAGCGGTGATCACGTGAATGTACCGTCACAAGAAGACCGGGCTCCAGACGGTCGTTGTGCATCTGCAGCATTTGGCACCACAGCTACACAAAGAACTCTCTTAAATAGGTTACTTCAAGGACAGCTCCGAGCCAGACGCCCTGTAGCGAGCGTTCCAGTGATCCCAAGCCACTGCCATTTGCCACTGCAGTGGTGTCTTTGAGGGCGGGGTGGAGGTCTGTTGTGTTTTCTGATGAAAGCTGGTTCTACTTCTGTGCCAGTGATGGAAATGTGTTAGTTAGAAGGATGCCAGTTGAAGGCCTGCAACCAACCTGTCTGCGTGCTGGACACATCGCAGCTACATCTGGAGTTTTGGTCTGGGGTCAATGTTGTATGACAGCAGGAGCACTCTATGTTTCCTCTCCTCAAGACTTGTTGCAAGACTGCAAATCTATACGTCAGTCTGGTAATTCGACCTGTTGCGCTGCCATTCACGAACAGCATTCTGGAAGGTGTTTTCCAACAGGACTACGCTCGCCTACATACCGCTATTGTAACCCAACATGCTCTACAGTGTGTCAACATGTTGCCTTCGCCTGCTCGATCATCAGATCTGTCTCCAATTGAGCACATATGAGAAATCATTGGACGACAGCTCCAGGGTCATCCAGAAACAGCATTAACCATCCCTGTACTGACTGACCAAATGCAATAGGCATGAAACTCCATTCCACATACTGACAACCGGCACCTGTAAAATACAAAGCATGCAATTTTGCATGCTTCTATTTAACATTCTGACGGTTACACAGGTTATTTTAATGTACCAGCATTTCACATTTGCAATGGCTTATCTCGCGCTTACATTAACCTGTGATTTTGCAATGTTAATCAGTTAAAAATTTATCTAGACAAATGTATTCGCGAAATTTCGTAATTCTCCATTCACTGGTTTTTGGTGTTGCTATTTTTTCCGTCAGTGTACGTCAATGCTTCAGAAAAAGCATGCTGTAATCGAGTTTCGAATTCGAAGAGTTCGTCTACACATGGAGCACTCTCTCCTTCAGCATGACAATGGGTTCAAAATGGCTCTGAGCACTATGGGACTTAACTTCTAAGGCCATCAGTCCCCTAGAACTTAGAACTACTTAACCCTAACTAACCTATGGACATCACACACATCCATGCCCGAGGCAGGATTCGAACCTGCGACCGTAGCGGTCGCGCGGTTCCAGACTGTAGCGCCTAGAACCGCTCGGCCACCCCGGCTGGCAGCATGACAATGTCAGACCACCCACTGGCACTGCGACATTTGCAACTATCCGACGCCTTGGGCTCACTGCCATCGATCATCCTCCATACAGAACCAACTTGGTCCCATCCGATTTTCATCTGTTTCCAAACCTTAAAGAACACCTTCGAGGACTTCAGTTTAATAGTGAAGAAACGGTGCAGGCAGTGGTGAGGTTGTGGCTCCGTCAACAAAGCCATAGATTCTATAAAGACGGTATCAACAAACTGGTCTCTTGTTGGGAGAAATATGTTCATCGCCAGGCTGACTGTGTTAAGAAATAAATACATGGTCATTAAGAGTAAAGATGTAGAATGTTAATAACGTTTGTTTTATTTTAAAACTTCCAAGAGTTTTCACTTAAAAAATACGGACCCTTTACTTTTCAACACGCCCTCTTAGAATATGAATACGGAGAATGTAATGATGTGTAAACCGGTTATGATTTTTATCATATTACGTGAGTGTATCTACATTGTAAAGAAGATTATACTTCGACAAGACTTACAAAGCAATAAAATTAACTCTTCTTCTTCGCATCTGAAATATGTTTTTGGTATCTGAGTGTCGTAGAGAGCATCTTTATCACGTTTTTCAATAACGCAATCGCACCAGGTTATCCCCTCTTGGTTTTTAAGTTTCAGTGCCATAGTAGATCAATAAATAAAACTGAATATGCACTAATCAATGATAAAATACATACGTTATGAAAGATTATTTCGCCATTAACTACTGGGTCAATTAAGAGAGTGCTGGCTGTATTGGCTGCTTATAGTTGTTAAATTATAGTAACAAAATGAAGTTTGTGAAACGTTCTTTATTAATATAGCTTTAAAGTCAAGAGTAGGCTTAACAGCAAGGTTGATAGTCATGGACTGAAAGGTCACGAGGTCGAATCCGTTCCACCATTGATCTTTTAAAGGGCTGAGAGCATGCATTTATGACTGATGAAACATGCTTTGCACTTACAATCGCAACACAGTGTGTATAATACCTTGCTATAGCGCAGGGTATTTTGGGGAGTCACGAACGTAATAAAGTAACCGCAGTGTGTTACCTGAATAAACACGCATTTTCAAAGGTGGATCCACATAAATCACAGAGGTGCGTGGCAGCCATGCTTACTATTGTTCCGAAAGGCGAGAGGAGAAAACAGCCGAGCGAACAAAGCGCGGTCGCTGACGTTAGCGGAAGATGTGTCACGAGGAAGAGCTAAAGTGGCTTCTTTGATCTTCTATAAGGTTGGCGTATGGAAATGCTTCCAGAGCAACAGCCGGCCGCGGTGGTCTAGCGGTTCTGGCGCTGCAGTCCGGAGCCGCGGGACTGCTACGGTCGCAGGTTCGAATCCTGCCTCGGGCATGGGTGTGTGTGATGTCCTTAGGTTAGTTAGGTTTAAGTAGTTCTAAGTTCTAGGGGACTTATGACCCAAGATGTTGAGTCCCATAGTGCTCAGAGCCATTTTTTTTCCAGAGCAACTATAAAGTAAGACGCAGTTTGAGAGAAGACATAGCCTTCTACCCCAGGGGAATGGCCTCCTCCCTGTTTCTGAGTTGGGGGAGAAACGGGATAATTTGTCATCAAAGTTACTGTTTGTATATAAAGTATATATTCTAAAATTCTCGTAATAGTTGCTCCGAGTGGGTGTAAGTGTTAATTACAGTTTGTGCTAACAAAGTATTTTAATTGCGTGTACTATGCAAATTTACGTATCCGCCGTCACTGGAGGGAAAAGGTTACAGATACGGGTAGCGATCCCTTGTTTGAGGCAGACTGTGATGAGGGTTGGCTGAGCGCATATCATGTTGGTGGTGACAGTCGAAACTAAGTAACGCAGTAAGCTGAATAGCAGTTTACCTGATGCGAAGTAGAATATGTGCAGTCGCATAGGAAGCGACTCTACTTGATAAACAAATGTTTTATTTTGAATGTTGAGGTTAATTACATAGTTACACATGGCCGGCCGAAGTGGCCGTGCGGTTAAAGGCGCTGCAGTCTGGAACCGCAAGACCGCTACGGTCGCAGGTTCGAATCCTGCCTCGGGCATGGATGTTTGTGATGTCCTTAGGTTAGTTAGGTTTAACTAGTTCTAAGTTCTAGGGGACTAATGACCTCAGCAGTTGAGTCCCATAGTGCTCAGAGCCATTTGAACATAGTTACACATGTTTAGATCAGATGACAAAGGCTTCCGCTGATCCACTGCGTCATTGCTCTCCATTGCAGTGGTATGTATGACTATGCCAGCTATACTGCTGCGAAAATTCTCAGTGCTGTTATAGATAGCCGGCCGATGTGGCCGAGCGTTTCTAGGCGCTTCAGTCTGGAACCGCGCGACCGCTACGGTCGCAGATTCGAATCCTGCCTCGGGTATGGATGTGTGTGATGTCCTTAGGTTAGTTAGGTTTAAGTAGTTCTAAGTTCTAGGGGACTGATGACCTCAGATGTCAAGTCCCGTAGTGCTCAGAGCCATTTGAACCATTTGTTGTAGATAACCACTGATGGTCTTATGGTCGTGATTAGGTGGGTGGACGAGATAAGGTAAACGTGATAGGAATGGAGAATTCTTTGGTGAACGTGCCATGCATAATTTCAATATCCTGTCATTTAGTGAATAAAGTTCCGTGTGGAAGAATATTTTGCCGGCCGATGTGGCCGAGCGGTTCTAGGCGCTTCAGTCCGGAACCATGCGGCTGTTACGTTCGCAGGTTCGTACCTTGCCTCGGGCATGGATATGTGTGATCTCCTTAGGCTAGTTAGGTTTAAGTAGTTCTAAGTTCTAGGGGACTGATGACCTCAGATGTTAAGTTCAAAAATGTTCAAATGTGTGTAAAATCTTATGGGACTTAACTGCTAAGGTCATCAGTCCCTAAGCTTACACACTACTTAACCTAAATTATCCTAAGGACAAACACACACACCCATGCCCGAGGGAGAAATCGAACCTCCGCCGGGACCAGCCGCAGAGATGTTAAGTCCTATAGTGCTTGGAGCCATTTGATTTTTGAAGAATAATGACGTCGTTGAAAGTGTGTGATTAATGCTCCCCTAGATGTTTTATCTCCCACAGATGTTCCGGTTTATAGAAAGTGCGTTGGGAAAAGGATTACTTGGAATTGGTGGCTCCCACATGCTCCTTGAATTACGGTGTGACGAACGTATCGTTTTGATTAGGAATGTGATACAGGGGGTAGACAGAAATATGGAAACACCACAAACACAACACATTATTTTACCTAACACGGCGTATGAAACCTGTTGGAGTTCAAAACAGCTTCCAGTTATCTCTGAATGGATCAATACAGATCATGTATGGTTTTCAATGGAATATTATAGTATTCATCCTGCAAAATAGTGCCAATTTCAGGTAATGATGATGGAGATGGATAGTGATCACACACCCTTCTCTCCAAAGTACACCAAAAGGTTCAATAATATCAAGATCTGATAGCTGTGGTGGCCAGGAAAGATGTGACAATTCATCCTCCCGCTCCAAAACCATTCCTCGACGATGCAAACTGTGTGAACAGGGGCCTTGTCGCCTTGGAACGTAGCATCACCACTAGGAAAAAAACATTATACCATGACATGGACCTATTCAGCGAAAATAGTCAATTAACACTTGAAAGTGATGCGACCTTTCAGAGTAATCATGGGGTCCATGGAACACCGCGATATAGGTGCCCAAATTTCAGTCGAACTTCTGCCATGTTCCACTCTTGAGACGCAAACTCTACCAGAAGTTGTAAATAGTGTGACACAAGAATCATCTAACTAAATTACTTTCTTCCCTTACTCCACAGTCTGTGTGTTATAGCTTCGGCACCACGTTTTCCTGTTACTGATGAGTGGTTATTGTCACTGATGAGTGGTTTTGGAATTCCACCTCGGCCGGCAATTCCCAGTTTCTGGAGCTCCCTTCGTGTCGTTTTGTTGCTGACAGGGTTCTAGAGAGCGGCATTCACTTTTGCAGTTACTTACTTTCTGAAGTCCCTATCTACCAGTAGAATCTTTGTATATCTATCTTTGGTTACTCCTTCTCATTTCTCAACATAGCTACATATTGCATGGTCAGGCATCCAACTCCAGCATCATCACGCACCAAAATACTTGGGAGTCACTCTCGACAGAACTCTGACATTCAAAACTCACTGCAAGAACACCAAAATGAAAATCTCCGCTCGAAACAACCTAATTCGCGAAGTAGCGAGGACACAGTGGGGAGCCGGCCGCGGTGGTCTAGCGGTTCTAGGCGCTCAGTCCGGAACCGCGCAACTGCTACGGTCTCAGGTTCGAATCCTGCCTCGGGCATGGATGCGTGTGATGTCCTTAGGTTAGTTAGGTTTAAGTAGTTCTAAGTTCTAGGGGACTGATGACCACAGATGTTTAAGTCCCATAGTGCTCAGAGCCATTTGCACCATTTGCACACAGTGGGGACCACATCCACAAACTATTCGCTGTTCTGCAATGGCACAGTGCTTTTCTACTGCTGAATATGCTTCTCCAGTCTGGTACAGGTCATCTCATGCCAGACAAGTAGACATTGCTCTCAACGAAACCTGCAGGTTGATCACAGGTTGCTTAAGACCTACCCCAACTGATAAGCTCTACTGCCTGGCTGGAATAGCGCCAACATGGATACGCAGAACAGTGGCTGCCAACAAGGAGAGACTGAAAGTGGAACAGGACAGTGCCCAACCACTGCACGGACATAATCCACCACTGCAACGGCTGAGATAGCGAAAGAGCTTCCTGAGAACATCCGAGAAGCTCACCATTTCACCAGAGAAGGCAAGGCTGGAGTTATGGAAGAAGTCGACGCCTCACTTGCAGACGCCAGAAGCTGAAGAACTACCACCTGGACACAACGAGAGCTGGCTGGTGTGGAAATCTTTAAACAGATTACGATCAGGAGTTGGACGATCCAGAGACAACCTGAAGAGATGGGGCTTCATAACAGAAGATACGTCCTGTGATTGTGGACAAGCACAAACCGCAAGCCACTTGCTCCAGTGCCTTTTGTGCCCTACATCCTGCACGAAGATTGATCTCCTGCAAGCCACTCCAAGCGCCTTGGAGGTTGCAAAGTACTGAGTACATGTAATATAAATACAATTTGTGTATGGCTACTGTAAATTTGTATGTTTCTGATTCGAGAATAAAATACATTTCTCAACATGAGAAAATTCAACTACCTTGGATTGTTATTTGGAAAGTCACCACTGGTATTGGTATGAAAGACTTACTTGCGTCACACTCATTTTTTGTTAGCGCGCACAATGTATTTCATAGAGTTACAGTCTCATCTCATTCTACACCCGTATTTCAGAATGTCCCACGCTAAGATCACAGCACAACAAGAGAGACGTATTGTCAGACTCTTAACACTAGAATGAAAGCGTACAGAATAAACTGCCACGTAGGGTAGCTCAGCTGGAACATGAGCCGGCAGGCAAGCGAGAATCTTGTAGTCTGCTTGGGTTAGGCATAGCGTGGCTTGGATGTGAGTAAAGCAGCCTGCCTGCCTGGCTAACAGGCAAGCGTGAATAGGTTAAAAGCAGAACGTGTACATCTCTTCTGTAGAAAGACACGACACGCTGGCACTGTGGATATGTGAAATCACAGTGACGGCTAATCAACGCTCCTGTGACATTCGCAATACCTTTCTACATACATACAATATAAAAAAGGCTTATGTGAAGATGCTACTCTAAGCGCCATCCGTCTTTCTGTGAGCTTCTAATTCCCATTGCTTCCTGTATCTGTTAACACTTTTTCTCACAACGAAATGTGTGTGTGTGTGTGTGTGTGAATTCCTAAGGGACCAAACTGCTGAGGTCATCTGTTCCTAGACTCACACACTACTTAAACTAACTTATGCTACGAGCAACACACATACACACCCATGCCCGAGGGAGGACTCGAACCTCCGGCAGGAGGGGCCGCGCAATCCGTGACATGGCGCCCGAGACTATGCGGCCACTTCGCGCGGCACACAACGAAATGAAACTACATACAGCACAACAAATCATTTCGCGAAGATTTGTAGGCTTCCTATGAAATTTCAGATTTTCCGAGTCAGTTACGTTTAGTGAACTCTACAATAAATGAACGGTGAAACCTGAAAATCCTAGAATCTTTCGTATTTAGAAAGAAAAGGAAGAAAAAAATGATAGAATCTAACGTCTCGTCGTCTGACTAACAGAGATAAAGCATGATCGAAGAAGCCATCACGGTGCTATCCAGAATTGGTTAAGGAAAACCGTGGAAAACCTTAAGCTTCTTGAACAGATGTATGTTTGCGTATTTGTCCTCAGCTGAAACCTCGGAATATCAAACATTTATAATGATTTGTTCATAGATATTCTGCATAAAAGCTTACGCCGTGAATTGCTGTGTGTCCACAATGAGTCGGTATATTCCGTTTAAGAGCTGTTCACTTCGAAAATCTCAAAATTGCTCTTCGAGTCTTGTTCTCTAAAACTGTCATACAGTTCATTTGCACTGATATAGCCAACATCATCATGCTGACAAACAACTCCTTATCTACCTGTATGATACAAAACGTCTTACCACCTTTGGACGTGATGGAATTTGTATTTGAGGAAATCAGTATACTGAAACTAATTACACTGAAGAGCCAAAGAAACTGGTACACCTGCCTTATATCGCGTAGGGCCCTCGCGAGCATGCGTAAGTGCCGCAACAGGATTTGTTAAGGGCTCGACTAATGTCTCAAGGAATACTGGAGGGAATTGGCCCCATGAATCTTGCAAGGCTTCCATAAATCCGTAAGGGTACTAGGGGGTGGAGATCTCTTCTCAACAGCACGTTGCAAGACGTGCTCAATAATGTTCACGTCGGGGGAGTTTGGTAGCCAGCGGGAGCGTTTAAACTCAGAAGAGTTTTCCTGGAGCCACTCGGTAGCAATTCTGGACGTGTGGGGTGTCGCAATGTCCTGCTGGAATTGCCCATATCCTTCAGAATGCACAATCGACGTGAATGGATGCAGGTGATCAGACACGATGCTTATGTACGTGTCACCTGTCAGAGTCGTATCTAGACGTATCAGGCGTCCTATATCACTCCAACTGCACACACCCAACACCATTACAGAGGCTCCACCAGCTTGAGCAGTCCCCTGCTGACATGCAGGGTTCACGGATTCATGAGGTTGTCTCCATACCCGTACACGTCCATCCGCTCGATACAATCTGAAACGAGACTCGTCCGACCAGGAGACATGTCTCCAGTCATCAACAGTACAATGTCGGTGTTGACGGGCCCAGGCGAGGCGTAAAGATTTGTGACACTTGTTGGTGCCTTAGCATTGAAATCTGCAGAAATTTGCGAAGGATTGCACTTCTATTACGCTGAACGATTATCATCAGTCGTCGTTGGTTCCGTTCTTGCAGGATTTTTTTCAGGTCACTGTGATGTCGGAGATCTGATGTTTAACGGTATTCCTGATAATTCACGGTACACTCGTGAAATGGTCGTACTTCATCGCTACCTCGGAGGTGCTGTGTCCCATCGATCGTGCGCCGCCTCTAACACCACTAGAATCTTGAAAACCTGCCATTGTAACAGCAGTAACCAATCTAACAACTGCGCCAGACGCTTGTTGCCTTGTATAGGCGTTGACGACCGCAGCGCCGTATTCTGGCTTTTTAGATGTCTCTGTATTTGAATACACATCCCTATACCAGTTTGTTTGACGCTTCAGTGTATTTGATTTTGCATATGTGGAACTATCGCCTACGTATGCCGTGTAATGAGCTTCGCTTGGTATCGCTGGGGCTGATACATTTATCATCAGTGGACGTCCCTACTACGGTACTTGTGTGTGTGTGTGTGTGTGTGTGTGTGTGCGCGCGCGCGCGCGCGCGCGGGAAAGAGAGGGACATAGAGACCCACCGAAACTACTGAGGAAGGGAGATGATGTAAGTGACTAAGGGAAAGATAAATTAAGAAACAGAGACAGATAGCACAATCCCATAGAAGCACCTGAAAAACCTACTAGTTTTAAGAGTAATGCATCGATCTGCTGCAGAATTTATTGCCCATTTGCTCAGTTCCACTGTATAACGTTTCTGATATACTATTAGTAGACGAAAAGGGTAATGTTATTTCAATATACATTAGAAAATATTCATGTAGTAATCCTCTACGGACAGGGGTAGGTAAATATTCATAATCAGCGTCGCTAGCTAATATTTGGCTTACATTTTTCTCTCTTTTAGTCGATCTGGATAGGCCTGACTGTGATTTGATTAAAAGCTGGAGTAAATCTTCTTCCAGCAACTGCGCTCAGGAGGAGAACACGGCAAGTACCATAACCCAGTTTCTCACAAAATTAGCTCATTGGAAAAGGGTCAAACTAAGCGAACATGTGTCTCGGCTTATACGTTATTACTCAACCATTTCTGAGAAAACGACGAGAAAAGGTTTCGTGGTACATTATGTGCCTTTTAGCGAACAAATAATTCAACCGAAGCTCTAGCGCTGTGACTAGCGAGGCGACTTCACTCTTTCGCTCCTCGTTTTTTAGTTACTTTATTTTTTATTTATTCATTTACCGATCCATGTCCGTAGAAGATCACTACATGAATATTTTCTAACGTATACTGAAATAACATTGCCCTTTTCGTCTGCTAGTAGTATGTCTGGTGAATGAATTACAAAAAGTACAATAAATGAATGTGAGAATTAATTGAAATTATTTTCGGCAAAAGTCCTGTAGTGTATCTTTATTCATAATCAATCATAAGGGGCAGTTTTCGGAAAGCGAAATTATTGCCAACATGTGAAATTTTCAATGGTGTTAACAATGTTTCTTTCCCGGGTAACATTCATACGAAGAAATGTCAGTGTGGCAATCCTGCCTTCGCGCGATGCTCGTGGTGTTCGGAATTTCAATTTTCGAATGTTTCTACGATCAGTATCAACTAAGGGAAAGCGCAAGATCTTTCTGAAGCATAAATGTTAGAATAAAATATAAGAATTGATATAAGAATGAAACATACGAATATGAAAATTTAAAACGGTTGTAACCCCCCCCCCCCCCGAAAATACCATATACACACAATATACAATAAATGTATCACATTGTGAAACCCAGTTGTAATTTTACAGTTAATACATTGGCCACTTAGTCCCCTAGCTTGATAAGAGACATTCGTTTAGTAACCTTCTACGGAGATGGGTAGGTAAACGACAAATAATAAAATAAAATAAATAATAGCAACAATCGGCTTTCGAACACGAGACGCAAAAGTGAGATGTCACTACACAAATCAACGCACCACCATCTCGGTTGCGATGATTGTGCTCTAAAAGGAATCCAAGTTGTGTCGAAAACTTTGACCGTCGTTTTCTCAGAAACGGTCTAGTATCCACAGCTAAGCCGAGAATCGTGTTCACTCATTTTGACTACTCTTCCACTGTACGAAGTTCCTGGGAAATCGGGTCATGGCACTTCACGTGTTCTCCTCGTCACTTAAGTTCACTTCATTGCATAGAATGGAAACTTTGTTGAGTGTGGCTGTTGGAGGGGGATTTTCTCAACTCGCTAACGAAAAGGAGTGCTCCTCTTAGAAATTACTTAGCTTGTTTCTAATGTTGATTCGCAAAATGCTTGACTGCAGTATTACTACGCTAACAGTTCGCCATCTTCAAAGTTTTCTCCGATGAATATGACGATCTTTAGCCGTAGTTTTATTTTCTGGCCTCCGAAAATGCTTTTAATGTATCCGTATCTCATAACATTATTACATATATAAATATTGAAGTTTATGTACTTTAACGTCGGCTGCAAGAAATGAAACACTTTTGCACTCTACTGCTAGCTGTCAGAGTCTACGATAGACTGCTGACTGCCAGTGTAATGTGAGACGCATCAAGTAGTCAGTTATCACGTACCGTACGTATCGGGAGAGGCAACAACGGAACAGATGCTGTATTTGAGATACAGGGGGTGGACAAAAATATGGACACACCAAAAATATGACACATTATCTTGTCTAATGCGGTGTTGGAAAACCGTTGGCATTCATACCAGCTTCCAGTTGTCTCGGCATGGATAAATACAGATCCTGTATGGTTTTCAAGGGAATCTTGTACCATTCATCCTGCAAAATAATGGCAAACCTAGGTAACGATAACTGACGTGGATAGGGATCATGCTCCCTTCTCTCCAAAGTACACCACAAAGGCCCAAAACTATTGAGATCTCGTGACTGTTGCAGCCAGGGGAAATGCGACATATGATAATTCATCCTCGAGTTCTCAAAACCAGTACTGGACGTTGCAAGCTGTGTGAACAGCGGCCCTGTCCTCTTAGAACCCAGGATCACCATTAGGGAGCAAATATTGTACCGTGGGGTGGACCCAATCATCCAAAATGGTTACATCATCATTGGCAGTAATATGAACCTGCAGAGTAACCATGGGGCCCATGGGATACCACGGTATGGCTGCCCAAATCATCACAGAGCCCCCGCCATGTTTCACCCTTTGCAGCAAGCAGTCTGCATCGTAGGTGTGGGATTTCGTGTGCCAAACGTAAACACGGCGAGAAATGAAACGAAACTCATTCGACCAAATGGCTTTCTTCCATTGCTCCATACACCAGGTTTTATGGCTTCGGCACCACGTTCTCCTGTTACCTAGCTTGCATTTATCGTGAATCTCTCGCCCAGCACAAAGTCCCAAGCGGCTGGAAAAAACGCAGGTGATCCCAGTATATAAGAAAGGTAAAAGGACGGACCCGCACAATTTCAGACCAATATCTGTAACTTCTGTTCGCTACAGAATCCTTAAACACATTCTCAGATAGAATAAAATAAACTTTCTTGAGGCTAAGAAGCTTATGTCCACGAATCAGCATGGTTTTAGAAAGCGTTGCTCGTGCGAAACTCAGCTTGCCCTTTCCTCACATGATATACTGAGAAGTAAGGATGAAATGCAACAGGCAGATTCCATATTTCTAGATTTCCGGAAAACATTTGATACGGTGTCCGATTGGAGGCTGTTAACGAAGTTATGAGTATATGGAATAAGTTAACAGATATGTGAGTAGCTCGAAGACTTCTTAAATAATAGAATCCAGTATATTGTCCTCGACGGCGAATGTTCATCAGAGACAAGTATATCGTCAAAAGTGCCCCAGGGAAATGTGGTAGGACTGCTGTTGTTCTCTATATACAAGTACATAAATGATTTGGCGAACTGAGTGGGCAGCAGACTGCGGTTGTTTACTGTTGGTGCCGTGGTGTAGGGTAAGGTGTCAAAGTTGAGTGACTGTAGGAGGATACAAGGCGACTTCGACAAAATGTCCAGTTGGTGTGATGAACGGCAGCTAGCTCTAAACGTGGAAAAGTGTAAGATGAGTAGGAAGAACAAACCTGTAATGTTTGGATATACACTCCTGGAAATTGAAATAAGAACACCGTGAATTCATTGTCCCAGGAAGGGGAAACTTTATTGACACATTCCTGGGGTCAGATACATCACATGATCACACTGACAGAACCACAGGCACATAGACACAGGCAACAGAGCATGCACAATGTCGGCACTAGTACAGTGTATATCCACCTTTCGCAGCAATGCAGGCTGCTATTCTCCCATGGAGACGATCGTAGAGATGCTGGATGTAGTCCTGTGGAACGGCTTGCCATGCCATTTCCACCTGGCGCCTCAGTTGGACCAGCGTTCGTGCTGGACGTGCAGACCGCGTGAGACGACGCTTCATCCAGTCCCAAACATGCTCAATGGGGGACAGATCCGGGGATCTTGCTGGCCAGGGTAGTTGACTTACACCTTCTAGAGCACGTTGGGTGGCACGGGATACATGCGGACGTGCATTGTCCTGTTGGAACAGCAAGTTCCCTTGCCGGTCTAGGAATGGTAGAACGATGGGTTCGATGACGGTTTGGATGTACCGTGCACTATTCAGTGTCCCCTCGACGATCACCAGTGGTGTACGGCCAGTGTAGGAGATCGCTCCCCACACCATGATGCCGGGTGTTGGCCCTGTGTGCCTCGGTCGTATGAAGTCCTGATTGTGGCGCTCACCTGCACGGCGCCAAACACGCATACGACCATCATTGGCACCAAGGCAGAAGCGACTCTCATCGCTGAAGACGACACGTCTCCATTCGTCCCTCCATTCACGCCTGTCGCGACACCACTGGAGGCGGGCTGCACGATGTTGGGGCGTGAGCGGAAGACGGCCTAACGGTGTGCGGGACCGTAGCCCAGCTTCATGGAGACGGTTGCGAATGGTCCTCGCCGATACCCCAGGAGCAACAGTGTCCCTAATTTGCTGGGAAGTGGCGGTGCGGTCCCCTACGGCACTGCGTAGGATCCTACGGTCTTGGCGTGCATCCGTGCGTCGCTGCGGTCCGGTCCCAGGTCGACGGGCACGTGCACCTTCCGCCGACCACTGGCGACAACATCGATGTACTATGGAGACCTCACGCCCCACGTGTTGAGCAATTCGGCGGTACGTCCACCCGGCCTCCCGCATGCCCACTATACGCCCTCGCTCAAAGTCCGTCAACTGCACGTACAGTTCACGTCCACGCTGTCGCGGCATGCTACCAGTGTTAAAGACTGCGATGGAGCTCCGTATGCCACGGCAAACTGGCTGACACTGACGGCGGCGGTGCACAAATGCTGCGCAGCTAGCGCCATTCGACGGCCAACACCGCGGTTCCTGGTGTGTCCGCTGTGCCGTGCGTGTGATCATTGCTTGTACAGCCCTCTCGCAGTGTCCGGAGCAAGTATGGTGGGTCTGACACACCGGTGTCAATGTGTTCTTTTTTCCATTTCCAGGAGTGTAGTATCAGTACTGTCCAGCTTTGCCAACGACCGTGAGGCAGTGGTAACATCGGTTCCCGTCAGATCACCGAAGTTAAGCGCTGTCGGGCTGGGCTAGCACTTGGATGAGTGACCATCCGGTCTGCCGAGCGCTGCTGGCAAGCTGGGTGCACTCAGCCTTTGTGAGGCAAACTGAGGAGCTACTTGATTGAGAAGTAGCGGCTCCGGTTAGATTAGGTTAGTGTTGTTTAACGTCCCGTCGACAACGAGGTCATTAGAGACGGAGCGCAAGCTCGGGTTAGGGAAGGATGTGGAAGGAAATCGGCCGTGCCTTTTCGAAGGAACCATCCCGGCATTTGCCTGAAACGATTTAGGGAAATCACGGAAAACCTAAATCAGGATGGCTGGAGACGGGATTGAACCGTCGTCCTCCCGAATGCGAGTCCAGTGTGCTAACCACTGCGCCACCTCGCTCGGGAGCGGCTCCGGTCTCGGAAATTGACATACGGCCGGGAGAGTGGTGTGCTGACCACAAGCCTCTCCATATCCGAATTCAGTGACGCCTGTGGGGTGAGGATGAAACGGTGGCCGGTCGGTACCTTTGGTCCTTCATGGCCTGTGCGGGAGGAGTTTAGTTTTCTTTTTTAGTGTCCAGCTTTCCGTTTTCTTCGAGGTAATTCATAATGTTCGAACACACTATATGTTCCAAAATACTGCTGCATATCGACGTTAATGATATGGGCCTGTGATTTAGTGGATTACTCCTACTACATTTCTTGAATATTGGTGCGACCTGTGCAGCTTTCCAGGCTTTGGGTACGGATCTTTCGTCGAGCGAACGCTTGTATATGATTGTTAAGTATGGAACTACTACATCAGCATACTCCGAAAGAACCTAATTGGTATACAGTCTGGACCAGAAGACTTGCTTTTATTAAGTGATTTAAGCTGCTTCACTACTCCGAGGTTATATGCTTCTATGTTACTAATGTTGGCAGCTGTTCTTGATTCGAATTCTGGAATATTTACGTCGTCTTCTTTAGTGAAGGAATTTCGGAAGGCTGTGTTTAGTAACTGCTTTGGCAGCACTGTCTCCCATAGTATCTCCATTGCTACCGCGCAGAGAAGGCATTGATCGTGTCTTGCCGCTAGCGTACTTCACATACCGCCAGAATATCTTTGTATTTTCTGCCAGGTTTCAAGACAAGTTTTATTTGTGGAAACTATTATAAGCATCTCGGATTGAAGTCCGTGCTAAATTTCGAGCTTCTGTAAAAGATTACCGATCTTGGAGATTGTGGGGCTGTTTAAATTTGGCATTTATTTTTCGTTGCCAGTGTTCTGACCTGTTTTGTGTACCATTGCGGACCAGCTCCGTCGTTTGTTAATTTATTTAGTATAAATCTCTCAACTGCTGCCTATTCTATTTCTTTGAATTCAAGCCACATCTGGTCTACACTTATCATTGTTAATTTGGAAGGAGTGGAGATTGTGTATCAGCAAGGCGTCAAGTGAATTTGTATCTGCTTTTTTGAATAGGTATATTTTTCGTTTATTTTTGGAGAATTTGGGGGTTACAATATTTAGTCTCGCTACAACAATCCTGTGTTCACTAATCCCTGCATCCGTATTGATGTTCGTTATTAACTCAGGATTATTTGCTAGTAAGAGGTCAAGTGTGTTTTCGGAAGCGTTTACTATTGGCGTGGGGTCATGAACTAACTGCTCGAAATAATTTTCAGAGAATGCGTTTAGAACTATTTCGGATAATGTTTTATGCACACCTCCGGAATTAAACATGTATTTTCGCCAACATATCGAGGATAAATTAAAGTCAACACCAACTATAATCGTGTGAGAAGGATACGTGTTTGAAATCAAACTCAAATTTTCTTTGAACCGTTCAGCAATTGTATCACGTGATTTGGGAGGCCGGTAAAAGGATCCAATTATTATTTTATTCCGGTTGCGAAGAATGACATCTGCCCATACTAACTCACAGGAACTATCTACTTCAATTTCGCGAAAGATAAACTGCTTCTAACAGCAACAAACACGCCACCGCCGACTGTGTTTAGCCTATCCTTTCGGAACAACGTTATGTTCTTCGCAAAAATTTCGGCTGAAATTATCTCCGGCTTGAGCCAGCCTTCAGTGCCTACAACGATTTGAGCATCAGCGCTTTCTATTAGCGCTTGGAGCTCTGGTACTTTCCCAACACAGCTATGACAATTTACAACTGTTATACCGATGGTACCTGTATCTACGTTCTTCCAGTGTTCGGCCTGCACCCTTTGTGACTCAAGCCCTTTTTGTGTTTTCCCGAGACCATCTCACCGGAAAGCAGTGTCAAAGGTTATCAAGAACATCTTACTGTTGTTCATCGTACTGCGAGCTGTCGTTTTCGGTTGCGAAATGTGTGGGAATCGACGCCCTAAGGGAAGAGGTAGTTTCATTGACACCCTTTATGCCAGTCCTTGAGGCCTTTTCTTGTTGATTCTGAGCTGTGGTGTGTCTGAAATGTTTTCCTCGGCCACCAGTAAGAAAACCGCGTGATTTCAACGCTGGGTGTCACGCTTCTGATCCCTGTCGCACAGACGTCAAAAGAAGGAGAGAAATGTTGGTAAGAGGGGCTGTGACAATCTTATCGTCGTGTGACATGTCCATGGTGACGTTTTGCAGAATTGTAACGAAATTTGATGCCAATGTGATATCATTAATCTACCTTACAGCTCACATGAACTTTTAAGCTGTGGCCTCTTTTTTTCGCATGTGTCGACACCTTGCTTTTAGAAGCACCGCCGAACCCGAGGGAGACGTTGCAGGGTGCCACGCTTGTGCAACATTACAGAGGAAAGTGGTAGCCAGATTTGAGCCAAATTTAAACCTCATGCTTCCCAATGGGGGGCAATTATTTTATTTCGAAAATGTGATCTTTTATTCTGTTGTACAGTGTAAGTACCGTTTGTTCCAAATTTCTCATGGAAGAATCTCAATTTCGTCCATATTGTATTTCCTCCAGTCATTTTGTTTTCACTTTCAACTTGGTACTGTAGCTAAAAAATTTCTTTGTTGGTCTACACTCACTCACGTTGTAAGAGCCCATTCAGTTTCAGCGTTCTCTTGCGTATCATATTTGTTATCTTCTCCGCCATTCTTTAAAAATGTTCGTTTCTTCTCTCTCTACATGAACTCGCTTTTCTTTTTTATGCTCCTAAAATCGTCTCTCAAGTTTTTCTCTCTTTGTCCCCTAATTGCTCCACTTGTCTTTTTTTAGTCCAGCGACAGGCATTTCGAACTATAAAGTGCTTCTGTTTTTAATAGTGCACAGTAAGATATTATCTACATTTTGAGGATTACGTTCTCGCTTTATATCTCCAAAATTTCCCAGTTGAATTTAACTTATACATAGATTCCCTAAATACCTGATTAAAACAAATCTCGTCTTTTTCTCTACTGCACACGCTTCCTAATTTTAAGAAGTATTTATGTATCAGCAGAATCATGCGCTGATTATAAATTGACAAAAGACAAATACTCTCAGAATGTTTTTGAGATTAAAGATTCTTTTTCATACACGATCTCACTTTTCAGAAACGTCAGTACTGTTTACGAGTTTATTGATTAATCTGTTCTTGTATTATCTTTTCGGAAAGTATAGTACTTAGTGAGGAACTGATAGCAGCGAAATTCGTCCATAGTTGTTTGTGTCGGTTCTGTCTCATGTGAGGTGTAGATGGTGTATAGTGGTTCTATCCAGTCTCCAGGGATTACTGCTTTTCCCAGATCTCACAGATTAGATGCTAATTTTCCTTCTATCTTTCCCGTTCGCGATATTGTTTTCAAGTTCTTTCAGTTTAAAAGAAAGTAACTCTAATTTGTGTGTCAATTTGTGTGTCCTCACTCCCAGCTGAAGAAGACAGAAATCCATTCACTTCCAGCATTCTGAATGGCAATTGGCAGCAACTAACTATGATTCAATGAAATTACAAAACCATCGAAGTTGTACAGAAATTTGTTTTTATTTTAATGGCAACCAGTTTCGGACTTAAGTCCACTATCAAGCCATCCGCGTAAGTCCTATTATAACAGTATAATATATGTACGCTGCACCATTGCTTGCACGAGTGGATAAATGCAAGGTACTACTTTCATACGACAGTACAGACCTGCGTGCAGAAAAAAAAAATGCTGCACTGTCCTGTCGTATGCAATTAGTACTTTGCACTTAGTCACTCATACGAGCATTTTGGCCAGCGTATACACATTATGGTAGCACTTACGCAGATGGCGTTTAAAAGACTTGTCCGAAACTGGTCGCCATTTAAATGAAAATAAACTTCTGTGGAACTTCATCGCTTTTGTAATTTCATTGACGATAAAATCTACACGACGAGATGTAATGCGAAATGACTGTTGTGTTTCCATTGCCTCATAATAAACGATATTTTTGAATACATTTTATTGCCCTGTTGCCTCTTCAATTGTGAGCTAGCCTGGCTCATGTATTGTGCATATGCAGCGTTACAGAATGCATCTATTTACTTATGAAAAAAATGGTTCAAATTACTCTAAGCACTATGAGACTTAACACCTGAGGTCATCACTCCGCTAGACTTAAAACTACTTAAACCTAACTAACCTAAGGACATCACACACATCTATGCCCGAGGCAGGATTCGAACCTGCGACCGTAGCAGCAGTGCGGTTCCGGACTGAAGTGCCTAGAACCGCTCGGCCACAACGGTCGGCTTACTTATGAAAGTTTGGGCTATGTACTCCATGTTCATGGGGCCGAGGGGTGCAGTGGAAAAGCGGGACAATGACGCCGTGAAGAGCTAGCTGTTCCAGCACCGACAGATGAACGCACCGAGCAATCCGAGTCTCACACGATCGGCATCTGCAGAGTCCGTGTTGTTTTCCACAGAAGGTTTTTCCGACCTCCGAAGAAGTTATCTTACGCAAGCAAAAAGCAGGTTCTATAGTTCAACGGTAAACTGAAGTAAGTCTGTATTTCTGCTTCCATTCTTAAAGACAAGAAAAACCTAAACCTTTTCTCAGTCACGTATAGAGCCATTATTCCAACGATCTGCGTCGGACTGTTCCTAGAAGACAGGCCATTTTTTCCACGTATTCGATGTAGAACCTAACGGCTAATCCGTCACGTCCAGGAGCGTTTCCTATGTCGAGCTTATTTAATTGTTTCCCGATACTGCGCTCAGTTACTGGTACGTCTACCATTTCCAAATCCACGTGAAAGTCGAAAGCATAAATGGTGTTATGATAAACTAATTTACTATATTTAAAGCAACGATTCCAGGTCTCCTATAACACTGTCGTCATGCATAATGTCTGGCGAGAATTATGATGTTCAGTTGTAAAAATGTTTGAGGCACGAATAGCCTCCTAGCTTCTGTCTGTCTTCGGCCATCTTGCATCTGTAAGTACGTCGTATTATTAGCTCGTTGTAAATGAGAAATAATAACTATTGTTTTTAACTTTATACATGCTTTATTTTTCAGAAACGATTCCATCATTTACCAAAGCGTCTTTTAAATATTTCAGCTGTATTTATGATAGGAAACGCTTCGTTTGGCGACATGTCAATTCGCACACCATCCGCGCACCATTATGTGCAGATTTGCAAGTTACAAAAATCTAACATTACAGTCTAAATTTTCTTTCACGTAGCCTATCAATGTTTTTTGTAGCGTAATACAAACATTTATCGTATTATACCTTATGCTATCATTATTCGCCGTCTCCGAAGTGATCTGCTCACCATCAAAGACTCCGAACCTGATGAATACGCAAGCAGGTAACAAACTAAGTCTTAACTGGCTATCAATAGGATAAGTTAATCAAGACAGAGAATAGTTCGTCTGTCTTTCCATGTTCTGCCCCTGCTGTGTCCCTGTGATGTATCCAGACTGCGAACAATTACTTTTCGGAGGAAATGAGGAGGACACTCATTACTTTTTAATCATTTTTCATCTCTTATTTTGAAAGGGAAACATTACAGTGTTGTGATCTCCTTCGGCGAAGAAGATAGAATTTAGTATTCATTCAACTTATCATCTTCCTTTTCGGCTCCATCATGATAAATTATCTGGTTTTACGTATATTAAAAAATCTTTAGGTTCTTTTAACTACTCGCAAGGTACCATCTCGCTTTTGAATTCATTGAGCGCTTCGCGCATAGCTGACCCTGCGCCTATTTCGGCTTAGAACAGTTTTCATAACTTTTCATTGAAAACCAGTGATCAGTGATGCTGCAATAGGAGTATGGTCGCTTATTCCTATTTCCACCTTCACCAACTCGAAAAGTTCGGTTACGTTTTTTACCAGTGGGTCTAGTACGCTTCCATCGTGCGTAGGTTATCTAAACAATTGTTTAATGTAATATTCGTAAATCTCGTTTAGCGCTAGAGTCTTCTTCGCTGCCTCTCGTTTTAAACTCGTGTCTTTCAGTCTATATCGGACAGATTGAAATCTCCCCCATAACTACGACGTGGTCGGGGAAATCACGCGCTTTGATCTCCAAGTTTCCTCCGCAGCGTTCCTCATCATTCCTTGCAGCGGGTCATCTATAGAAGCATCTGATTACTATTCTCGGCCCAAGCAGATTTTTATCTCTAACTCTGTATTTATGCCTTCCGTTCTAAACGCGTACGTCCTCCACTCTCTAGCCGGCACATTAAATTCCCCCCTTCCCCCACTATGACCATGACTTAGTCGGGAATTTCCATGAAGTAACTGGACGATAGAAGCATCAGATTACTATTTTTGGCCGAAGCAGATTTTATTCTCTAACTCTGTATTTATTTCATTAGACGGTAGTTGCAACCGATAGCAATAAATAAGCCGCCATCACTGATGCCAAGCTTATCTCCCCGGCATGGCTTCAATTGGATTTAAGATTTCGCTACTATTTATGATACGTTTCACCTAGATTTTTGCTTCAGATAATACATACCCATTATTACCATCAATAAACGAGAGTAATTCCCACTACGATTCTTCAGTTGACTAATATTAAGTTTTTTTCTGGCCTGCAAGAGCGCACGTTTCCCTTCGTAGCAGATACAGATGGCACGCTTTTCACTTTTTGGTGCTGTATACCTAGTTAGTTATCTGCCTCAGAAAGTGGTTTTTCTAACCTAAAAATTGCTAGACTACACCCTCCAAAGCCTAAGAGCTAATCCACTGGCAATGGAAAGAAACAGGTTAGGAACGTAGAGAATAAACCGAATTGTAACTCTTTGGCGAAGCGATAATAAAAGAAAAACCAATTCCGTAATGAATTTCATGAAGATGAAATGGAAACATGTTGAAAAGACGAACTAATTGAATATGGAATGTAGAGATTCTATGGATAAGTCCAAAATGAATGAGAAACGAACTGCAATACAGCGTAATGGCAGATTTACTAAACCGGGAAAGAAGTGGAAGGTACTTGAAAGCGTGAAGCTGAGGTTCCAATGTATGTTGGTATTACTAACAATAAATTATGTTCTCTCATTATGAGAAGGCGTGCTGAAAATTAATGCCTCCGCATTTTTGTTCCGTTCTCAGTATTTGTTCAGGTATTACTTGTCATGCATATTACTTGGTCGAATTTCCCGCTTCGCTGACGCATGTTTAAACGTTCTGCCGCTAGAGGAATCCTAATTATAACGTGTAACATGGCGGTATGTCACGTACCTGTGTCGGAATATGACGACCAGCGCGCTGCAATACAGTTTCTAACCGCAAAAAAGCGCCTCCAATTGAAATCCGTACAAGATTGAAAGCTGTTTTGAGCGTGAGGATGATGAGTTTCTTAACAACATTGTGACAGCTGATGAAAGCTGGGTTCACACTTTTTGATCCCGATAGCATTAGAGCATCAGCGGGGTGCCACCACAAAGTGTCACCGATACCAAAAACGTTCAAGACCATGTCATCAGCAGGCAAGGTAATTCACGCAGTATTATGGGATGTTCAAGGTGTGGCGCACGTGGATTTCATGCCTAAAGGCACCATCGTTAGTTTTGCGAGGTACAGCGAAACCCTCAGAAAACTGGAAGAACTAGTTTGAAGTGTTCGTCCACACATGGAGCTCCCTCTCCTTCAGCATGACAATGCCTGACCACCCAAGAACGCTGTATCATTTGCAACAATCCGACGCCTTGGGTTCACTGTCATCGATCATCCTCCATACAGTCCCGCCCTGGTCTCGTATCCAATTTACATACGATTCCGAAAAAAATGTTCAAATGTGTGTGAAATCTTATTGGACTTAACTGCTATGGTCATCAGTCCCTAAGCTTACACACTACTTAACCTAAATCATCCTAAGAACAAACACACACACCCATGGCCGAGGGAGGACTCGAACCTCCGCCGGGACCAGCCGCACAGTCCATGACTGCACCGCCTTAGACCGCGCGGCTACGATTCCGAAACTTGAAGAACACCTTCGAGGACTTTACTTTGATAGTGATGAAGCGGTGCAAGCAGAGGTGAGGTTCTGACCACCGTCAACAAAGTCAAACTGTGTACAGTGACGGTATCAACAAACTGGTCTCTAGTGTTCGTCCAAGGATGACCATGTTGAGAAATAAATATGTAGACATGAAGAAAAAATGTATGGACTGTTAAAAAAGTTTATTTTACTTAAAAAGTTTGTAGAGTCCTCACATAAAAAATTCGGAGGCATTGGTTTCCAGCACGCCCTTGTACTTTCACTCGTTTTGGGTACTCACAGCAGCAGAGCTACTACAATGAAGTATCGAAACCTTTGGCTACAAGAGTCGAAAGCGTGTGTACAGAACAACATTTCTGTTGTAGAGTGAAACGAGTAATACACATCTAATGGATAGGAAAGGGCATGATGTTTCCAGAAAATGCACTGACATGGAGGCCCTCAGTAACACAGTCTGAGGCAATCACCATAAAGTAAGGGGAAGGAGTGTTCCAACAGGTACGTAACCCCTGTAATGAAATGGATTTGATTGCGAGAGCGCGAGCGGTACTCCTGGTGGGAGCTTATCGTGCGGGCGGGCAGTAAAAGTTTTACGAGAGGCCCACCAGGGCGGCAATATTTGTAGCTCCCAAATAAAACCTGCTCGTTCGCAGCCGCGTCACACACCAAACTCGTCACGTGTCGTAGCGATTGCACGGCCTCTCTGTGAGAAAGGAAAACGGTCCAACAGAGGCCTTTCCTTGCGCTTTCGTGTTATGCCATCACGGAAGCTTAGTGTCATATTCCATGAAATTACTGAGCGATATTTAAGTACAGTGTTATCTCTTAGGACGTAATTAACCAGAAAAGGTCTCGCTAACGAATTCTAGAATTACCAATAAAAATGTCATTTACCTCTCTTTCTATTTTATTTCCGAAAACCCAGTTAAAAAAGAATAACTTTCATGTTCCTCCACAGAGGACGATTCCTTACAATATCACATCACATATCCTAATTGACAACTGTGTACGGGATAACAAAATGCTTTCAGATCCTTAACACAACGTACTATAATTCTCTCAATTACACTTCGTGACAAGACCGGTTGATTTGGTGAATTTTAAGATTAGTAAACCTATATGGTGTTCCCTCAAAGTTAACGAGCAAGCATACACGTGTAACCAATTTGTTTCATTAAAGCCTCAAATGTTGGGGAAAAAACGGCGGAAGCAAAATTGTACACCTTGTATGATAAAAAATATCCGGACATCTCTATGTAATGCAGAATTAACAATCAGATGTTACGAGAGGCGGACCTGCCAGTATAAACGAAGCTAGGGGTATTGTGTTGTCAGTAGAGGAGCAGTAACAGAGAATGGGTTGGTGAGTAGAGTTCAGTGAGTTCGAACGCGGACTAGTCACTGGATGTCACCTGTGTAACAAATCCATCACGCACATTTCAATCCGTCAAAAGCTGCCCAAGCCACTGTGGTTGATGTGATCGTGAATTGGCAAAACGATGGAACAAGCACAGTGAAACTAAGACCAGGCAGGCCTGGTTATCTGCCTTGCAGAGGGGTGTTTCTAAACTAAAAAAAAAAAAAATAGACGATTGCATCGTCCAAAGACTGAGAGCTGACCTAATTGCAATGGAAAGAAATAAGTTCGGAAAGTCGTGAAGAAAAAGGAATGTAATTCTATGAAGAAGAGAAAATAAAGAAAAAACAGTCCCTTGATGACTTTCTCGGCGTTGAATAGAAACAGTCTTAAGGGACGAACTAACTGACTATGGAATGTAGAGATTCTGTGGTTAAGTCCAACATGAATGAGAAATGACCTGCAAGAAAGCTTAATGGCAGATTTAACAAATCGGGAAAGAAATGGAAGGTACTTAGAACCGTGAAGCTGAGGTCATAATTTGTGTTGGTATTTCTAATGACAAATTATATTTTCCCATTATACTTTCGGTCATTTTGGGTGCTCACAACAGCAGTGCTGCTACACTGGAGTACCGAAAATTTTGGCTAGAGTGAAAAGCGTGTGAACAGGATAACATTTCTCTTGTAGACTGAAACAAGTTATACACACCCAACAGACAGGAAAGGGCATGATGTTTCCAGACGATGAACTGACATGGAAGCCCTCAGTAGCACAGTCTGACTGGCAGAGACAGTTGAATATAGTGGTGCACGGCTGTAAAAAACCGCTCGAAATCATGAGTTCCAAAGTGCTACCAGCAGCCCAGCTAGTACAATGACTGTGCGTAGAAAATTAAAAAGAATGGCCTACGACGATCGAGCAGCTCCTCATAAACCACACTTTTCCGCAGTCGAAGGTAAGCGACGCTTGAGATGGTGTAAAGTGCGACGCCACTGGACAGCAGATAACTGGAGATGAGTGATTTGGAATGATGAATCTCGCTATTTTAACTCATTCGGCACGCCGAATCTCTAACGCTAGGTTTACCCCTGGCCTAAATTTTCGTCTTCTGAAATCGGACCTCGCAGTTTACATTCAACTGACTAAGAACGTTATAACCGATCGTGAACAGTTTTTAATACAAAATAGTCTGTCATAATCTTGATATTTTCCGAAATTTACAAGTTTCTGTTGTAATTAATGAAACGGAATTTGTGAAATAGACAACCTGACAAAAAGATGAAGTACGCAAAACGAAAGGGGGAAACAAAATGAAACATAGCAGGCTGAGAGGGTATGCGATGTTACTGCAGTGGTTACAAAATTGGCAGTAGGACCCACTTATCTGTACGACATTGCACCCCGTCTGATCTGGATGTACGCAACTGATTCGGTTGGGAATGGTATCGTAAAGCCGTTGTATGCTCCCCTGAGGCAAGCTGGCCCACACCTGTTGTTTTGTGAGAATGTGGGGGCAAGCTTACTCAGGGTTTCAGTCGACCACGTGTGACAGTCACGAGGTAGGATCACTGTACTGCGCACCAAGCACATAGGAACACCTACAAATCTCCACCTGCCATCCGAGAACACGTCCTCGGCACCCTGGGTACTGGTAGTGGGATGATGTTGACGTCCGAGCTGGTCCCACATATGTTCAACCGGGGACAGATATGGGGATCATGCTGGTCACGCGAGTACCTTCACATCATGCAGGCAGTTCATAAAGAGAGTGCCATGAGCGGACGAGAACTGTCCTGTTAAAATGGCACGATGGTACTGTCACATGAGCGGTAACACTAGAGGGTCTGGGGTATCCGTGACGTACCGTTGTCCCATCAGAGTTCCCTCAATCACTACCGGCAGTGACCTGAAGCCATTCCGATGTCTCCCAATGCCTTGAAGCCAGTAGTAACACCTCTGTGTCTCTCCAAAGCATTGTAAGAATGGGATCTTCCCCATGTCGCCATCATGCTCGCTGACGATCCTCATCCAGGATAGTGCAAGACCACGATTCACTGCCGAACAAATCAACGCCATTTATCAGCAGCCAGTGCTTCCCAGTCATGGAACCACCCTAGACACAGCCGTTTGTATGGTAGTGTTAACTGCAGCCTACGCATGGGTCAGTAATTCCTAATACGGCTGCTGCTAGTCTCTGGGCAATGGTGTGAACCGACAGAGAATTTTCATAGAGTCCATTACATGTTCTCGAATGGCAGGCGCAGATATGATAGTGTTCCGATGTTCTTGGTGCACCATGCAGTGATCCTCCCTTGTAGTAGTCACACGTGGTCGATCGGAACCTTGACGACGAGTACGCTTCCCCCACATCTCCATACAGTCCAACATCGGGCCACTGTCACATACGAATGCCCTACAAATCTTCGTATGGCACGATACGATGAGACGACACCACACTGAGGCCTCTTTCAAACTATCAGGCGCGGATAACGCAGTCTCACACAAGTACATGGCATCTCCGTGTCCCTTACAGTGATCACTCAACATCTGACGAGGTTTACGTCCCTTGTATACTCTACTAGGCTTTATAGTAACATTAAATACGAACAATACTTATGCAATCTAGCTGCTCTACCAGTCCCAGCGAATTGCTACTCTAATGAATCACATATACCCTGATGTGTGCGAAGATGCACTGACAGTTGACGATTTCTTGTGGGTGCTTCACTTTCTTTGTCAGACACAGAATTTCGGCATTTCAAATGGAGCCGTGTTACAATTTGTCGCGGCAAATTGCATTCTGTTTGAAATTAGTAATTCACGAGGTCTATTTTTTAAGAAATAATTCGCACTGGCTGTAGAATACTTTTTATTAAAAGCCACGACCGGTTTCACGCCACTAGATGACGCACCCTCAGGTGATAAAGATTCTTTTTAACAAGTCATTGCCGGAAGGTATTTGCTCTGTAGCCACTCCCCATCGTTCACGTCAATTTGTAAACAAATAGTACGCTAAAAGCGGCTGTCCATGTTTAAAACGGAGGGGATAGCAGAACCACGCCACAAGCAGGAAGGTGGTTGAGCGGCGAACATAAAACCACAGCGAAAATCCGATGAAGCTTTAAGCAGATATGCTGCGCAGTGTCTCTAGTACGCCCATCGATTGTGTCACGTCGCACCTTTCAGTCCTGAGAGCACAGTGAGCAAATAAAGATGCCTAAAACAATAGATTCTTCCGCCAAGTATGAAGTGCGTGCTCTCATTCACTGAGGGTTTCCGCCTGATTTCATACAGCCCACGTAATGTCATGTGTCATGTGTCATGTGTGACAGCAAAGTGCGGCGATGTTGCAGGAACCCACTGCAGCTGCAACAAAGACGTTCCTGCAGCGTTTTCGATGGTAAATGTTTGCTCACCCACCATGCAGCCCAGACGTGGCTCGCTCTGATTTTCATCACTTTGCTCACATGAACCGCTGGCTATAAGGACAGCATTTTGTCACAGAAAACTAGCTGCGCACCAGGATAGGGGATTGGCAGAACGCACAGCTGGCTGCCTTCTATGAGGAGTGTATTGGAAAGTTCATACAATGTTACGACAAATGTCTACGTCGGTGCGGTGACTATGTAGAGAAGTAGAACTTTTTCCAATTCATGGCGAGATTATACAGCAACCAGTCATAACTGTTTTGAAGAGATAAACAGTTTTGGCTTCAAAGCAGGCTTTAATATTTTACGTTTTGCCAATAACACATTTCGCGTTGTTTAAGGCATCTTCAGATTGGCGGGCAGGACAGGTGTTAAACGTATAAGCAGCTGTCCACGTAAATGTCTTAGCAGGCAGACACCGTTGTCAATATTTTAAGAACACTGTGTGCTGCCCTGAAATAAAGAAGTTGGTTCAAATGGCTCTGAGCACTATGGGACTTAACTTCTGAGGTCATCAGTCGCCTAGAACTTAGAACTAATTAAACCTAACTAACCTAAGGATATCACACACATCCATTCCCGAGGCAGGATTCGAACCTGCGACCGTAGCAGTCGCTCGGCTCCAGACTGTACCGCCTAGAACCGCACGGCCAATAAAGAAGTGTTGAGTGCACGGAAAGACACGTTTAACATACATAAAAGACCTGCAGTAGATAGTTGCCCTTGCCGAGACTTTGCACAGTGTTCATACAGCAGGCCTGATGCCGTTTTTGGTGTTTCTTGCACTGCGTTCTATACTCTACAAGGGCACAGCGCGACGTCTCTTAAGACTGGACACTACCTACTAAAGTCTTTTACGTGTTTTAAAGTGACTTCCAGTGTCTGAACGCTATTTTACATCAGGGCACTACACAATGTTCTTAAAGTATTGACAACAGCGTTCGCCTGGTAAGACACTTGCGTGGATGGTAGCCTAACTGATCAACGCCTGTTGTGGCAGCCAATTTGGAGATGCTTTAAAAAATGTGAAACGCGTCATTGGGAAAATATAAAATAATAAAGATTGTTTTGCAGCCAAGATTCTTTATAGCTACAAAATTCAAAACTGTAGAGAATACCTGGAAGCAGTAGCTAGACGTTGCAAATCAAGTATTTATTATTTTCACTACGCATTCCATTTCGTGACCGATTGGAGGTTGGAAAAAAACTAGTATTACTGTTTAAAGTTAGTCTTATAGTATTTATTTTAATTCACTAGAATGTCAAGCTGCTAAACTTCTCAATGTAAGAATAAACTAATTACAGTTGTGGATATACGCATCGGAGGAGATTTTTATCGCTCCTCATCCTCACAAACTGCTACATAAAAACATTCTTTTGGAGCACGCCCGAAATTTATTATGCACTGGGTGATTTTGCCCTGTCGAACGACGTGTTGCCTTCTATCTGCGAGGAAGCACTGAATCCAAAGTAGATGGGTTCGATATCCTGTAAGCTTGTATTTTGTTTCCTATGGTGCTCCCTGGCCACATTGTTCAGTGGATATTTTTGCCTGGACATATCCAGTATAGCAATTAGAGGTGGACGTGCACTATCGTCCATGCATAGGAAGTCTAAACCATGTGATCCTCTGAAAATGCGTACATTTGATTGAAATATCTCATTTCTGTACCTGAGAGGTGTTATTAACATTCCTCTGACCACTAACGAACATTCCAAGTTCCGTGCACTCCCTCCCCCCCCCCCCCCCCGTCTTAACTATGCCATGCCTTCCCACAAAAGAACATCATCATCACCACACGTGGCGTTTTCCACGAAACTCCTGTGTGTTTACTTGTTACTGCTTCCCATCTAGACGAATACGTAGCAAGATTCGTTTTCCAATTTGAAGCTCAGTTTATCTGTGAAGACCAGATCCCTCAGTTCAGTTATGTACATTGTCGATGTTGTTGATTCCGAACACAGACACAAGATGTTCACTGATTAAAAACGTGCTATAAAAATAATATCTATTGTTCATTTTCGAAGTTCGTTTAGGACATGTCCGAAAGAACAGATACCATCTTCATATAGATACGGCTTGCCAGCCAATGATCTTCTTCAATGCGGATGCACTCACATTGCCCAAACTCTTACGGGAATCGGTTGATTGACTGCCGCGAGTAATGAGTATAGTGGGCAGGGGCACTACAGATGTAGTGTGTGGACAGTAAGTTGGAAATGTGGGTCTCACAGGGAGCGTGCCAGAGATAAGTCCCTGCAGTCGCAATATCCTCTGTTTCTTCGATGGCTCAGTCGGACAGAGCGTCTGCCATGTAAGCAGGAGATCCCGGGTTCGAGTCCCGGTCGAGACACACATTTTGAACTGTCGCCGTTGATATGGTCTGGATTTCATTGTAAGTTCAATATTAACTTAGTCTTACTGCTGCACAGAAAGGAGAAATGTGTGGAGCGATAAAAAAACACTGCCTGAAAAAAACTGAAGTACCTAGAATACACGATAGGATGTCAATGCAACTTCGTACACGGTGTACATCGACGGGTATGTAAATGACTGGAGTTGCAGTTCCGTGTGACAGCAAAACGGCCACCAGATTGCATTAGTGTCGTTCTTATTTAGTGTTGTTACAAGATCTGTTACGGAATACAGGGGGCTCAGAAACAGACTGAAAAGCTTGTAAGGGTGTTACAGGGTAGGTTGATCTGAGAAATAATCGCTAAGAAAAAAATTCGAAACTCTGAGCCGTTCCTGAGTTAACTAGCATTGAAGTTAGCCAATCAGGCCGTTGTGTGCACAAATGCAAATGGCCCGTCAGATACAATTAATGTCAGTCGTTCTCATAGCACCTATCATTGTGCACGAGACGACTGAGCCTTTGACTCGAGTTCGATCCCCACTGTCGTCCACATAAAATTTATATATCACTCTCTTGTGGCGTTTTATGAAACCAAACGAATAACACGTTTGGTGACATAGTCGCTGGTGGACTGCTTGAATTTGCGCGCAACGGCCTGTTTCAGTGCTAATTAAATCGGAATGGGTCCAATGTATCGAATTTTTTTGTGAACAATTATTTCTTAGCACAACCTATCCTGCAATATCTTTACAAGTTTTTCAGAGTGTTTGTGACCACCCCCTGTAATGGACGTGAGCAGCGTCCGATTTTGAGTGATAACTGAAGGACACGGAGATGCCGCATTCTTGTTCGAGACGGCGTTATCAGCACCCGACGGAGTTGGAAAAGGGCCTTAGTATGGGCCTTCATTTCGCTGGCTGGTCGTATCGTGCAACGTGTGGGACTGCACGGGAACGCTGCTTACTCGTTGTCAAAGTTCCAGTGGATCACGTCTAAGCCGGCTGCTGTGGCCGAGCGGTTCTAGGTGCTTGAGTCCGGAACCGCGCTGCTGCTACGGTCGCAGGTTCGAATCCTGCCTCGGGCATGGATGTGTGTGATGTTCTTAGGTTAGTCAGGTTAAAGCAGTTCTAAGTCTAGGGGACTGATGACCTCAGATGTTAAGTCCCATAGTGCTTAGTGCCATTTGAACAATTTGATCACGTCTAAGTATCAAACTGCAGGATCGCCATACTGTGCACCAGTCACCAAACCCCCCTTCAACCTGCGCCTGTCATACGAGAACACATAATGGACTTCCTGCCACATTCTGTACCGCGCGGGGTAGCCGTGTGGTCTAGGGCGTGTTGTCACGGCCGCGAGGCTCCCCCCGTCGGAGGTTCGAGTCCTCCCTCGGGCATAGGTGTGTGTATTGTCCTTAGCGTAAGTTAGTTTAAGTTCGATTAAGTAGTGCGTAAGCTTAGGGACCGATGACCCCAGCAGTTTGGTCCCATAAGACCTTACCACAAATTTCCAAATTTTTTTCCACATTCTGTGTCATCCCGCACGATTGGTCGGAGACAAGCAGCTGCCGGACTAGGGAATTGTCATTCCTTGTGTAAGCTGCCATTTATACCACAACGCAATCGGATGTGTTTGGGAGTGATGTTGTGACCTGGTTCAAATGGTTCAAATGGCTCTCAGCACTATGGGACTTAACTTCTAAGGTCATCAGTCCCCTAGAACTTAGAACTACTGGCTCTGAGCACTATGGGACTCAACATCTTAGGTCATAAGTCCCCTAGAACTTAGAACTACTTAAACCTAACTAACCTAAGGACATCACACACATCCATGCCCGAGGCAGGATTCGAACCTGCGACCGTAGCAGTCCCGCGGTTCCGGACTGCAGCGCCAGAACCGCTAGACCACCGCGGCCGGCCAACTTAGAACTACTTAAACCTAACTAACCTAAGGACATCACACACATCCATGCCCGAGGAAGGATTCGAACCTGCGCCCGTAGCGGTCGCGCGGTTCCATACTGTAGCGCCTAGAACCGCTCGGCCACCCCGGCCGGCGCTGTGACCCGGAATCCTGATGAAGGGCGTGGCATTGTGATCAACAATGCATTGTGATTCTGCCCTATCCCGAATGACCGACGATTATGGCAGCTACCTGAGGAGGGGTCCCATTCTTCCAGTGCTCTGGAGAGGCACAGAGGTGTTTTTCCTGGCGTAGTGGTGTGAGAAACCATCGGGTACGACTCCAGCTCACGGGTGGCACTGACTGAGGGAATTCTGATGTAGTGGTACGCCACGGACATCTTGAGTCGTCATGTCTCATGCGACAGTATCGTATGGCATTTCTCAACAGGACAATGCACGTCTACACATGGAACGTGGCCTATGTATAACAAGTGCCGCGTTCTTAACCATAGCTAGTTGTCGTGAGTACCAGCCACGGAATAGGCCTGCTTGACCTTTCGTGTGATTTAAATTTAGCGTTCGTCCCATGCGACTGAAAACACTTTTAGCCGGTAACGTGACCATTACTATGACAAGATCCCTGGTTTATGTATCTTTTCTCCCGCCTTTCTTGTGTAAACACTTACGGTCTTTCAAATAAGGTATAGTATGTCTTACTGACTGCCTAAGTCCTTGCTAGCGCGATTGGATACAACTTTACAACGAAAGCGATATATTACTTCATTGCCCATAATGTTTAGTATGTCTTACTGACTGCATAAGTCCTTGCTAGCGTGATTGGATACAACTTTACAACGAAAGCGATATATTATTTTATTGTCCATCAGTCCCTAGCATTAAGGGGTTATTTTACAAAATTTCGTAAAAATTGACAAATTATTTCATTGCTGTGTAGTGATATTTACAGTCCAAGCTTCTGTTCTATAAGATTTCTTAAATCCTCTTCACTGACAAGGAAAATATCGGGTGTTCAGAAGCTAACTATTCAGTGCCATGTTTTGGTGTGCTAAGTATTGACTGATATGATTTTCAATTATTAATTCAACATTTTCCATTGTTTAACATATTTGAACTATATTAGACCAGGTATTTGTAGTTGTTCGCAGGCCCGGTTTGATTGAAGACCAACGTATTGTGTGACGTCATTGTGATCCAGGTCATTATGCTGACGACTGAACAAAGAGTGTTTCTTGTGGATCATGTGTTCCACAATGGAGACCAGTTTACCTCAGCAGTAGAAGCTGCATCTGCAGTAAAGTTCCCAGGAGTGAAGATGCCTAACCGCAATGCTGTACGGAACCTCATCATCAAGTTTCGAAAGGCCGAAAGCGTTCATAATGCTCCAAAATCTGGCAGGCCATCCACATCCACATCCGAAGAGAAGGTGGCGGAGGTGCAAGACATGATGCTACAAAGTCCAAAGAAATCGGTTAGACGACTGCCCAGTAGGCCCACGTGTTCGTGGGTTCCGCTCACAAGGTTCTCAGGAAGTCACAGTCCACGTATCCGTACAAAATGTAGGTCGTGCTTGAACTGAGAGAAACCGATCGTCCGGCGCGTGTGAACTTGTTTCTGTCCTTCCTGCAGGACAATGGTGAGGGGATTCTTGACACAACATTTTTCACGGATGAGGTATGGTTTCGCCTCTCCGGTTACGTGAATAGCCAGAATATTCGTGTGTGGACTACGGAGAATTCGCACGAATTTAAGGTGACCCCACTGCATGATCAAAAGGTTGGTGTTTGGTGGTCCGTCACTAGTAAACGCATCATTGGGACGATCTTCTTTCAGGGTACCATAAATGCAGAACGGGACTGCAGCTACATTCTGGAACCCTTCCTAGGCGAACTGAATGTGGACGAAATTGAGAATGCCTGGTTCCAACAGGATGGGGCGACTGCACATACCGCCCACAAGGATATGAACTTTTTAAAGGACATCTTCGGTGACCGAATCATCTGTCGAGGACTCTGGCCTCCGCGTTCACCCGACTTGGCTCCATCGGATTACTTTCTATGGGGTACGTTAAAGGGAAAGGCCTATAAAAGCAATCCGCACACCATACAAGAACTCCAAGCTGCACTGACACATCACATTCGGAACATCACTCACGATGTTCTGCACAGCGTCTTCAAGAACATGCAGAAACACGTGCAACTGTGTCTTCAAGTACAAAGGGACCACTTCCAACATCTCTTTTAACTACCATGACTTTAATAGGGAAAGTTATGGACTGTGTAGTTACTTACTGAACATGCTGTGGCATCAAATTCTTAATCTTAACTATAGAAGAGTGTTTACTGCTATAAGTCATTTAAAAATGAAGAAACTAGTTTATGTTGAATTTTTACGTTTAATAATGATTATGGAATCTTATTTCGGGGAAAATCAACTAACCTGGATAATATTTTCAGAAGACAGAAGAAGCTTCTTTTACGAATTAGTTTTGGTGTTAGTTCAAGAACATGGTGCTGAGCCCTTAAAAATGTTAATTTCACAACACTTTCGGAATTAATGTATTTTAATGACCTATTCCGTTATCAATACCCCACTACTCTAAAAAATAGTACAAAGAATTAATGTGATACTTGGATGAATAAACAACAATGCCCGCATCTCGTGGTCGTGCGGTAGCGTTCTCGCTTCCCACGCCCGGGTTCCCGGGTTCGATTCCCGGCGGGGTCAGGGATTTTCTCTGCCTCGTGATGGCTGGGTGTTGTGTGATGTCTTTAGGTTAGTTAGGTTTAAGTAGTTCTAAGTTCTAGGGGACTGATGACCATAGCTGTTAAGTCCCATAGTGCTCAGAGCCATCTGAACCATTTTTTTTTTTTGAAACAACAATGTCAGTGAGTCATAACTGGAAACTGTCTACCAATCTAAATACTTGACTGTAACAACTAAATAAGGTGGCAGACTTCACTGATAGGATGCTGGGAGAGTGCAGTCTACAAAGGACATTGCCGACAAAAAACACTAGTGAAATTCATACTTGAATATTACTCAAGCGTGTGGGACCAATACTATCATAAATAATACTAACAGGGATAGTGAAGGTGCACAAAGAAGGGCAGAAACAATGGTCACAGGTCAGTTGGGCCCGTGGGAGAGCGATGCGGAGGTACTAAACGACTTAAGCTTGTAGGCTTGTGAAGATAATTTATGTCTAGCCCAAGAGTACCAACTTACAAAGTTTCAAGAACCAGCTTTAAATGATGACTCTAGGAAGATACTAAAACCGCCTACATATCACTCTCGTAGGGATTGTGAGGACAGTATCAGATAAATTACAGCGCGCATGGAGGCATTTAAGCACTCATACTTCCCGCGCTCCATACGTGAATGGAACGGGAAGAAAACTGAAATACGTGGTACAATGGAAAGTACTCTCAAGGTGGTTTTCTAAGCTGTAGAATATCTTCAAAGGCTTGGTAATAGTACAAAAAGGAGCCGGATACATGGGTACACGTGTATTCAACAACCTGTCAGAGCGTGTCGAATATCTTGAGGGTAATGCAGTGGAGCTTAAGACTAAGTTAGTCACAGTGCTAGTCGGAGGCCTCATCAACTTATTCCTTCACAAGTGGAAATTATCCCGCAGCCTATGCTAAAACTTTAATTTAGTTCTAACTTTCCGTCACCGAAAAAATGTAATTCAGTTGATACCGTCAGTTAGACCGTCAGCGAGAGCGCATCGCTAGCTCCTGCTACTACTAAGGCGAGTACACCGTTTGCTTCTTACATATTTTACAAACAGCAGCGACTTATTTTCAGTTATCTGTGTAATTACTAGTTTATTTTTGTAATTTCTTGCGTGTTCGAGTGCTTACTAGGTAGAACCTTTTATTTCAATAACAGTGTTTTTGTACTTATTTGCTGCGCTTAGCTTTTAAATAGTTTTTCTGGGAAAACCTAGCGTAGTTTTCGCGTCTCGTATTTCAGTGAGTGTTTCTTGATTATCAGAGTAGCTCATCAGAAGATTATCTTCGGAATTTGTCACCGTATAGAGTAGGGTAAACATAGTCATGTGTAGGGACTGTGGTTGTTGTGAGCGGACGCAAGGAGAATTGGCCACTCTTCGGGGACAGGTGGAGGCTTTGTCTGTTAGGCTCATCGAGCTCGAGGCGCAGGCGTCGGCTCGTAGTGGCGTTGGGGCAACTGTGGTGAGACCTATGCCTACTTCGGTGGCCTTGGAATCACATGGAACCCCTGATGTCGCTGCGTCTTCCGGCAGTGAGCATCTTACCGGTCAGCCATCACTCCAGGGTGAATGGCGGACAGTGGTGGGCTCGCGCGTGCCTGGCCGAAAGGCGAAGGTGGGATCTGGCCGCGTGGCGGCTGCCTTACCCCTTTCCAACAGGTACGGGGTGCTTCCTAGTGGTGATGACATCGTTTCCGAGCCACCACAGGATGCCTCGCCTGTTGGGCCAGTGGCCGATTCTCCGGCAAGGTCCCGACAGTCACAGAGGGCGGGCCTATTAGTTATAGGGAGCTCCAACGTTAGGCGGGTTATGGAGCCCCTCAGGAAAATAGCGGGTAGGTCGGGGAAGAATGCCAGTGTGCACTCGGTGTGCTTGCCGGGGGGTCTCGTCCGTAATGTGGAGGAGGCCCTTCCGGCAGCTATTGAACGCACTGGGTGTGACCGGCTGCAGATAGTAGCACATGTCGGAACGAATGACGCCTGCCGCTTGGGTTCTGAGGCCATCCTTGGTTCCTTCCGGCGGCTGGCTGATTTGGTGAAGACAACCAGCATCGCACGCGGAGTGCAAGCTGAGCTTAATATCTGCAGCATAGTGCCCAGAGTCGATCGCGGTCCTCTGGTTTGGAGCCGTGTGGAGGGTCTAAACCAGAGGCTCAGACGACTCTGCGACTATAATGGTTGCAAATTCATCGACCTCCGTTATTGGGTGGAGAACGGTAGGGCCCCCCTAGACAGGTCAGGCGTGCACTACACACCGGAAGCAGCTACTAGGGTAGCAGAGTACGTGTGGCGTGCACACGGGGGTTTTTTAGGTTAGAGGGACCCCCCCTTGGGCGAAACGATAAAATACCTGACGGCTTACCAGAGAGAACATTATCATCGTTGATAAAGAACGTCCGTCCTCAGAGACCAAAAACAGGAAAAGTTAACGTAATATTGGTAAACTGCAGGAGTATCCAGGGCAAGGTTCCTGAATTAGTATCTCTTATTGAAGGAAATAGTGCGCATATAGTATTAGGAACGGAAAGTTGGTTAAAACCGGAAGTGAACAGTAACGAAATCCTAGACACAGAATGGAATATATACCGCAAGGATAGGATAAACGCCAATGGTGGAGGAGTATTTATAGCAGTAAAGAATTCAATAATATCCAGTGAAGTTATTAGCGAATGCGAATGTGAAATAATCTGGGTTAAGTTAAGTATCAAAGGTGGGTCAGATATGATAGTCGGATGCTTCTATAGGCCACCTGCATCAGCAACCGTAGTAGTTGAGCGCCTCAGAGAGAACCTGCAGAACGTCGTGAAGAAGTTTCGTGATCATACTATTGTAATAGGGGGAGACTTCAATCTACCAGGTATAGAATGGGATAGTCACACAATCAGAACTGGAGCCAGGGACAGAGACTCTTGTGACATTATCCTGACTGCCTTGTCCGAGAATTACTTCGAGCAGATAGTTAGAGAACCAACTCGTGAAGCTAACGTTTTAGACCTCATAGCAACAAATAGACCGGAACTTTTCGACTCCGTGAATGTAGAAGAGGGTATCAGTGATCATAAGTCAGTGGTTGCATCAATGACTACAAGTGTAATAAGAAATGCCAAGAAAGGAAGGAAAATCTATTTGCTTAACAAGAGTGATAGGGCACAAATCGCAGAATATCTGAGTGACCACCATCAAACGTTCATTTCTGAGGAAGAGGATGTGGAACAAAAATGGAAAAAATTCAGAAACATCGTCCAGTACGCCTTAGATAAGTTCGTACCGACTAAGGTCCAAAGCGAGGGGAAAGATCCACCGTGGTATAACAATCATGTACGAAAGGTACTACGGAAACAAAGAAAGCTTCACCATAGGTTTAAGAGTAGTCGAATCATAGCTGATAAGGAAAAGCTGAACGAAGCGAAAAAGAGCGTAAAGAGAGCAATGAGAGAAGCATTCAACGAATTCGAACATAAAACATTGGCAAACAATCTAAACAAGAACCCTAAAAAGTTTTGGTCATATGTAAAATCGGTAAGCGGATCTAAATCCCCTATTCAGTCACTCGTTGACCACGATGGCACCGAAACAGAGGACGACCGAAGAAAGGCAGAAATACTGAATTCAGTGTTCCGAAACTGTTTCACTGCGGAAAATCGTAACACGGTCCCTGACTTCAGCCGTCGCACGGACGCCAAAATGGAAAATATTGAAATAAACGATATCGGAATTGAAAAACAACTGCTATCACTTAGTAGCGGAAAAGCATCCGGACCAGACGAGATACCCTTAAGATTCTACAGTGATTATGCTAAAGAACTTGCCCCCTTTCTATCAGCAATTTATCGTAGATCTCTGGAAGAACGTAAAGTACCTAGCGACTGGAAGAAAGCGCAGGTCGTTCCCATTTTCAAGAAGGGTCATAAATCAGATGCGAATAATTATAGGCCTATTTCGCTTACGTCAATCTGTTGTAGAATAATGGAACATGTTTTATGTTCTCGTATTATGACGTTCTTAGATAATACAAATCTCCTTCATCATAACCAACATGGATTCCGCAAACAGAGATCATGTGAAACTCAGCTCGCCCTATTTGTCCAAGAAATTCACAGTGCCGTAGACACTGGCGAGCAGATTGATGCCGTATTCCTGGACTTCAGGAAGGCATTTGATACGGTTCCGCACTTACGTTTAGTGAAAAAAATACGAGCTTACGGAATATCGGACCAGGTTTGTGATTGGATTCAGGATTTCCTAGAAGAAAGAACACAACATGTCATTCTTAACGGTTCAAAATCTGCAGATGTAGAGGTAATTTCGGGAGTACCGCAAGGAAGCGTGATAGGACCTTTATTGTTTACAATATACATAAATGACTTAGTTGACAACATCGGTAGCTCCGTGAGGCTATTTGCAGATGACACGGTTGTCTACAAGAAAGTAGCAACATCAGAAGACTCGTACGTACTCCAGGAAGACCTGCAGAGGATTAATGAATGGTGCGACAGCTGGCAGCTTTCCCTAAACGTAGATAAATGTAATATAATGCGCATACATAGGGGCAGAAATCCATTCCAGTACGATTATGCCATAGGTGGTAAATCATTGGAAGCGGTAACGACCGTAAAATACTTAGGAGTTACTATCCGGAGCGATCTGAAGTGGAATGATCACATAAAACAAATAGTGGGAAAAGCAGGCGCCAGGTTGAGATTCATAGGAAGAATTCTAAGAAAATGTGACTCATCGACGAAAGAAGTAGCTTACAAAACGCTTGTTCGTCCGATTCTTGAGTATTGCTCATCAGTATGGGACCCTTACCAGGTTGGATTAATAGAAGAGATAGACATGATCCAGCGAAAAGCAGCGCGATTCGTCATGGGGACATTTAGTCAGCGCGAGAGCGTTACGGAGATGCTGAACAAGCTCCAGTGGCGGACACTTCAAGAAAGGCGTTACGCAATACGGAGAGGTTTATTATCGAAATTACGAGAGAGCACATTCCGGGAAGAGATGGGCAACATATTACTACCGCCCACATATATCTCGCGTAATGATCACAACGAAAAGATCCGAGAAATTAGAGCAAATACGGAGACTTACAAGCAGTCGTTCTTCCCACGCACAATTCGTGAATGGAACAGGGAAGGGGGGATCAGATAGTGGTACAATAAGTACCCTCCGCCACACACCGTAAGGTGGCTCGCGGAGTATAGATGTAGATGTAGATGTAGACCGTTGTTTGTCAATTTCTAAAACTCTGCTGCTGGCATATTACACTAAACCTGGTCATACTTACGTGGAAGTCTAAAATAATACTCGCAGCGATGTGTAGGATTAACGATAGAGAAGTTACCATGAGTTGAAAAATTAGACTGAACACAGTCATTAAAGCATTGACGTCGATCATCATTAATAATTAGGCCTAAGTGTGTGCTTTAGCGAAACGAAGTATTCGTCCATAATGTGCTGCAGCACTTTAACTGCAGCTTAGTTCGCAGTATACGATACGGGGAAGTATTGCACTGATATATTTCACGCGTCCCTTCCATTTTACATACATACATAATTACACTGTATCGCGTTCACATACAGAAACCTGCTCTTGAAGTAGTTAATATCTCCACAAAAGACGTGAATAGCCTACGATGGATGTGGACGGACCTTGATAAGTGGCTGTACTACCAGCGGCGTAAAACAGCAGCGGCATTCGTGTGTAATTAATCTCGGCGACCAGGCCAAGCGCCAAGTGAGAAGCAGGAACAGCGACTCGTGCGTCACGACCTCATCTTACTTTGAGATGAGCTACCTCGCTGACCCACATTCTGACGCAGCGGCCAGTTCTAACTAGGGAAACGTTCCGTAGCATACTTCCAACATCTGCGGACAACAGTTTACTCTCAGAGTTACTTTAGATTTACCATCCAGCGAAATCTACCTATTCATTACCGTTACATATATTGTATTGATTGACAGTTCCGTCTGTTTTTAGTACAATACTTTATACATTATTAGTGAAAAAAAAACACACACACACGACATTGGTATAATAATCAATTGTACAATCTTACACCAGTGTCGTGTGTTTTCCAATCATAATTACATAAACTAGTGCGGAAAATTTAAGGACGAAAGTAACTGGCCCGTGATGTGTCACTGGCAAGTAACAAAGCTCGATGAAACATATACATTGCGTCCCAGTTCCTTTATGACTGTTGCTGTGAAAAATAAGCCATGGATTATGATCACAAAATCACTGTATTAATTCAGAATAGTCTTGCCCTGAATCAAAACACAGCTGAAATATTTTTAAGGGGGGTAGGACGTCAAACGGGTCGACTTGGAGCAAAAGAGGCATCACAGGACATTTTAATTTCCAGTGTCTATACTTTTACAAATAAATTCATAAAACTTTGTCAGCATCACCAGGAAGGATTCAGGATTCACACTCATTGCAGTGGAAGTCCGAAAACATAACAAAATAATTTTTTTACGTGTGAAATTTCATCATTTTTTCACTTACCAATGGCTGCATTTGTTGCTATAGGTACACTTTTCTTCATAATTTAGAGAGATTCTTCGATGAATTTTGCACAGCATACATACCATACTTACGGGTGTATGAAACTCTAGAATTTATTTAATTTATGAAAAAACGAATGATCTGTTGTATTTTAAACTTCATGTTTAGAAAAAACACAAATTTTGTAGTTAATTACCTCAATTTTTACCACAGTTTCTAATAGATTTGGAAAATTCTAGAGTTTCATAGACCTTTAAATATGGTTTGTATGCTGTGCAAAATTCATCGAACCATCTCTCTTACTTATGAAGAAAAGTGTACCTATAGCAACAAATGTTGCCATTAGTAAGTGAAAAAAATGATGAAATTTCACATGTAAAAAAAATTACTTCGTTATGTTTTCGAACTTCCACTGCTATGAGTGTGAATTCTGAATCCTTCCTGGTCATGCTGACAACGTTTTATGAATTTATTTGTAAAAGTATAGACAGTGGAAATTAAAATGTCCTGTGGTGCCTCTCCTGCTCCAAGTCGGCCCGTTTGACGTCCTACCCCCCTTAAAAGTGTTCTGAAAGGGTCACTGTAGTCCTTTTTTGGAGCTACATTTAGTACTGCAGTACAACTTTCTTGCATCTCCTTAAATGCATCATAACGGTGTCCTTTCATTGCCAACTTCAATTTGGGGAACAACAAGAAGTTGGCTGGGGTCAAATCCGGCGAATACGGTGGGTGACCCGGGACTGTGACGCATTTTCTGGCCCAAAAACTCGTGCACAGTCTTCGCTTTGTGGGCTGGGGTGCCGTCGTGGAGGAGCAACCAGGAACCTGCCTCTCGGTATTCGCGCCGAATTCCACGAGTTCTCGCCCACAAACGCTAGGGGACTCAAAGAACTTGATGTTGCCTCACCACTGCCATTTTCCGACAAGTGTCAGTGGTATACTGTTACATTCGCGGCCAGGATAGCTGCTGCAGCTTTGACTCTACACAGCTATTTTTAAACTTCTGGATCGTAACTCCACAACTAGCCACCAGGTGGCATTGTAGTTTTGAATTTGACACAAGGACTCCTAAAGGAACTGGGATGCACTGTGTACATAGAAAGAACTACTACATTATAGTGCAGAAGTTAACTGAAGGTAATACGCAATAAGACGAACATAAATGACACTTTTATGCAAAGCCAATAATTACACTTTAGCCACCGCGATTCACAGTCGTCCCCTGGACATTCCAAAAGGCGGCACATCCTTTTTAATAGGGTAGGGAATCATTGTGGACGGCAATGCGTACTCTGTAACGTGCTACCGCGCTGACATCAAGGTTGGTATGGAATTCTTGTGGTAGGGCGTTCCATACCTCCACCAAAGCGGTTGACAACTGCTAGATGATTGACGGACGTGTTGCAATACATCTCCCCAACGCACGTGCTCGATGGGATTTAAATCGGGGGAACGGACACCCCAGTCCATTGGCCGATTATCCTCTCGTTCCAAAAGCTGACCCACCTGCTCTATTCGATGCGCTCGCGCACTGGCATCCATAAAAATGAAAATGTTTAAGGAGTACAGCGTGACAATAACGATGACCTGTGAGTGTGCCGTGTTCAAAGAGTTGGAGGTCAGTACGGCTATTCAACATTATGCCTCCCCATATCATAACAGCTGAACCTCAAAACGACCATGTTCGACAGCGTTCGGGGGTGTATTACGTGTCCGTGCCTCTCGCCATATGAGGGTACATCCAGCACTGTTTTGCACATCAGTAAATATTAATAAACTGTTTCGCAATACCTATTACGTGCTTCTTTATAGTGTTTTATAGTTCAAAAGCTAAGCAAACCGCATTTAATTCGTGTCATGTCCCCACCAGCAGCTCTAGTGAAACAACTGGAACGAAACCCACTCCACCATCCAACGCTTTCACTCTCATTCTCGTCTTCAGATGTTGGAAAAAGTGTGGGAATTATGGGCAAGGGTGTAACGAACTCTCAGAACAATGAGATATTCTAGCAGCTTAATGAACGTGCTTGTAATTTAATAAACATTCCAACTTCGGCAGATTCTCAGTGTAGCGAATATCACATAATGACCAATACTTATCCAGGCTATAATTTCTGGATCATTGTGGAACGATTTGTGCAGTTATGGAAAGTGCACTATAAGATACTTCAGTCTTGACCACAATTCTTTATTAATTTGCTTTGACATGCTTTAGGTTGCTTTGTAGATGTTATGATCCGTGTACTTTGTTGTAGTGCAATACAGCACACACCGAAGTTTTTATGTAATATTTGGAACTCTACTTTAATATTTTGAATGTGATTTGCTTCACCCTTGAATTATGGCTGTGTTTGTTATACTGAAGTGCTTCAGGTGTTGTTTCATCATTTTATGTAAGTTGTACCCAAACGTCTTCTGACAGCTGTTTTTCCAAATCGTAAGATAAACAACAATAATAGGAGAGTGTATTTTCGCTTTCGTCTTTTGACTGTTTTGGCACTTATTATTTCGTAATTAAATCATGTTAGATGAAAAGCACTGAATGGTTCGTCTTTTTTGTAACGTACCCATGTGCAACGTGACGCATAAAAATGCCCTTACTCCCTGCCAATTATGCTTAACCTGAGTAGCTTCGGCCTTATGAATACTGCATGTCTTCCAGTTTCATGTTCTGCATTTTTTGTCTCTGTTGTGTGTAGCCCGCATCTCGTGGTCGTGCGGTAGCGTTCTCGCTTCCCACGCCCGGGTTCCCGGGTTCGATTCCCGGCGGGGTCAGGGATTTTCTCTGCCTCGTGATGGCTGGGTGTTGTGTGCTGTCCTTAGGTTAGTTAGGTTTAAGTAGTTCTAAGTTCTAGGGAACTTATGACCACAGCAGTTGAGTCCCATAGTGCTCAGAGCCATTTGAACCATTTTTTTGTTGTGTGTATAATTTGCACAAACTATTTATACAACAATGTGTTGTATGTCTGAACTTAACGTAACATACTGTAAAATGTATTCTTTTACTTTGGAATAAAATGTTACGCACTCATGGCAAGGACAAGTCATCATCTTACGTTAACGCCATATACATGTAAACTGCTCACAAAAAACTTATGATAAGTGTTAGCCTCAAGTAATATCTTCTGTACTTTTATCATAAAAATATGAATAGGACATTGAATGTACGTCATGCGTTAGTGTGCTTGGATTAATAAAAGTTTTAATTTTTTTTTGTAAGCCAAAAATACGTATTCGTTGGGTCTTAGCACAGCCTTGTACGGTAGCGCCGTCTGGCAGAGCTACTTTCCCTGTGACGTCATGAGTGTACTCCAACCAGTTTACACTAATGCTTCATGGAAGGAGCTTCAATGAGATACCATGTATCAGTATGGTATATTCACATTGTATTCTACTTGCTTGTTCTCGATGCATGCTTGTTACATCTTACGACAGTGTTGTTGCAGAGGCAACACAATGGACTCGTATTTGGAAGGACGATTGCTCAGATTCCCCTCCGGTCATCCATAGTTAGGCTTTTCGTGATTCCTTAAATCACGTAAGACGAATTCCAGTACAGTTCATTTCAAATGAGTCTGTCGCTTTCTATCCCCAGTCCGAGCCTGTGCCTGTATCTAATGAATTATAGTAGACGGAACGTTGATACTTTATCTTGTTTCCCTTATCGAATCAATAAACAGGTTCGGTTGGGCGTAGGCTACAATAGTTGCGCAGATATAGAGATACTTGCAGAGGATAGACTAGCACAGAGAGCTGCATCAGAGCTGTCTCCGGTCTGAAGACCACAAAAGAAACAATAACATACGAGGCTTTTTTTCCTAGATAAATAGCAGCAATATCATTTCCACGCTGGAAAATCTTGCTGAAAGAAAAAAGGTCTCACATACACTGTCCGTCCAAAAAGTTCCGAGACTGATCTCATTCCTGCCATGTAAGGAATGCTGGAGTTGAGGGAGTGCTAAGTTCTTATTGTAAGAGGGAACAACTAACTTTTTACGTTATATCATACATCTGAAGCGCTAACGTGTAGGCCTAATTTTTGCTGCTCATAATGAACGAAAATTAGTGTAGTGTAAAGTGTGTTAAGTGATTTAACTCTATTTTTAAGCGTGTAATCTGTTTTGCAATGTGTGATAAGTGTCTATGTTTCCGTGGGATAGCCAAAGAGCGAGTGGTATGTGTAGACTGTGGGTTGGAATTTCACTGGTGTGGCTGTAGTCGGGAACAGAATGGGAAACTCAATGAAGCTCTCCCATAGAACTATAGGCTTTGCAAAAAAGACGAAAGAATCACTGAGCAGGAGGAAAAGATTTGTGTCCTTCAGGCTGAGTTACATCACGCGAAATTTGAACTAGATGGGTTGATGGGGGGAAAAGAGCTTGGGAACCAGGTTGAGGTAACAAGCAATGGGCGAAAGGAGAACAGCTCTGCAACTTCCTCTACATTTGAGCTAACAGTATCGAATAAATTTGACTTGTTACCTGAAGCAGGAGGGGAAGAGCCCCATCCAGCTGCAGGACACAGTATGGTGCTGCAGACTTCTAGCAAGTAATTTCAATGTAGGTCGGTTCCAAAAGAGAGTAAGAAGAAAATGATCTTACTGCTAGGTAGTAGCATGGGAGGGGTGCAAGCCACATTTTGCAGGACAAATTAGGGGCAGGATACCAGATCACGAGTATTGTCAAGCCAAGTGCTAGCTTTAGCCAGGTGACATGCTGCAGGACATAGGGAATTTGCGTGAAGGTTTCGGCAGAGAGCATCAGGTTACTGTAGTTGATGGAGCAGGGAACAGCTTGGCTAAGAACAATAATTGCAGCATTAGGGATGACCTGGATGAAATAGGAGTAGCAACTACACACATAAATGTATGTTTTGTGGAGGTCCTGCAGCGCCATGAACAGCCATGGATAAATGCTGCTGTGAGCTGTGTGAACACTGAGTTGAGAAGGCTGCTGCTGACTGAAACAAAGCTTCATATGAGTGCAATGCCAGTTGCTACTATTGGGAGGTGGGAATATACTAGACATGGCCTACACTTGAACAGGAGAGGGAAAGATAGATTGTCTGAGTTTCTTGCAGATAATATACGGGGGTCCACCATCAAACATAGCAACATCCCTGTGGTTACTGGTGTCAGAGGGCCTCCTTTTTTAGGTTAGAATCAGGATTCAGGCACCCTTTTTTGAAAGAAGTGAAGATAATAGAAGCACCCCTCAAAATACTTAATAATGCACAGAAAAAGAGGTTAGATTACTTCATCAAAATATTAGAGGTCTGTGTAGCAAGGTAGAAGAGCTTCCTGTCTGTTTGGAAAATTTAGAGAGCTCTGAATAAATAGACATTCCGTGCCTGTCTGGGCACCACATAACCATACGTATAGACGTTTACACTATTGCACCTTACTCATGCAGAAATAACATAGGAAAAGGAGGAGTTGTTACATACATTAAGACAGAACGCAACTTCAAAACCACTGAGACAAGTAGATTTTGTAGTAATCGACACACGGACGTGTGTGTTTGTGAATTATTGCTGAAAAATAGTTCACTTTTAATTGTAATAGTATATAGATCCGCACCGGGAAATTCTGAACTATTTATGTGGAATATGGATCCCTTACTGTACTATCTGTCAGGCAGCAGCAAGCAGTTAATAGTCTGTTGTGACTTCAGTGTCGATTTTCTAAAGGATTCTGATAGTAAAAACGATCTGGAAACCTTATTTGGATCTTACAGTTTGGTCTCAGCAATTAACTTTCCAACGTGGGTGGATAAAGGCAGCAGGATCCTAATTCATAATGTTTTCTTTGATGAAGCTCGCAGTAAGAAAGCAACTGTATACCCAGTAACGAATGCATTCTAGTTTACAGGAGAGAACATGGGATGTAATTTATAATGAACCAAATGCTAACATAAAATTTAGTCTATTCCATGATAAATTCAAATCATTATTTGAAAACGGCTTTCTGCATAATCCAATCAGAAAGGACACTAAACAGAGATGTAAAAGACCATGGATCACTAGACGGATTAAAGTAACCTGGGAAAGGAAAAGGGAAATGTATCTTTTGGCAATAAAAAGTAGGGATCCTGCAGCAGTTGCACATTACAAAAAGCTACTCAAAATTACTGTGAAATGTTATTAAAACATCAAAGAACATCCACATAATGTCAGAAATAAGTACTTCCGACAAGAGGTTTAAGGCTATATGGAATATAGTGAAACGAGAGACAGGACAAGCAGCCACAGGACAAGGGAACATCACTACTGAACCGAATGTAAGGGCTATAAATGACGAGTCACAGCTAGCAAATGCATTTAATAATCATTTCTTAAACACAGTAGAAAGCATAGGGACAAACAGTCCAAGAGCAAAATCACAGAAGTATATTGAAAATGTAAGTTTCATAAAATTCAGTGTTACAAATGTATCACAAACTTCTCCTTCTGAAATTAAGAAAATACACGTTCTCTCAAAAATAAAAACTCGTCTGGTTTTGATGGTGTTTCTAACAGAGTACTAAAAATTTGTTTCCATATAACAAGCCCAATCGTGTCTGAAATACGTAATGCATCACTAACTCAAGGCATTTTTCCAGAGATACTGAAATATGTCGTTGTTAAATCCCTCCTTAAGATGTCAGTAACTACCGACCTGTTTCAGTGCTGACATCATTCTCCAAAATTTTTGAGAAGATGATGTATTCTAGAATAGTATCTCACCTTAGCAACAATAGTATCGTTAACAAATCACAGCCAGTGTTTCAGAGGGACTGCTCTACAGAGAATGCCATCCACACGTTCAGTCAGCAAATTTTACAAGCATTAAATAATAAAATTGCGCCGGCTGGTATTTTCTGCGACCTCTCTAAGGCATTTGACTGTGTGAATACAGTATTCTCCCAGATAAATTGACGTTTTATGGGACTGATGGTATAGCCAACCAATGGGTACTATCATATCTCACCAAAAGAATTCAGGAAGTTATACTTGTTAATTCAAGCAATATAGTCCAGGGACATAATTTTGATTGGTTCGCCAAGTTTCAATCTTAGTTCCACTACTTTTCCTCATATATGTAAATGATCTCCAGTCTAGTATACAACAAGCAGAATTAGTTCTTTTTCCAGACGACACTAGTAATTAATACAAGCATACATACAGAAACAGAAGAAATGGTAAACAAAGTTCTGACAAGTATCATTGCCTGGTTTTCTGCGGATGGCCTCCAGACGACACTAGTAATTAATACAGGCATACATACAGGATCAGAAGAAATGGTAAACAAAGTTCTGAAAAGTATCATTGCCTGGTTTTCTGCGGATGGCCTCACCCTGAATTGTAAAACGACACAAAATATTCAGCTCTGCAGATATAGAGGTACTACACCAACGATAAGTGTAACACATGGTGAGGAAACAAATAAATAGGACGTAACTTAAAATTTCTTAGATATCCATATTAACGAGAATTTAAATTGAAAAAAAAACGTCTTTTTTGAACTCCTAAAACAACTTAGTTCAGCCACATTTGCGGTTAGAATCACTTCAAATCTTTGGGAGAGACAAATCAGTAAGTTGACATATTTCGCATATTTTCATCCAATGATGTCATATGGAATAATTTTCTGGTGTAACTCATCCTTAAGGAAGAAAGTCTTCATTGCGGTAAAACTTTCTGTAAGAATAATATGTGGTGCTCACCCATCTTGTAGACATCTGTTTGAGGAGTTGGGCATTCTGACTGCTGCTTCACTATATATTTATTCTCTCATGAAGTTTGTTGTAAATAATCCAGTACAGTACGAAATGAACAATGAGGTACATAACTACAGTACTAGAAGAAAAAATGACATTCGTTACTCCACATTAAGGTTACCTTTCGCGCAAAAAGGGGTGCACAATGCTGCAACAAAAATTTTTGATCACATACCCAGTGATGTATAATGTCTGACAGACAGCAAAGTAAAATTTAATATTAAACTAAGAAAATTTTCTCCTTGACAAATCCTTCTATTCCGTAGAAGAATATTACTGTATTGTGTAAAAGGAGGTGGGTAGGAATTACTAACTCACGTCTGTACATCTGTTTTTCGTAAAAAAAAACTTGGAAATTTTCAGGATGTAACCGTATGTACAAATTAATTTGCGATGTGAGTGTAAACTGGCTCGTTCCACGTCGTTACGATCTGTCATGCAAAACGATTCATGGAACATGTAACTAAGTGTGGTAGCAATCTATAAGATTCTTGAGTCACCTTGTAACGTACGTCCTCGGAGTCGTAAAATGATAACTCTTGTTTATCTTAAGATATCCCACTGAAAACTGAACTGGTCAGCGGATGAAAACACTAATCCTCAGTATAATAAGGATTTGTCTGATGACATTACCTTTCGTATATTCGAATGCACCACATGGTCGTAACGCGTATTCGCACATGTACCGCTAGAAAGCACTGTCTTCAGTGTTAAGTCCTTTGTCTGATTACAGTTACGTAGTTGACTTTCAATTTAACCAAGCATTTGGCCTGCAATAACTCAAAGTACGTGCTTGCTGGGTAGCACTTCCTTCCGTCCACCCCTTCAGTTGTTCAGCGTCTCTGAGACGCTCTTGCACTTGTGAATCGAGCAGTTCTTATTTGAATTTTCTGAACGACTTCCGTGACTGTAACTTGGTATGGCCTCTAGGCTGACGATGATTACGCACGGGCTTCAATAAGCAATGTCTTTGGTACATTCAGTACTTCTACGTGGTATATATAATGATTCTCAGACCAAAATGGTGTGTCAGTCCATCAATGGCTGAATCTTCTGTTGAAGGCCTTCTTGACACTGCCTAGCCACAGATCATGATACAACTGATTAAATAAATAGTTGATGCGAATGATAATTCATTTTTTCTACAGTGTTGCCTCTTAGGCTTGCAAGTAAATTTAGTTATCGGGATTTGTTCGCTGTCACAATGCAGAGCGCTGTCTTGGACTGCAAGTCACCATGTGGGCAGAGCATCGAAACGGATAACTCAAGACAACGACATAGGAGCTACTGTGTTCGTACTACGCGCTCAGGCCACATTATCTACAGTATCAGCTTTTTCATTGGTAAGATAATGACATATTGCAATGTAATGTATCAAGAGACAAACAGGTTTGAGCAGTGCGATATTATTACGGTTGAATCTTTCTGTTAGGTGTGGAACATGGTCCTCAATATAGTACAGAGGCAAGGTGAAGCTCTTTATTAAACTGAAAAATGTAACTCATTTCCATTACAGCAGCTGACATTATCAGACTATTAAAATTTATAATATTCCATAACAGAGTAAAGGAAGCTCAAGCAGAGCCTGTCTCAACATACGAATGCTTAGCAGTTAATAACGTTCAGCTACAGGCACAGTACGAAAAGGAATTGCTTCAACAGCAACACAGAGTCAAATTGAAGTTCAAATATCCGCAAAACGCTTTCCTGCAATAATGTTTAAGAACGCAGTATCCCTGTCTGGCAAAACATTGAGGTGATATTCACCAAGAATCTGAAGTGGAGACTGCAGATGATCGTTGCTTTATGCAAATTCGTAAGAATGTTGAGCAGTCTACAATGGCATTAACTTAAAGAATGAATCGCTTATCTCATGAAAAGATTCTCTTAAAGTTTCAGGAACTAATCTTAGCTCAAAAACGTTGGGTAACTATACACTGCAACCACAGCGGTTAAATAATTGTATACAGAGTGGAAAAACTCATTCACTGACGAATGTGAAATATCGGTTGGTTGTAATTAAAGTGTAGCTACTCACAGAGGTCCGGTGTGGGACGTAATTATCGTATGGCAACGTAATTTGGCAGATATTCTAATGCGTTAATGTGGAATCGATTTACGCAGGAAAAAAAAATTAGTTCCAATTTTGCCCACATGGTACAATCTGGCGCTGTGACTGCAGGAAAGATGTGTAGATATGTTTCCACATGTAATCGATTAGGAACGAGACGTGGGCAAAAAGGTCAAACAAACAAGAAAGGGATAATGTTGATGTTATTATTAAGAGCCGCTTACACAAGTTTTTCAATATGAACAATGGAGGCGTCGACGAGACGCTGTACTATGCCAGATTTGCACCTGATAGCCAAAAATTGGAATTAATTTTTTGCCAGCTTACATCGGTTCCGCATTAATGCATCAGAATATCTACCAAGTTTCACTGCCATACGATAATTACAGTCCACACTGGAGCTCTGTGACTACCGCATTTTGCCGGCCGCGGTGGTCTAGCGGTTCTAGGCGCTCAGTCCGGAACCGCGCGACTGCTACGGTCGCAGGTTCGAGTCCAGCCTCGGGCTTGGATGTGTGTGATGTCCTTCGGTTAGTTAGATTTAAGTAGTTCTAAGTTCTAGGGGACTGATGACCACAGATGTTAAGTCCCATAGTGCTCAGAGCCATTTGAACCATTTGAACTACCGCATTTTAATTATAACCACCCAATAGTTAAGGCACTGGATTCACATTGGGAAACGCTTGTTTCGATCCTGACCCTGCTATCTAATGAAATAGAATAACACCTCAGCCCCTCCCCCCGTCCCCCCTTTCGCCGTATCATTTACCAGTGACTTGCAGAACTCAAATGTAAATTTGCAGTCCCTAATATGGGAAATGTGGGATTATTGCTTTAGAATGTTCTAGCAGTCTGTAGAATTAAAAGAATTTGGATCACTGTATGCTGGTATGTAGCAGTGTCATTGACACTGCGACTGTGGAATATGAGACTAGTCAACGTTAGATATGTTTGTGATTATCTGAATATGATGTTCTGGCAAGCCACAAGAAGAAGTTCTACATCTACACCTACATTTATACTCCGCAAGCCACCCAACGGCGTGTGGCGGAGGGCACTTTACGTGCCACTGTCATTACCTCCCTTTTCCTGTTCCAGTCGCGTATGGTTCGCGGGAAGAACGACTGTCTGAAAGCCTCCGTGCGCGCTCTAATCTCTCTAATTTTACATTTGTGATCTCCTCGGGAGGTATAAGTAGGGGGAAGCAATATATTCGATACCTCATCCAGAAACGCACCCTCTCGAAACCTGGACAGCAAGCTACACCGCGATGCAGAGCGCCTCTCTTGCAGAGTCTGCCACTTGAGTTTATTAAACATCTCCGTAACGCTATCACGGTTACCAAATAACCCTGTGACGAAACGCGCCGCTCTTCTTTGGATCTTCTCTATCTCCTCCGTCAACCCGATCTGGTACAGATCCCACACTGATGAGCAATACTCAAGTATACGTCGAATGAGTGTTTTGTAAGCCACCCCCTTTGTTGATGGACTACATTTTCTAAGCACTCTCCCAATGAATCTCAACCTGGTACCCGCCTTACCAACAATTAATTTTATATGATCATTCCACTTCAAATCGTTCCGCATGCATACTCCCAGATATTTTACAGAAGTAACTGCTACCAGTGTTTGTTCCGCTATCATATAATCATACAATAAAGGATTCTTCTTTCTATGTATTCGCAATACATTACATTTGTCTATGTTAAGGGACAGTTGCCACTCCCTGCACCAAGTGCCTATCCGCTGCAGATCTTCCTGCATTTCGCTACAATTTTCTAATGCTGCAACTTCTCTGTATACTACAGCATCATCCGCGAAAAGCCGCATGGAACTTCCGACACTATCTACTAGGTCATTTATATACATTGTGAAAAGCAATGATCCCATAACACTGTGGCACGCCAGAGGTTACTTTAACGTCTGTAGACGTCTCTCCATTGATAACAACATGCTGTGTTCTGTTTGCTAAAAACTCTTCAATCCAGCCACACAGCTGGTCTGATATTCCGTAGGCTCTTACTTTGTTTATCAGGCGACAGTGCGGAACTGTATCGAACGCCTTCCGGAAGTCAAGAAAAATAGCATCTACCTGGGAGCTTGTATCTAATATTTTCTGGGTCTCAAGAACAAATAAAGCGAGTTGGGTCTCACACGATCGCTGTTTCCGAAATCCATGTTGATTCCTACATAGTAGATCCTGGGTTTCCAAAAGCGACGTGATACTCGAGCAAAAAACATGTTCCAAAATTCTACAACAGATCGACGTCAGAGATATAGGTCTATAGTTTTACGCATCTGCTCGACGACCCTTCTTGAAGACTGGGACTACCTGTGCTCTTTTCCAATCATTTGGAACCCTCCGTTCCTCTAGAGACTTGCGGTACACGGCTGTTAGAAGGGGGGCAAGTTCTTTCATGTACTCTGTGTAGAATCGAATTGGTATCCCGTCAGGTCCAGTGGACTTTCCTCTGTTGAGTGATTCCATTTGCTTTTCTATTCCTTGGACACTTATTTCGATGTAAGCCATTTTTTCGTTTGTGCGAGGATTTAGAGAAGGAACTGCAGTGCGGTCTTCCTCAGTGAAACAGCTTTGGAAAAAGGTGTTTAGTATTTCAGCTTTACGCGTGTCATCCTCTGTTTCAATGCCGTCATCATCCCGGAGTGTCTGGATATGCTGTTTCGAGCCACTTACTGATTTAACGTAAGACCAGAACTTCCTAGGATTTTCTGTCAAGTCGGTACATAGAATTTTACTTTCGAATTCACTGAACGCTTCACGCATAGCCCTCCTTACGCTAACTTTGACATCGTTTAGCTTCTGTTTGTCTGAGAGGTTTTGGCTGCGTTTAAACTTGGAGTGAAGCTCTCTTTGCTTTCACAGTAGTTTCCTAACTTTGTTGTTGTACCACGGTGGGTTTTCCCGTCCCTCACAGTTTTACTCGGCACGTACCTGTCTAAAACGCATTTTACGATTGCCTTGAACTTTTTCCATAAACACTCAACATTGTCAGTGTTGGAACAGAAATTTTCGTTTTGATCTGTTAGGTAGTCTGAAATCTGCCTTCTATTACTCTTGCTAAACAGATAAACCTTCCTCCCTTTTTTTATATTCCTATTAACGTCCATATTCGGGGATGCTGCAACGGCCTTATGATCACTGATTCCCTGTTCTGCACATACAGAGTCTAAAAGTTCGGGTCTGTTTGTTATCAGTAGGTCCAAGATGTTATCTCCACGAGTCGGTTCTCTGTTTAATTGCTCGAGGTAATTTTCGGATAGTGCACTCAGTATAATGTCACTCGATGCTCTGTCCCTACCACCCGTCCTAAACATCTGAGTGTCCCAGTCTATATCTGGTAAATTGAAATCTCCACCTAAGACTATAACATGCTGAGAAAATTTATGTGAAATGTATTCCAAATTTTCTCTCAGTTGTTCTGCCACTAATGCTGCTGAGTCAGGAGATCGGTAAAAGGAGCCAATTATTAACCTAGCTCGGTTGTTGAGTGTAACCTCCACCCATAATAATTCACAGGAACTATCCACTTCTACTTCACTACAGGATAAACTACTACTAACAGCGACGAACACTCCACCACCGTTTGCATGCAGTCTATCCTTTCTAAACACCGTCTGTACCTTTGTAAAAATTTCGGCAGAATTTATCTCTGGCTTCAGCCAGCTTTCTGTACCTATAACGATTTCAGCTTCGGTGCTTTCTATCAGCGCTTGAAGTTTCGGTACTTTACCAACGCAGCTTCGACAGTTGACAATTACAATACCGATTGCTGCTTGGTCCCCGCATGTCCTGACTTTGCCCCGCACCCGTTGAGGCTGTTGCCCTTTCTGTACTTGCCCAAGGCCATCTAACCTAAAAAACCGCCCAGCCCACGCCACACAACCCCTGCTACCCGTGTAGCCGCTTGTTGCGTGTAGTGGACTCCTGACCTATCCAGCGGAACCCTAAACCCCACCACCCTATGGCGCAAGTCAAGGAATCTGCAGTCCACATGGTGAGCTCTGCTTTCATCCCGCTGGCGAGACTGGCAGTCTTCACCAAATCAGATAGCCGCCGGAAGCCAGAGAGGATTTCCTCCGATCCATAGCGACACACATCATTGGTGCCGACATGAGCGACCACCTGCAGATGGGTGCACCCTGTACCCTTCAGGGCATCCGGAAGGACCCTTTCCACATCTGGAATGACTCCCCCCGGTATGCACACGGAGTGCACATTGCTTTTCTTCCCCTCTCTTGCTACCATTTCCCTAAGGGGCCCCATTACGCGCCTGACGTTAGAGCTCCCAACTACCAGTAAGACCACCCTCTGCGACCGCCCGGATCTTGCAGACTGAGGGGCAACCTCTGGAACAGGACAAGCAGCCATGTCAGGCCGAACATCAGTATCAGCCTGAGACAGAACCTGAAATCGGTTTGTCAGACAAACTGGAGAGGCCTCCCGTTCAGCCCTCCGGAATGTCTTTCGCCCCCTGCCACACCTTGAGACGACCTCCCACTCTACCACAGGTGAGGGATCACCTCAATGCGGGCAGTATCCCGGGCAACCACAGTCGTAGTCCGATCGGGGGATGCGTGGGACGAGCTGGCCGTCCCCGACAAACCCCCATCCGGACCCCCACAGTGATGCCCATTGGCAACAGCCTCAAGCTGTGTGACCGAAGCCAACACTGCCTGAAGCTGGGAGCAAAGGGATGCAAACTCAGCCTGCATCCGAACACAGCAGTTGCAGTCCCTATCCATGCTAAAAACTGTTGTGCAAAGAACGTCTGAACTAATCTACAGAGAGCGCAAACAAATCGACACAAAATTTAAACGGTTATTAAAATACAAGATTGCCTAGTAAATGCAGTAATGCTGCTACTTGCGCACTGCTGACACACTGCTCGGCGGCGGAAGGAGACTACGCAATTTTACACTATTCAGGTACTAAAACGCGATGCTACATGTCTCAAATACTATAATACACCCGAAATTTATGAATTAAACAATGCAAGTACCAAAAACACGCAAATAAATTAAGAATTAAACTATGTAACAAATGAGTGGGCTAGGAGTATACGACTTGCTGCTGCAACTGCTTATCCAACGGCGGCAGGGAGGAGAAGAGCATAAATTAAAATTTTCTCTTATGGCTATGCTATAGAAGTTTAATAGAGATTTAAGATTGCAGTACGGACACAGCGAAAAATGTATTTTTGGAACATTGTTCATTACTTGAATTGTAGGCGTGTGTGTGAATTTCTAAGGGACCAAACTTCTGAGGTCATCGGTCTGAATTGTTCGGTTGATAACTAAACGATACAAGTAAAACTCATAGACTAAACTCTGAACCCATATGAATGTACCCTACGAGTCGCAGAGGTTAACGGAAGTTGCTCTCCAAGCAGATAATGAATAAAAGGGAAGGAAAACGGTATAATTAGTAGCAAATAAAAAGAAAATTCTCTAACCCTGAACTCAGTTGAGGATTTCTGTGTCAAACAACAATGAATGCTATTTTCCTACGTAATCAAAAGTCGTCACCTTTGAGAAAATTGAATAAACGGAGCACACTTGTACAAATAAAGAATGTGCTGTGGTTGTTTATAAACGTAACCTACTGCTGATATTGGACTCATCAGTTCCTAACTACTGAATTCACTAAAAAGACCATCTGAAAGTATGGGTATGCTGTACAGCTTTCTTCAGACAATGTTAATTCCATACTAATAGTTATCATAGGTTTTTAAAAATTCAAAAAAAATATATCACATAAAGTGTTCGTCATAGTTATGCTACAGAACAGCAGTATTAAACGCTGACTGAATTACTTTTCGAAATTTTTAACTTTCCCATAACCACACGAAACCCTTCTTAATCCTAACAAACCTACTGACGGTGACCACGGAACAATCCCTGGCATTTTGAAGATATTTCAATAGACGGTAGACGCTTTTCCAGACGATTGTTACCTCAGGTTGTGTGAGCATTCTCACTATTTCGTAGAGCAGACGTACCTGATAGCCCAATGTTTACCTTATATTCAAAGAATGGAGACAACGAACGTGAAAAGCTAGTACCATCTAACACGTTTCTACCGAAAATAAATGTGACTAGTATGTGTAAATGTAGCATTTCTCTACTGACCGACAAAAATTTATGGCCTATAAATCTATGCGAATATCAGTGTGTAATAAGTTATGCATCGTTATTTATAACAACAAAGTAAAATTGTGGAAAATTTCCTACGTCTTTTCTATATTGACCAGTTAAATAAACAATACAAAACTTTGATAAAAATTGACTTTCAAATTGCAATATTCAGCGATATGCAGATCTTATTAGCAGATATATAATTTTCTTGTAAATTAAAATTCTAATCAGTGACACAATTGCAACTGTGTTTATTCTAACAAAAACTGATTGTCAGCATCTGACGAGTATGGAATATTTCCAACTGGAAACACTATATCATACGTTTCTAGCAACCTGACGTACATCTCAGTAGTATCGTCTACAGAGCTGGAAACGTACTATCTTTGTTTAAGTAAGCTGTGGCGCTGATCAGATGCAAATGATGCCCTGTCGCTTTATTTTTATGTAATTTCGGCTGTTTTAGGTGCAGAAACGACTTTCAAATGTCAATGGGATTTTCTTATGAGGTAAAAATGCCATTAGAGGCAGTGACTGAATTACTGGCAACTTAAAATACGGCTCCTGACAGATACTGCACTGATTTTCACCTAGAAAAGAACATCTCTTGCATAACAGGCATAAGTTTGTATCAGACATAGAACTTCATCAATATTACATTTCCAAAATCTTTAAACTTGCGTAATACCGATATTGTATATCATAACATGGATTTTACGAGTGATATACAGGGTTGTAATACCCTCCAGCAGTCCAAGCAGTTGCTTGCAATCTTTCACAATGTTGTGCAATTGTATAAGTTGTAATTAAGATTAATAATAAGGCACACATTTGAAATATATGTTACGTGGCATTCAGAAAAACCATAATGCCCTGTTTGCCATTTGCCAATAACTAATTGCAGTGGCATAAAATTGGTTAGTATAATGTGTGGTCCGCAGGTAGACGACCAGGACTATTATTGGCCTTCCATAGTGCAATAATACTTTGCACACCACTGAAGTCTCTATGGTTTGCTTGAATAATCAAATAATGTTTTTCGCGATTCTGTGTGTTTACCAAGCCGAAATTTTTCTGAGACATTGCTGTCAAGTTTATACACTAGATGTCCATACTGCTTCGCTGTTGTCTGTGCTTACAGAGACTGAATACGTACTACATTAGATGGTACAAAACATTAAATGCCTAGTATTATTAATACACAATTTGGTGACGAAAGCAGCCGTCGATAACGAATTACACCGTCTCATTTATAGCACTTTTCAGTCATCGTGCACAGATTTCTGGCCCTATCTCATAGGCAACATTAACTAATGAGAACCAGTTGAAAAATTCCTCAGAATTCTATTCATATTTTTCGACCTACTGACCACTCAACTTGCAAATCATCAAATTAATTTTGTTTTTGCTTTTCATTCTATTGTAACACGTGGTTTATGACAGCTTTAGGCAATTTCTTACTGAAATTGAAACAGGAACCAGACGTTATTGTTAACTTAATTTGCTTTAATAAAAGAGGGTCGTTGACGCCTTTGAATCTGTTTGGTTAGTTATCAGCCTACAATATACTTCCTGTACAATGTCGTTTCCATTTAGTTGTTGATAGTGTGATGTGAGTCCATATCAGAAAATTACGAGTAATTTCACGCCACACCGATCAAAGTTTGGTTGAATGCCTACACTATTGGCATAATTTTGTTTGGAAAAATATTTGATTTATTTGTATCAAGTACAATAAAAACTATAACCGCCTGATCACATTCTTTAAGGAACAAATCACATCTTGTGTGTGCAACTTCTGTTTTGTAGAACTGTAGACTAAATGGCAGTGACAGACTGCTGTCTTAATTTCGCTCACACACTCTTTCCTGTACCACATAGCCACCATCTCATAACGTCGTCAGTTTTAGAAAATACATCATTATGAGAGACCTATTTGAGACCTTAGCTTATTACAACCCAAAGCTATTCATCATCAGTCATAGTCACGGATCACGCAGATTATTTCGTTTCGCACTAATAAAATTAAGTAATAATTTTATCTTTTTGTCTCTCTGAGCTGTAATAACTGTTCTGAGAGACAAGCGTTTGGTTACAGACTTGAGAATATGCGATTACTTTGACAGTTTTATCGTAGATCCTTTACCGAAAGGATGACCTACAGACTCCAGAATACGATCTTTTTTAAGTCGGTTTCAATTGGCGTTCTTCTATAATAAATATTTACTTATGGACATTTTAACAATCACTTTATAAATAGTTAAATAATAGATCTGTTTCCAGTACAGTTTCACAGGGCGCGGCACATAAATCTTACGACACGTAAGTGGCAGAAAAATTGCTGCAAACAAAACTGAAGTTGCAGGGTTACAGTACTTAATTTCCACTCGTCAAATGATGTGCTTTTCCAGACTTTATATAGATGAGTCTACAAGACTAATGTAATTGGATTGATAAATACTACTTTATTATGGAAGATGCTGCGTTTGTTTCGACTAATGAGATGCTGCTATTGAGCGAATGGCTTTTAACAGCTTGTTCGTGGACTTTTTACTCTGTAATTCTAGTAGCGAGTGATTCAGGGGCCAAATCATCACACATTACTCATCTATAAAGATATTCCTACTGAAACACATCTTCGTCTAGAGGGAATTACATACGAATGTGATAATTTGCCAATACCCTTTACTACAAACTGATCCTGTAATTGAACGTGTAAACCGGTGCGTATTATAATGACCTCTGAAGAGAAAATCAGACTGTAACCGTGAAATATGCGTTAACTTTTCAGATTAGTGGCCTTTTAGTATGAGTGATTTGGTACTTGGATTTGTTAAAATTTCTAGATGTTGTAGAAAAGTAGGGCACACTTACCAAACGAAAAAATGAGAATGAAAAACTAAGAGAGAATATTTCGGTTCAAATTGGCCGTATGGGAGTGCTGCAATTTTTTTCCTCTGGTGTTGAACCTGTATATCCAAAAAGCAATAAAGGAAATAAAATAAAGAACGATAAGTGAGTTTACAATTTAAGGTCAAATGATGCCAAAGATATGATTCGCTCTTTGAAATAGCTAATCTCTGTGAAAGTGAAGAAGCATTACAGGACCTGTTGAATGGATTGAACAAACTACTGCGCACAGAATGAGAACTGAGAGCAAACCAACAAAAGACAAAAGTATTCAGCCGTAGAAAAAGTAAAGTTGGCGAGAAACTTAACATCGAAGTTGCGCATTATACAGCATACGAAATGAAGGAATTCTGCTCCCTTAGAAGCAATATAACGCATTACCATCGAACCAAAGGAAGACATAAGAAGCAGAATAGCTTAGGCACAGGGCCATAAGAAGTCTACTAATATCAAATATTGTCCTTAATGTAGGAAAGAAATTTCTGAGAACTCCCATCCGGAGCAATGCGCTGGATGGAAGTCAATCGCGAACTGTGGAAAACCGGAAAATAAGAGAAACGATATGTTTGAGATGTGGTGTTCCAGAAGGGTGCTGAAAGTTAAGCGGTGTGAAAGGAAATGAAGAGAGAAAGGTGCAGGATGATAGCATATGTTTTAAGACACCAGGAGAAAATTTTCATGGAACTAAAGGGGCTGTAAGGAGGGAAAAAATTGAAGAGAAAGCAGCGGTTCGAATATATGCAACAAATTGCGGAGTACTACTTTGAGATTAAGAGATTGACGTAGGAGATTAAATGTTGGCGGACCACATCAAAACAGTCAGAAGACTGATGTCAAAAAGAAAAAAAAAACATGAAAGAATTTGGCTACTTTTTACACTTAGAATTACTATCCTATCATTGACCGATATGTATGGTGAGACAATGGGCTTTGAAGCTCTGCACCGAAATCAAGACTCGAAAACTTTAAGAGGGTTCTTTACCGTGTGCAGCTCGTCCCTATATTTTGGCGTCTGCCTGCGAAGCTCGTCGAGAACCCGTGTGTCGTTTGGTCAAGGTTTTCAGTCGGCCGACCAGATTCGTTTACTTGACTAATTACGCTGACAGTCCGCTCGCATCACTGCTGTCGTCCGCCGTAACGATCGGATCTCGGTGACACGGAGCAGTAAACATTCAATAAACACTTTCCGAAACATCTTTTCCATCAGGAAACAGTCAGGTGTACTTTATTTTGTATCACATGTTGTTATTGAGTTTACAGGCACCATTTCGCCTGTATTTACGAACGTTCTTGCCACATCAGGAAGGGAAATAGACAATAATCTGCTACATTTATGCATAACATAAGAATGTCATAGATCGGGCAAAACGTAGATTCCCTACTATTCTGAAGTGCTTGTTCACACAACAGCAATTATATACCGAAATTTTCAATTACAGAATGTAGTATTTTCATTTCTAACTTTTTACGAATTCGAAATATCCCTTACGTAAACGACGTTCCTCTACATAATACTTCGTGCTTGGTGGCCTTTGCACCTATTGCCTAAAAATTGGTATCTGCAGTCTTTTTTTAATTATTGGCTTTAGCTACACAACAGTTTGTTGTATTGACACACTAGTATCGACGAGCTGCCTAATCCATTGGTATGGAATCACACTCACATAAATATACTATGCGATCATTTATTTCCTGTTAAATTCGAACTTTCTATGGACACTCAGTACCGCTATATTAAATTCCATACCGATGACCGAACTAGGATTCGAACCGGCGACGTCCTTCTTTTGAGACAGTGACGATACTCTGAGATCAAAAATGCCACATTTGTTTTACTCTTCTTTCCTTGCAAACATGGTAGGTAGTCTCGAAACGGGCAGAAATTGAAAACTGTTGCCGGTGTTATAACATGGCCAATCTGGAAAGATTATTCTCAACATCCACGCTGGGAGGAGTGACTTGCGCATGCGCGGTCGTCCGCTGCCCCGTGCTCCCACGGACGAAAGTAACCGACCCGCGCATTGGTCGCTAGTAACAACAGCTTACAACTACGCAAGACTCGTAGAGCCACGCCCAGATATGAGAATGTATTCCCACCCCTGTATTTCTGCTGTGTTGTCACCATTGTTTTCCCCGCCGATTCCGTTGTCTTAAATAACAAAGAGGAGAGGTATATGGCCGGAAAGATCTAAGCACATGGAAAGAGTCGGACGTCGGTATCACCGTACACCGCTGCGACTGGGATGATGGGATTGACTGTAGTTCTCAACATAGATCATCTGTCCGGTTACAGAATTACTGCTCGTGTTCTGCACTCAGGATCTGGTCGGTTTCCCGCCTTGTGGCTCTTCTAATTTGCGAGTGAAAGGATCGAGGAGAGAGCACACGACGTGAGAGCGGTCGGGACGCGACTCACCCGCTGCAGCAACAGCTGCGGCCGGTTGTCGAGGGGCGGCGGGGTGTCGGCGGTGCTGGGCCCGGGGGTGGGCGCGGGGGCGGGCGCGGGGGTGGGCCTGGCCAGCATGCTGGCGCCCACGCGCCTCTGCAGGTTGCGCAGCGCGCTCGCCTCCTCGCGCCGGCGGCTGGGCCGCGGGCCGTGCGTGCCGCACCCGGGCGCGAAATTGAACGGCAGGGCCTCGACCCCGCCAGGGGCGGCGGAGGCGGCGGCCGCAGCGGCGGCGGAGGTGGCGGGGGCGGCGGCCGCGGCGGGCGGCGCGGCCACGGCGGCGGACAGCAGCCTGCGGCCGGCCGGCGCGGGTTCCATGGCGTCACTGGCCCAGCATCTCCCGCCGCCACAGCCGCGCATCGATCGGCCGCCGGCGCCAGCGCGCACGCTCCACGCCTCGGCCTCACGCCGGTGCCCGCACGCCACGCCGGCTCCCGGCGCACACGCCTGCCCTTCTCATCCCTCACAATTTGACATATGTCAAACTGCCTACTACGCCAAGACGAATTATTCGTATACGTCTCGAAAACTGTAGACACAGTGCACAGCCATTTTTTCCTTTACGAATGCTCATTTTCCTGAACGATTAAAGCACTCAGTAGTGAAAACGCTCTATAAAAAAGAAGAATGGGATAATTCAGACAATTTTTGATCTATTTGTATGCCGACGGTGTTTGGGAAAGTTACTGGAGACTGATATACACTTAGGCTTTCCGGCAGTCGTTCTTCCCGCGAACCATACGCGACTGGAACAGGAAAGGGAGGTAATGACAGTGGCACGTAAAGTGCCCTCCGCCACACACCGTCGGGTGGCTTGCGGAGTATAAATGTAGATGTAGATGTAGATGTAAGTGACAAAATTAGTGGGATGCCTCTTAATAACGTGTCGAGCCTCCTTCTGCCCGGCGTAATGCAGCAACTCGACGTGACGTGGACTGAACAAGTCGTTGGAGATCCCCTACAGAAATATTGAACCACGCTGCCTCTATAGCCGACCTTAATTCTGAAAGTGTTTCCGGTGCCGAATTTTGTGCACGAACTGACCTCTAGATTATGTCCCGTAATTCTTTGATGGAACTCATGTCGGGCGACTGGGTGGGCCAAATCATTCGCTAGAATTGTCCAGAACAACTGTGGTCCGGTGACATGGCGCATTGTCATCCATAAAAGTTCCATCGTTGTTTGGGAACATAAAGTCTATGAAAGGCTACAAATGGTCTCCAGGCAGCCGAACATAGCCACTACCAGTTAACAATGGGGTCAGTTGGACCACAAGACCTAGTCCATTCCATGTAAACACTGCCCGCGCCATTACGGAGCCACCACCAGTATGCACAGTGCCTTGTTGATAACTTGGGTCCATCGCTTCGTGGGATCCGCGTCACACTCGAACCCTACCAACTAAAATCGGGACTCATCTGACCAGGCCAACTGTCACGAGCCCAGGTGACGGGCGGCAGGTGATTTCGTACTGTTAGCGAATGTATTTGCGTCGATTGTCTGGAGTCAAATTTCGCCGCACTGTTCTACCGTATACGTTCGTTCTACGTCCCACATTGAATTCTGCAGTTAATTCAGGTAGTATTGCATGTCTGTTAGCACTGACAACGCTACGCAAACGCCGCTGTTCTCAGTTGTTAAGTGTATGCCGTCGGCTACTGTGTTTTCCGTGGTGAGAGATAATGCCTGACATGTGGTATTCCCGGCACACTCTTGACACTGTGGATCGCATAATACTGAATCCCTAACGATTTCCGAAACAAAAAGACCTATGCGTCTAGCTCCAACTATCATTACGCGTTCAAAGCCTGTTAATTCCCGTCGTGAGGCCATAATCACTTCGGAAAGCTTTTCACATGAATCACCTGTGTACAAATGACAGCTCCACCAGTGCACTGTCCTCGTATACGCGATACTATCGCCATCTGTATATGTGCAGATTGCTGTCCCGTGACTGTCACCTCAGTGGATAACGGTAATTGATCATTTCAGTTCACGAAATTCGCTGTCAAACGTACAGTTTGGTTTCAGAAGAGGTACAACAGGCCGCGCGGGATTAGCCGAGCGGTCTCGGGCGCTGCAGTCATGGACTGTGCGGCTGGTCCCGGCGGAGGTTCGAGTCGTTCCTCGGGCATGGGTGTGTGTGTTTGTCCTTAGGATAATTTAGGTTAAGTAGTGTGTACGCTTAGAGACTGATGACCTTAGCAGTTAAGTCCCATAAGATTTCACACACAAAAAGGTACAACTGAAAACACTATATGCTCTTTTCTCTGTGAGGCAGTGGACGGATTAAACAATAAGTTGCCAATACTAGGCGTCTCCTTCGATTTCACTAACGAATTTCATTGTGTTGATCATAAAATGTAGGTGCCGAACTTGGACGTTTATGGAATAAGAGAAGTAGCTCACAATTGGCTCCTCTCGTACATTAAAAATAGAAACCAAAAGTCCATTCTCCACAGTAATGAAAAAATGTACGAGGTGTCGTCTGGTTGTGGCATGGTTAATGGGGGTGGGGGAGGGTGTCTCAGCGGTCAGTGCTGCGACCACTACCGTTTCTTCTCTTTCTTAATATACTGGGTGTCTCTCCTGAGAGACGCCAGCCACATTTTTTCTGCTGATTCGACGGATATTTGCAACTTCGTTACTGCATTGTATACATTGAGTGAGCCCAAACAAATACCACTCACAATGTTTTTTGTACATTGCCCAGTGTCGACAGAAAGCGTCAGTTTGTTTCGCATTACAAACAAAATGATTTTTAAAGCTGAATTTTACGTGTCGATTCGATAGAGCGATCCCAAATTAGTCTTGTGCGATATTCGTTTTATCTATTGAACACTACTGGCCATTAAAATTGCTACACCATGAAGATGAACAGTTCGATGACGTTTGCAGCAGCCATGGGTGCGGTTACCTTGACGCTGCATCACAGACAGGAGCGCCTGCGATGTTGTACTCAACGACGAACCTGGGTACACGAATGGCAAAACGTCATTTTCTCGGATGAATCCAGGTTCTGTTTACAGCATCATGATGGTCGCATCCGTGTTTGGCGACATCGCGGTGAACGCACATTGGAAGCGTGTATTCGTCATCGCCATACTGGCGTATCACCCGGCGTGATGGTATGGGGTGCCATTGGTTACACGTCTCGGTCACCTCTTGTTCGCATTGACGGCACTTTCAACAGTGGACATTACATTTCAGATGTGTTACGACCCGTGGCTCTACCCTTCATTCGATCCCTGCGAACCCTACATTTCAGCAGGATAATGCACGACCGCATGTTGCAGATCCTGTACGGGCTTTTCTGGATACAGAAAATGTTCGACTGCTGCCCTGGCCATCACCAACTGAAAACGTCTGGTCAATGGTGGTCGAGCAACTGGCTCATCACAATACGCCAGTCACTACTCTTGATGAACTGTGGTATCGTGTTGAAGCTGCATGGGCCGCTGTACCTGTACACGCCATCCAAGCTCTGTTTGACTCAATGCCCAGGCGTATCAAGGCCGTTATTACGGCGAGAGGTGGTTGTTCTGGGTACTGATTTCTCAGGATTATGCACCCAAACTGCGTGAAAATGTAATCACATGTCAGTACTAGTATAATATATTTGTCCAATGAATACCCGTTTATCATCTGCATTTCTGGTGTAGCAATGTTAATTGCTAGTAGTGTATTAACTGGTACAATAAAACACGAAGAATAAACAGTACTCCAAAGGCCACTGACCATCAGGCTGTTGCACGGCGGTAGCAATCAGCGCGGGCCAGGGTGGTGCTGTCGCTACTGGAGTACAGGTTATTCTTTGTGTTTTATTCTCTCTATTTATACATATCGATAAAACAAATATCACTCTAGACTAATTTGGGCTCGCTCTTTCGAACAGACACGTAAAATTTCGTTTTAAAACAATTTTGTTTGTAACGGGCAACAAGCCGACGCCTTCCATCGGCAACGTGCATCGAATGAAAGACGTGACGAGCAGTATTTGTTTGGGCTGACCCCTGCTACATATTGCAAAAACGAAATGGGAAATATCTGCCGAGACACCAGAGAAAATGCGCCTGATGATTCATAGGGGAGACACAAAAATGGCTCTGAGCACTATGTGACTTAACTTCTGAGGTCATCAGTCCCCTAGAACTTAGAACTACTTAAACCTAACTAACCTAAGGACATCACACACATCCATGCCCGAGGCAATATTCGAACCTGCGACCGTACCGGGGGAGACACACTGTATATAAATAATATACCTTCTAATATGACAGGTTATTCTTAAATATTTCAGTTTGCTAATTACACTAGCTTGGCAGTGAAGGACGTTGAGTACTACATAGGCAACGTATCAAATACTACATTTCAAGCGATAAGTTCATGACTTGTAGAAAATAAATTCATGCTAAATCATAGAAAGGCTCAGTTTTCACAATTTCTAATACACAATTCAACTAAAACTGACATTTTCATTGCACAGTGAAAGGTCTCTGTTGGATTCCTTTCATGTTAATTTCTTAAATATGTTGTCATTTACGGCATAAAGTCCTCTTCTAAATTTACTGTGGTGTTTCTGACTATCTGGGAGGAGACTGAGCAGTGGAACGTGTTACTTTTACACATAAACAAGAACGATCTGTCACACTACTACACTTTAAAACACAGTTTATATGTAATTCATGTCACACAGTCTCATACGGAACGTACATCCGCTTTCTTTTATATACTGTATATGATAAGATACTGTCATCCCCCTTCCCTTCTGTGTGAGAGGATGAATGAGCAAATGTATTTCTAGTTGCATGCTTGAGGGTAGCAGACAAGCCTGTCTGCTAGAGAACAGTAGGACCAACGTCGGAACAGGTAGCTACGCTTTCTAAAAGCAGAGAGGTTTCTATTCTTAGTATGGTCCTGTCCGTCCCTTGTCATGTTGGTATAGGAAGCTGCCTCTCTGGCCACATCCGTTTGTATTTGTGAGTCACCCTCAGGAAGGGACCACGGCAGTCTGTCCGCGGTGAGCGTCTGAAGTGGTAAGATCTCCGGCTAAGCGTGTGTCTGCTAAGTCCGTAGGACAATGGATTTCTTAAGATCAGCCTAACTGAAAATTTAATCACCTTTATTTCAGGTTTAGCTCTAAAATATCTAATGTTATCTTAAATTGAAACGCAGTGTAATTAGAGTGTGAAGTTCAGAATATATTCCGGTAGTTGCTTTGTCACTACTTTGTGAGTAAAGTGGAACCACGTGTTGATCAGTGACTCTAACTAGCATCATCAGACTTCAATGCGAATGTGCGTGAGATTATAACGTCTCGTCTTGACAATATTTTTCAATATAGCAACTTTTCTTTATGTTAAACCCACGTGGGGTGTACTTTGTGAGACCAGTACCACGTGCTTACACAATTGTTTGACCCATCAGGTTAATAGTAAGACGATAGTAACCAGTTTGAGGTTTTCTTTTGTAAATTGCTTTTCGATCTAATTTATTTTAATTATCAAAATTATTGTGGAGTTACACTCTTTGTGTAAACCAAGTTGACCACGTGAAGCATGTGGTGTAATCATCAAAGTAGCCCTCAGCTATTCTTTTCGGGAAGATTTCACAGAGAGTTAGTATGAATTTAGTATACCAGTGTGTTGTAATTACATGACAGACAGGATTGCGCTACGAACGTAACTTCTTTGGGTGAAAATTGAATCGGTTGGTTGTGGTTAATTTCCTCTTGCATATGTTTCAACGTTCTTCGTGTGTTATTTTCTGAATGCAGTGTTGTATCCAGTCTCCCTATCTTGGCTCCATATTTGATGTGTTCCAAAAGATTACAATCTCACATTTTCACAATCCTAAATAAGGCACCAGTTTAGTTATGAATCAAGTTTGATATGCTGAAATTTTAACGGAACAATGATCAATGTTAAAATAAATTTCCAAATATAAACTGATTTATTTCTTTTTATTTAAATTCTCTTATATATATATATATATATATATATATATATATATATATATATATATATATATATATATATATATATATACAGGGTAATTCAAAAAGAATACCACAACTTTAAAAATGTGTATTTAATGAAAGAAACATAATATAACCTTCTGTTATACATCATTACAAAGAGTATTTAAAAACGTTTTTTTCACTCAAAAACAAGTTCAGAGATGTTCAATATGGCCCCCTCCAGACACTCGAGCAATATCAACCCGATACTCCAACTCATTCCACACTCTCTGTAGCATATCAGGCGTAACAGTTTGGATAGCTGCTGTTATTTCTCGTTTCAAATCATCAATGGTGGCTGGGAGAGGTGGCCGAAACACCATATCCTTAACATACCCCCATGAGAAAAAATCGCAGGGGGTATAAGATCAGGGCTTCTTGGAGGCCAGTGATGAAGTGCTCTGTCACGGGCTGCCTGGCGGCCGATCCATCGCCTCGGGTAGTTGACGTTCAGGTAGTTACGGACAGATAAGTGCCAATGTGATGGCGCTCCATCCTGCTGAAATATGAATTGTTGTGCTTCTTGTTCGAGCTGAGGGAACAGCCAATTCTCTAACATCTCCAGATACTGTAGTCCAGTTACAGTAGCACCTTCGAAGAAAAAGGGACCAAAAACTTTATTGGCTGAAATGGCACAGAAAACGTTCACCTTAGGCGAGTCACGTTCATACTGAGTTGTTTCCCGCGGATTCTCAGTGCCCCATATACAGACATTGTGACGGTTGACTTTCCCGTTAGTGTGGAAAGTTTCTTCATCGCTAAACACAATCTTTGAAATGAAAGATTCATCTGTTTCCATTTGAGCAAGGATAAAATCACAGAAATCGATTCTTTTAATCTTATCAGCTGCAGACAGTGCTTGAACCAATTTCAGACGATAAGGTTTCATAACTAACCTTTTTCGTAGGACTCTCCATACAGTTGATTGTGGAATTTGCAGCTCTCTGCTAGCTCTGCGAGTCGATTTTCCTGGGCTGCGAACAAATGCTTGCTGGATGCGTGCTACATTTTCATCACTCGTTCTCGGTCGTCCAGAACTTTTCCCTTTGCACAAACACCCATCCTCTGTAAACTGTTTATACCAACGTTTAATACACCACCTATCAGGAGGTTTAACACCATACTTCGTTCGAAATGCACGCTGAACAACTGTCGTCGATTCACTTCTGCTGTACTCAATAACACAAAAAGCTTTCTGTTGAGCGGTCGCCGTCTTAGCATCAACTGACGCTGACGCCTAGTCAACAGCGCCTCAAGCGAACAAATGTACAACTAAATGAAACTTTATAGCTCCCTTAATTCGCCGACAGATAGTGCTTAGCTCTGCCTTTTGTCGTTGCAGAGTTTTAAATTCCTAAAGTTGAGGTATTCTTTTTGAATCACCCTGTATATATCACCGGTTGCCGTATGACTATTAAAAGGTTATAATTAATGTTAGTCTGGTTGGGAATTTGGTAAGCTAGACCGGATACCTGGTGAAACAGTTCCGCAGTAATGCAAGGTTAACTTCCCCACATAGCTCACAGCTTTTAACCCACTTTTATGGTCTTGAATATCAGCACCGCTTTCATAGCAAATTAAAGCAACAACATTACAACAGATAGGCATATAATTAGTAAGTCTGAACAATTCCAAGTTCTAGGTGTTCAGATAGAGAGTAAACTGTCACTGAAAGCCCAAGTTCAGTATCTTGTTCAGAAACTGAAAGCTGTTATACTTACCAAGAAATGTATCTGCAATAAGTGATATTCCAACACTAAAAGTAATCTACTTTGCTTATTTTCATTCGAATATGCCTTGTGGCATTATACAGGGATTATGACACTGCCATCGCAATATACGTAGGTTGTTACAAAAAGGTACGGCCAAACTTTCAGGAAACATTCCTCACACACAAATAAAGAAAAGATGTTATGTGGACATGTGTCCGGAAACGCTTAATTTCCATGTTAGAGCTCATTTTAGTTTCGTCAGTATGTACTGTACTTCCGCGATTCACCGCCAGTTGGCCCAATTGAAGGAAGGTAATGTTGACTTCGGTGCTTGTGTTGACATGCGACTCATTGCTCTCCAGTACTAGCATCAAGCACATCAGTACGTAGCACCAACAGGTTAGTGTTCATCACGAACGTGGTTTTGCAGTCAGTGCAATGTTTACAAATGCGGAGTTGGCAGATGCCCATTTGATGTATGGATTAGCATGGGGCAATAGCCGTGGCGCGGTACGTTTGTATCGAGACAGATTTCCAGAACGAAGGTGTCCCGACAGCAAGACGTTCGAAGCAATTGATCGGCGTCTTATGGAGCACGGAACATTCCAGCCTATGACTCGCTACTGGGGAAGACCTAGAACGACGAGGACACCTGCAATGGACGAGGTAATTCTTCGTGCAGTTGACGATAACCCTAATGTCAGCGTCAGAGAAGTTGCTGCTGTACAAGGTAACGTTGACAACGTCACTGTATGGAGAGTGCTACGGGAGAACCAGTTGTTTCCGTAACATGTACAGCGTGTGCAGGCACTATCAGCAGCTGATTGGCCTCCACGGGTACACTTCTGCGAATGGTTCATCCAACAATGTGTCAATCCTCATTTCAGTGCAAATGTTCTCTTTACGGATGAGGCTTCATTCCAACGTGATCAAATTGTAAATTTTCACAATCAACATGTGTGGGCTGACGAGAATCCACACGCAATTGTGCAATCACGTCATCAACACAGATTTTCTGTGAACGTTTGGGCAGGCATTGTTGCTGATGTCTTGATTGGGGCCCATGTTCTTCCACCTACGCTCAATGGAGGACGTTATCATGATTTCATATGGGATACTCTACCTGTGCTGCTAGAACATGTGCCTTTACAAGTACGACACAACATGTGGTTCATTCACGATGGAGCTCCTGCACACTTCAGTCGAAGTGTTCGTACGCTTCTCAACAACAGATTCGGTGACCGATGGATTGGTAGAGGCGGACCAATTCCATGGCCTCCACGCTCTCCTGACCTCAACCCTCTTGACTTTCATTTATGAGGGCATTTGAAAGCTCTTGTCTACGCAACCCCGGTACCAAATCTAGAGACTCTTCGTGCTCGTATTGTGGACGGCTGTGATACAATACGCCATTCTCGAAAGCTGCATCAGCGCATCAGGGATTCCATGCGACGGAGGGTGGATGCATGTATCCTCGCTAACGGAGGACATTTTGAACATTTCCTGTAACAAAGTGTTTGAAGTCACGCTGGTACGTTCTGTTGCTGTGTGTTTCCATTCCATGATTAATGTGATTTGAAGAGAAATAATAAAATGAATAAAATGAGCTCTAACATGGAAAGTAAGCGTTTCCGGACACATGTCCACATAACATATTTTCTTTCTTTGTGTGTGAGGAATGTTTCCTGAAAGTTTGGCGGTACCTTTTTGTAACACCCTGGAAATGGAAAAAAGAACACATTGACACCGGTGTGTCAGACCCACCATACTTGCTCCGGACACTGCGAGAGGGCTGTACAAGCAATGATCACACGCACGGCACAGCGGACACACCAGGAACCGCGGTGTTGGCCGTCGAATGGCGCTAGCTGCGCAGCATTTGTGCACCGCCGCCGTCAGTGTCAGCCAGTTTGCCGTGGCATACGGAGCTCCATCGCAGTCTTTAACACTGGTAGCATGCCGCGACAGCGTGGACGTGAACCGTATGTGCAGTTGACGGACTTTGAGCGAGGGCGTATAGTGGGCATGCGGGAGGCCGGGTGGACGTACCGCCGAATTGCTCAACACGTGGGGCGTGAGGTCTCCACAGTACATCGATGTTGTCGCCAGTGGTCGGCGGAAGGTGCACGTGCCCGTCGACCTGGGACCGGACCGCAGCGACGCACGGATGCACGCCAAGACCGTAGGATCCTACGCAGTGCCGTAGGGGACCGCACCGCCACTTCCCAGCAAATTAGGGACACTGTTGCTCCTGGGGTATCGGCGAGGACCATTCGCAACCGTCTCCATGAAGCTGGGCTACGGTCCCGCACACCGTTAGGCCGTCTTCCGCTCACGCCCCAACATCGTGCAGCCCGCCTCCAGTGGTGTCGCGACAGGCGTGAATGGAGGGACGAATGGAGACCTGTCGTCTTCGGCGATGAGAGTCGCTTCTGCCTTGGTGCCAATGATGGTCGTATGCGTGTTTGGCGCCGTGCAGGTGAGCGCCACAATCAGGACTGCATACGACCGAGGCACACAGGGCCAACACCCGGCATCATGGTGTGGGGAGCGATCTCCTACACTGGCCGTACACCACTGGTGATCGTCGAGGGGACACTGAATAGTGCACGGTACATCCAAACCGTCATCGAACCCATCGTTCTACCATTCCTAGACCGGCAAGGGAACTTGCTGTTCCAACAGGACAATGCACGTCCACATGTATTCCGTGCCACCCAACGTGCTCTAGAAGGTGTAAGTCAACTACCCTGGCCAGCAAGATCTCCGGATCTGTCCCCCATTGAGCATGTTTGGGACTGGATGAAGCGTCGTCTCACACGGTCTGCACGTCCAGCACGAACGCTGGTCCAACTGAGGCGCCAGGTGGAAATGGCATGGCAAGCCGTTCCACAGGACTACATCCAGCATCTCTACGATCGTCTCCATGGGAGAATAGCAGCCTGCATTGCTGCGAAAGGTGGATATACACTGTACTAGTGCCGACATTGTGCATGCTATGTTGCCTGTGTCTATGTGCCTGTGGTTCTGTCAGTGTGATCATGTGATGTATCTGACCCCAGGAATGTGTCAATAAAGTTTCCCCTTCCTGGGACAATGAATTCACGGTGTTCTTATTTCAATTTCCAGGAGTGTATATATATCGTTTGTTACTATCAATGTGAGCTTATTCGAGGAATTAGCAGGGTTCATTCAGTTAGCATTTGGATAGCACCTCCTTCACCACACGAACAACGAAAATGTAATAAGCCATGAACTTTTCTCCGTATATCACTTTCTGCGGCGGCGGCGGTGGTGAGAGGGTGAGGGCGGGGGAGCGGGGGGTTGTCAGCGAGAGAAAGTTTCGTGAAGGTTTGAAAGTATGTGTAAAGATTGTTGGAAGCTACTAAGTGCTCTCATTCTCAAGTACTGGGTGAACATAGCCTGGGTAATTCGCGCCGTGACTTGTGCTGCGCCAAGACATAGACACAGTTTCTAACTGTAATACTTGGCTTATTGTGTTAAACCTTCAACAAAAGATTATAGCACTTAATGAGTAGACTAGGACAGTATTTCAAACTTTATAACTCGGTCGATAATTGTATGAAATATTGAAATTCAAACTTTTGCTACCATACTCCTAGGAGCCGTTAGACGGTCAACCTGCAACTGGGACAGTGATCATGATTGGCTGTTTAGTAATATGGATATGATAGGCTCGAGGAATATTTAACTAACAAAATGCAAACGTTGTATATGACGGCGAATATCTCACAGAAACGTAATAATATAGGGCGTCCTCCAAGAAAACAAAATGGAAACTCTAATGTTCTCAAATAAATAAACGATTTATCAGGCAGGATTAGCAGCACAATAACGTTGTTCGCCGATGATGATGCTCTGTATAGGAAACTATCGTCGCTGGACGATCATACGAAATTACAGACGGAATAGGACACATTCTTCAGTCAGTGTAATGAAGAGCAGCTCTCATTTTACATATAAATAAACGTAAGATAATTACAATAACAAAGAGAAATAACCAGACAGTCTCTGATTACAACATCAGTAGCGAACATCTTGAGCAAATCACATTGTACAAGAATTTCAGGGTAACACTAAGAAGCGACATGAAATGCAACGATCTACATCTACATATATACTCAGCTAGCCACCAAGCGGTGTGTGGCGGAGGGCACTATTCGCGCCAGTCGCCAGTCATATCCCCCCCCCCCCCTCTGTTCCACTCGCGGATCGCGCGAGGGAAGAACGACTGTCTGAATGCCTCAGTACGAGCTCTAATTTCCTTTATCTTTGAATGGTGATCATTGCACGATATGATAGTTGGTGGTAATAATATATGCTCTACATCCTCGGCGAAGATCGGATTTTGGAATGTAGTGAGCAGCCCCTTCCGTTTAGCGCGTATCTGCAAGTGTGTCCCACATCAAACCTTCTATGATATTTGTAACGCTCTCGCGATGGCTAAATGTACCAGTCACGAATCTTGCACCTCTTCTTTGGACCTTCTCAATCTCTTGAATCAGACCCAGCTGGCAAGGGTCCCATACAGACGAACAATACTCTAAGACTGGACGAACTAAAGTATTGTAAGCAATTTCTTTGTTGAAGGACTGCGTTGCTTCATGATTCTACCAATAAACCGCAATCTAGAGTTCGCCATACCCGTTAATTGTGTAATCTGATCATTCCATTTGAGATCATTTCAAATAGTCACACCCAGATACTTAACGGATGTTACCGCTTCCAAAGACTGGGCATTTATTTTGTACTCGTACGTTAATGGAGATTTTCGCTTTGTTGTACGCAGTAGGTTACACTTCCTAATATTGAGAGATAACTGCCAGTCATTACACCACGCATATATTTTCTGCAAATCCTCATTGGTTTGTTCCCAACTTTCGTGTGATACTACTTTCCTGTAGACTACAGCATCATAGGCAAACACTAACGCCGCTGTGATTACCATCAACCAAACCGTTTATGTAAATCGTAAAAAGCAGCGGACCTATTACGCTGCCCTGGGGCACACCTGATGTTACGCTTGTTTCTGTTGAAGTCTCCCCATTCAGCATGACATACTGCTCTCTGTCTGTTAGAAAACTTTCTATCCAACTGCATATGTCATCGGATGGACCGTAAGCGCGCTCTTTTTGAAGCAAGCGACAGCGCGTAACAGAGTCGAACGCCTTTCGAAAGTCGAGGAATATGGCATCAACGTGGGAGCCGGTATCTAGAGCCTGTTGTATATCATGCACAAAGAGGGCCAGCTGTGTCTCGCATGACCGCTGTTTACTAAAACCGTACTGGTTTCTGCAGATGAGCTTCTCAGAGTCCAGAAAGGTCATTATGTCTGAACTCAAAATATGTTCCATGATTCTACAACAAATCGAAGTCAGTGAAATTGGCCGGTAATTATGTAAAACCAATAGTAGGAAAGGTGGATGGAGCACTGAAATTTTGCTGGAAGAGTTCTGGAGAAATGCAGTGCCTCTGCAGGGTTCCTCAAGTATTCTAGGATTGGTCACGCAATCTGAGGATTATCGGCTCTGTAAAGTGGGATAGATCGTAATCTGTGTTATGGTGCATCCACAAGTGCTTCGGAGCACACTGTTCGTCGTACATTGTTGAAAATTGACCTCCACAGCACACCACCCCTACGTGTTCACATGTGGCCCAACGACATCGTCAAATACGATTGCAGTGGGCACAGGACCATCAGGATTCGATCGTCAGTCAGTTGAAACGTGTCGGCTCTTCGGGTGAGTCACATTTTGCCTACGCTACGTCGATGGTCTTCTCCGCAAACGCCGTCATCGAGGTGAACGCAGCTCAAAACGTGTAGCGCGCCACGGACGCAGGCTGGTGGGAGCACTGTTATGCTGTGGGAGACGTTTTCCTGCGGTCGCATGGGACCTGTGGTGGTAATCGGAGGCACACTGACAGCTGTGAATCACCCGCATCCCTTCATGCTTGATGTCTTCCCCGACGGCCATGTCATCTTTCAGCAGTACAATTGTCCGTGTCTAGGAACCAGGACCGTGCTGCAGTGGTTTGAGGAGCATCATAGTGAACTCATGTTGATGTCTTGGCGACCAAATGCGCCTGATGTAAATCCTATGGAACCCATCTGGGTCACCATCAGGCCCGCCTATACAAATCAGCAGTCCGTTATTTACGCGAATTACGTGACCTGTGCGTAGACAGTGCCACAAACCTACCAACAAACTGTCGGATCCCTGATCGCAGAATCACTGATGTATTTCGTTCCAAAAATGGACAAACAAGCTATTAAGCAGGTAGTCACAATGGTTTAGCTCATCAGCGTGTGGACGTAACACTTACAAAGTGTCAATATTAAAAGGTCGTGTTAATAAATTTTTTTTTCACAGATCGGATTATCATTGCAGCATTAGCGTGTTTGTACCCCCACCCCCGGCTTCCTTATAGGCTACATACGTGTGGGGAATGAATACTTATACATTCTTTAATTAGGATTAAATAGTTAATGTTTATTTTTGCCATCTCTAAGGAAGTAATTTAGCGATACCTTTATAGTCCCGACAAGCGCAGCATCTACGAAGAGATCCTCTGCATTCCTCCGTGAACGTCTTTTGTGAGTTTTGTAAGCAGATTTTTGCAAGATATGTCAGGCTATATTCCTCTGATCCTCTCAGTAAGTAGATCTTTTTTCAGATATTTCACGCTGTATTTCTCTGAACTTGAGAGATGATGCATGTACATCTACATCTACAACAGTGCGCTGCATCCACCGTATGGTGTATGGCGGAGGTTACGTACAATAGACCCCCTTCCCATTCTATTCGCTGGCGGTGCCGATACTAGCCACAGTATAAATCCAAATTGCTTTAATTATACGGCTATGGTCATTTCTGCGGGTGTACAGGGTGAATATTAATAAAACCGAGCCGCGCGGGATTAGCCGAGCGGTCTCGGGCGCTGCAGTCATGGACTGGGTGGTTGGTCCCGGCGGAGGTTCGAGTCCTCCCTCGGGCATGGGTGTGTGTGTTTGTCCTTACGATAATTTAGGTTAAGTAGTGTGTGAGCTTATGGACTGATGACCTTAGCAGCTAAGTCCCATAAGATTTCACAAACATTTGAACATTTGATTAAAACCTACAAACTGCACGGGCCAGCCCGCATCTCGTGGTCGTGCGGTAGCGTTCTCGCTTCCCACGCCGGGGTTCCCGGGTTCGATTCCCGGCGGGGTCAGGGATTTTCTCTGCCTCGTGATGGCTGGGTGTTGTGTGCTGTCCTTAGGTTAGTTAGGTTTAAGTAGTTCTAAGTTCTAGGGGACTTATGACCACAGCAGTTGAGTCCCATAGTACTCAGAGCCATTTGAACCATTTGAAACTGCACGGGCCGATTTATGACTGAAAATGGAGGACAAAAGGTCCCATGAACATGTGTCCGGAAATGAATTTTTGGCCACGATAGATGGCGCTGACGATTGAAAGTTCCCCTGACCACGTACCGCGTGTTCCTCGGTAGTTGCAGGCTGTGTGACTGAGGCAACGCGGAGTACTTAAAAGAGCCGGTGTTCATGTCGGGAACAAGCCGGAATGGTGTTTGTGTACGGTAACGCAGAAGGAAACGGTCGAGAGGCAGCACGGCTTACCAATACAAGAACCCTAACAGTCATCACCCGCATCACACAAAATTTCAAGCCCGTTTTGGGCGTTTGTATGATCATGGGTCCTTTCAGACAGATGAACGTGCAGGGAGGTGGCGGACTCGTGCATACACCAGATTTGGAATACCAGGTTCTAAATATCCCGTAGACCGTTTCCCAGTACCTATTGTACAACATTACGGGTACAGAACGATTTTCATGTAAAAATGATATTTGAAACTTTTAGTAAAATATACACAATATTTAAATATTTTAGTTAGTAAAAATACCAAAATATAACAGTTGTAATTAATATTTTGTTATTCGAAGAATGGAATGTCAATTACAAAAAAAAAAAAAAAAAATGGCTCTGACCACTATGGGACTTAACATCTGAGGTCAACAGTCCCCTAGAACTTAGAACTACTTAGACCTAACTAACCTAAGGACATCACACACATCCATGCCTGAGGCAGGATTCGAACCTGCGGCCGTAGCGGTCGCGGTTCCAGACTGAAGCGACTAGATCCGCTCGGCCACACCGGCCGACTGTCAATTACACAACCATCCAAAGAGTATACAAAACAAAGCGGCAAACTGTAATTATTACTAGTATTATCTTTGTAATGCAATATAACGAAAATGTTCAATACACACTCCTGGAAATTGAAATAAGAACACCGTGAATTCATTGTCCCAGGAAGGGGAAACTTTATTGACACATTCCTGGGGTCAGATACATCACATGATCACACTGACAGAACCACAGGCACATAGACACAGGCAACAGAGCATGCACAATGTCGGCACTAGTACAGTGTATATCCACCTTTCGCAGCAATGCAGGCTGCTATGGAGACGATCGTAGAGATGCTGGATGTAGTCCTGTGGAACGGCTTGCCATGCCATTTCCACCTGGCGCCTCAGTTGGACCAGCGTTCGTGCTGGACGTGCAGACCGCGTGAGACGACGCTTCATCCAGTCCCAAACATGCTCAATGGGGGACAGATCCGGAGATCTTGCTGGCCAGGGTAGTTGACTTACACCTTCTAGAGCACGTTGGGTGGCACGGGATACATGCGGACGTGCATTGTCCTGTTGGAACAGCAAGTTCCCTTGCCGGTCTAGGAATGGTAGAACGATGGGTTCGATGACGGTTTGGATGTACCGTGCACTATTCAGTGTCCCCTCGACGATCACCAGTGGTGTACGGCCAGTGTAGGAGATCGCTCCCCACACCATGATGCCGGGTGTTGGCCCTGTGTGCCTCGGTCGTATGCAGTCCTGATTGTGGCGCTCACCTGCACGGCGCCAAACACGCATACGACCATCATTGGCACCAAAGCAGAAGCGACTCTCATCGCTGAAGACGACACGTCTCCATTCGTCCCTCCATTCACGCCTGTCGCGACACCACTGGAGGCGGGCTGCACGATGTTGGGGCGTGAGCGGAAGACGGCCTAACGGTGTGCGGGATCGTAGGCCAGCTTCATGGAGACGGTTGCGAATGGTCCTCGCCGATACCCCAGGAGCAACAGTGTCCCTAATTTGCTGGGAAGTGGCGGCGCGGTCCCGTACGGTACTGCGTAGGATCCTACGGTCTTGGCGTGCATCCGTGCGTCGCTGCGGTCCGGTCCCAGGTCGACGGGCACGTGCACCTTCCGCCGACCACTGGCGACAACATCGATGTACTGTGGAGACCTCACGCCCCACGTGTTGAGCAATTCGGCGGTACGTCCACCCGGCCTCCCGCATGCCCACTATACGCCCTCGCTCAAAGTCCGTCAACTGCACATACGGTTCACGACCACGCTGTCGCGGCATGCTACCAGTGTTAAAGACTGCGATGGAGCCCCGTATGCCACGGCAAACTGGCTGACACTGACGGCGGCGGTGCACAAATGCTGCGCAGCTAGCGCCATTCGACGGCCAACACCGCGGTTCCTGGTGTGTCCGCTGTGCCATGCGTGTGATCATTGCTTGTACAGCCCTCTCGCAGTGTCCGGAGCAAGTATGGTGGGTCTGACACACCGGTGTCAATGTGTTCTTTTTTCCATTTCCAGGAGTGTATTTTTTGGTTTTTTGGTTTAAATTGTTCATTTAACGTGGACCTTTACGATCTTTACCAAATGTCGGCAGGTGAATTTGTTATTGTCACCATGTTTTTGATATCGTGTACAAGTATTTGTCCAATATAAAATTTATTGAAATCGTTGCCCTATATTTTATATGTGCCTGATTGGGTTTGTGGGTTATCGGGTCAGATTTATGTCTTTTTAGAATAAAATATTAGTTACAAAAGTTATGTTTTGACGTTTTGACATTTTTATAATATATATTTAACACCTGCTGTAGACAAAAATTGGGAAGTATCGAGTGTATTTTACTACACCTTTAATATATCTTTTTTCTATAAAAATTGTCCAGTATCCTTAGTGTACAGCAGGTACTGGAAAAATGGTCTCTAGCCGAAACCAGTCGCACAATGAAAAATAAATCATACAGCTACTTCACGTGTTGCAGTATGTCATTTATACTCTCTTTATTGCTGTTGTGTTATTCACTCCCAAGACTGATTTGATGCAGCTCCCAACGCTAGTCTACCCTGCGCAAGCCTCTTCATTTCTGCACAATTACTGCAACTTACATCCACTTGAATTTGCTAATTATAGTCAAACCTTGGTCTCCCTCTACACTTTATACCCCTCATACTTCCCTCTGTTACTAAACTTACTACTTCTTGATGTGTTTGTATGTGTCTTATCAACTGATATCTTTTTTTCTCAAGTTGTATCACACATTTTCTTTCTCCCCAATTCGATTCAGCACCGCTTCCTTAGTTATCTGATGCAATCATCTAATCTTCAGCATTCTTCTGTAGCACCTCATTTGAAACGATTCTAATATTTTGCAGTCTGTACTGTTTATCGTCCACAAAACTGGCTCTGAGCACTATGCGACTTAACTTCTGAGGTCATCAGTCGCCTAGAACTTAGAACTAACTAACCTAAGGACATCACACACATCCATGCCCGAGGCAGGATCCGAACCTGCGACCGTAGCGGTCGCTCGGTTCCAGACTGTAGCGCCCAGAACCGTACGGCCACTCCTATCTTCCACATTTCAGTTCTGTAGATGGCTGCAACTCCAGAGAAGCGCTTTGAGGAAAGACTTCTTGACACTGATATTGTAATTATTATTATTATTATTTGTGAATAAGCCGGTTGGGACTACACAGAGCACTTAACAGGTGGGCATTAGCATTCTCTTGTGTGCATATTTCTTTCATCCTTTTCCTGTGGGGTTTCTTTCTCTCTCCACACAACGTTGCTCCTGACTTCTTCATTGATTTTTCCTCTTGGGGCACCTGCCATTTTTGAAATTTTGAGCTGAAGATTTCGGGGCTTTGGACATCTTATGGAGTAATTCTTGCCAATTTGAGATCAGTTTTGAGCGCGTCAACCGATTTCATCGTGTCCGTTTTGGCTTTACTCCTACTGTCAAAAAAATCGACTATTTCTTTTCAAGTCTGTCTGGGTTCATTTTCTTAATGTCTCCATAGAACCTTAACCCACATTTTCTAATGTCACTGTGGATAATTGTGTATTGTTTCATTTCCTGATTGCTTGCGAGTCGATATTGTTTGTCTACAAATTTCAAGCCTAGAATTTTTTGCGTTACTTTACCTCAGTGTTTTGAAACCCGTTCAAAACAAGTGTTTCCGATCCATAGAGGCATTCTGGTTTAATTACTGTGTTGTAATGCCTTAGTTTTGTGTTCTTTGAATACATTTCTTGTTTCAGATATTTTGTGTAAGTCGGTAAGCAGTTTCCATTTTTAGCATTCCTTTACTTTTGTTTCGATTCCATTGTCCGGAATGGTTTCAGCAAGATATTAAAATCGTGGATCTCGTTTAGTTTTGCCACTTTCGTCTTCAAGAATTTTGGTGCTTCTTTGTCAAAGGTCATGTACTCAGTCTTTTCAAAACGTACCTGAAGACCGCAGCTTCTTTGAAGAATTCTGTCTGACTTTGAGCTGATGAAATATCGCCAATTAATATCGCTAAATCGTCCGCAAATGCTAGGAAATTTATGGATAACTTCCCTCTACCTAAAGCAACTGGTTGGTTAATTTTGGGGATAGATTGATTTTTGTGCCATTCTTGTATCACTTTCTCAAGAGCACAATTGGAAACTAACGGAGGCAGCCCATCGCCTTTCGAAAACACCTGAGAGTTTCCCCATAAATATACCGTAGACTTTGTATCTCTCAGTGTCTGTTTTATGACTGCAAGTGTTTTCAGACCTAGACTTTGTTTTTTTAATACTTGGAAGAGTGATTCGCAGTGAAGTGAGTCATGGGCTATTTTGAATTCAACAGAAGTGTTCACGCTAAATTTTGGCTACAAATTCTCTGATGTCTAAGGATTAGGTATAACTTCGACTGCTTTCACAAGTCCCTTCACAGAATTGGGCATGTGTTGAGGATTTTCTCTATAGATTCGAAAATCTTTAACTAGTGACGCACACGTGCTTTCACGTAATTTAAAATCAACCTTATTATACAAGCGAGAAATTGACATGTCACCATAAAACACACATTCATAAGCATCTGAAGGCCATGTATCTGAATTTAATACGGCTACACCCGAAAAGAAATCCAGGTCCTCAAAGCGGTTTTTTATATTGTCTACCAAAGACTGAAAAAATTTGTTCCGAAATGTCTGAAATCTGTTATATTCATCACAAGATGGTTCTTTAATTAATACCCCTTTGAATGTGCGCTTTTCCTCCAACTCTTGTACTATCATCCTAATTCGTGGAAAGGCATTTGTTTTCAATGTTTCAAGAGTTTTTATAGCCACGTCAATTTGCTGTTTTGTTTAAAGACTGAACAATTTCTGTTCTGCATAAAGAATGATAATACTTGTAGAACTTCTAGGGCCTCATAAAGCATAACTCATTCCATTTCAAGCAACCACTTTGTGAGATGTTTTAGTAAACCTTCAAATTTAGATCGCTCCTGAGTTGATCAGGAACCATCATGTCTCAGTTTTTCAAAAAGATGGACAAGAGAACTGTGACTTTCAAGAAAAGCTCGAACAGCATTACATGAGGAAGCAACCCAACGTACGCGAACGTGAAAACACAGAATATAAGGAATCTAAAAAAACCTGTATATGGTATACAACTACTACATCATTCATAACATTTTGGACAGCTAATTCCATTTTGTGGTTCATACAATGAACGACAGTTAAATCCTTATGTAAATGACTACGCTGTAGAGCGGCTACGCCTTTGTAAGCAGCAAGCATTGTTGAGGCACCATCTGTTGCGATACCTACAAGGTGTACTAAAACGTCATTTGTAATGCCATACTTTTCAAGAGCTACTAACAGTGTGCTGAAAATGCATTCTCCTGTCCCACTTTCTAATTCAATAATGTCAAAAAAATAATTGCAAGGAACTCCCTCAAAGGACAAACGTAAATGTATTATTAAAAAAGTTTTATTGGAAACCGTTGTACTATCGCCCATCATGATACTAAAGTTTGTACCCGATTCTGCAAGGAAGTGAGCAAGATTCTTTTTCATTTCTTCTCCTACAAATAAAATGATATTTCGGCATGCATGGTCAGAATGAAGCATATTATCGACTCATAAACCATTAAGCTTTTGTAGTTCGATTACTGCAGGATGATGATTGAGTTGAGTGCGTCCGGACCTGTAAGAAATACAGAATTTCAGGATGTCATTCAAACAAAGCAAAATTTCTGATTTCCTTAAGAGCAGTGCATTACCTGATACGTGTACAAACTCTGACAGTCAGGATACTAACAGTGGTGCTAAAAGAGTTAAATTTCTGTGATAATGATAATTTCTGTTTAGCTATTACATATGCAGATCTGAACAACCAAGCAGCTGCGATTACTTTTTCTTGATGCTGCTTTACCCACAACTTTTCACTTTCACTCACACATTTTTCTAAACTTTTCTTTTTTTTATACTCGAGATTTTTACGCACTTCATGTGTGATTTGCACTTTGCATGATCCCCGATTTTACCATTTAGTTTTTTGGTATTATTAGCAGAAACACCAGCTAAAAACGCGTTATCAATACGCACACGTTCACTGCTTTCCACCTTACGTTCACGAACTTGTGAACACACTGTGCATATTACTAAGTTTTTTTTAATTTACGGACAGCCACGGCTTAGTCTTTTGCCTGTTTTGAAAACGTAATAAGGCAACACAATTTCCTACTATAATCTCAAGAGTACTGTTACTCCCATTCCTACCTTGAGAAGTGTCACAATTTTCAGTCACCAGAGATTCAGTGTCTTCCCCTGTATCAGCACCATCATTACCGTTTTCTTTTTTACATTCACTGTCTATTTTAACTCTTTTAGCACCACTGTTAGTATCCTGACTGTCAGAGTTTGTACACGTACCAGGTAATGCACTGCTCTTAAGGAAATCAGAAATTTTGCTTTGTTTGAATGAGATACTGAAATTCCGTAGTTCTTACAGGCCCGGACGCACGCAACACACTAATGAAGCTACTGAAGCGGGAAGGTGTGAAGATCGCCGTGTGTTTGGCGGACGCGAGGCAACGAACACACGGCACCAATTAATTTGGAGTACGCTATGCTGGGGAGCCTGTGTTAAGCTCCACCCACATGGTTCGCGGCTAGTGAAGTCAGACTGTCCGATTCCGTCTGACCACTACTGTTGCTCACTTCGCGCTACTTTGTGCTTTCGTCCCAGGCGCGTTAGTCTGCGCCATACCGTTGCCAAAAGGTGGCCGACCAGTAAATGTTCGCACAGGTATCGGGTCACCACCCTGTGTCAGGGCCCGGGTGGGAATTTCAGCCCCCAGCTAACCCAACTCTGCGGTACGGCTGCTGCGGTATGACTGCCACACTACTTCCCTCGCAAGCTCGCATGTAAACGGATGACGCACCTTAGACGAAAGCAACAATGACAACATGATAATTATGATTTAGTTCTAAATGTTTTGAAATGCTTAACTACTACATAACACTTTTTCAAAATTAATAAGCAAACATATTAATAGTATTAATAGTAAGACTGTATTAAAAACTTTCATTTTTTAAATTATGTGCAAAGTTTTACTCCAGTGCGTGGGAAATAAACATCCCAGGTTGGGATGCATAAACTAAAACCAGAGGAGGGGATGGTCTGATCCAGAGGGGGGGAAATCCCCCCCATCCCCCCCTGCAAATCGCACACTGATTAGGAGTGATTTAAAATGGAATGACCATATAAAATTAATCGTCGGTAAAGCAGATAACAGACTGAGATTTATTGGAAGAATCCTAAGGAAATGCAATCCGAAAACAAAGGAAGTAGGTTACAGCACACTTGTTCGCCCACTGCTTGAACACTGCTCACCAGTGTAGGATCCGTACCAGATAGGGTTGATAGAAGAGATAGAGAAGATTCAACGGAGAGCAGCGTGCTTCGTTACAGGATCATTTAGTAAATCTTTCTTTCCACGAACAATACGAGACTGTAATAGAAGGGAGAACCGATAGAGGTACTCAAGGTACCCTCCGCCACACACCGTCAGGTGTCTTGCGGAGTATGGATGTAGATATAGATGTGATAAGTAAATAACATTTTTCCAATCTTTTGGAATTTGTTCTGATCGCCAAATGTCTTGCATGGTCTTGGTGATTTCTTCTATGGTGTTTGAGGCTGCTGATTTGAGGAAATCTGATAAGTTTCTGTCTTTCTCCGATGCTTTATTGCCCTTAAGTTTAATTTATCTATCTATTTCTTCTTCAGCTGTTGGTAATGAATCTGGGTTAGTGCCCTCAGGTTCTTATGGTGGGAATCTTAGTGCTGGTTTTGGACAGTTAAGTAGGTCTTTGAAATGTCTGGCAAGTTCCTTTCAGTTCTCTTGATTGTTTAGTGACAATTGTATATCTTGCTTTTTGAAGCAGAGCCTTTGTGGCTGATATCCTATGAGTTTAGTTTTGAAGATCTTGTAGAAATTTCATGTCTTGTTCCTTACGAAGTCTTTATCGATTTCAAGGAGTCCATCTTTTTCTTATATCCTTGTGGTTTTCCTGATTAATCAGGCTGTCTCTTACCTCACTGCCAGGAAAGCTTTATAATTGCCTTCTGTCTTATTGCTGTTCCAATCGATTATGCGTCCTGTCGACATTGAATTGCATACTCACATTCCCCATTCCACAAAAGGTGCTTTTTCCTTTTCGGCAGACGAAATAAGTGTTTGTGTTATTTCGATCTACAGGCTTTTGAATTGTTGCCAGTTATTCGACTACTTTTTTTTCTAGTTTTTCCGTCAGAGATGGTTGGATCCTGCTAGGGTCAAATTTGTGGATGTAAGTCTTCTTTTTTGTGGGACTCTGAGGTTTTAAACGTAGTTTTATTCTTATCAGGTAATTGTCTGACGCTATGTTTGCACCCTTTCTGATTTAGGCATTCATAATTTCTCTGTAATTAGAATATGAGACTGCTACATGGTCAATTTTGAATTCACCGATGAGTGAGTTCGGTGATCTACGTGTCATCTGTTTTGATGGTTTCTTTTTGAAGTATTTTGACGTGATTTTAAGACTGAATATCCTCCAGAGTTCAATTAATCTTCGTCCTTTCTGGTTGATCCATTTATTTGCTGGGAATTTTCCAACTGTTTCTCTGTACTTTCTTTCTTTGCCTAGTTTTGCCTTGAAATCACCTAGCAGGAATTTGACATAGTTCTCTGGAATTTTAGATACAATTTCTTCTAGTGTTTCTCAAGATTGCTCCACCTGGCTGGTTTCATTTTCAACATTGATTGGGATACGTGCATTGATTAGTGTGTATATTTTATTTGTAAACATCAGGTTGATTGTCGTTAATCTATTCTTGACGGGCTTCACAATAGTTTTGAAGGTCAGTATTTCTCTCCTGACTGCAAAACCGACACCTAAAGTTGGTGTGTTTTCCAGTATTCGTTTGTCCGTTTTACTTATGGAAAGTCTGTAGTTCCCAAAATCCATTGCATTGTCGTCCGTTAGTCTTGTTGCTTGAAGTGCCAGTATGGAAAGTCTGTAGTTCCCAAAATCCATTGCATTGTCGTCCGTTAGTCTTGTTTCTTGAAGTGCCAGTATTTGTGTTTTATGTTCGTTTAGGATTTCATGCAGCTTTCCTGCTTGTAACAGACTATTTATATCTGTTGGTGCTTAGGTGACTCTCTCTGTTTGCTTGTCAGGCCAGACGCTCCAGAATCCGTTAGTCGGGTTGTACTGTTCTTGACAGCAGTGGATTTGTTACCACCTTGTTTCCTGCCACGCCTCGAGTTGCGTGATTATCCCAAGTTCTGGACTGAATTCATTTTGTGGTGTCGCTCGAATAGTTAGATCCCAGATTACAGTTGGTAGCTCATGATGGAACCACAAGCTAAAGACAGTCGCTGCCGCGAATGAGTGACGTCGGCGAAGACACGCCCTCAGGTTCCACACGCCGCCGCTGCTAGAAGACTACTTACGTCAGAGTGCAGCGCTGCTCGCCCCACTCCATAATAGCCGACTATGAGAGCAGCATCATCATGGCACAGACCTGGCAGCGCTAGTATTACCAGTCAGAATTAAGTGCTGAAGTTTGTTGTTAAATGTACATAGAGATGTTATTGTCATTCAATTCTATTCAACGCTATAAGCAGTTATCCTTGTACTCCTCAAGAATAATAAATGTATATCGTCATTCAAGTGGGCATGGAATGCACCCAAGTTAAATATTCTATATTAGAGTGTTTTACAAAAGTTTGCGAAATCCCGTCTTCGTGGAAAATTTTCGTAACCCAAAACACTGTGGGAAAGCCACTCCTTTAAGACCTATCCTATGAATTTAATGTGCTCAACATCTAATGGATAATGAGATTATTTAGGCTCTAGGATCTCCTAAAGTGGGGGATTTACACAATTATTTAATGTGAGCGGAAGCGGTCTGTCATTTAAACAGACTAATTTATTCATAAAACATGGATGATAACAACTCATAAAAAAGGGACAATCAAATGACTGACTAATGCTATCTCTAAGAAAATTCTGATTATTGATTATATGTATAGCAGCGTTACTCGATGGTGTGGGAAATTACACCCTAAATGGTTCAAATGACTCTGAGCACTGTGGGACTTGACATCTGAGATCATCAGTCACCTAGAACTTAAAACTACTTAAACCTGACTAACCTAAGGACTTCACACACATCCATGCCCAAGGCAGGATTCGAACCTGCGACCCTATTAACTCAAAAAATGACGGTCTGAGACTCAGTTTCAATACTCACTATTTCCTGATGGAAAACGGTGACCGAAAACTTGGTGACTGATTAAAAGGTTCATACATTCAACACATGTACATCGAACCTGAGACAGGCTATCGTACATAATCCCGCAAGTGCGGAATAAGAATAACCTAGCTCGCGGATGCTACTAACAAAGGATTGCCACGATGTTGGAATCACAGATTTGCTTCAAACTTTGTACACGTGTAGCAGGCCATTAAAGCAACATAATGTGCGAGTACACTGCTGGCCATTAAAATTGCTACACCACGAAGATGACGTGCTACAGACGCGAAATTTAACCGACAGGAGGAAGATGCTGTGATATTCAAATGATTAGCTTTTCAGAGCATTCACACAAGGTTGGCGCCGGTGGCGATACCTACAACGTGCTGACATGAGGAAAGTTTCCAACCGATTTCTCATACACAAACAGCAGTTGACCGGCGTTGCCTGGTGAAACGTTGTTGTGATGCCTCGTGTAAGGAGGATAAATGCGTACCATCACGTTTCCGACTTTGATAAACCGAGCGAGGTGGCGCAGTGGTAGCACACTGGACTCGCATTCGGGAGGACGACGGTTCAATCCCGTCTCCAGCCATCCTGATTTAGGTTTTCCGTGATTTCCCTAAATCGTTTCAGGCAAATGCCGGGATGGTTCCTTTGAAAGGGCACGACCGATTTCCTTCCCTAACCTGAGCATGCTCTCCGTCTCTAATGACCTCGTTGTCGACGGGACGTTAAACACTAACCTAACCTAACCTAACCTAATCGACTGTGATAAAGGGCGGATTGTAGCCTATCGCGATTGCGGTTTATCGTATCGCGACATTGCTGCTCGCGTTGGTCGAGATCCAATGACTGTTAGCAGAATATGGAATCGATGGGTTCAGGAGGGTAATACGGAACGCCGTGCTGGATCCCAACGGCCTCGTATCACTAGCAGTCTAGATGACAAGCATCTTATCCGCATGGCTGTAACGGATCGTGCAGCCACGCCTCGATCCCTGAGTCAGCAGTTGGGGACGTTTGCAAGACAACAACCATCTGCACGAACAGTTCGATGACGTTTGCAGCAGCATGGACTATCAGCTCGGAGACCATGGCTGCGGTTACCCTTGACGCTGCATCACAGACAGGAACGCCTGCAATTGTGTAGTCAGCGACAAACCTGGGTGCACGAATGGCAAAACGTCATTTTTTCGGATGAATCCAGGTTCTGTTTACAGCATCATGATGGTCGCATCCGTGTTTGGCGACATCGCGGTGAACGCACATTGGAAGCGTGTATTCGTCATCGCCATACTGGCGTATCACCCGGCGTGATGGTATCGGGTGCCATTGGTTACACGTCTCGGTCACCTCTTGTTCGCATTGACGGCACTTTGAACAGTGGACGTTACATTTGAGATGTGTTACGACCCGTGGCTCTACCCTTCATTCGATCCCTGCGAAACCCTACATTTTAGCAGGATAGTGCACGACCGCATGTTGCAAGTACTGTACGGGCCTTTCTGGATACAGAAAATGTTCGACTGCTGCCCTGGCCAGCACATTCTCCAGATCTCTCACCAACTCTCTGGTCAATGGCGGCCAAGCTACTGGCTCGTCACAATACACCAGTCACTACTCTTGATGAACTGTGGTATCTTGTTGAAGCTGCATGGGCAGCTGTACCTGTACACGCCATCCAAACTCTGTTTGACTTAATGCACAGCAGTATGAAGGCCGTTATTACGGCGAGAGGTGGTTGTTCTGGGTACTGATTTCTCAGGATCTATGCATCCGAATTGCGTGAAAATGTAATCACATGACAGTTCTAGTAAAATATATCTGTCCAATGAATACCCGTTTATCATCTTCATTTCTTCTTGGTGTAGCAATTTTTATGGCCAGTAGTCTAGTAAGGTGCACTACTCTGGCAATTCCGAGAAAATCGCAGGAGACGTTTTACGCGTCTATTATGTAGCTGATGTATCTATGCATAGTTGCGGGATGACAAGAGTTCAAGGTCAAGTGGTTAGTGTTCGAACTACGTAAGACAAACGCACATGAGGCGATGGTACGACTCATATTAAACTTTATTTTTAGTCTATCCTTTTCTCATCACTGGTCATATTATTTAATTTATATGACATTTGAGAGGTAATATAATTTAAAAAACACATGTATTTACATGAGATTTTACACTGATTTCATGTATTTGACTACTTACTGTTTTAATTAAGTTTAATTATCAGAACGAGCGTACTTATAGCCGTCAACAAATAAAGGAAGAAACGCATAGAGTTTTCCTGAAAATGTATTCCTGTCGTGATTTGCGAAATCGCTTATACATGCAGTCTAGTAAGGTACCGGAACTAGTTTACTGCAGACACAGAGGCAGGCCCCATTTGGCAGAATGCAAATTTTTTGAATATCACGGGTTGGCGCAGGAGTCGAACCGTCGTCTCATACACGTCGGTCTTATAAAGCTCGAACGCTAACCACTTGACCACCGTAAACTCTAACATTCCGCACTTACGCACAGATATATCAGGTACATAATAGACACGTAAAACTTCTCTTCCGATTTTCTCGGAATTGCCAGAGTAGTGTGCTTACTACTTGTACATTATGTTCTTTTAATGGCCTACTGAAGGTGTACAGCCGGTCGCGGTGGCCGAGCGGTTCTAGGCGCTACAGTCTGGAACCGCGCGACCTCTACGGTCGCAGGTTCGAATCCTGCCTCGGGCATGGATGTGTGTGATGTTCTTAGGTTAGTTAGGTTTAATTAGCTCTAAGTTCTAGGGGACTGATGACCTTAGAAGTTAAGTCCCATAGTGCTCAGAGTCATTTGAACCATTTGAAGGTGTACAAAGTCTGAAGTAAATCCACGATCCCAACGTAGTGACCTCCCCTTGTAAGGATGCTCACCGTAATTTTATTTCCGTGCGCCGTGCTGAACGTCGTTGTCGTGCAGGCCCTCTCGACAAGACGAGGGCGCGTTGCCACAACCGCAACACCGTTCCATCGACGTCTCCTAACTCGGAAATCGATGCCGCCTCCACCGCGTCTCGACTCGGAGTCTCTACACTTTGGCTCTCTTGCGCTCTGCTCTCCTTCCTGCGCCAAACAGTGCCCCTCGGCAATAGCGAAAATACGAAACACTGCGGCCCAATAGCGACGTTTCCCTCCAGCATAGTGAATCCCACCAAAACGGTGCGTCGTGATCGGACGCTGATTATGCAGCAAAATTCTGCTCTAGATCTGTGCTCGTGACGTCACATTCTAATATACCAATCGCCCGTTTTTGCGCCTATGGCACAAGCCTCGCATCAAAGGGTCTCTGAAATTTGGAACGACAGGTCACGAGACTAGCACATTATTTTCTGCAACCCATGTTTTCTAAAGCGGTCGATGGCTATCTATAAAGGCGGTCCGCAAAACATGAGGAAGCGGCCCCCGCCTACTGCTCGTGGCGCCTCTCTGCCCCTGGGTGGACACTAGGCTGGGTGAAGTTGTAAAGCTGGACAATGGTTTGCTACCCCCTGGGAGGCCTTGGCAGCCCCAGTTTCACGAAACTGCTCTTAGTATTTTTTTTAATGAAATCTTACACGAATCGATGTCTCTGGCACCAGTTACAATCACATGCATCTCCCATTCTCTATCTGGTAAATTGAAGTACCCCCTTACTATGTTAGCATATTTATAGCATATTTATATAAATGATATGTCTTCTAGTATTACAGGTGATTCAAAAATATTTCTGTTTGCTGATGATACCAGCATGGTAGTGAAGGATCTTGTGTGTAATATTGAAACATTATCAAATAATGTAGTTCATGAAATAAGTTCGTGTCTTGTGGAAAATAATTTGATGCTAAATCACAGTAAGACTCAGTCTTTACAGTTTCTAACTCACAATTCAACAAGAACTGATATTTTGATCAGACAGAATGGGCATATTATAAGCGAGACGGAACAGTATAAGTTCCTAGGCGTTCGGATAGATAGTAAGCTGTTGTGGAAAACCCATGTTCAGGATCTTGTTCATAAACTAAATGCTGCTTTATTTACCATTAGAACAGTATCTGAAATAAGTGACAGTTCAACACGAAAAGTAGTCTATTTCGCATATTTTCATACCCTTATGTCCTATGGTATTATTTTTTGGGGTAATTCTTCTAATTCAAAAAGGGTATTTTTGGCTCAAAAACGGGCTGTTCGAACTACACTCCTGGAAATGGAAAAAAGAACACATTGACACCGGTGTGTCAGACCCACCATACTTGCTCCGGACACTGCGAGAGGGCTGTACAAGCAATGATCACACGCACGGCACAGCGGACACACCAGGAACCGCGGTGTTGGCCGTCGAATGGCGCTAGCTGCGCAGCATTTGTGCACCGCCGCCGTCAGTGTCAGCCAGTTTGCCGTGGCATACGGAGCTCCATCGCAGTCTTTAACACTGGTAGCATGCCGCGACAGCGTGGACGTGAACCGTATGTGCAGTTGACGGACTTTGAGCGAGGGCGTATAGTGGGCATGCGGGAGGCCGGGTGGACGTACCGCCGAATTGCTCAACACGTTGGGCGTGAGGTCTCCACAGTACATCGATGTTGTCGCCAGTGGTCGGCGGAAGGTGCACGTGCCCGTCGACCTGGGACCGGACCGCAGCGACGCACGGATGCACGCCAAGACCGTAGGATCCTACGCAGTGCCGTAGGGGACCGCACCGCCACTTCCCAGCAAATTAGGGACACTGTTGCTCCTGGGGTATCGGCGAGGACCATTCGCAACCGTCTCCATGAAGCTGGGCTACGGTCCCGCACACCGTTAGGCCGTCTTCCGCTCACGCCCCAACATCGTGCAGCCCGCCTCCAGTGGTGTCGCGACAGGCGTGAATGGAGGGACGAATGGAGACGTGTCGTCTTCAGCGATGAGAGTCGCTTCTGCCTTGGTGCCAATGATGGTCGTATGCGTGTTTGGCGCCGTGCAGGTGAGCGCCACAATCAGGACTGCATACGACCGAGGCACACAGGGCCAACACCTGGCATCATGGTGTGGGGAGCGATCTCCTACACTGGCCGTACACCACTGGTGATCGTCGAGGGGACACTGAATAGAGCACGGTACATCCAAACCGTCATCGAACCCATCGTTCTACCATTCCTAGACCGGCAAGGGAACTTGCTGTTCCAACAGGACAATGCACGTCCGCATGTATCCCGTGCCACCCAACGTGCTCTAGAAGGTGTAAGTCAACTACCCTGGCCAGCAAGATCTCCGGATCTGTCCCCCATTGAGCATGTTTGGGACTGGATGAAGCGTCGTCTCACGCGGTCTGCACGTCCAGCACGAACGCTGGTCCAACTGAGGCGCCAGGTGGAAATGGCATGGCAAGCCGTTCCACAGGACTACATCCAGCATCTCTACGATCGTCTCCATGGGAGAATAGCAGCCTGCATTGCTGCGAAAGGTGGATATACACTGTACTAGTGCCGACATTGTGCATGCTCTGTTGCCTGTGTCTATGTGCCTGTGGTTCTGTCAGTGTGATCATGTGATGTATCAGACCCCAGGAATGTGTCAATAAAGTTTCCCCTTCCTGGGACAATGAATTCACGGTGTTCTTATTTCAATTTCCAGGAGTGTATATGTGGTGTAAGTTCGAGAACCTCTTCTCGACCCCTATTCAATAGTCTGGGAATTCTGACATTGCCCTCACAGTATATACTTTCTTTAATGTCGTTTGCTGTTAGCAATATTAGCTTATTCCCAAGAGTTAGCAGCTTTCACTCAGTCAATACTAGGCAGAAATCAAATCTGCATGTGGAATGCACTTCCTTGACTCTTGTGCAGAAAGGAGTGCACTATTCTGCTGCATCCATTTTCAATAAGCTACCACAAGAACTCAAAAATCTTAGTAGTAGTCCAAACGCTTTTAAGTCTAAACTGAAGAGTTTCCTCATGGCTCATTCCTTCTATTCTGTCGAGGAGCTCCTGGAAGATCTGAAAAATTAAGCAAATTCCAGTGTCACATTGTTAATTTTCTTTATTTAAACTTACGAATTGTCGCCTGAATACGTTTCTTGTATTTCATTTTATCTGTTTTTACTATCGTGTTATAATTTCATGTATTGACTCGTTCCATGACCATGGCGACTTCTCCTTAATTTGGTCCCACGAAACAATAAATAAGTAAATAAAAAATAAAATAAATAAGTAAATTTACTCGATTTATTCGCGATATAACCGAGATTTCTCTGAAGTGTTGCATTACAACCTCGGAATCCAGTGGTCTATAATACCACCACTTTACCATATCTGATATACCTTTGATGCTGACTTTCACGCAGATTTAATGTCATTCTGCGTAATCGATGGTTTTAGTAAGCCTCCAGCTGTGTCACTCTTGATTTAAAATAATAAAACACTGCATCATTTATATTTTTTTCATGGATAGCACGACGCGTTTCGAGAATTTATACTCATTATCAAATGCAAATATTTAGGTTGGTATTTTATATGATGTTTGCGTGTGTGTTGTTCTGGCTCTCTTTGCCCTGTAGCCATATTTTTGTGGTTTAACTGCAATCAGGAATATAAATCTAGTACATAAATAATCCCAAGATTTACATTTCCCGATTTTCCGATTGTAGTAAAATCACAAAAAACTACCGCAGCGCAAAGAGCGGCACAAAAACACGCACGCAAACAACACATAAAATACCAGTGTAAATATTTGCACTTGATAATGAGAATAGATTAGCGAAACACGTCGTGCTATGAATAAAAAACTCGTAACTCGTGCAGTGTTTTATTATTTAAAACATTCCAGATTATTTCACATTCAGAATATGTAATAATCTAACCACATATTATCCAGTTCTTTGCAGCAATAACTATGTAATATTGCGTGGACACTATTACCTCTAAAGAGGTAGACTAATTCTGTGACCTTGCCATACATACACCTGAAGTTTACTAGCAGCACATTAACATTTAATCTTGGAGATCTACAAGGAAGAACGATCTTCTTCGACAGTGACGTGGTTGATTATTCTACTATTAGGCTAGGTAGTTCATTCATCATTGACCCCATGACGGAGTTCACTTATGATTTAAAAAAGATATACATGTCACGCGCACTTCACTACCGCTTTATTTCTTTAGTTCCTGCCTGACCTGTTGAAGAGGAACCGAAATTCTCCTTCCGATAGAAGCAAAATTCTCCATCCGATAGAAGAAGTCGTGAAATTAGCATTCGAGGTCACTGTAGAATCACCTGAGTCTCTGGTTCAAACCCTTCACTCAGCTCCAAACCACAGAATTGCGCCAACGTTGCTGCAGCTCAGGACAGCAGCCTGTGAAAGGTGCGCAACGCAGCTTTTAGCTGTTTCTGGAGATCGAATTCATCCAGTCTCCGCACACGACAAGCACAGTCTATACAAATTCCTATCGCTATGGCTTGTGCCCTTTCCCGCGGTTACGTAGGGTCGGCATGGTTAATCGGATTTGGCAAGGTTAGTTTAAGGGGTGGCCAGGTGCCCTTCATGCCGCCACCCCATACCCCCCGTGATGGAGTTAGTGTACCCCAATTGTCTGCGGCTAGTGTAATCCATGGAAAAGCGCGAATGTGTTCAGATGTCTGCGAACCATGTAACTGAGGCGGGACGTGGGGACCAGCCCAGTATTCATCTAGTGGGATGTGGAAAACCGCCTAAAACCCACATCTAGGCTGGCGAGCACACCGGCTGTCGTCGTTAACCCGCCGGGCGGATTCGATATATAAATTCCTACTAGGCAAAACTATATAAAATCAGGAAAAAAAGTTCTAACCGAAGTAGTCACACACTAACTAATAAACTATAGGCAGACCGCAATAAGAGATCAAACTATCGACTGTGGCACTGCAGGCGACGTAACCTACAATATTACAGCTTCCATACACACAAAATATAAACAAGGGAAATAAAACTAGCTCCAGTGTCTTTTAGACAGCTCTGAAGGCGGTACCACTAAACAATGTCACGAAACAACGAGCGCAAGGTGCTATACGTGCACTAACTAATTGAATACAACTACACAGCACGCTGACAAGTAATAGCACTTGCGTGCTACAGTGTTATACAGGATTGTCACAAACAGCCTGAAAAGCTTGTAAGGGTGTTTCAGGATAGTTTGTGCTGTGCAATAACTGTTAAGAAAAAAATTCAGTACTTTACGCCGTTGCAGAGTTAATTAGCATTGAAGATTGCTAATCAAGTTTTTGCGAGCGCAAATTCAACCAGCCCGCCAGATACAATCAGTGTCAGATGGTCTCTTAGAGTAGATGATGGAGTACAAGATTGTTCAGCCTTCGATACGGATTCGATCCTTACTACCGGAACCGCGTGACCGCTACGGTCGCAGGTTCGAATCCTGTCTCGGGCATGGATGTGTGTGATGTCCTTAGGTTAGTTAGGTTTAAGTAGTTCTAAGTTCTAGGGGACTGATGACCACAGATGTTACGTCCCATAGTGCTCAAAGCCCTTTGAACCATTTGAACCTTACTACCGTCCCATGTCCAGATTTTCGATCACTCTCTTGTTCGGTTATAGGAAACCAAAAGAAGAACACATTTAGTGACACCGTCTACGGCGGACCGCTTGAATTTGCGCGCAATGGCCTGATTGACTAACGTTAGTGCTAATTAACTCGGAAACGGCGCACATATGGATTTTTTTTCTCAACCGTTATTTCTCAACACAACTTACTCCGCAACACTCTTACAAACTTTTCACACTGTCCCTAACCACCCTGTAGGTAAATGCGTCATTTGCAACACGTTTTTGGATGCAGTTAATACGTACTATAAACCACATCATAAATATAATGATTAATGATATCTGGCTCTACTATACTACCAAAGGCAAGCCTCCCTATATCTTGAAGTTCATACACCAGGAAAATGTGCAGTACTCAGCAAGCTAAGAAATCCACAGAGCATGAAACGTTGGCAGCTTCAGGACTTTCATTAAAATAAAACGGCACAACGCATATCGGCACGACACTATCAGCTTCAGGAGTTATTTTGTATATATTACTTTCCATGCTAAACTCTCCTATCAAAATTTGTTGCTTCCGCTTGTTGTCCTATTTAGTTTAGATGACGAAATGTAAAGTTCGATCAGAGAAATTTAATATAAAGTCTTGGTATATAACATCATGGTCTGTAAGATTTTTGCGCGATGAGAATACCTGTAGGTTACTAATTAAGTAATTAATCAATTTCTATGGTACTGAACCCAAAATACAAACAACGACATTATGTCACAATTACACTACTGGCCATTAAAATTGCTACACCAAGAAGAACTGACATGTAATTACATTTTCAATCAATTTCGGTGCATAGATCCTGACAAATCAGTGCCCAGAACAACCACCTCTGACCGTAATAACGGCCTTGATACGCCTGGGCATTGAGTCAAACAGACCTTGGATGGCGTGTACAGGTACAGCTGCCCATGCAGCTTCAACACGATACGACAGTTCATCAAGAGTAGTGACTGGCGTATTGTGAAGAGCCAGTTGCTCGGCCACCATTGACCAGACGTTTTCAGTTGGTGAGAGATCTGGAGAATGTGCTGGCCAGGGCAGGAGTCGAACATTTTCTATATCCAGAAAGGCCCGCAAAGGTCCTGCAACATGCGGTCGTGCATTATCCTGCTGAAATGTAGGGTTTCGCAGGGATCGAATGAAGGGTAGAGCCACGGGTCGTAACACATCTCAAATGTAACGTCCACTGTTCAAAGTGCCGTCAATGCGAACAAGAGGTGACCGAGACGTGTAACCAATGGCACCCCATACCATCACGCCAGTATGGCGATGACGAATACACACTTCTAATGTGCGTTCACCGCGATGTCGCCAAACACGGATGCGACCATCATGATGCTGTAAACAGAACCTGGATTCATCCGAAAAAATGACGTTTTGCCATTCGTGCACCCAGGTTCGTCGTTGAGTACACCATCGCAGGCGTTCCTGTCTGTGATGCAGCGTCAAGGGTAACCGCAGCCATGGTCTCCGAGCTGATAGTCTATGCTGCTGCAAACATCGTCGATCTGTTCGTGCAGATGGTTGTTGTCTTGCAAACGTCCCCATCTGTTGACTCAGGGATCGAGACGTGGCTGCACGATCCGTTACAGCCATGCGGATAAGACGCCTGTCATCTAGACTGCTAGTGATACGAGGCCGTTGGGATCCAGCACGGCGTTCCGTATTACCCTCCTGAACCCATCGTTTCCATATTCTGCTAACAGTCATTGGATCTCGACCAACGCGAGCAGCAATGTCGCGATACGATAAACCGCAATCGCGATAGGCTACAAACCGACCTTTATCAAAGTCGGAAACGTGATGGTACCCATTTCTCCTCCTTACACGAGGCATCACAAGAACGTTTCACCAGGCAACACTGGTCAACTGCTGTTTGTGTATGAGAAATCGGTTGGAAACTTTCCTCATGCCAGCACGTTGTATGTGTCGCCATCGGCGCCAACCTCGTGTGAATGCTTTGAAAAGCTAATCATTTGCTTATCACAGCATCTTCTTCCTGTCGGTTAAATTTCTCGTCTGTAGCACTTCATGTTCGTGGTGTAGCAATTTTAATGGCCATTAGTGTATTATTTAAAAAGTGCTTACATTGCACTGACGGGAGCAAGTCAAAGATTAGTAGACTATTAAGGGATAAATGAGCACAGATTATATTGCATGTAACCATATGCGAGTACATCATACAACGCTGACGAATTCATACAATTTTGAAACCAGTATATGTTATTACGACGAATTATTCTATTAATGAAACAAACTTTAGACTGTAGAAACTGTTAAAAGAATTTATTGGCGTGAAAGTCAGCAATATACTGTAGAACATAGTGTTTTCAAGAAAAAATTTGAAACCGTCAACGACAGACATCACTCCACAGAGAGCCCTTTGTCGCCCACCATTAGTGTATACCTCACTTAAAAACTGAGTTAAATTTAAATTAATTTCGTGATAAAATTTTCCTTTCACGTCATTTTACCTAAGTAACATTTCCAAGAGAAAAATCACATCCCTGCCGTCGTTGGATAAGCAGCTGCCAGCAGCAAGTCGTATACTCCTAGCTCACTTATTTGTTGCATAGTTAAATTCTTAATTTCTTTGCGTGTTTTTGGATACTTGCATTGTATAATTCATAAATTTCGGGCGTATTATAGTATTTGAGAGTTGTAGCATCACGTTTTAGTACCTGAATAGTGTAAATTCGCGTAGTCGTCTGTCTTCTGTTTTTGTTTTGAACGGCCAGTGTCGGTTGCTCACAGCCAGTGTGTTCCCTGCCGCCGTTGGATAACCAGCTGCCAGCAGCAAGTCGTATACTCCTAGCTCACTTATTTGTTACATAGTTTCGTATAGGAGGTGTAATTTCGAGTTTTAGTTACTGTAATAGTAAATTCAGGCAGATTGTAGTGCAGTCGTTAGGCATTTGTACAGGTTAGTTCATACATTCTTTGCGTGTTTCCCTTGCGTTATCTAGGCACGGACTCGTGTTTCAGTAACTGTTGTTCAACATCGATTAGAATGGACAGGGACTGTGATTGCTGTGTTCGGATGAGGGCTGAGTTGGCATCCCTTCGCTCACAGCTGCAGGCGGCCCTGACTTCGGTCGCGCAGCTTGAGGCTGTTGCCAATGGGCACCACTGTGGGGAGCCGGACTTGGGTATCACGGAGATGTCAACCTCGTCCCGTCTGTCCCCAGATCGGTCTGCCGCTGTGGTTTCCCCGGTTTCTGCCCGCAGTGGGGCTGAGACCTCGCCTGTGGTTGATTGGGAGGTCGTTCCAGGCGTGGCAGGCAGTGAAAGACGTCCCCGGAGGCTGATCAGAAAGCCTCCCCGGTGCGTCTGACAAACAGGATTCAGGTACTGTCTCTGGCTGAGCCAGATGCAGCTGCCTGCCCTGTTTCAGAGGATGATTCTCAGCCTTCAAAGTCCGGGCAATCGCAGAGGGTGGGCTTATTGGTAGTCGGGAGCTCCAATGTTAGGCGCGTAATGGGGCCCCTTAGGGATATGGCGGCTAAGGAGGGGAAGAAGTCCAGTGTGCACTCCGTGTGCATTGCGGGTGGAGTCATTCCTGATGTGGAAAGGGTCCTTCCGGATGCCATGAAGAGCACAGGGTGCAGCCAGCTGCAGGTGGTGGCACATGTCGGCACTAATGACGTGTGTTGCTTTGGATCTGAGGAAATTCTCTCTGGATTCCAACGGCTGTTTGATTTGCTGAAGGCTGCTGTTCTTGCTTACGAGATGAAGGCAGAGCTCACCATCTGCAGCATCGTTGACAGAACCGACTGCGGACCTTTGGTGCAGAGCCGAGTGGAGGGTCTGAATCAGAGGCTCAGACGGTTTTGCGACCGTGTTGGCTGCAGATTCCTTGACTTGCGCCATAGGGTGGTGGGGTTTCGGGTTCCGCTGAATAGGTCAGTAGTTCACTACACTCAACTGGCGGCTACACGGGTAGCGGAGACTGTGTGGCGTGGACCGGGCGTTTTTTTTTATGTTAGAAGCCCTCGGGAAAGTACGGGGTGGGCTGCAATCTCAAAGGGTGCATGGCAAATACAGGACGTGCTTGGATAAAGGAACAGTCGGAATTGTAGTTGTAAATTGTTGTAGTTGTACTGGGAAAGTCCCTGAGCTTCAAGCGCTAATAGAAAGCACAGAAGCTGAAATCGTTATAGGTACAGAAAGCTGGCTAAAGCCTGAAATAAGTTCTGCAGAAATTTTTACGAAGTCTCAGACGGTGTTCAGGAAAGATAGATTAGGCAGGAGTGTTTGTCTGTCAGTAGTGGTTTATCTTGTAGTGAAGTCGAAGTAGATACTCCGTGCGAATTGGTATGGGTGAGGTTATACTTAACAGCCGAACTGAGTTAATAATTGGCTCCTTCTACCGACCCCCAGACTCCGATGATATAGTTGCTGAACAGTTCAGAGAAAATTTGAGTCTCGTAACAAATAAATACCCCACTCATACGGTTATAGTTGGTGGGGACTTCAACCATCCCTCGATATGTTGGCAAAAATACTTGTTCAAAACCGGTAGTAGGCAGAAAACATCTTCCGAGATTGTCCTAAAGGCTTTCTCCGAAAATTATTTCGAGCAGTTAGTCCACGAACCCACGCGAATTGTAAATGGTTGCGAAAACACATTTGACCTCTTAGCCACAAACAATCCAGAGCTAATAGAGAGCATCATGACTGATACAGGGATTAGTGATCACAAGGTCGTTGTAGCTAGGCTCAATATCGTTTCTTCCAAATCCACCAGAAACAAACGCAAAATAATTTTATTTAGAAAGCGGATAAAGTGCCACTAGAAGCCTTCCTAAGAGACCATCTCCATTCCTTCCGAACTGACTATGCAAATGTAGACCAGTTGTGGCTCAAATTCAAAAATATGGTCAACAGCAATTGAGAGATTCATACCTCATAAATAGGTAAGAGATGGAACTGATCCCCCATGGTACACAAGACAGGTCCGAACGCTGTTGCTGAGGCAACGGAAAAAGCATGCGAAGTTCAGAAGAACGCGAAATCACGAAGATTGGCTAAAATTTACAGACGCGCGAAATTTGGCACGGACTTCAATGCGAGATGCCTTTAATAGGTTCCACAACGAAACATTGTCTCCAAATTTGGTAGAAAATCCAAAGAAATTCTGGTCGTATGGAAAGTACACGCCGCTAAAGCGGAGTTATTGAACACAGTTTTCCGAAATTCCTTCACCAGGGAAGACGAATGGAATATTCCAGAATCTGAAACACGAACAGCTGCTAGCATGAGTTTCTTAGAAGTAGATACCTTAGGGGTTGCGAAGCAACTCAAATCGCTTGATACGGGCAAGTCTTCAGGTCCAGATTGTATACCGATTAGGTTCCATTCAGATTACGCTGATACAATAGCTCCCTGCTTAGCAATCATATACAACCGCTCGCTCACCGATAGATCTGTACTTGCAGATTGGAAAATTGCGCAGGTCGCACCAGTGTTTAAGAAGGGTAGTAGGAGTAATCCATCTAACTACAGACCTATATCATTGATGTCGGTTTGCAGTAGGGTTTTGGAGCATATACTGCATTCAAACATTATGAATCACCTCGAAGGGAACGATCTATTGATACGTAATCAGCATGGTTTCAGAAAACATCGTTCTTGAGCAACGCAGCTAGCTCTTTATTCGCACTAAGTAATGGCCGCTATCGACAGGGGATCTCAAGTTGATTCCGTATTTCTAGGTTTCCGGAAAGCTTTTGACACCGTTCCTCACAAGCGACTTCTAATCAAGCTGCGGGCCTATGGGGTAACGTCTCAGATGTGCGACTGTCAGGAAGGTCGCAGTTCGCAGTAATAGACGGCAAATCATCGAGTAAAACTGAAGTGATATCAGGTGTTCCCCAGGGAAGCGTCCTGGGACCTCTGCTGTTCCTGATCTATATAAATGACCTGGGTGACAATCTGAGCAGTTCTCTTAGGTTGTTCGCAGATGATTCTGTAATTTACCGTCTAGTAAAATCATCCGAAGACCATTACCAGTTGCAAAGCGATTTAGAAAAGATTCCTGTATGGTGTGTCAGGTGGCAGTTGACGCTAAATAACGATAAGTGTGAGGTGATCCACATGAGTTCCAAAAGAAATTCGTTGGAATTCGATTACTCGATAAATAGTACAATTCTCAAGGCTGTCAATTAAACTAAGTACTTGGGTGTAAAAATTACGAACAACTTCAGTTGGAAAGACCACATAGATAATATTGTGGGGAAGGCGAGCCAAAGGTTGCGTTTCATTGGCAGGACACTTAGAAGATGCAACAAGTCCACTAAAGAGACAGCTTACACTACACTCGTTCGTCCTCTGTTAGAATATTGCAGCGCGGTGTGGGATCCTTACCAGATGGGATTGACGGAGGACATCGAAAGGGTGCAAAAAAGGGCAGCTCGTTTTGTGTTATCACGAATGTGGCAGATATGATACGCGAGTTGGGATGGAAGTCATTAAAGCAAAGACGTTTTTCGTCGCGGCGAGATCTATTTACGAAATTTCAGTCACCAACTTTCTCTTCCGAATGCGAAAATATTTTGTTGAACCCAGCCTACATAGGTAGGAATGATCATAAAAATAAAATAAGAGAAATCAGAGCTCGAACAGAAAGGTTTAGGTGTACGTTTTTCCCGCGCGCTGCTCGGGAGTGGAATGGTAGGGAGATAGTATGATTGTGGTTCGAAGAACCCTCTGCCAAGCACTTAAATGTGAATTGCAGAGTAATCATGTAGATGTAGATGTAAATTGAGAGTATACCACACAAAATAATATTAATATAAAGGATAATCACCTGAAGATTGCAGCGGCTGCCGAAAAGCTTCGTGCCTTGTTGTTACTGGAAATAAAAGTAACTAAAGCTGAAACTATATAAGCGATAAGTTCTTAATCCTTATATTCTAAACTACATAAGAAAACACATTCTTGTAATAATAACTATTACTATTGTTTTTTGTGTGTCTTTCTTTTTAAATAGTATGAAAGTGATGATGACCAATTAACAATCGCCTCATTAATAAATTATTACACATGCGTTTCAAGTCTTGCAACTATGTAATTTCAGAGTTTTTGTACAATATTTGAACAGAGAGACGTGCACTTCTGTACACTACGATAGTTTTTGGAAGATGTTGAACATGGCAAAGAAATTATATCCTGCTATTTTATACGTTTACTTGAGTATTTGCTCTGGCATGTTCTGCTTCCACAGTTGTTTTTTTTCAGTTCTATATTTTTCACTTCATTCCATCATGCATCCTGTGCATTCTCCGATTCTTAGGTCTCCTTCATGATTCCAGAACGCACTTACTCTGTGTTGCGATGAGTGCCCCACCTTTTTCTTGTGTGCTTCGGTTAGTTGCAAATTAGGCAAGGTTAAAATATAGTGGAAAATGGCATTTGGGACCACAGAATTGTGACATCTTGGTTCGCCCACTAATACTTCGTTGTAATTTCAGAATTTATGGTCTGGTAATCAGGAATCTTTGGTGGAACGTCCTATATTGCCATTTCATATCCCATAATCGTTTATTTATTTCTTTAATTCGTTATGGTGACTCAGTCCTTCTGCTCTGTATTCCTTCAAGGTAAACCTCTAGCTCCCTCTCTGCTGCCTTATCAGCCATTTTATATGGGCTGCGACGTAATGATTCGACCCTCACTCTGTTTTTCGCTGTGATATTACCAACTGTTGTTCTTTCACCGCCAGGTGCATATCTGAAACTAATCCGTGAGCCGACTCCGGCGTCCCAAGTTCTCTACAGGCCCACTTATGGTGGTTCTTTGTCCTGTTCTGCTGCCACACGGCCGGCCGCGGTGGTCGTGCGGTTCTAGGCGCTGCAGTCCGGAACCGCGGGACTGCTACGGTCGCAGGTTCGAATCCTGCCTCGGGCATTGATGTGTGTGATGTCCTTAGGTTAGGTTTAAGTAGTTCTAAGTTCTAGGGGACTAATGACCTAAGATGTTAAGTCCCATAGTGCTCAGAGCCATTTTTTTGCTGTCACACGCTGGCTAAGGTCCATGTATACTGTGTTACAGCAGAATTGATTGTGCCGTTCCTGTACCTATAAAAAGCCGTTAAATATCATTTGGACGTCACTTAAAATACTGGAACAGAGATCCTTCTGAACGTGTTTTGAGAAAAGGTGCCTTCTAGAGTGGACAAAATATTTTAATGTCCCATATTCAGGGTGTCCGAGAAGGAATAGTCAGTACTCAGGGATATGACAGGAATAATCATTCGAAGCAAAATATTCTTGTAAACATGGGCTCTACAAAATGCATACCTTAAGACCTATGAGCACTTGTTAAGTAGAAGAGCTGTTTCACAGCAGTGAAAACGAATAAGCACCCACAGCTCTTAAGGCGTCGACTTAGAGCCCTTGTTTACTGGATATTTTTTTCTTGTTTTGATCCATACTACCTGTTGAAGTATACAAAGCAAAGAGATTGAAGTAGAAGTTTCACAGTATCGAAGATGAGGTGCTCATACCTCTTGAGATATGCATTTTGGAGTCCCTGTTAAGTATACTTTTTGCTTGGAATGATCGTTCCTGTCATGCCCCTGAATATTGGCCGTTCCTCCTGGCACTTCCTGCGTATGTATAATATTTTGGAGACTCAATCGACGTCCACTTACCTTCAATTTCCAGTTATACAGAGAGTTCCAAAATGTTATCGAAAACTTTTGATGTGCGGCATTGGGCGCCTGCAAGAAAACATTGCTGAAACGTTGTCCAGCTACACTACAAAACATCTCAAATATGGAGACCAAGTTCTACCGAGCAACAATTATCGCCGTGCTCGCCATTGCTGGTTATGGCAGTCAGTCGAGATTCGTATGTAACAATACGTTTCAAAGATTTCGATGATTTCCCTTAATTTGACTCATTATTCATGGTAATTTTGGAAGAAAAGAAAGTCAGTTCATAAAAAGTGTCTGTCCCCAGCGTTGTAGCGGGTCTGACTCTGGCTACTATCGATTGACACTCTCGCTCGGCGGTGTCCACTGTAGGACAAATATATTCAGTCGCTTCTTATATCCTACCAAGTAAGTCCACGTCTGACTTCATGACGTCATCAAGAGCGTCAAATGAACTTTGCGTTGGCGTTGGTCCTCATTTGTTCATGCTCTGTAGTGCATTGAGTGTAGCTTCTGAACATGGACTTATATCCACAATTTCTTCCTCCAGACAGCCTCTAGAATATATATACGTTTTCCTGGATCATATTTAGAGGCCTTGTATAATATTTCAGCTTGCAGACCTCCCACTCGCCTCACATTTCTCCCAAATAAACTAAATTGTATGCTGTCACGAGGTAGGCTATTACCACTCTCGGGGTCGTCTCAAACTGTGAACTGTCACAATCCAGTTAGTGCAACTTTCTGGGAATTCCGAATTTTTTCGATGAATCCTGATATGTTGAACTCGTTTCCAAAAGGTACCAAATCCAAAAAATTCAAAAAATGAACTAGAGATGGCAGCCCCTAGTTAATAGCTTGCTGGATTTAACAAGTAAATATATTCTTACAATAAGTACCAAATCTCTTACACAGATGTCGTCAAATCCTACATTTTACCCGAAAACATACCAAACCCCTTTAAACTTTCATAGCAAGAAGTATCAAATCCTCTTGCATTGATCTGACTAACAAGTGGATGCTGGGACGTCGCAAACGCAGTGAGACAAATAGACTGTACGAACACGTAATTACTGTTTCCGTAATGGCTGTCTTAAGTTTATTATCATGTTATTTCATGTAATATTCGTGTGTTTACTGTTGTGTTTGTTTATGGTGAACAATTAAAATCACGTCTGATATGTCCGATGAATAAGCTGATGTGCAAAAATTTACAGATAAGCCAAGGAAACGTAAAAGGTCTGTAAAAACAAGGAAGTGGAGTATTTTGCAATTGCAAAACCTCAAATCACATGTAAACATAATGATAACTTTTGAAAACATTATGCATATCAGAAAGTGACGTGATGCGTGAAAATAACAGATACTGGAACAATACAGATGCTGTGAGTCAGAGAAACTTTTTAATGGGATATGACGTGAAATATCGTAAAAGAAGAAGACCTAATCAAGATAAGAAAGAATGTTCAAGCAAAAAGAAAACTATAAGCTACAGCATACAAACTGCTCTTCAGGGGAGGGTACCTGTTTGTAGATCTGCATTCCTAAGTATTTTTAGTGTCGGGAGAAGGAAGGCTGAGCATGCAGCTGATGAAAAAACGAATAGTTTGGCAGCTCTTTCTGGAATAATAGGTGGTGCAAGGCTTGGTGACGGTATGAGGAAACTACAGGCTGAAATTATAGCTCACATGACAAGGTTTAAATAGAGAGGAGAAGGAGATTACTGTTTAACGTCCCGTCGACAATGAGGTCATTAGAGACGGAGCACAAGCTCGGATTAGGGAAGGATGGGGAAGGAAATCGGCCGTGGCCTTTCTAAGGAACCATCCCGGCATTTGCCTGAAGCGATTTAGGGAAATCACGGAAAACCTAAATCAGGATGGCCGGACGCGGGATTGAACCGTCGTCCTCCCGATTGCGAGTCCAGTGTGCTAACCACTGCGCCACCTCGCTCCGTTTTAAATAGAGAGAACAGCACCGGGGGGAGAGAAAATGACACCATTAAGAAAATACTTGCCTCCAAAATTAACCACACGTAAGATATGGAACTTATTTTGCGAACAGAGAACAGCTGATAGTACAACTTCAACAAATCAACTTATGCAATTAGTTATCTAGTAGATGTGGTATGATGAGTTGATAGTAAAAGGCTAAATTCATATTATGTGTAGAATTTCTGTTAAGATCGCAGCGTACTGAAAGCCAATTTCTAATTACGTTTTTTTTTTATTTTCTTCAGATTTTTGTCACCAAATTCAACCTGGGGCTTGGCAACATAAAACAGGACACCCGCAATGATTTCCTAGCGTTCAAAGTTCATTTTAAAGCTGATACTGATGAAAATATCAAGAAACAGCGTGTTGTGGAAAGACATATATAAACTAAAAGCAAAGCTTTTTCCAAAACCTTAAATAATTTCGAGATGGTAGTGCAACAGTCTTCACTGATTTGATGCAGACTCAGTCTTCACCAAGGACGCAAATTAATAGAGCATATTATTCACACCTGTTATGGTATCGTGTGTTGGGAATAGTTATTCATAAGGAGCGAAAAATTATTTCACCAAACACGACACACTTTTATAGGTGAGTTGAGAGTGAAGGTCGTAGAGGGTTCCAAAGGTAGTTCATGGCTTTGGCATTTTTACAAGTCAATCTGAAAACCATACTGTGATGCAAACAAAAATAAGTTCAAATGGTTCAAATGGCTCTGAGCACTATGGGACTCAACTGCTGTGGTCATAAGTTCAATAATGGCTCTGAGCACTATGGGACTTAACTTCTAAGGTCATCAGTCCCCTAGAACTTAGAACTACTTAAACCTAACTAACCTAAGGACATCACACACATCCATGGTTGGTTGGTTGGTTTGGGGAAGGAGACCAGACAGCGAGGTCATCGGTCTCATCGGATTAGGGAAGGATGGGGAAGGAAGTCGGCCGTGCCCTTTCAGAGGAACCATCCCGGCATTTACCTGGAGTGATTTAGGGAAATCACGGAAAACCTAAATCTGGATGGCCGGACGCGGGATTGAACCGTCGTCCTCCCGAATGCGAGTCCAGTGTCTAACACATCCATGCCCGAGGCAGGATTCGAACCTGCGACCGTAGCGGTCGCGCGGTTCCTGACTGTAGCGCCTAGAACCGCTCGTCAAAAAATAAGTGTTTTCGATTGTTTTATTGTATTTTATTTCTGTTCTGTGTGATTGTATGACAACATTGATTTCAGATTGAATGGTTTTTCCCTGTACGTGGTCTTACATACATGCCTGTAGATAGATCTGTTCATATTGTAGAAAAGAAACTCCGAAAATTTGAAACTGTAATGCTCCCAGAGGAATATTACAGTATATTTGATTTGATACAGTAGTAACACTTAGCTCCCTGAATTCTGATTTTCCTGGACAGGTGCTAAGAACTCAAATATTCCTTTCAAAGTAAAAACCCGACAAAATTAGTGGATAAACGTCTCACAATTAATCATAAATCAGCCCTGGTTGGTCTAAGCTCTGTACATGTAATGACACTAATGTGTAAACATAAAATGATTAGAAGTGGGGTAAAGTATGGTCGTATTTTGCCTCAAGTAAAAGATTTGTCTAAAAGTAATCATGTCCAACAGGCAAAGAAAAACGACTTGGCATCCCCACTTTCTGCAGTGGGCTATGAACTAAACCAAATCCGTTTCTACAAATGTGTGGTAGAGGATAGTGATGTACGAGTAGTTAATGAGTATGGAGACAATGATAACATAGACGCTCATTATGACGACGAATGTTTCCAACCAAATATCGGTAATATTAGAAAAATTCGTTCCTATATGTAGAATCCTTATTAACATGGCATCTCTTAACAACTCAAACAAGACTTGATTTAAGGCCCGTTCTGGAAGATCCAGCCGAGAATTGATATAAGTTATGCCCTAAGTCGGACAAAGATATGTTCTAAATTTTTCATTGCTAAACATGTTCTCTTAAAGGCATTTATAGTAAATGTCGGAAAATATATTAGCGCTGAGAGTTATTTGTTCAATAAGTATTATTTGCACACGTTTAAAATAATTTTTATGACAAAAAATACCAAATCCAAAATTAAATTCTTGATAACTGTACAATAGTAATGAGGAATACCTTAAATTTTTCTAAATGACGTACCTGTATCACTGAGTCCCAGACAAACTGTATGTCAACTCTAGTTCGAATGTTTTTTATTTCAGTCTTTGATCACAATATAATTCTGTAGACGATGACCGGTTTCAGTCCGTAATGACCATCCTCAGATCTTTTTTACACCATGTCATAAAGTGATAAGGCCGTAATGGCATCGTCAAAACATATAAATATAATCAGCATAGCATCGTCATATAGATCTAAAATAAGGTGTAGAATAGACCGCATCGTCCACACAGTCATTATTGCAATAATGGCTGCAGTCGCTTCCTACACGTCGAACCGTTCATACTCATGAGCTACTACTCGTCATCATTTTTTCGATCAAATTTGTGATACACTCAGGGCCTGGCCATAATTGAAAGTGACAAGTCAGAGTTCCAGATGGCCAAGCATTTAAAGGAAATACCATTTTTTGGTGCGGATCTGGCGGTGTATGAGCCTTTTATGCTATCGTAGTGCCCAGACAGCGATTGACGTAGCCGGAAGAGTACAGAACGATAATCCGAGGCGTCGTCGTGCCGAGTCCCTAGGCGGAAACACTTTTTTTTTTCATTTCGTGATTTACTTTCAATGCAAATAAACTGAAATAATCTCAATATATTATAGTTATTAATTTTTCATAAGATGCATGAAAAGAAAGGCAAATGATAACTTGAGATTGCAGGTAAATTTCCAGGAAGGGACTGGAGGCGCACACGAGAACTTCATATATAAAATTAGATACTTTTATTATTGTACAATTATTAATGTACACATGCTGGGGGGATATTCACCGTCAAAACAGGGGAACAATAATTTTCTCGTCATCTTGTACACGTCATAAACCATAACTTTTTACAGTTGCATTGTTCTTTTAAACTTTCTACAAAAAACATGGTTACATTTCAAAAGGTCATAGCTCAGTTTAGCAGCAAACAACGCGTAACGTATCATTTCGACATATATGGACGAGGATTGATGGCGATGTAAATTGCAATGTATTTTGATACAAACTTCTCGGGATGTGATTTAGTTTTCTCTCTCTCCGAGGTAAGAACAGTTTTCAAGTTTTTTGATCAAATTATTTGCCTGAAGATGGAAACAGGCATCACAGAGTTGCACCAGCGGAGTGTATTTGGGGAGAATCACTTCAATGGCGAACAATTGCAATCTTTCATTTTGGAATATGTCGTCGTATACTTCTGAATTACTTTGTCCTTCTCGCGAGTCAATTAAAAGAAGAAATTTGTTCTGCTAAAGGTAGGCGTTCATCACACCAGCCAAAAAGTGTTTGCGTAAGACTGTTGTGAGTTTCCCGGATTTTGATGAAGTAATGACGACATTCCTATATTCTGCCGCGTACTCATCCACCGTTTTTGGAATCCTCGGACTGTCGGCAATAATTTACCAGAAAGGGTTATAGCACATTGCGCTGTATACAAGCCGGTTACTCTGTTCATATCCTGTCGTTGCAGGAGAACTACGTTGGCCCCTACATGAACCCAGCATTAGTTATATGTCGATTGGTACTGGCTACTTGGGAAGAGGACATACGAATGTAAATATTTTATTATACGTGATGTAATAAAGAATAGTTAGAAGGCGTCGATGACTAAGAATTCTGGACTTACCTGTTTGATCGGAACACTTTAATTATAGAAGTTTCTTGGAAATTAATTTGCTATTCCAAAATTTGCATTACCTTTCCATTTCATGCCGTTTATGAAAATGATAATAAATGATACTATAATGAAATAATGCTACTGAGCATTATTTAGATTCATTTTCAGTGCAAGTAACGTAAAAATTACGAATAAAAGCATATTCCGATTAGGGCCTCGACCACTAGAACCTCGGATTACCGTTCTATTATACTCTTGCGGCTGTGTCAACCAATGTATGGAATCTCCGTTAACATAAATTGCTCATTCCTCACCGAACCCGCACCAAAAATGAATTTTTTTCTAAACTCTTCGCCATTTAGAGCTCCCACTCCCGTTAATTCCATTTCTGGCAAACTCCTGCATATATCACAAATTTGAATGAAATTGGTGATAGCGAGTAGGCGTGGTCTTTTTGTTGGTTCGGAAGTTGAGTGCCGTGATCAGATGGCCTCTAACGAAGCTGTGTTTTGTGAGACTGTGGAAGCAGTAAGACGAAAATTAAGTGACACAGTGTAAACAATTGCAAATGTTCGCCATTTCAGGAAGAACGATGTCTAAAAAATTTTCGATGCTGTAGTCCACACTTCGGACAAAAACATACAAATTTCGTCCAATGCAATCAAAATGGTTGTATTCTTGTTAATTCCACCTCCACCATGAAAAAACATACATGCTCCGTCAAATGAAAACAGGAAACAGCAACGTTATTGTTAAGTCCCTGCTACCAAATGTGCGCCACTTGTGTATTCTTTTAGTCACGGCAATCTGCGTTTATGGGCTAATAGCGAACTGTGTGACTTATCATTCATTTCTGTAAAATTTTCGCAAACTTGTAAATTGAGTGTAATAATTAATCACCATTTAGAGAATACATTTCATCCTCGTGTTCTCTTTTCTTGTGCTGCCCACAGAGATTTGGTAACGTGTGCTTGTGTCAACGTAATTGTGAGACATTCTCTGAATAGAGATTAAATATTAAAATAATTTACAGGCGTCTTCGAAACAGCTTCATACATAGAGATACATACAAGCATGTACAGGAAGAGGCAGCTAGGACAGGCCACCCCAAAAACATCCAGAATGAATAAATCCGTCGAGGTGAGGTTTTCGCTAAGTTACAGCCGACAGCATGGCGAATTTCCTGACGTTCGCAAGTAATTTTCATCGTTTATTGTCGCCGAATCACGACATCTAGTATGTTTTTTTCTAATGGAACTATATATATTTTCTGTGCCATTTGAAAGAAGCTTCTAAGAGAACTTCAACGACATTACATGTACGGGACTTGATCGAATAGTATCATGATAACAGCGCCGCAAACCACCGTCCCGTCCTCAGAGAAGAGGTTCCAGTAAACAGCTGTCCTATTGTACCAAACGTAAGCAAACATGAAACTCACGCGTGGTTTGTGTGTTTATTATCACGGCTGTCGTACCAAGTGCTCAATACGTTTATCCTGTGCATTGCTACTCGCTATAAAATGATTCTAGAGAAACAATACTAAACGTTGAATTTCGTCTGGAGTCAATGGCAGCACAGGCCAGTGTTACAAGCCATTACATGTTTCCGGAAGTCGTAGGTGTTTCCTAATAGACCTCTTGTTTTAGTTTTCGCCACGATAAAATTACAGAAGTGTTAAGTTTGGTGAGTGTGCAGACTAATTCGCGTTTCCTGAATGGCCATTCCACTGCACTCCAAATGTTCTCTCAAAAGGCTCTGTCACTACATCTACGGAATGGGAGGGACACTCTCATGTTGGTACCACTCTGATTGCATTATGTCCAGTGGGATGTCTTCCAATAACTACGGCAGCAGCGTATCTTAAGAACTGGAGATATTTGAGTGTATTTAGATACCTTCAATAAAACAGGGAACAATGATGCGGGTCTCGAAAAACATGTGCCAAACGTTGATACATTAAGAGCGTTGTTTCTATCCGCTTCGATTCAGAGTAGATTTTCAACTGACGATTAATGCATATTGTGAAGATTATTTCCTATGGTTTGCAAACGACGCTTCCTCCCTAAACAAAATTTTGCATAGACATGCCACAACACTTTGCGCTTTTCGTAGATAATATCCGAAGAACTGTATCTCACTTTGTAAGACACTGCTATGAAGCTGTAGATGCAGCGAAATGTGAAGAGGATGAAATGCGACGGAATGTAGTGTCCACAAAACACTCGTTTGGTTGATCCCTCTCGTACTTCCAAGGTGCCTCTTAGTGACATCTGCATTGTATGTTACTGTCGCTAAAATGTTAGTTTCATTTCTTTCCTCAGTTGCTCTGCTTTTCCCTTGGCGTATTTTATTCTCCACACTTCAAGTTTCTACAAATTTTTGTAACGTTTGCAATGACAAATCTACATCTTCATCTACATTTATACTCCGCAAGCCACCCAACGGTGTGTGGCGGAGGGCACTTTACGTGCCACTGTCATTACCTCCCTTTCCTGTTCCAGTCGCGTATGGTTCGCGGGAAGAACGACTGTCCGAAAGCCTCCGTGCGCGCTCTAATCTCTCTAATTTTACATTCGTGATCTCCTCGGGAGGTATAAGTAGGGGGAAGCAATATATTCGATACCTCATCCAGAAACGCACCCTTTCGAAACCTGGCGAGCAAGCTACACCGCGATGCAGAGCGCCTCTCTTGCAGAGTCTGCCACTTGAGTTTATTAAACATCTCCGTAACGCTATCACGGTTACCAAATAACCCTGTGACGAAACGCGCGGCTCTTCTTTGGATCTTCTCTATCTCCTCCGTCAACCCGATCTGGTACGGATCCCACACTGATGAGCAATACTCAAGTATACGTCGAACGAGTGTTTTGTAAGCCACCTCCTTTGCTGATGGACTACATTTTCTAAGCACTCTCCCAATGAATCTCAACCTGGTACCCGCCTTACCAACAATTAATTTTATATGATCATTCCACTTCAAATCGTTCCGCACGCATAGTCCCAGATATTTTACAGAAGTAACTGCTATCAGTGTTTGTTCCGATATCATATAATCATACAATAAAGGATCCTTCTTTCTATGTATTCGCAATACATTACATTTGTCTATGTTAAGTGACAGTTGCCACTCCCTGCACCAAGTGCCTATCCGCTGCAGATCTTCCTGCATTTCGCTACAATTTTTTTAATGCTGCAACTTCTCTGTATACTACAGCATCATCCGCGAAAAGCCGCCTGGAACTTCCGACACTATCTACTAGGTCATTTATATATATTGTGAAAAGCAATTGTCCCATAACACTCCCCTGTGGCACGCCAGAGGTTACTTTAACGTCTGTAGACGTCTCTCCATTGATAACAACATGCTATGTTCTGTTTGCTAAAAACTCTTCAATCCAGCCACACAGCTGGTCTGATATTGGCTCTGAGCACTATGGGACTTAACACCTGTGGTCATCAGTCCCCTAGAACTTAGAACTACTTAAACCTAACTAACCTAAGGACATCACACACATCCATGCCCGAGGCAGGATTCGAACCTGCGACCGTAGCAGTCGCGCGGTTCCGGACTGAGCGCCTAGAGCCGCTAGACCACCGCGGCCGGCGGTCTGATATTCCGTAGGCTCTTACTTTGTTTATCAGGCGACAGTGCGGAACTGCATCGAACGCCTTCCGGAAGTCAAGAAAAATAGCATCTACCTGGGAGCCTGTATCTAATATTTTCTGGGTCTCATGAACAAATAAAGCGAGTTGGGTCTCACACGATCGCCGTTTCCGGAATCCATGTTGATTCCTACATAGTAGATTCTGGGTTTCCAAAAACGACATGATACTCGAGCAAAAAACATATTCTAAAATTCTACAACAGATCGACGTCAGAGATCGGGAGTGCTTGGCATGTTTTCGACACTCTTCAGTACCGCTGCTCTAATAGTTTGGCGGCATTCACCATAAACAGTATTCACTTTTTCGACTGTCGTATATATTGTGAATGTCTCAATAACTTTATGAGCAAGTTACCTGATTGAGACTGATACTCTTGAAGACTAGTTCGGCACTGCCAATATTGGCAGGCATTTCCCTGGCGTAAGCATCAAGGCTTTCTTATCTGTAGAGTCATATTACACCTGAAACAACTGGGTATGCCATATTCAGCTGACATCAGAATCAGCACTTCCTCATCTCCAAGGCCATACCGGGAATTACGACATCTGGTCACGTATTAAGGCCAAGGAGGGGAGGTGGAAGGGGAGGGAGTGCCAACTGTGTCACCACCCCCACGTCGCTGCTCTAATACGTACACTTTGCAAGCGTGTTTCAGCATGAAGCGCCGTCCACCCTGAGTGCCCCCGCTCTATAGCCAGTGCCGTGATGACGTGCAAGCTCAGCTCTCCATCCTTTGAACATCTTTGATAATAATGTGATTGCCTGTGCACCATCATCTGCTGTCCAGCATGAAGCGTCGTCAGTGGCAGCAGTGATCAGCTAGGGAGAAGAAGACCGTCATTGGAATACGCCGAGAAAGTCTACAATCACAGGTATATATTATGTCAATCCAGCTCTAATTATTAATATTGTTATTAAGTGTGTTTATGCGTGTGTGTAAGCTTCATTACACCGGTTTTTGCTGTTATCACCACTGAGTATGACCCAGTGCTGAATGAAGCATGCAGCCATTTCTTGCAGCACTGCAACAGCTACAGCCCACAGGATGTCTTCCTGAGCTGTTGGACATGGTGTCATTTGACTATGTTGTAGTATAGCTACAGCAACAGCCTGAACCTGAGTGTCGTAGTCTTCACCAATACATACAATTTAACTGCCAGCGGTTCTAAACGTCGGATAGCACCTCACTGTGACTTTGATGTGGTGACTGAAACAGAGAACTTACAACGTCTTGGTACTAGGGTGCAGTATTTATGGTGCGAGTGGGATAGTCTGAGTAGTATGGTGGCGTTCATAGAGAGAAGGATGACAATTGAATACAATCCACCATATACTCCTACAAAATTAGAATGTTAAAGGGTGAGGCATCAATTATAATTATCGATATGGCGAGCCATATAAGGTAATTGACATCAGTGTAGTTTGGTTTTACAAAGTTGTAATGGAATCGGTACATATAGAGATTGAAGAGGTCCAGAACACACATACCGATACAGACAGGCTTCGTAAACTCCACAGTGACTAGTCGCTCATTGAAGATTAAGGCAGCTTAAGATTTAGCTTGGTGACGTAATCTCTTGCACTATAACGAAACGAAAAACTAAATGAATTTCGATACAGTTTCTAACATTCTCCATGGTCTAAACCAAAAACTGATTTCTTCACTAGTCTATAAAAACCTTTTTCAAAATTACATGTTGCGAGAGCAGTCTGTTCGGTATTTAAATCAGTTTACTCCTTCAACCAGGAATGCTAGCCGAATGAGATGACACGGGTAATTCTAAGAAGTCATATACCCAACAAGGGACACTCATGGAAGTTTCTATAGTGCAGAGTGTACGTCTGCTTATTCCCCAGCGTTATCATCAGCTTGGGGACGGAACCATTTCATAGGACTAGGTGCTCCATATACAGCGGCAGCTCGCTGTGCTCGTCTTGCAGTTCGCTGGGATACTGCAGGTCTGCCTCCAGGAAATATCCCCTTCCAGCATCAGCAGCCACATTGTGGATCTTATCAGTCAATCCAGTGATTTCATCTCTGGACAGCTATCAGAACCCTCCAAACGCAAAGTTCGTCGCGTTACTTCTATGAAGAAATTCCTTACAGGCAAGTAAAGGATGTAACTAAGATCGTCAGATGGCCTGTACTCCCCACCCAGTCGCGGTTTATAACGCTTGGCATACCTCTGGACGCACTGGCGAAGTCACCCGCGGATGCCGAGTTCGGAAAAAAAAGTCAGATCAACATCAGTCAACAGTTCGATGTTGATATTCCTCTTTTTTTTTTAATTGTGTGCCACGAAAGCCTCGGCATAGTGTAATGGACGGCAGGATCCATAGTGTGTGTGCCCAGGCATATACAACAGAATTTTTCAAAAACGTCTGAGGTGTACATCAATTTCCATGTGCAGTTTAACATATCCCTCTAAATAAGAGATGTTGAACTCCTGCCAAACTTCCACCGCATGCCTGTACTCCGAATCCGTTATGGCAGTGCCTGTGAGTCTGATGGTGAATGCAGTTATATCGGGCAATGTGAATTCGCGAGGTCTCCCCATCGTATGGGAAGGCCCCTTCTTTGTTACGAGCTGAAACTTTGCGTCATCGGGAAATGCAGCTCAAGTGATGTCGCATCGTCTCAGCAAGTTTCTGAAGAGGTGCCTGCATAAGTCGTAAGGATACCAGGAAGCAGAGAAATATTCTTGGCATGATTCGTTTGGAGAATGAAATGTATTTTTTGTACATTGTCAGGTATAATACTGACCTTATCATTCTCCAATTCAAAATGCCCCAAGTGCTTAACAAGAAAGTGAGCATCATACTTACTCAGATTATCCTATGGCAGTTTGTACTTCAAGTTCCATGCATTGTGAACTTCGTCACATAGTCCGCCTCAGTAGCGTAGCGGTAGCGTTTCCGCCTAATCCACAGGGGGCCCGGGTTCGATTCCCCGCAGCAGACTGGATGTTGTGTGTCATTCATCATCATTGACGTGCAAGTCGCCGATGTGGCGTCACCTAAACAGGACTTGCAATACGGCGGCCGAACTACCCCGACTGGGGCCTCCCGGCCAACAATGCCATACGATCATTTCCATACATCGCAAACAATTCCTGTTTGATGACAATGATCTCTACGTGGAGTTTTCGCTTTTCTACCAAAAGTCAGGTCTCATACATGACATTTAATTGACTCCTTGTATATGGCACCATTATCCAGCGAGTTGGTCATTGGAGTGTTTGGCTACAAGGTAATCAACATCCTGAACAAAATTTTCGAGCTCAAAGAGCAACCATCTTACGGTATTATCCCCGACATATGGGTGAATTTTGTTGTAACTGGGAACATATGAGCATATAATTTGGTACGCTGCCCCATGTGATACGTGTCACTTAGTGAGAGTGACGTAAGAACCACTGGGATCACCTTCACAACGAGCCACAAGAACTAGTATGCACTCAAGGTCAGATTATACAACAGAGGCGCATCGTTCCTGGTGGCGGGCGTCCTTAAACGTAAAAAACTTTTTATCCTCAGTGGGCATTTCCACATTCAACAGTTCCTGGCTTAAGGAGTTGATCAGATGTTACTGCAGATACTCATGCCTGGGAAAATAGTCGCTGATTTTTACTCATTTGGGCCAAAGTTGGTGTGACATATTTTTGATCCAGAGGTAGTGTTGCTTCTCGCCTTCAGAGAACATCAATAAATCTGCATGTTTAGAATGCTGACTTGCTACTTCGGAGAAGCAGAGGGATCCAACTATCGTATGCCTCACATTTTATGGCTTGCTTTTATCTTATGTATATGCTGACCATTAATATGAAGTCAGTAATTAGGGTCTGACTCTCGAATTTTGGCAAGCCTGTGATCATCATCGGGAATGAGAGGCCTCCGATGTTATAATGCCCGCAGACGTTAGACGTCAAGTACATATCTGTAAGATATGCATTTTTCACGTAATTTCTGTCGCAAGCCAGAAGCGACCATGTAAAGTTATAATCATCTAGAGGCTGAACCTCTTGTGACCGTGTTGGCCTGCAAACAGATTTGTTTTCGGAAAGGGTCTGCCTTGAGCAAAACACAATTGCTTATTTTTCATTTTATTCACCAGACATGTTCCGCTGATGTTACACCATCATTAGTGAGTTTTACATTATCTTCTTTAAAACAGGAAAAATGCTTTTTGCTACTAGTTACATGTAAATCTGAGTTTATAAAGTCAGTATTAACATGTCTGAAAAAGGACAAAATTTTATATATATATATATATATATATATATATATATATATATATATATACCTTGTTACCACATGATGTAGATTTCCTGAATTTTATGTAATATAATGTAGTTGTTTTCTTTCACAGTTGCCGGCCGGAGTGGCCGTGCGGTTCTAGGCGCTGCAGTCTGGAACCGAGCGACCCCTGCGGTCGCAGGTTCGAATCCTGCCTCGGGCATGGATGTGTGTGATGTCCTTAGGTTAGTTAGGTTTAATTAGTTCTAAGTTCTAGGCGACTGATGACCTCAGAAGTTAAGTCGCATAGTGCTCAGAGCCATTTGAACCATTTTGAACCTTTCACAGTTCGTCATCTGCAACCATATAGAACTCGATGTAGAACAGTTAATAGGTATCGGACAGCTGAACAGTTGAATGCTTTTTGGATGGGAATTTTGAATAATTTCCTCAACACAAAAATCTACTGACTGACAGTATGTCCGCTACCTTATTCGGCTGATATATTTTATGGTTATTATGTGACTCCTCAAGAAATCTAGTAGCGATCCTACTGAATCCTCATGGCTAGAGTCCAGTATATCTTCTGTTGTTTTTATCTCTATTTTAAACTTATTAACGTTTGCACGCAACTCAAATCCTTTTACAAATCCTTTCATAAATACACTCCTGGAAATGGAAAAAAGAACACATTGACACCGGTGTGTCAGACCCACCATACTTGCTCCGGACACTGCGAGAGGGCTGTACAAGCAATGATCACACGCACGGCACAGCGGACACACCAGGAACCGCGGTGTTGGCCGTCGAATGGCGCTAGCTGCGCAGCATTTGTGCACCGCCGCCGCCAGTGTCAGCCAGTTTGCCGTGTCATACGGAGCTCCATCGCAGTCTTTAACACTGGTAGCATGCCGCGACAGCGTGGACGTGAACCGTATGTGCAGTTGACGGACTTTGAGCGAGGGCGTATAGTGGGCATGCGGGAGGCCGGGTGGACGTACCGCCGAATTGCTCAATACGTGGGGCGTGAGGTATCCACAGTACATCGATGTTGTCGCCAGTGGTCGGCGGAAGGTGCACGTGCCCGTCGACCTGGGACCGGACCGCAGCGACGCACGGATGCACGCCAAGACCGTAGGATCCTACGCAGTGCCGTAGGGGACCGCACCGCCACTTCCCAGCAAATTAGGGACACTGTTGCTCCTGGGGTATCGGCGAGGACCATTCGCAACCGTCTCCATGAAGCTGGGCTACGGTCCCGCACACCGTTAGGCCGTCTTCCGCTCACGCCCCAACATCGTGCAGCCCGCCTCCAGTGGTGTCGCGACAGGCGTGAATGGAGGGACGAATGGAGACGTGTCGTCTTCAGCGATGAGAGTCGCTTCTGCCTTGGTGCCAATGATGGTCGTATGCGTGTTTGGCGCCGTGCAGGTGAGCGCCACTATCAGGACTGCATACGACCGAGGCACAGAGGGCCAACACCCGGCATCATGGTGTGGGGAGCGATCTCCTACACTGGCCGTACACCACTGGTGATCGTCGAGGGGACACTGAATAGTGCACGGTACATCCAAACCGTCATCGAACCCATCGTTCTACCATTCCTAGACCGGCAAGGGAACTTGCTGTTCCAACAGGACAATGCACGTCCGCATGTATCCCGTGCCACCCAACGTGCTCTAGAAGGTGTAAGTCAACTACCCTGGCCAGCAAGATCTCCGGATCTGTCCCCCATTGAGCATGTTTGGGACTGGATGAAGCGTCGTCTCACGCGGTCTGCACGTCCAGCACGAACGCTGGTCCAACTGAGGCGCCAGGTGGAATTGGCATGGCAAGCCGTTCCACAGGACTACATCCAGCATCTCTACGATCGTCTCCATGGGAGAATAGCAGCCTGCATTGCTGCGAAAGGTGGATATACACTGTACTAGTGCCGACATTGTGCATGCTCTGTTGCCTGTGTCTATGTGCCTGTGGTTCTGTCAGTGTGATCATGTGATGTATCTGACCCCAGGAATGTGTCAATAAAGTTTCCCCTTCCTGGGACAATGAATTCACGGTGTTCTTATTTCAATTTCCAGGAGTGTACATTTGAATCATCCATGTTGCTGGAACCAGGAGGCATTGTCACAACGTCTGCATTACCTAGAAGTAGTTTATTATTTGCCTTAGTGATATTAATTATGCTATTGTATTTTTCAAGACTGAGTGGAGCAATACTCCACTCTCCCTTGCTTAGCGCTATTGGAGGTTTGCTGACTTAATTATTGAATCACAGAACCATTGTTTGGGGTAGTACTCACGCACTCTTGGACATCTGCTCACAATTCTGTATTGTTTCCAAACTTCTTACCCAGCTGTGCATCCTTCATGTTACTGAATAAAGCAAAATTAGATGGTGTGAGATCCAGTGAACATGGTGTGTGCGGCACAACGATGAATCCCAGTGATGTCAAGGTTCCTCGTCATTCCATTCCTGATATCAACGATCTGTTCTGTAAACAACAGCGCCTTGATCACAACTGCAGTTAAATATTTATGAACATCTGTTGTTTTGGCTCTTTTCTTCTGCAAAAATCCTACGATCCATCTATGTCCTCAATAGTTGCCTACCGTCCTGTCCATAGCTTTCTCTGCTTAACAGCAAACTAGCGCTTTCCTCTCACTATGTCCACAGCTACCATCTAGCATCTGCGTGGTGTACTAGATTTGGTTCATCGTCCTAGTAAAGGACATGTCTGTAGTCTGAGTAGTACGTGTATAAAAAATTATTTCAGAATGCCCATCATAAAATAGACCATGGTGAGATGGAGACAACCAGAAATATCCCAGTACCTTCCAGTACAAGACAAGTAGAAAAATTTATTTGATTGCTTCTACAGGAAATTCATAAAAAATCAAGGCCTTGACGTGCTAATAGTACGTAACATTAATGGGTAGAATAGTACGTGAGTCTGGGATCCCAGCACTCCTCCGCCGGTGTGCCCCAAGGTTCCGTCCTCTCCCCCTTCTATACCTTCTTTACACGGCGGACATGCCGCCGCCTTCACATCCATCACACATTCTCCAGTACGCCGATGACACCGCCTTCCTTGCCCTCGCCCGCACCTGCAACGCTCCCAGCACCTTCTCCAATCCCATCTTGATTGGTTCACCACTTGGTGTAACCAGTGGCTGCTCAAGGTCAATCCTTCCAAGACCCAGGCGATCATTGTAGGCAAAACCACCCCTTCCTTCCGTCTCCTAGATTTCTATCTCACTATCTACGGCCGTCCTATCAACCTAACCCCCACCTTCAAGTACCTTGGCGTCGCCCTTGACCATCGCCTCTCCTGGACCCCCCATCTCCGGACGATCCAAGCCAAGACACGCTCCCGACTCTGCCTCCTCAAGCTCCTTTCTGGCCGCACATGAGGTCTGGAACCCTCCACCGTCCTCCACACTTATAAATCCCTCATCCGCCCTATCCTCTGCTATGCCCATACCGCCTGGATCTCCGCCCCTCCTACCTTCTACAAATCCCTTCAAATCCAGGAACGCCATGCACTCTGCCGCACCTATCGCATCCGCCTCCCTTTCCTCACATGGACCCTGTATGACTTAACTCCGTTCTCACACCTCCACCTTTTCCTCTAATGGATACGGATCCTTTACACCTCCCGCAAACTTGATCCCTCTCACCCACTTGTCTCTCCCATCCTTTCCCACCCCTGTCTGCTGCCGCACCTCTACTCCCACATCTCATCCGCTCTCCATCTCTCCACACTCCATACCCTTGCCCAAGGTGGCTTCCGCCAACTCCCCCTCCCTGATGATGCCCTCCTCCCCTCCATCTACCCCTCCTACCAACTTTGATCCTCCCCTTCCTCCCCCTGTGTTTTTCCACCAGGGCACCCTCTCTCCCTTCCCTCCCTCCTCTCTTCCTTCCTTCCTCCCCTTCCTCCATGCTTTCATAACCCCCCCCTACCCTCTCCTCTCCCCCTCCCTTCTCCTCTCCCACTGGCATCAACACCCCCCCTCCCCCTCCTACCCTCACCTCTTCCCTTTGGAGGTCCCCCGTTTTGTGCGTGAACACTGCATCTTCTTGCGCCGGAGATCGTCGACAGTGCTCGTGTGTGTCTTCGTGTCAGTGTTTCAGTGTCTCTCCATTTGTGCTCCTCCGTTCACGTGTGTAAACTCGTTCTTCCCCTTTGTGTTTAGAGATGAACGTTTTTATTCAAACAGTGCGCACATGAACGGCTTCATTTATTTTACTATGTCTGTCTCCCGTTTTTTCCACCATGTTTGTTTGTTTTTCTATCTTTCTGTTTACTGTATGTGTTCACTGCGGCCGAAGAGCGGCATACATAGGCCTCTCCCAGCCTACCTTTATTGTAAAGGTATTAAAATAACAATAAAGAAAAAATGGGATCGCAGTACCAGAGAGAATTGGCTGATATCAGACAAGAATTGCACCAGCAAACTGAATCAGGCCACTTAAATGCAATGAAAGAATTTTATGTAGCTATAAACAGATCATCTTATGGAACAGGGGTAGAGTTATGCTAACCGACAGACGACAGACGTAAAAAGGTAATGAGGGCTATCATCTTTGTAATTCAGTTCTCTTCGATCAGAAAAAGCAATAGCTGGGCAATGAAATGTGAAATAATTTGGGTGAAGGTCACGGTTAAAGCAGGCTCAAACATGGTAACTGGATGTCTCTATAGGCCCCCTGGCTCAGCAGCTGTTATGGCAGAGCACCTGAAGGAAAATTTGGAAAATGACTAAAATGGTTCAAATGGCTCTGAGCACTATGGGACTCAACTTCTGAGGTCATTAGTCCACTAGAACTTAGAACTAGTTAAACCTAACTAACCTAAGGACATCACAAACATCCATGCCTGAGGCAGGATTCGAACCTGCGACCGTAGCGGTCTTGCGGTTCCAGACTGCAGCGCCTTTAACCGCACGGCCACTTATTTGGAAAATATTTCGAGTAGATTTCCCCACCATGTTCTGGGTGAAGATTTTAATTTGCTGGATGTAGACTGGGAGACTCAAAAGGTTTATAACGGATGGCAGGGACAAAGAATCCAGTTAAATTTTTTTAAGTGCTTTATCTGCAAACTACCTTGAGCAGTTAAACAGAGAACCGACTCGTGTTGACAAACAGACCCGAACTATATGAAACAGATAACGCAGAACAGGGAATCAGCGATCATAAAGCGGTTACTGCATAGAGGATTTCAGCCGTAAATAGAAATATTAAAAAAGGTAGGAAGATTTTTCTGTTTAGCAAAAGTGACAAAAAGCAGATTTCGGAGTACTTGACGGATCAACACAAAAGTTTTGTCTCAAGTACAGATATTGTTGAGGATCAGTGGACAAAGTTCAAAACCATCGCACAATATGCATTAGATGAGTATGTGCCAAGCAAGATCGTAAAGAATGGAAAAGAGCCACCGTGGTACAACAACCGAGTTAGAAAAGTGCTGCGGAAGCAATGGGAACTTCACAGCAAACATAAATATAGCCAAAGCCTTGGAGACAAACAAAAATTACGCGAAGCGAAATATAGTGTGAGGAGGGCTATGCGAGAGGCGTTCAATGAATTCGAAAGTAAAGTTCTATGTACTGACTTGGCAGAAAATCCTAATAAATTTTGGTCTTATGTTAAAGCGGTAGGTGGATCAAAACAAAATGTCCAGACACTGTGTGACCAAAATGGTACTGAAACAGAGGATGACAGACTAAAGGCCGAAATACTAAATGTCTTTTTCCAAAGCTGTTTCACAGAGGAAGACCGCACTGTATTTCCTTCTCTAGATTGTGGCACAGATGACAAAATGGTAAATATCGAAATACATGACAGTGGGATAGATAAACAATTAAAATCGTTCAAAAGAGGAAAGGCCGCTGGACCTGATGGGATGCCAGTTCGATTTTACACAGAGTACGCGAAGGAACTGGCCTCCCTTCTTGCAGCGGTGTACCGTAGGTATCTAGAAGAGCGTAGCGTTCCAAAGGATTGGAAAAGGGCACAGGTCATCCTCATTTTCAAGAAGGGACATCGAACAGATGTGAAGAACTATAGACCTATATCTCTAACGTCAATCAGTTGTTGAATTTTGGAACACGTATTATGTTCGTGTATAACAACTTTCCTGGAGAGTAGAAATCTACTCTGTAGGAATCAGCATAGGTTTCGAAAAAGACGATCGTGTGAAACCCAGCTCGCGCTACGTCCACGAGACTCAGAGGGCCATAGGCACGGGTTCCCAGGTAGATGCCGTGTTTCTTGACTTCCACAAGGCGTTCGATACAGTTCCCCACAGTCGTTTAATGAACAAAGTAAGAGCATATGGACTATCAGACCATTTGTGTGATTGGATTGAGGAGTTCCTAGATAACAGGACGCAGCATGTCATTCTCAATGGAGAGAAGTCTTCCGAAGTAAGAGTGATTTTAGGTGTGCCGCAGGGGAGTGTCATAGGACCGTTGCTATTCACAATATACATAAATGACCTGGTGGATGACATCGGAAGTTCACTGAGGCTTTTTGCAGATGATGCTGTGGTGTATCGAGAGGTTGTAACAATGGAAAATTGTACTGAAATGCAGGAGGACCTGCAGCGAATTGACGCATGGTGCAGGGAATGGCAATTGAATCTCAATGTAGACAAGTGTAATGTGCTGCGAATACACAGAAAGAAAGATCCTTTATCATTTAGCTACAAAATAGCAGGTCAGCAACTGGAAGCAGTTAATACCATAAATTATCTGGGAGTACGCATTAGGAGTGATTTAAAATGGAATGATCATATAATGTTGATCGTCGGTAAAGCAGATGCCAGACTGAGATTCATTGGAAGAATCCTAAGGAAATGCAATCCGAAAACAAAGGAAGTAGGTTACAGTACACGCTTCGTTACAGGATCATTTAGTAATCGCGAAAGCGTTGCGGAGATGATAGATAAACTCCAGTGGAAGACTCCGCAAGAGAGACGCTCAGTAGCTCGGTACGGGCTTTTGTTGAAGTTTAGAGAACACACCTTCACCGAGGAGTCAAGCGGTATATTGCTCCCTCCTACGTATATCTCACGAAGAGACCATGAGGATACAATCAGAGAGATTAGAGTCCACACGGAGTCATACCGACAATCTTTCTTTCCACGAACAATACGAGACAGGAATAGAAGGGAGAACCGATAGAGGTACTCAAGGTACCCTCTGCCACACACCGTCAGGTGGCTTGCGGAGTATGGATGTAGATGTAGATGAAGCGCGCAAATCACTAAGAAATATTCCATTTCAAAGGCTCGTACACTCAGTTGACGAAAGTAATCGTGTAGCGATATCCACATATACAGATGGCGGTAGTAAAGCGTACGTAAGGTATAAATGGGCTGTGCGTTGTTGGAGCTATGATTTACACTCAGATGATTCATATGAAAACATGTCCCACATGATTATGGCCGCATGATAAGAATTAACAGACTTTTAATGCAGAATGATAGTTGGAGCTAGACGCATGCCACATTCAATTTCGGAAATCGTTGGGAATTCAATATTCCGAGATCCTCGTATCAAGAGTGTGCCGATAATACCAAATTTCAGGCGTTACCTCTCACCATAGACAACGCAATAGTTGAAGGCCTCACTCAACGACCGAGAGCAGCGGCATTTGCGTAGAGTTGTCAGTGCTAACAGACAAGCAACACTGCATGAAATAACCGCAGAAATCAATATGCGTCATACGACGAACGTATCCGTTAAGACAGTGTTGCGAAATCTAGCGTTAATGCACTATGGCAGCAGACGATTGAAGCAAGTGCCTTTGCTAACAGCGCGACATAAACTGCAGCGCCTCTCCTGGGCTCATGACCATATCGGCTGGACCTATAAGGGTGGAAAGCCGTGGCCTGCTCAGATGAGTGCCGATTTCAGTTGGTAAGAGCAGGCAGGGTTCGAGGGTGGCGCAGACCTCACGAAGCCATGGATTCAGTGTCTAAAAGGCGTTATGCAATCTGGTACTGAACTCCGTCCGAAAAGGCTACTGATCAACCGCCGTGTCATCCTAAAGGATGGGCATATGGTCAGCACACCACCACTCTCTCAGTCGTTGTCACTTCTCGCGAGTAGAGCCGTTACTTCTCAGTCAAGTAGCACATAAATTTGTCTCAAAATCGATGAGTGCACCCCCTTGCCAACAGCGATCACCAGAACGGACGGTCACCCATCCAAGTGCTAGACAAGCACGACAGCTCTTAACTCCGTTGATCTGCCGGCCGATGTGGCCGAGTGGTTCTAGGCGCTTCAGTCTGGAACCGCGCGACCGCTACGATCGCAGGTTCGAATCCTGCCTCGGGCATGGATGTGTGTGATGTCCTTAGGTCAGTTAGGTTTAAGTAGTTCTAAGTTCTAGGGGACTGATGACCTGAGATGTTAAGTCCCATAGTGCTCAGAGCCATTTGAACCATTTTTTCCGTTGATCTGACGGGAACCGCTGCTACCACTGCCTCAAGGCCGTTAACACCTATGAAAGCTGGTAATGGTTCCGTGATAGTGTGAGCTTGGTTTACGAGGAATGGACTGGATCCTTTGGTTCAACTGAACCGATCACTCACTGGAAACGGTTATGTTCGGCTACTTGGAGACCATTTGCAGCCATTCATGGGCTTCATGTTCGCAAACAACGCTGGAATTTTTATGGACGACAAAGCTCCTTGTCACCAGGCCACAGTTGTTATCGATTGGTTTGAAGAACATTCTGGATAATTCGAGAGAATGATTTGCCCACCAAGATTGCCCGAAAGGAATCGCAACGAACATTTGTGGGACATAATCGAGAAGTCAGTTTGTACACAAAATCCTTCAACAGCAACACTTTCGTAGTTAGGGACGGCTATAGAGGAACTTTGGAAAATGAGGCGTGACACGATATCAGGACGTATCCTCAGTATACTCGTATATTATCATCTGAGAAGAAAGATGAAAATGTACTCAGGCCACAAGACACTGTCCTTTATAAATCAATTACAGGTTGATGCATGAAAGTTAATACGGTGAATTTAGCTTTAGAAAAAATTAATGTAGAACCCGATAAAGACGAAATAATTCCTAGCGTTCATCCGGGCTACCAGTAGGTGCTAATAATGTCAACAATATGAAAGAAAATGTAAGAGAAATAAAAATATTGCCTGGTAACATACTGCAATGAATAATGTAAGGTGCGAACAGAATTAGGACCCAATCATGAGAAAGGTTGAAACTAAATGTGTGGTTCAAAATTAAACCAAAATTCGCAAGGTGAGCTTTATTTGTATAAAGGACTCTCTTGGCTTCCTAAATATGCACTACTAATTCTGTATCATTTATACATAGGAGCTATGAGCACTTCATAGAGTAAAATGTGCATACAAATTAAGGGAGACCTTTAGTCAAATGTTAAAGTGTTGTAGAAAGGTATTGAATATTTATGAAAATTGTCAAAAACTAGCAGCAGTTGATTTGTTTGGACCATTGCCATTAGTATATGATACGTTTAGATAAATCACCATAATCTTACATATGGTATCCAGAGTGCTTAAGTTTTATCCATTATGTCACAACAGCTGCATAGTAATAACTGAAAAAAACTACATCATAAAATCAGAGAGTCCAAGGAAGATGCTAATGCCAATGATCCTTAATTCAGTGGAGAATATCCCAAAGGTACATTAGAAGAACACGAAATTGATATGAGCCAAATTTGAAGCTCCTACACAGATAAGAACCATGTCGAAAGAATAATAAAACAAATCGGAACTCTTTGTTGAACTAATGGCTTAACGCAGAACAGAGCATTGTGGAAACAGGCTAAATACTTAGGAAATATTCTGAACAGTTTAGTGAATTTAAACCATGGATTGTCATCATTCAAAGGAATGAAGGCGAAAAATTTGATTGATGAAGTTCCACACAATAATGACACGTAGCATAAATAATACTATGGAAGTTGCGTTAAAAAGATGAAAGAAATAGTAAAACAAAGGGAAGGCCAATATGATAAAACGGAGATACATTTTAGATAACAGTTAGCAGTCTGGTGCTAGTTAATGCAGGCAGTAAATCCTTAAAACGATTCTGAAATTAGAAGTGTGTATCACATCTGCACAAATTTACACTCTAAGACAAAAAAAGCTACCCACTATGAAGGAATTATCCGAATGGGACGGAAATTGGTAGATGTGATATACTTGTACGGACAGACAAATGATTATAATTTAAAAAAAAACTGCACGATCTACTCAAGTGAGAGAGCTTCAGAAACTGAGCAAGTCATCATGGTCCACCTCTAACCCTTATGCAATCAGTTACAGAGAGAATTGCTGGATGTCCTCCTGAGGGACATAGTGTCACGTTCTGTCCAATCGGTGCGTTAAAAAGAAATGGCACTCCTGACTATCACTTCTGGTCGTCGACTCATATTGCGGGTGACAGTAATGTTGGTTTCCCACCGCTGTCTGGGGCATACCCAGACACCTCTTCGACCTGGAATGTCATTGACTTAGTAGAATAATTCTATTATTGTCTTCATTGATGAGTCCCACTTCGAACTGAATCCCAGCTACCAATGAATACATGTTGGGAGACGCCCCACACAGTGGTGGGATACTGTCGTCCACTATTTGACCCGACAATCAGGACTGATGGTCTGAGCTACCACTTGCGTTGGCAGAGCTGTTGTTTGTACTCAGGTGATATATGTGAAAAGGTGTCCGACGTGCTTATTACCGCAGGACGGGAATTAACATATTTAGAACGCGGAATGGTAGTTGGAGCTAGTCGAATGGGACATTTTGGAAATCGTTTGGGATTTAAATAGTCTGAGATCCACAGTGTCAAGAGCGTGCTGATAATACCAAATTTCTGGCGTTACCTCACACGACAGACAACGCAGTGGCCGACGGCCTTCACTTAATGACCGAGAGCATCAGCGTTTGTGTAGAGTTGTCAGTGCTAAATCACGAGCAAAACTGTGTGAAATAACTGCAGAAAGCAATGTAGGACATACGACGAAAGTATTCGGTAAGATATTGCTGCGAAATCTGGCGTTAAAGTGCGCGTGATATATCTTGGCGGCCGAGTTTAGGTTCGTTCTGCGCATCTGACGTCAGAAAACACAGTCAGCCAATGAACAGAGAACGACGTTGCCAGATCTCGACTGCAGTGCAGAGCACGGACGAGTCTCTTCAGTTTTAGAAACGTTCAGTCATAAATACAGTAATAGAACAAAAGCAATGTCTTGATAGCAGACTTTCTTTTATAGAAAGTTTGGAAAAAGCATTCTTTATACCAATTGCTTCATATTCTATTAATTAATTAAACCAAACAAGCAATAAGACTCCTAATTCAGGCGATAGCAAGGAAAGGTGTTTGTTTGAATATCACGAACTGCTTTTTCGCAATAAAGAACAGCGGTAATTGTTTATGTCCTATTGTACTTCGACGAAGCGTGAGCAATTCATAGTCATACCAACAGTGTTTATAAGTAGTTGCGTGAGGTGTTAGAGTCCTTATGTAGTTACTCTGTTCGATGAACTGATGTAGCGGAATGGTTAAGGTGTTGGACTGCTAAGTGAAAGGTTACGAGTTCAAACCTTGTGCGGTGCTTAATATCTTCTTTATTTAAAAACAATATTGGAGTGCCTTACTCCACGATTTTTATTCGTTTGAATGAAATTTCTAGTGCTTCATTAACTTTTTCACTGCTGCAGACACGTGCTCCCCGCATTCCGCGCTGTGCGCGATTTTGTCATCACTGCACTTCTCGCCTGTGCAGACACATGGTGTTCCCACTGCTTTGACACACTTATCATTCGATTTCACAAAAACTATTTGGCCAAAAAATTTGATTTTTACACGTCTTCTTGACTGATACCTTCCCCCCATAAATGACTTAATTTTGTTTTGATGTGTAGCATTAAATGTAGTAAACCATTGCACGAAATTTTGAAGAGTTTGCAGAGGTAAAAGTCCATAGCGTATACTTTCCGTATGGTCGATTTTAGTTGCCACAATGTTGAGAATGAAATATGGACAAGATACCTAAATTTCATATAATATTTACTGTATAACAATATCTCATTTAATTTAAGTACCACATAGGTGTCGTATGTAATATTGAGAAATATTCCGTCTTTCGCGACTGTAATAAAAGTTTTATTTACACAGGGCGCGTTTGGCTTTATTTTAAAGTGAAAGGTGAAAAGGTATGGCACATACACAATGGTATTCATGTTCTATTTCTTGTTTTTGTTCCACAGTCGCAGTTTTACCAATGGTATTGAAACATATCCCTCTTCTGCAACTGTAATAAGCGACTTATTTAGACCAGATGCGTTTCTCTCTTTTGAAGCATCATACAGGGTGTTTAAAAAATGACCGGTATATTTGAAACGGCAATAAAAACTAAACGAGCAGCGATAGAAATACACCGTTTGTTGCAATATGCTTGGGACAACAGTACATTTTCAGGCAGACAAACTTTCGAAATTACAGTAGTTACAATTTTCAACAACAGATGGCGCTGCGGTCTGGGAAACTCTATAGTACGATATTTTCCACATATCCACCATGCGTAGCAATAATATGGCGTAGTCTCTGAATGAAATTACCCGAAACCTTTGACAACGTGTCTGGCGGAATGGCTTCACATGCAAATGAGATGTACTGCTTCAACTGTTCAATTGTTTCTGGATTCTGGCGGTACACCTGGTCTTCCAAGTGTCCCCACAGAAAGAAGTCACAGGGGTTCATGTCTGGCGAATAGGGAGGCCAATCCACGCCGCCTCCTGTATGTTTCGGATAGCCCAAAGCAATCACACAATCATCGAAATATTCATTCAGGAAATTAAAGACGTCGGCCGTGCGATGTGGCCGGGCACCATCTTGCATAAACCACGAGGTGTTCGCAGTGTCGTCTAAGGCAGTTTGTACCGCCACAAATTCACGAAGAATGTCCAGATAGCGTGATGCAGTAATCGTTTCGGATCTGAAAAATGGGCCAATGATTCCTTTGGAAGAAATGGCGGCCCAGACCAGTACTTTTTGAGGATGCAGGGACGATGGGACTGCAACATGGGGCTTTTCGGTTCCCCATATGCGCCAGTTCTGTTTATCGACGAAGCCGTCCAGGTAAAAATAAGCTTCGTCAGTAAACCAAATGCTGCCCACATGCATATCGCCGTCATCAATCCTGTGCACTATATCGTTAGCGAATGTCTCTCATGCAGCAATGGTAGCGGCGCTGAGGGGTTGCCGCGTTTGAATTTTGTATGGATAGAGGTGTAAACTCTGGCGCATGAGACGATACATGGACGTTGGCGTCATTTGGACCGCAGCTGCAACACGGTGAACGGAAACCCGAGGCCGCTGTTGGATCACTTGCTGCACTAGCTGCGTGTTGCCCTCTGTGGTTGCCGTACGTGGTCGCCCTACCTTTCCAGCACGTTCATCCGTCACGTTCCCAGTCCGTTGAAATTTTTCAAACAGATCCTTTATTGTATCGCTTTTCGGTCCTTTGGTTACATTAAACCTCCGTTGAAAACTTCGTCTTGTTGCAACAACACTGTGTTCTAGGCGGTGGAATTCCAACACCAGAAAAATCCTCTGTTCTAAGGAATAAACCATGTTGTCTACAGCACACTTGCACGTTGTGAACAGCACACGCTTACAGCAGAAAGACGACGTACAGAATGGCGCACCCACAGACTGCGTTGTCTTCTATATCTTTCACATCACTTACAGCGCCATCTGTTGTTGAAAATTGTAACTACTGTAATTTCGAAAGTTTGTCTGCCTGAAAATGTACTGTTGTCCCAAGCATATTGCAACAAACGGTGTATTTCTATCGCTGCTCGTTTAGTTTTTATTGCCGTTTCAAATATACCGGTCATTTTTGAAACGCCCTGTAAGAGGACTGTATTTTGTGTCCTCCATTGCCAAGTCACCTTTCGTAGTTTTGTGCTGCGGTAGCACAATATTCAACGTTTGTGTTGGCTCATCAGTGTTTTAGCAAATAAATGCTGTTTGTGTGTGCCACACACAAAATTATATTTGACATAGCTCTGAGTACTTCACTGACAGACGGTATATTCAAGTCCACAGTTTTGTTTAATGTATTTTGTCTACTTCCTTTTGATTGATTGAAGTGCTTTAAAGTAAAGCCAAACGTGCCCAGTGTAAGTAAAACTTTTGTTACAGTCGCGAAAGGTGGAATATTTCTGAATGTTACATACGACACTTATGTGGTACTTAAATTAAATGAAATATATAGCTATCTTGTCCACATTTCATTCTCAACACTGTGGCAACTAAAATCGACCATCCGGGAAGTATACTCTATGGACTTTACCTCTGCAAACTCTTCAAAATTTCGTGCAATGGTTTACTATATTTAATGCTGCATAATAACTGCGTTGAACATCGAAACAAAATTAAGTCATTTATGGGGGGAAGGTATCAGTCAAGAAGATAGGTAAAAATCTAATTTTTGAGCCAAATAGTTTTTGTGGAATCGAATGATAAAGAGTGTCAAAGCAGTCGGAATACAATGTGTCTGCACAGGCGAGCAGTGCAGTGACAAAATCGCCCACAGCGCGGAATGCAGGGAGCACGTCTTTGTAGCAGCGAAAGGGTTAATGCGGCCATGGTGGCTTTACTTCATGAACTGCGCGCTCCCCCCTAAACGTAAGCTTGCGAACTATGCTATACTATGGCGCTGCTTCTCTTGGCGCGTGCGTCGTGTGCAACTGGCAACGCAGCAATCTCCCGCGTCTAGGCGGGCATGTGCGAGCCGCCAAGATAAAAGAATTGAACTATAGTGGGCTATGACAGCAGTCGACCGACCCGACTGCTATTGCTAACAGCACGATATCGCCTGCAGCGCCTCTCCTGGGCTCCTGACCACATCGGTTGGACCCTATACGACTGGAAAACCGTGGCTCGGTCAGATAATTCCTGATTTCAGTTGGTAAGAGCTGATGGTGGGGTTCGAGTGTGGCGCAGGCCCCATGAAGCCATAGACCCAAGGTGTCAACAAGGCACTGCGCAAGTTGGTGGTGGCTCCATAATGGTGTGGGCTGTGTTTACATGGAATGGACTGGGTCCACTGGCCCAACTGGACCGACCATTGACTTCAAATGGTTATGTTCAGCTACTTGGAGACTATTTGCAGCCATTCATAGGCTTCAATCCCCAAACAACGTTGGAATTTTTATGGATGACAATGCGCCATGTCACCGGGCCACAACTGTTCGCGATTGGTTTGAAGAACATTGTGCACAATTCGAGTGAACGATTTGGCCAGCCAGACTGTCAAACATGAATCGCAGCGATCATTTATGGGACACAATCGAGATGTCAGTTTCTGCACAAAATCCTGCACCGGTAACACTTTCGAAATTATGGACGACTTTTGAGGCAGCATGGCCCAATATTTTTGCAGGGACTTCCATCGACTTGTTGACTCCACGCCAGGTCGAGTAGCTGCACTACACCAGGGAAAAGGAGATCCGACTCTATAATAGGAGGTATCCCATGATTTTGTCACCTCAGTGTAATCTTGTGCAGCAGTAACAACAACTGAATGGTTTGAATATTTTATGTTTCATTTTATAAGCTGTAACTATACTAACATTTGCTTAAAACACTTATAAAGACAATGCTTTTGTGAAATTTCAGTAACAACATAAGGCCAAGTTATACGGTACATAAAGACAAGAGCTGGTATTAGCGATGATTTGCGGATTTCTCAATAATGACGCTGCATGTTTGGCGTGGAGACGCCTGTGTGCCAGTGGTGCGACTCAGTATATGAAGTATAATATCACGCATGTTATTGAAAGTAGTAGAACTTCATTGTGAGGAAAAGTGTCAAGCAGGAAAAAAGTTTTTGGGTTTTACGTTGTTGTAAATCTACATCCATACTCGTCAAGCCTTCATACGATGTGTAGTGGCAACTTCCGCCTCCGAATGTATCAGGATGACCAAATGTAGCGGGAAGAGGTAGAAGGCACCATATTAAGACTCGTCCGAGCTTTCTGAGTGATTTAATGTTTCCAATGACAGTGTCCCCGTTCTTGATCTGCGTCACTGGGTCCCACAATGCTGAGGACACCACTTCACTGTCTGCAAAACGCCACTTCACTGTCTGCAAAACGGCTTGGCGCGGAATCGCTGCCTCGGCGACCCATGCACACACTGCTGTGTGTTGGCCTTGTACGCCAGCAGAGTTGCGGCATCGTCAGGATGCCGGCAGTCGACTCAGTGGTCTGCATCCCTGCTGATTCACCGCCACTCGGTGTGAGCCGCAGGCAGCCAGCTGCGTGCTTCTTGCCAGCGTGGCTGAGATTGCAGTAACAACAAGCGCCCGAGATCTGGAGTCCCAATCTGCAGCCCTCGCCTCGGGATGCCTCCGGCGTGGGTTGGAAGCCAGGACGACTGCCCGTGGTAGCGAGCCATGGAGTGGCCCACAGCTGGCTGGCTATAGACCCAGCGTTGGCCTCAGAGGGTCAAACCAGCGACCTGCTGCGGACTGGAACGCTGGCGCCCCATCTGCTGCTACGTGTAGCTGGTAGTGTGACATGCCCCGCCATTCAGGAGAGCTGCCACACTGGAATGAATCTCGTAAGAAACCCACTCCTATTTATATGTGGCTGTGCGCCTCTGTTTTGCCATACGCGCCGCTTTGTGTCACGTACTCATAACATGCTAGGTTGGCCAGTGGGCCCCTTCAGCCTGTGATTTGCGATTGGTTGGTTTGGTTGTTTGGGGGGAAGAGACCAAACATCGAGGTCATCGGTCTCATCGGATTAGGGAAGGATGGGAAAGGAAGTCGGCCATGCCCTTTCAAAGGAACCATCCCGGCATTTGCCTGGAGCGATTTAGGGAAATTACGGAAAAGCTAAATCAGGATGGCCGGACATGGGATTGAACCGTCGTCCTCCCGAATGCGAGTCCAGTGTGCTAACCACTGCGCCACCTTGCTCGGTGTGATTTGCGACATGTAAAACCGCTACGTATACTCTTTCAGCAATTTGACAGTCCTGTGGCCTCTATTCTACTTCGCAACTGTTGGTAAGCTAACTCACTGTAATCTGGCCCACACCTTTCTGTAACTTGTGCTCAGAATATTGCTCTAAACTAACTTTCCCTATCCTAAACGGTGGTACCGCTACAGATGTTTGGTAGACAGTGTCTTGTACTAGTCATTCCCATTCCTTTTCCACTTGCAAATGGATCAAGGAAAAAAGACTGCCTATATGCCTACGTACGAGAAATGACAGTAGAATCGTTCTGTTGTCACTCGCAAATGCCGGTTCTCTAAACTTTCTCAACAGTGTTTCTCGAAAAGAACGTCGTCTTCCTTCCAGGATTCCCCATTAACTTCAGGGAGCATTTCCATAACTCTTCTTTAGTCCGATCAATTTTGCATCCTAAAGACTTGAGCAGTACTCAAGAATAGTTCGCCCAAGTGTTCTGTACGTGGTCACCTTTATAGACTAGCTACACTTTCCTAGAATCCTACGAACAAGCCTAAGTCGATCATTCTCCTTCCCTGATTCTGTCCTTACATGTTCGTTTTATTCTATATCGCTCTGCAACGTCCCGCCTGATATTTAATCGCTATGACTGTGAAAGTAGCACACGACTAGTGCTGTATTCGAACCTTACAGGATTGTTCAACCTACCCATATGTAACAACTTAAATTGTTCTATATTTAGAAGAAGCTGGCTCTCACCACACCAACTTTCGCGTACACTACAGTGACAACAGCAAACAGTCGCAGATTACCGCCCACCCGATCTGTCAGATCGTTTATGTATGGAGAACAAGAGCGGCCCTATTATGCTTACCTGGGGCACTCCTGATGGTACCCTTGTCTCTGATGAACCCTTACCGTTCGCGACGACGCACTATCTGAGCACCTATTCCGTATTCTGACTGTTAACAGTCTCCAGTGGGGCACTGTGTCAAACGTTTTTCTGAAATCTAGCAATATGGAGTCTATCTGTTGCCATTCATCCATTGTTCGCAAGATATCTAGCGAGAAAAAGGTGAGCTGAGTTTCGCAGGAGCTATGCTTTCTAAATCAGTGCTGATTTGTGGATGGGACCTTTTTTGTCTCAAGGAAATTTGTTACATTCGATCTCAGAACATGCTCAAGAACTCTGCAGCAAGCCGCTATTAAGGAAATTGGCCGGTAATTCTCCAGATCCCTTCTTTTACCCTTCCTATATATGGAAGTCACTTGTTGCCTGCATTCTCAAAGATGAATGATTTTCTGCAGAATTGTATTAGCGTGACCGGTATTCTCTTGGCGATATGCCCTATTTATAATAACTGGATCACGAAATAAAACAGATCTCCACTTCTTCCCAAAAATACATCTACTTTTTACTCCCCCTGGTTCCTTCTGATAATCATACCGCTTAAATAAAAAAAAAAAAAAACATTAGTTCATGTTGTGTGCCAACCCACCTACTATCCTGTCCTTGTTGCATCCATGCACACTTCCAAAGACAGCACTATAGCTTCCCCCCCCCCCCCCTCAATCCCTACCCTATTATCCCTCCCCATACATAGGAGACAATAGTGATGTGTGTGTTTTCCGAAATTATTATATTTCTATTTTCTTATACTATAGCTCAGTGGGTAAGTGCCAGACGGCAGATCCAAAAGGCCGGGCTTCGATCCCAGTGTGTGGGTTATACATTCATTGATGAAGGAAGCACAAGATGACACCAATGATTTTATTGCATTGCAAATAAAAATGCATTACCCATTCTCACAAAAAATAGCATCATTCAACACTTACGTGAAGTCTGTTATTCGCTTGGGTTCACCGTCAATCATTTATTGTGAGTCTAAATTTAGACTCAGTTTCCATTTATTTACTTGATTGACGAAAGTCGTTAATTTTGCGAACAGTATAAATCATGCGCAGATAATAATTATTTGTATTTGTAGAGAGGACAAAATCACCAACTGTCTGTCAGAAAGATAAGTGAATAATACTCAATGACATGAATATCAATCTCGTAGTACCTCATATGACGAAAAGATCCTACTAGACCCTACGATGTTTCTGTAACTTATCGCTTCTTTCACCTTTCGCAATAATTCGTTAACGCCAAGAATGTCATGTTGCATTGTGATTCGGAGTCTACGTTAAACTCTGACAGGGTAAGGAGTTCAAAGATATCAGTAAGGCACACGGTCTCTAATAGCACCATGTCTAGTAAACCACAGCGTTGTTCAAACTGATCTTTTGGCTGAGTACAGCTTTACAAATTCTTTTATTTTGCTCTGTATTGTATTCTTTTACGCAATGATATCATATAAGAGTTAACTTGGCTGTGTAAATGCTTTTATCGAGAAGACTACAGCAAGAACACAATTCCACTAGGACATTCTATTTTCTTCTTTCCAGAATTGTGAATTTTGACACTGGAAATCTCCAGTTTAGAATATCATCCCTGAGTGGAAATGTGTAGCGGGTGTTCTAACATGGTTACTTTGCTTAGTATTGTATCATTGTTGCATATCAACATGGCGTTATATTATAAACTGTGTTCAAGTCACTTCGACGTATCCGACTAGGTTGCTCCGTACAGGCGATAAGAGATGTTTCCGACGCACTTGCTGAGACACGTGGTACAGTGGTATGGTATCGATAAAGGCTCGGCAGGGCTTCGAATGAGGCTTCTGCAAGTAATTTCCAAACTGAAGAATCGTGAAAAGCATGTGTCCGTGTGCTCATAATTGTGCGACGAAACTCATACGTAAAGCTCGGAAGCGTGAACATTTCCCACCAGTGGTTTACTGGGAGGCCCACTATTGGACAGGCAAACTGAATATACACTCCTGGAAATGGAAAAAAGAACACATTGACACCGGTGTGTCAGACCCACCATACTTGCTCCGGACACTGCGAGAGGGCTGTACAAGCAATGATCACACGCACGGCACAGCGGACACACCAGGAACCGCGGTGTTGGCCGTCGAATGTCGCTAGCTGCGCAGCATTTGTGCACCGCCGCCGTCAGTGTCAGCCAGTTTGCCGTGGCATACGAAGCTCCATTGCAGTCTTTAACACGTGGACGTGAACCGTATGTGCAGTTGACGGACTTTGAGCGAGGGCGTATAGTGGGCATGCGGGAGGCCGGGTGGACGTACCGCCGAATTGCTCAACACGTGGGGCGTGAGGTCTCCACAGTACATCGATGTTGTCGCCAGTGGTCGGGGGCCGGGATGGTTCCTTTGAAAGGGCACGGCCGATTTCCTTCCCCATCCTTCCCTAACCCGAGCTTGCGCTCCGTCTCTAATGACCTCGTTGTCGACGGGACGTTAAACACTAACCACCACCACCACCACCAGTGGTCGGCGGAAGGTGCACGTGCCCGTCGACCTGGGACCGAACCGCAGCGACGCACGGATGCACGCCAAGACCGTAGGATCCTACGCAGTACCGTAGGGGACCGCACTGCCACTTCCCAGCAAATTAGGGACACTGTTGCTCCTGGGGTATCGGCGAGGACCATTCGCAACCGTCTCCATGAAGCTGGGCTACGGTCCCGCACACCGTTAGGCCGTCTTCCGTTCACGCCCCAACATCGTGCAGCCCGCCTCCAGTGGTGTCGCGACAGGCGTGAATGGAGGGACGAATGGAGACGTGTCGTCTTCAGCGATGAGAGTCGCTTCTGCCTTGGTGCCAATGATGGTCGTATGCGTGTTTGGCGCCGTGCAGGTGAGCGCCACAATCAGGACTGCATACGACCGAGGCACACAGGGCCAACACCCGGCATCATGGATGGGGAGCGATCTCCTACACTGGCCGTACACCACTGGTGATCGTCGAGGGGACACTGAATAGTGCACGGTACATCCAAACCGTCATCGAACCCATCGTTCTACCATTCCTAGACCGGCAAGGGAACTTGCTGTTCCAACAGGACAATGCACGTCCGCATGTATCCCGTGCCACCCAACGTGCTCTAGAAGGTGTAAGTCAACTACCCTGGCCAGCAAGATCTCCGGATCTGTCCCCCATTGAGCATGTTTGGGACTGGATGAAGCGTCGTCTCACGCGGTCTGCACGTCCAGCACGAACGCTGGTCCAACTGAGGCGCCAGGTGGTAATGGCATGGCAAGCCGTTCCACAGGACTACATCCAGCATCTCTACGATCGTCTCCATGGGAGAATAGCAGCCTGCGTTGCTGCGAAAGGTGGATATACACTGTACTAGTGCCGACATTGTGCATGCTCTGTTGCCTGTGTCTATGTGCCTGTGGTTCTGTCAGTGTGATCATGTGATGTATCTGACCGCAAGAATGTGTCAATAAAGTTTCCCCTTCCTGGGACAATGAATTCACGGTGTTCTTATTTCAATTTCCAGGAGTGTATAAGTAAATTTTGTAGCGGATTACTTGTAAACTATCGTCTCGCAAAAGCTGTAGCGAAACCTAGTGGAAAATATTACATTAATGGAAGACAGCCAACAGGCTGCTAGTTCAAGAATTGTAAGTTCAGTCGCTCACGCGCATCGGAATGATTTTTTTTTTCAAATACTAAATAAACTGTGAGTTCGGGTGACTCTACCTGTCTCAGTATAAGGATAGTATTATCAGGTTTATTATATGTATTTCAATAATATCTCTATTTGTAATCATGATCTTCACATAAATGTCGGTAGGGAGATCATCCAGATTGTCTTGTCTGGGGAATGTCAGCACTAACACATGAGTGCTTATGTGGAGCTCTAACTGCGGTTGTCGCTCAGGTACAGAATATACACTGAAGAGCCAAAGAAACTGCTACACCTGCCTAATATCGCGTAGGGTCCCCGCGAGCACGCAGATGTGCTGCAGCACGACGTGGCATGGACTCGACTAATATCTGAAGTAGTGCTGGAGGGAATACACGCCATGAATCCCACGGGGCTATCCATAAATCCGTAAGAGTACGAAGGCGTCGAAAACTCTTCTGAACAGCACATTGCAAGGCATCCCAGATACGCTCAATAATGTTCATGTCTGGGGAGTTATGTGGCCAGCAGAAGTGTTTAAACTCATAAGAGTGTTCCTGGAGCCACTCTGTAGCAATTCTTGACGTGTGGGATGTCATATTGTCCTGCTGGAATTGTCCAAGTCCGTCGGAATGCACAATGGACAAGAATGGATGCAGGTGATCAGACAGGATGCTTAAGTACGTATCACCTGTCAGAGTAGTATCTAGACGTATGAGGTGTCCCATATCACTCCAACTGCACACGCCCCACACCATTACAGAGCCCCCACAAGCTTGAACAGTTCCCTGCTGACATGCAGGGTCCATGGATTCAACTCGATACAACCTGAAACGAGACTCGTCCTACCAGGCAACATATTTCCAGTCATCAACAGTCCATTGTCGGTGTTGATGGGCTCAGGCGAGGCCTAAAGCTTTGTGTCGTGCAGTCAACAAGAGTACACAAGTGGGCCTTCTAGTCTGAAACCCCATATCAATGATATTTCGTTGAATGGTTCGCAAGCTGACACTTGTTGATGGCCCAGCACTGAAATCTGCAGCAATTCTCTTGAGTCGTCGTTGGTTCTGTCCTTGCAGGATCTTTTCCGGTGGCAGCGATGTCCGATATTTGATGTTTTACGGGATTTCTGATATTCACGGTACACTCGTGAAATGGTCGTACGGGAAACTCCCTACTTGATCGCTACCTCACAGATACTGTGTTCCATCGCTCGTGCGCCGACTGTAACACCAAGTTCAAATTCGCTTAAATCTTGATAACCGGCGATTGTAGCAGCAGTAACCACTTTAACAACTTCGCCAGACACTTGATGTCTTATATAGGCGTTGCCGGCCGCAGCACCGTATTCGGACTGTTTACATAATCTGTTTTTGAATACGCATGCCTATACCAGTTTCTTTGGCGCTTCAGTGTACATTCTTCGTCAGGGACAATTTCTGCAGGCACACTGCCTGACAAAAATAGTGAAACACACTTCCTTGATTACAAAATCGTGGCAAATGTACGAATAACTTGGCAGTATGAGTCCACTTATCAGTACGACATTGCATCGCCTCTTGCACAGATGCATGCACTGATTTTGTTGGAAAGGGTGTAATAAAGGCACTATATCCACTGCCGGCCGGAGTGGCCGTGCGGTTCTACGCGCTACAGTCTGGAGCCGAGCGACCGCTACAGTCGCAGGTTCGAATCCTGCCTCGGGCATGGATGTGTGTGCTGTCCTTGGGTTAGTTAGGTTTTATTAGTTCTAAGTTCTAGGCGACTGATGACCTCAGAAGTTAAGTCGCATAGTGCTCAGAGCCATTTGAACCATTTGAACTATATCCACTCTTGAGGGAAGCTGGCTATAACTGACGTAACTGGTCCTTGATATCGTGGATACTGCCACTGGGACGGAGTTGATGTCCAAGCTGGGCCCACATTTGGCCTATCATGGACAGATCTGGAGATCTCGCTGGCCACAGGAGGGACTACCTCAACATGACGCAGAAAGAGCGTAGAAACACGTGCCATGTGTGGACGATCATAGTCCTACTGAAAAATGGTATCCTGATACTGTTGCATGAAATATAACACATGAGGAAGCAGGGTGTGTATAACGTACCGTTGTGTTGTCAGAGTTCACTCAGTCACCACCAGCCGTGACCTGAAAACATCCCCTATGGCTTCCCACACCATGACATCAGGATTAACACCTCTGTGCCTCTCCAAAACACTGGAAGAATGGGCCCTCCTTCCAAGTCACTGCCATTCTCGCCGACAACAGTTACCCGGAGTACCACAGAAACGCGAATCTTCGCTGAAAACAATGTTACGTCATCATCAAAAATAGTTCAAATGGGTCTGAGCACTATGGGACTTAACATCTCAGGTCATCAGTCCCCTAGACTTAGAACTACTTAAACCTAACTAACCTAAGGACATCACACACATCCATGCCCGAGGCAGGATTCAAACCTGAGACCGTAGCAGCAGCGCGGTTCCAGATTGAAGCGCCTAGAACCGCTCGGCCACAAAAACCGGCCGCCATTCATCAGCAGGCCATGCTTCCCAGTCAAGGCATCACGCCAAATACAGCCGTTTGTGTTGTGGCGTTAAGCGACAGCCTACACGAGAAACAGTAATTGCCTAATCTGGTTTGATCCAATATAAATGGTTCTGAAAGCCTGCGACTGCGAAACAATAGGTTTGTTTACCTATGTCAAAGTACTCCACCGACTAAATAAAGGACATGAAATGGATTTGCTAGAAGAACTGGAGATATAATCACATTATTGAAAATATGAAGATAAAATATTAAACTAAAAACTTGAAAGTGAATCAGTGCATTTCTTCAGATGTTTCGATAGTATACTTAAATAAAAGTAGAAACACATAAAAATAAGCACAATTGTAAAACAGACATAAGTAAATTATGATCGAAATTGTTAAGGTAAATAACCTCTGTCCAAACCATATCATACTCTGTGGAAGACCTACAATGTCATCTCTGCTGACTACTTGTTAGAACATCTGTGTCACTCTTTTGTTTATGTAAAATGTTTTCGATGTTCAAAAGTGTATAAGTTGTGTGAGTTTAGTGTGTGAGAGATTCTGCAGAAATGGACCATAAGGAAACTGTAAGTACGAATTCTTCTAAATTTCGCCACTAACTTCACAAAAAGATCAACAACGAGCTAAAAATCGCGTGTTTTCTTATATATTGCAGTAAAGTCACCAAAATGAATCAGAATCTCACACATCGACAACATCACATAGGAATGACATAATAAACACAAAAAACGCACTTGAAAATGGAAATCATTTCCCGAAACGTGCCGTGCGGAAAATGTTGTTGTTGTGGTCTTCAGTCCTGAGACTGGTTTGATGCAGCTCTCCATGCTACTCTATCCTGTGTAAGCTTTTTCATCTCCCAGTACCTACTGCAACCTACATCCTTCTGAATCTCCTTAGTGTATTCATCTCTTGGTCTCCCTCTACGATTTTTACCCTCCACGCTGCCCTCCAAAGCTAAATTTGCGATCCCCTGATGCCTCAGAACATGTCCTACCAGCCGGTCCCTTCTTCTTGTCAAGTTGTGCCACAAACTCCTCTTCTCCCCAATTCTGTTCAATACCTCCTCATTAGTTATGTGATCTACCCATCTAATCTTCAGCATTCTTCCGTAGCACCACATTTCGAAAGCTTCTATTCTCTTCTTGTCCAAACTATTTATCGTCCATGTTTCACTTCCATACATGGCTACACTTCATACAAATACTTTTAGAAACGACTTCCTGACACTTAAATCTATACTCGATGTTAACAAATTTCTCTTATTCAGAAACCCTTTCCTTGCCATTGCCAGTCTACATTTTATATCCTCTCTACTTCGACCATCATCAGTTATTTCGCTCCCCAAATAGCAAAAATCCTTTACTACTTTAAGTGTCTCATTTCCTAATTTAATTCCCTCAGCATCACCCGATTTAATTCGACTACATTCCATTATCCTCGTTTTGCTTTTGTTGATGTTCATCTTATATCCTCCTTTCAAGACACTGTCCATTCCGTTCATCTGCTCTTCCAAGTCTTTTGCTGCCTCTGACAGAATTACAATGTCATCGGCGAACCTCAAAGTTTTTATTTTTTCTCCATGGATTTTAATACCTACCCCAAATTTTTCTTTTGTGTCCTTTACTGCTTGCTCAATATACAGATTGAATAACATTGGGGAGAGGCTACAACTCTGTCTCACTCCCTTCCCAACCACTGCTTCCCTTTCATGGCCCTCGATTCTTATAACTGCGATCTGGTTTCTGTACAAATTGTAAATAGCCTTTCGCTCCCTGTATTTTACCCCTGCCACCTTTAGAATTTGAAAGAGAGTATTCCAGTCAAGATTGTCAAAAGCTTCCTCTAAGTCTACAAATGCTAGAAACGTAGGTTTGCCTTTCCTTAATCTTTTTTCTACGATAAGTCGTAGGGTCAGTATTGCCACCCGTGTTCCAACATTTCTACGGAATCCAAACTGATCTTCCCCAAGCTCGGCTTCTACCAGTTTTACCATTCGTCTGTAAAGAATTCGCGTTAGTATTTTGCAGCTGTGACTTCTTAAATTGATAGTTCGGTAATTTTCACATCTGTCAACACCTGCTTTATTTGGGATTATAATTATTATATTCTTCCTGAAGTCTGAGGGTATTTCGCCTGTCTCATACATCTTGCTCACTCGATGGTAGAGTTTTGTCACGTTGGCTCTCCCAAGGCTATCAGTAGTTCTAATGGAATGTTGTCTACACCCGGGGCCTTGTTTCGACTCAGGTCTTTCAGTGCTCTGTCAAATTCTTCACGCAGTATCGTATCTCCCATTTCATCTTCATCTACATTCTCTTCCATTTCCACAATATTGTCCTCAAGTGCATCTCCCTTGTATAGACCCTCTCTATACTCCTTCCACCAATCTGCTTTCCCTTCTTTGCTTAGAACTGGGTTTCCATCTGAGCTCTTGATATTCATACAAGTGGCTCTCTTTTCTCCAAAGGTCTCTTTAATTTTCCTGTAGGCAGTATCTATCTTACCCCTAGTGCAATAAGCCTCTACATCCTTACATTTGTCCTCTAGCCATCCCCGCTTAGCCATTTTGCACTTCATGTCGATCTCATTTTTGAGACGTTTGTATTCTTTTTTGCCTGCTTCATTTACTGCATTTTTATATTTTCTCCTTTCATTAATTAAATTCAATATTTCTTCTGTTACCCAATGATTTCTACTAGCCCTTGTCTTTTTACTTACTTGATCCTTGGCTGCCTTCAATACTTCATCCCTCAGAGCTACCCATTCTTCTTCTACTGTATTTCTTTCCCCCATTCCTGTCAATTGTTCCCTTATGCTCTCCCTGAAACTCCGTACAACCTCTGGTTTAGTCAGTTTATACAGGTCCCATCTCCTTAAACTCCCACCTTTTTCCAGTTTCTTCAGTTTTAATCTACAGTTCATAACCAATAGATTGTGGTCAGATTCCACATCTACCCCTGGAAATGTCTTACAATTTAAAACCTGGTTCCTAAATCTCTGTCTTACCATTATATAATCTATCTGATACCTTCTAGTATCTCCAGGATTGTTCCATGTATACAACCTTCTTTTATGATTCTTGAACCAAGTGTAAGCAATGCTCTGTGCAAAATTCTACCAGACGACTTCCTCTTTCATTTCTTACCCCCAATCCATATTCACCTACTATGTTTCCTTCTCTCCCTTTTCCTACTCTCGAATTCCAGTCACCTATGACTATTAAATTTTCGTCTCCCTTCACTACCTGAATAATTTCTTTTATTCATCATACGTTTCATCAATTTCTTCATCATCTGCAGAGCTAGTTGGCATATAAACGTGTACTACTGTAGTAGTCTATCTCGGCCGCAATAATGCGTTCACTATGCTGTTTATAGTAGCTCACCCGCAGTCCTATTTTTTTATTCATTATTAAACCTATTCCTGCATTACCCCTATTTGATTTTGTATTTCTAACCCTGTATTCACCTGACCAAAAGTCTTGTTCCTCCTGCCACCGAACTTCACTAATTCCCACTATATCTAACTTTAACCTATCCATTTACCTTTTTAAATTTTCTAACCTACCTGCCCGATTAAGGGATCTGACATTCCACGCTCCGATCCGTAAATCGTCAGTTTTCTTTCTCCTGATAATGACGTCCTCTTTAGTAGTCCCCGCCAGAGATCCGAATGGGGGACTATTTTGCCTCCGGAATATTTTACTCAAGAGGATGCCATCATCACGTAACCATACAGTAAAGCTGCATGCCCTCGGGAAAAATTACGGCTGTAGTCTCCCCTTGCTTTCAGCCGTTCGCAGTACCAGCACAGCAAGGCCGTTTTGGTTAGTGTTACAAGGCCAGATCAGTCAATCATCCAGTCAATCATCCCTGCAACTACTGAAAAGGGTGCTGCCCCTCTTCAGGAACCACACGTTTCTCTGGCCTCTCAACAGATACCCCTCCGTTGTGGTTGCACCTACGGTACGTCCATCTGTATCGCTGAGGCACGCAAGCTTCCCCACCAACGGCAAGGTCCATGGTTCATGGGGGGGGGGGGGGGCCGAAAAAAAAAATAAAGAAAATCGGCACTGGTAGCAGATGAATTACTTATAAACAAACCTATAGTATGTAAGTCTGCAGGCTTTCGAGGCCGTTGTCACTGAAGTTAAAATCTTCTGGGTTATTAGGGCGCGGCCTAATAACCCAGAAGATTTTAACTTCAGAAACCTATAGTAATTCCCTAGCTCTGCTGCTGCTAGTCGCTGTCCAATGGTGTGAGATGACACAGAGTGTTACAGAGGGTCCATTACTTGTTCTCGGATGGCAGACACAAGGTTAATTCGTTACGATGTACTTTGCACACAGTACGGCAATCCTCCCTTGTGGTGCCTAGACGGCGTCGACTGGAACCTTGACGACGAGTATGCCTGGTTCAAATGGCTCTGAGCACTATGGGACTTAACTTCTGAGGTCATTAGTTCCCTAGAACTTAGAACTACTTAAACCTAACTAACCTAAGGACATCACACACATCCATGCCCGATGCAGGATTCGAACCTGCGACCATAGCTGTCGCGCGGTTCCAGACTGTAGCGCCTAGAACCGCTCGGCCACTCCAGCCGGCGAGTATGCCTGTCCTCACGTTCACAATCAGTCTAACATCGGGCCACTGTCACATCCGAACAATGATTCGACCAAACGACCGAATGGAAACACACAATCAATAAGACCCCTTTCAAACTCTGTGAGGTGCTAATAACGCTGTCTCATCCGAGTACGCGGCAACTTCGTGTCCTTTACACTGATCACTCAACGTCTGACGCTGTTCATGCAAATTATATACCCTGCAAACAACGCTAAACATTAACAACACAAATGCTCTCTGGTAGTCGTTCTACCTGTCATAGAGAATTGCAACTTCAATAATTTACATTCGCGCCGATGGTGTGTACGTGTACTAAGTTACATTGATATCCAGTCATGTGTTCTGGGTGTTCACTTTCTTTGTCAGGAAGTGCATAACGTAAAGTCAAAGAAGTGCGCCGTTCGTTAGGGTACCGTTTGCATCCATGTAACATGATGAGAGCAGTGTTCGTAAAAAAGATCCTAGCCGACAGGGAACGGAAACGAGTGTCAAAGCCAATAAGAATTTATGCTCTCAGTAAATTCAGGTCCATCTCAACCAGTTTCCGAACGAACACTGCGAATAGAACTGCACGCAATGGACATTTGGAGTCGGATACCTTGCAAAAGGCCGTTGCTCAGTGCGGCACATAAAGATGTAGTCTTCAATGGGCCAATCAACAAAAAAAATGGACAGTAGCTGACTGGATGTGTGTAGTCTGGCCGGACGAGTCGCGATTTTGGGTCGAACTCACTGATAGCCCAATGAGACGTACACCAACAGTGCGTGGAAGCTGTAGTTCAGAATGGAAATGGTTCTGAGATGTCTGCGGAAGTTTTTCGTACCGCAACTTGGCTCCACATATTCAGGTTACTGTGAACATGATTGGGGATGTTTATTTGAATATTATCGGTACCGAGGTGTTGAGTTTTTTCTAAATCTTCATGATGAATATGGTGTGAACGCTCCCGTTTTTGAAGATGATTGTCTAAAAGCCTCCGTACGACTCCTAACTTCTCGCATCTGATCTTCGTAGTCCTTACTCGAAACAAATGTCGGCGGCAACAGAATTGTTCTGCAGTCGGCCTCAAATGGTGGTTCTCTAAATTTCCGTAATAATGCCTCGCCAAAAGAGCGTCGTCTTCTCTGCAGGAATTCCCATTTGAGTTCACAAACCATCTCCGTCATACTTGCGTGCTGAGAGAACTTCCCGGTAACAAATCTAGCGCCACGCCGCTGAATTGCGTCGCTGTCTTCCTTTACTTCAACCTGGTGGGGATCTCAAACACTCAAATAGTACTTAACCCTCTAACGGTAAGGTGAAGTTTCCTGACATAAACGGTAAGGAGGGGTTGGATCAGACCCCACCCTCCAAATATCGATTTTTCGGGGTAAAATAAAAAAATGAATGATGGGAAAAAGATTTATTATCAATTAAACACATATAATATTTGTTATAACAACAAGTTTAGTCGTCAACTAGGAACTTGAGTGCTTTAGAAATTCTAAAGATAGGAACTAAATGAGAAACATCTCTTACTAATTGTAGAAAATAATTATAGTGTCAGCAGTTTCGAAATATGAAGTTCTCAATAATAAATGTCTTTGTACACATAATGTAATAGGAACAAATAATAAATGTATAATGTTATCCTGGAAACGATCACATACAGCCCTGAAAATACATATTTGGCACAATTTATCACATCTCAGTTTCTTTACAGCCAGGGCATATAATAACTTTATGCTCCCCACGCATTCCCCTTCCTATCTTTTGATCTGTCACAAAAATCACATATTCTTTTCTTGGGTAGGTTTGTCTAATTCTATTGGTTCTTTTTCTAAAAGTTTTCCAATAGACGAACGGAGCTCACGGGGAAGATGTGTGTTATTCAACCTCTTTTCCTTAAGAGGTTTTGTCAAAGAGAGCGCAAGATTTTTGAGAAATGATATTCTCGCGTCATTTGAAAAGCTGTCCATTTTGCTATTGCTTTTGTAAATGATAAAACTATTAATAGCAGCGATGTCTAAAATAGCATAAAAGTACCGCAAGGGCCATCTTCTAGATTCTCTTTTTGTGGTCCGGCTGTGGCAAAGCATATCTAATACATCGATCCCTCCTTTATTTAGATTGTAGAACTCCACAATTTCAGGCTTATGTGATTTTTCATTTATCTCTCCAGAGAAGTGCATAGACGATATCAGTAAAACTTTTTTATTTTTCTTTGGGGTAAATGACACCAAAGTTTTGTCGTCCTGATACATGTTGAAGAGCCTACTGGAGCGGAAAGCAGCATTGATGGTGGTATTTGCGGTTTGTTCCTCCTCAATGTACCTACAAATGTGAGTTTCTTTTGGAGGAGGGCGTCAGTCACCTCCAGTGAGGAGAACCAATTGTCCGCTGTAACGTTTCTACACTCCTGGAAATTGAAATAAGAACACCGTGAATTCATTGTCCCAGGAAGGGGAAACTTTATTGACACATTCCTGGGGTCAGATACATCACACGATCACACTGACAGAACCACAGGCACATATACACAGGCAACAGAGCATGCACTATGTCGGCACTAGTACAGTGTATATCCACCTTTCGCAGCAATGCAGGCTGCTATTCTCCCATGGAGACGATCGTAGAGATGCTGGATGGAGTCCTGTGGAACGGCTTGCCATGCCATTTCCACCTGGCGCCTCAGTTGGACCAGCGTTCGTGCTGGACGTGCAGACCGCGTGAGACGACGCTTCATCCAGTCCCAAACATGCTCAATGGGGGACAGATGCGGAGATCTTGCTGGCCAGGGTAGTTGACTTACACCTTCTAGAGCACGTTGGGTGGCACGGGATACATGCGGACGTGCATTGTCCTGTTGGAACAGCAAGTTCCCTTGCCGGTCTAGGAATGGTAGAACGATGGGTTCGATGACGGTTTGGATGTACTGTGCACTATTCAGTGTCCCCTCGACGATAACCAGTGGTGTACGGCCAGTGTAGGAGATCGCTCCCCACACCATGATGCCGAGTGTTGGCCCTGTGTGCCTCGGTCGTATGCAGTCCTGATTGTGGCGCTCACCTGCACGGCGCCAAACACGCATACGACCATCATTGGCACCAAGGCAGAAGCGACTCTCATCGCTGAAGACGACACGTCTCCATTCGTCCCTCCATTCACGCCTGTCGCGACACCACTGGAGGCGGGCTGCACGATGTTGGGGCGTGAGCGGAAGACGGCCTAACGGTGTGCGGGACCGTAGCCCAGCTTCATGGAGACGGTTGCGAATGGTCCTCGCCGATACCCCAGGAGCAACAGTGTCCCTAATTTGCTGGGAAGTGGCGGTGCGGTCCCCTACGGCACTGCGTAGGATCCTACGGTCTTGGCGTGCATCCGTGCGTCGCTGCGGTCCGGTCCCAGGTCGACGGGCACGTGCACCTTCCGCCGACCACTGGCGACAACATCGATGTACTGTGGAGACCTCACGCCCCACGTGTTGAGCAATTCGGCGGTACGTCCACCCGGCCTCCCGCATGCCCACTATACGCCCTCGCTCAAAGTCCGTCAACTGCACATACGGTTCACGTCCACGCTGTCGCGGCATGCTACCAGTGTTAAAGACTGCGATGGAGCTCCGTATGCCACGGCAAACTGGCTGACACTGACGGCGGCGGTGCACAAATGCTGCGCAGCTAGCGCCATTCGACGGCCAACACCGCGGTTCCTGGTGTGTCCGCTGTGCCGTGCGTGTGATCATTGCTTGTACAGCCCTCTCGCAGTGTCTGGAGCAAGTATGGTGGGTCTGACACACAGGTGTCAATATGTTCTTTTTTCCATTTCCAGGAGTGTATTAGAACCCCTGATAGATTCCGTCAGGCGCAAAACATAATGGGCAGGTAAAGGCAAATCTCCAGGTCTCCTCTTTATTCTGTTGTCCTTGCCAGTGTGTGGAATGCCACGCAAAAAATAGAAAGTCCTTGCGTCGCATAGTGACATTATTTCCAACGCCGGCCGGAGTGGCCGAGCGGTTCTAGGCGCTTCAGTCTGGAACAGTGCGACCGCTACGGTCGCAGGTTCGAATCCTGCCTCGGGCATGGATGTGAGTGATGTCCTTAGGTTAGTTAGGTTTAAGTAGTTCTAAGTTCTGGGGGACTGATGACCTCAGCTGTTAAGTCCCATAGTTCTCAGAGCCATTTCAACCATTTATTTTCAACCCATATTTGTCGGGTTTCGATGGGATATGCGTTTTGAATGGACTGGCACCCGGAAGAGTCTCGTCTACTGTGACATATTCAGATGGACTATAAGTTTTTTCACTGTTAGATTCAAACATGACCCACACTTCTCGGAAAGCCGCAAATTTGTCGTTGATTTTTCTGGCCTCTCTGGTGGCTTTATCATCGAAGCGGAGGTTTTCTAGAAGAAATGCAAACCTTTTCTTGCACATAGTGCAACGGAATACCGGAGGTCCGTTGGTTGCTGAGAACATCTCATCTACACTGAGCATAGAATTCTTTAGGACACCACTCATGAAGAGAAGGCCCATCAACCCTTTTATTTCAACGCTCTCTGTTGGTGAATGAAACCACTGGACCGTATTGTACTTTTGCCTAGATTTCTCCATTTCGAGATTTGTGTACAAAACAATTTTTTCTTTATATTTTCGAATCTATAAATACACTACTGGCCATTAAAATTGCTACACCACGAAGATGACGTGCTACAGAAGCGAAATTTAACCGACAGGAAGACGATGCTGTGATATACAAATGATTAGTTTTTCAGAGCATTCACACAAGATTGGCGCCGGTGGCGGCACCTACAACGTGCTGACATGAAGAAAGTTTCCAACCGATTTCTCATACACAAACAGCAGTTGACCGGCGTTGCCTGGTGAAACGTTGTTGTGATGCCTCGTGTAAGGAGGAGAAATGCGTACCATCACGTTTACGACATTGATAAAGGTCGGATTGTAGTCTATTGCGATTGCGGTTTATCGTATCGCGACATTGCTGCTCGCGTTGGTCGAGACCCAGTGACTGTTAGCAGGATATGGAATCGGTGGGTTCAGGAGGGTAATACGGAACGCTATGATGGATCCCAACGGCCTCGTATCACTAGCAGTCGAGATGACAGGTATCTTATCCGTATGGTTGTAACGGATCGTGCAGCCACGCCTGATCCCTGAATCAACAGATGGGGGCGCTTGTAAGACAACAACCGTCTGCACGAACAGTTCGACAACGTTTGCAGCAGCATGGACTATCAGCTCGGAGACCATGGCTGCGGTTACCCTTGACGCTGCATCACAGACAGGAACGCCTGCAATTGTGTAGTCAGCGACAAACCTGGGTGCACGAATGGCAAAACGTAATTTTTTCGGATGAATCCAGGTTCTGTTTACAGCATCATGATGGTCGCATCCGTGTTTGGCGACATCGCGGTGAACGCACATTGGAAGCGTGTATTCGTCATCGCCATACTGGCGTATCACCCGGCGTGATGGTATGGGGTGCCATTGGTTACACATCTCGGTCACCTCTTGTTCACATTGACGGCACTTTGAACAGTGGACGTTACATTTGAGATGTGTTACGACCCGTGGCTCTACCCTTCATTCGATCCCTGCGAAACCCTACATTTCAACAGGATAATGCACGACCGCATGTTGCAGGTCCTGTAAAGGCCTTTCTGGATACAGAAAATGTTCGACTGCTGCCCTGGCCAGCACATTCTCCAGATCTCTCACCAATTGAAAACGTGTGGTCCATGGTGGCCGAGCAACTGGCTCATCACAATACGCGAGTCACTACCCTTGATGAACTGTGGTATCGTGTTGAAGCTGCATGGGCAGCTGTACCTGTACACGCCATCCAAGCTCTGTTTGACTCAAAGCCCAGGCGCTTCAAGGCCGTTATTACGGCCAGAGGTGGTTGTTCTGGGTACTGATTTCTCAGGATCTATACACCCAAATTGCGTGATAATGTAATCACATGTCAGTTCTAGTATAAAATATTTGTGCAATGAATACCCGTTTATCATCTGCATTTCTTCTTGGTGTAGCAATTTTAATGACCAGTAGTGTAATAACAATATTTCCAATTCACTAGTGACCCCCTTGCTCCCCCACGTGGACCAGGGAGATGAGTAATAATATTTGACGCTGGTGTCCTAGAAAATTTTGAATGGATGGGTTTGTTGGTCTATATTGTCTCCAAGTCTTTAGCTAGCTCAAAATTTCTCTCATCATCTACATCTGACAGAATTATCAAACTCGACTGCTCCTGCCGCGCAATGAAATACATCATCCTCGTCATCAGCGTTAGATAATACATCATCCTCGGTTTCTGAACAGTTTTCTGCATCGATATTGTCGCCATCCTCTGACTCAGCCTCCTGTCGGAGAAACTCGTTGTATATCTCCTCAGGAGTTCTAAGGAGTTGATGCGCCATTTTAGTAAGATACCAGTAGAGAAAACAAAACTTAGAAGTAATATAAACATCAATAGGGGGTTGAATCCTCCCCACAAAAGAAGCTAATAAGTGTGATGTAAATGTAGTGGACTGACAAGGCAGCCAGTCCACAGAGACGGGTAGCCGAAAGGGCACACGTACACACACGCCGACTGGCGCGAAGTCTGGAACAGGATACGTGATGAATGTGATAAAGAAAAGAACGTAGCTACTAGAACACTTAACTTTTATATCGTCCTTTGGTATACAGCATTCTTGATGATACAAGTGAGACTATCTTGAGATACATGCAATGGTACAAATGGCGCCTTGCTAGGTCGTAGCCATTAACTTAGCTGAAGGCTATTCTAACTGTCTCTCGGCAAATGAGAGAAAGGCTTCGTCAGTGTAGTCGCTAGCAACGTCGTCGTACAACTGGGGCGAGTGCTAGTACGTCTCTCGAGACCTGCCTTGTGGTGGCGCTCGGTCTGCGATCCTGACAGTGGCGACACACGGGTCCGACATGTACTAATGGACCGCGGCCGATTTAAGCTACCACCTAGCAAGTGTGGTGTCTGGCGGTGACACCACATTCCTCCCCCGCAAATCGGCGAACGGTCGTGTGATAAGGCTTCCGCCCGCCGTGGGGAGGACCCCATGTTGACGTATACGATGGGGTGGGGAGCCTAACAACAGGCGAGGCCGTGCCACCCGCACCCTTGCCATTCGGTCCGAGGGGAGCTAGGAAACGCCTGAAAACCTAGTCCAGGGTGCACGTCAACATGCGGTGTATGCGCCTGTAATGAGACAGGAGGGGCCGAAGGGTCGACCTCCATTGCGTCGGGGGATCCGACGCGCGATGACGACATCTGGGCCGGAGTGGGCAAGAGTTCCATGGCGGAGGACAGCTGGTCACGGGAAGCGATCGGCGGCGCGTGACCCAGGGAGGCGCTGGGCAGCTGCAGCGAAGCGTCCACTGCGGGCGGCGCCGGCGGGAGAACAGGCGGCGGCGGCGGCGGCGGCATGTCGCCATGAGGCAATAGGGAAGGCACCGTCGGTAACACCTGGGGATGAGGCGAGCCAGTAGATGGGTCCCCAGGGCGCTGACCGGACGGCACCGTCGCTGAAAGCAGACGGGGAGCGGCAGAACCCAGGCGACGACAGAGGCGCAGCTGATTGAGATGCCGACGCACCTCACCAGAGGCCCCCAAAACCAAATACATCGCGCGGCCGAGGCAGCGAAGAATGCGCCCTGCGAGCCAACGCCGTGAACCTCGATAGTTGCGATAGAAGACAACGTCGCCAGGAGCAAAAGCAGGAGTCTGCCGCTGCACAGGAACCTGATGCGGCGGATGCAGCAAAGACATCAAGGTTCGATGAGGACGACCGTGGAGCAACTCAGCTGGCGAGCGACCATCGCGGGGCTGAGAGCGATACGAGGACAAAAAGAGCAATAACGCGTCCTCCCGAGAATGCGACTCTTTCAATTGCAACATCGGTGACTTGAAAGTCCGGACCAATCGTTCAGCGGCACCGTTTGACTGTGGCGAAAACGGCGCTGATGTCAGATGTTGAATACCATTGGCCTTGCAGAATGACTGAAATTCGGCAGACATGAATCGTGGGCCATTGTCGGAAACAATAGTCTGTGGAAGACCGTCAATGCAAAAAATAGCAGACAACGCTTGGATTGTGGCAGAAGACGTCGTGGAAGACATCCGGACAACAAATGGAAAATTACTGAAAGAATCGACAACAACCAACCATCGAGCATTCCAGAATGGACCAGCAAAATCGATATGTAAGCGTTGCCAAGGGGAAGTGGCTTTTGGCCACGCAAAGAAGTTCCGCGGTGGTGCGGATTGTTGTTCGGCACACGCCATGCAAGAAGAGCACATTTTCGTAATCGCAGCATCGATTCCGAACCAAGTACAGTGCTGACGAGCAAGTTGTTTCGTGCGCACTATACCCCAATGTCCTTGGTGAAGGAGCCGTAAGACAGAGGACTGTAACGAACGTGGGACCACGACTCTGGACTGATCATTATCAGAACGCAACAACAAAAAACCACGTCATACAAACAGGCTCTCCTTGTGAGCAAAAAATCGGCGAACCAGCGGATCCTCGATCCGCGACGTTGACAAGGGCCATTGCGTAGCAACAAAACGCAAAACAGTAGCAAGGACAGGGTCAGCAGCTGTGGCTGTAGCTACACGACGAAAATCAATCGGAAACGATTCGACCACAATATCGGTTTCCGCATCAATGAACATGCAAGCAAGTTTGGAAGAATCGAATGCTCTATCCTCAGCAACAGGCAAACGGGACAACGCATCAGCGTTGCCGTGCTTAGCAGTGGACCGATACAAGATATCGTAGCGGTTGGCGACCTCATAACGCAATGCGTGGGGAACATTGCGCGCTCTGAAAAAGTTCGGTTGCGCATTTACTTTTAGTTCCAAATGTGCTGCATAGTTCTTAGCGCAACCAAGGCCCGGTGCAAAAATGTCTGCAAATTCTTCACATAGACTAGAAACACTGGCTGAAGGCACAGTCTGAGTCACTGATAGGACCTGATTGACGATAGACAAGTTAAACAATTGAAATAAATCTAAACCAAACAAGTTCACTGCAGTAGAAGAACGAAGTACGTAAAAAGACACAAGTTTTGTTTGTCCCTTGTATGTTGCAAGAAGGCTGCACTGTCCTAACACAGGGATATTCCGTCCTGAATAACTCGTGAGCTGAATATTTGCGGCACGCAACGGAGGTGCGCCCAGTTGTTTGTACGTGGCGTGATTGAGCAATGAAACTGCAGCTCCGGTATCGAGCTGGAACGGTATCACTTGTCCGGCAAAGTCCAAATCTACAAAAAGTTTATTGTCCTGCTGACGACAAGAGCGACTGTTTTGTGCAACGTGAACAGACACTGGTACAAAATCACGTGCGACGTGACGGGATTTGCGTCGACGTCGACGCACACTCTTTGTGGGACGAACACAGTCACTGTTAGCGAGAAGAACACTGGGCAGAGTGGCATTAACTACATGAATGTCCATGGGCGAAGGTTCCCGAGCCTGTGTGTCCTTGATTCGATTCCGGCGCGAAGCAAAGGGCCTGGAATGGTTGTGAGCGTCTGATCTAAGCTTTTTCTGGCAAACACTTTGAACATGCCCTTTCTTATTACAGAAAAAGCAAATAGCGTGGCGTGACGGGCAATTCTCACGCGAATGTCTAGTTGCACACCGCGGGCATGATTTCACTGCATTTGCTTGCTTGCGCGGGACACGTGGCTGCGCGGACGCGCGCGAGGGCAGGTTAGCGTTCCGTGCAGCGGGCCCGGCGGGCCGGTTAATGTGACACACGGCTGGCGAAGTTGCAAATGATTCCTGAGCAAAGTCAAGTGTGTCTTGCCTATCCAATATGTCTATCACTTGTTGAAGGGAGGGATTAACTAGTTTCAAAATCTGTTCCTGTATGCGAACATCAGAAACGTTCTGTGCTATTGCATCACGCACCATAGTATCTGAATTAGGGAGTCCATAGTCACATTCAAATGCACACTCCCTAGTAAGTCCTTGCAAAGTCGCAACCCACTCCCTATTAGTCTGACCGGCCGTACGTTTTGTACGAAAGAACGTATACCGTTTTGCAACGACATTGACTGTTTCCTTGAAATAGGCATCTAAAGCTGACAAAATTTCTTCGTAGGACAGAGTTGCTACGTCGCGTCGGGGAAACAATTTCACTATCACACGGTAGGTGGACACACCTACACACGAAAGCAAAAACGGCTGCCGCTCATTACCTTGAATTCTGTAGGCGGCGAGATGAAATCCAAATTGTCGAGACCATTCCGGCCATGTTTCTTGGGTTGAATCAAAACTACAGAAGGACGGTGCAACTGCGTGTTGTGGCTGCGGTAGCGATGAAGCGGCGGCGGCCGCATCGTTTTGCAGCGCACGTTGACCCTGGACGAGCTGTCCCAGGGCATCCAATAACGCCTGCGTCTGCTGATTCTGCAAGCGATAAAATTCGGACAGTACATCTGGAGAATGTGGCGAAGCCATGACACAAGCAAATTAATACAATACGAACGCTAAAGTCCCTTTTGAGACTCGTCGCCAATGTAGTGGACTGACAAGGCAGCCAGTCCACAGAGACGGGTAGCCGAAAGGGCACACGTACACACACGCCGACTGGCGCGAAGTCTGGAACAGGATACGTGATGAATGTGATAAAGAAAAGAACGTAGCTACTAGAACACTTAACTTTTATATCGTCCTTTGGTATACAGCATTCTTGATGATACAAGTGAGACTATCTTGAGATACATGCAATGGTACAAATGGCGCCTTGCTAGGTCGTAGCCATTAACTTAGCTGAAGGCTATTCTAACTGTCTCTCGGCAAATGAGAGAAAGGCTTCGTCAGTGTAGTCGCTAGCAACGTCGTCGTACAACTGGGGCGAGTGCTAGTACGTCTCTCGAGACCTGCCTTGTGGTGGCGCTCGGTCTGCGATCCTGACAGTGGCGACACACGGGTCCGACATGTACTAATGGACCGCGGCCGATTTAAGCTACCACCTAGCAAGTGTGGTGTCTGGCGGTGACACCACAGTAAACAGTAAGGCGGGGTCGAATCCAACCCGAGCGCGGGTAATGTAGGTTTCGGATAGAGAGGGTAGCTGCAGGTCAGTCACCAGACTGGCGTGGCCTCCTCGGCGTTCTCGGGACGACTGGCTGGTAGGGCAGCTGGAACCACAGCGCTCTCAGAAAAGGGAGTGGGGAGTTATAAACAAAACGGACTCGCTGGGGTCGGATCCAACCCCAACCTTACCGTTAGAGAGTTAAGAATGGACCACACTAACGTTCAGTACGCTCTCTCCTTTATAGTCGAGCTACACTTTCCCAAAAATTTCTCAATAAAACGAAATCGAGCATTCGCCTTTCCTACAACCAACCTGAAGTGCTCGTTCCATTTCATATCGCTTTGCAACGTTACGCCTATACCTTTCCTGTGCAAGCAACACCCTAACTCGCAGGCGCCCTTCCACATTTCGACCTGCCTGTCAAATCACAAGATTTTAATCTCACAGAAAACTTCTGGGACTATTGGGAACAGCGGATGAAACGTAACAATCAACAGCTCGCGGTTTGGTAGCTCTACGTATCCTATTACCAACGAGCGGCTTCACCTGTATATGCCGTACCTAAAGAAATCTGTAGGCCCTACGAATTGATACCATTATCGAGGCTACTGACCGCGTTACACGATATTAGCGTGATGTTCATTGGAGTGAATAAATTTTTGTTCGGTGTGTTTCTCTTTTACATGCAGCAGGTTTTCCACGATCAGCGGCACTCAGTAGCGCCTATGTTCTGAAACTGTTGCTGTTTATAATGAGCCTGAGGTTCCTTTAGATTGAGGGGAAGGAGTTATCTACAAGGCGTGATAAATCCTGTCGGCAGGAGCGATCCCGGCGCAGCCACTAATGGTATTAAAATGCACATGTCGGCATCCCGGCGATCAATGGGTGGCGCGCTGCGTGCAGCGCCCACGCTTCCTGCAGCTCCAACTTAACGATGCCGCTGTCAGCCTACATCTCTCCACACTGCACTGCACTGCTGACGTACTAATGCGCCGCAGTGGTCATTGACTCAGTGCTTAAGCTGAAGCGTCGTTGCTATACCCCCTGTCCGGACATTTAAATTATGAATTTTCGTAGTTTCTCTGAATCAGTTCAGGATAACACTGACACAATTATTAAATGATGCCACGTCCATTCTCCTGTGGTGAAGGACCCTTGTTTACGTGAGTTTAAAGAACTATTCTCGAAAGATTACATCTCATTATTAGACACAATTTCGGATTTAGTAGATAATTTGCAAACAGAGGTTGTTATTATGTTGTTGGTTTGTGGTGGTCTGCAGCCCTATCCTATTCTGCGCAAGTTTCTTCATCCATGCATAACTACTGTATCCTGAACCTATTTGAACCTTCTTGCTGTAGTCAAGCCATGGTCTTCCTCTGCAATTTTTATCCCCCCACACTTCCATCATTATACACAACTGACGAGCCCTTGATGCCTAAGGATGTGTCTTGTCGATCGACATCTTCAAGTTGTGCTACTTATCTTTCCTATCCCCGATTAGATTCAGTATCCCATTATTAGTTTTACGATCTACTATTCTAATCTTCAGTATTAGCCTTTAGCACCACATTTCAGAAGCTTGTATTCCCATCGTGTCTGAATTGTTTATCGTCCAATTTTCACTTCCGTACAAGGCTAAACTCCAGACAAATACCATAGGACAAGACCTCCTAACACTGACATTTATATTCGATCCTATCAAGTTTTTTCTTTTCCAGAAACTGTTTTGTCGCTATTGCTAATGTGTATTTTATTTCCTCCCTACTTCTGCCATCATTAGTTATTTAGTTGCCCAAGTAGCTGAACTCATCTGCTATTTTCAGTGCCTCATTTCCCAATCTAATACCCTTAACATCGCCCGATTACATACGATTACATTCCATTGTAACTTTCTTTTTACCTTTTTTGATGTTATTATATCATCTCTAGTCAAGACACTATCCATTCCGTTCATCTGCTCTTCCAAGCCTTTTGCTGTCTCTGAATGACTTACAATATCATCACCGAACCTCAAAGATTTTATTTCCGCTCCCTGAATTTTAATTCCCTCTCCAAATTTCTCCTACTTTCCTTTACTGCTTACTCAGAGTACAGACTGAACATCATCTGGGATAGGCTACAAATCTGTGTCACTCCCATCTCAACTTCTACTTCCATTTCATGTCTTCGAGTCTTATAACTGCAGTAAGGTTCAAATGGCTCTGAGCACTATGGGAATTAACTTCTAAGGTCATCAGTCCCCTAGAACTTAGAACTACTTAAACCTAACTAACCTAAGGACATCACACACATCCATGCCCGAGGCAGGATTCGAACCTGCTACCGTAGCGATCACGCGGTTCCAGACTGTAGCGCCTTTAACCGCTTGGCCACACCGGCCGGCAACTGCAGTAAGGTTTCTGTATAAGTTATAGATAAGCTTTCGCCCCTTGTATTTTATCCCTGCTACCTTTACAATTTCAAAGAGTGTATTCCAGTCTACAGCGTGAAAAGCTTTCTCCAAATCTAGAATTGCTGTAAACATAGTTTGGCCTTTTTTCAACCTATCTTGCAAGTCAAGTCGCAGGGTCAGAACAGCCTCCTGTGTTCCTACATTTCACCAAAACTGATCACTCCCGAGGTTGACTTCTACCAGTTTTCCATTCTGTGAATCATTGGTGTCAGTATTTTGCACGCATGACTTATTAAACTGATAGTTCGGTAATATTCGCACCCTGTCACAACCTGCCTTCCTTTTAGTTGCAGTTATTACATTTTTCGCCGGTCTCATAGATCTTGCATACTTGGTGGAAAAGTTTTTTATGAATGGCTCTCCATATGATCTCAATAGTTCTGAAGAAATGTATACTCCAGGGACATACCCTCAGCTTAAGTCTTTCAGTTCTTTATCAGATTTTCTCGGAGTTTCATATATCCCATCTCAATATCATCTACTTCCTGTTAGTTTTACATAAGATTGTCTTGAAGTTCATTTCCCTTTATTACCACCCTCTACGAATTACTTCCAATTTTCAGCTTTCCCTTATTTGCTTAATACTGGCTTACCATCTCAGCTCCTGATATTTACACAGCTGATACCGTTTTCTCCAACGGTCTCTCAAATTTTTCTATATGCGGCATCTACCTTTCCTTCAGGCATGCATACTTCTACAGCCTTGCATTTGTCCTCCAGCCATTCCTGGTTAGCTATTTTACACTTTCTGTCCATCTCATTTCTAGGCGTCTGTATGCCCTTTTGCGTGCTTCATTTCCTGCCTTTTTATATTTTCTCCTTTCATGAGTTAAATTTAGTATCTCCTGTAGTACCCATGGATGTCTACTGCGCCTTGCCTTTTTGCCTGTTTGATCCTCTGCTGCCTTTACCACTTTATCTGTCCGAGCTATTCATTCGTCTTTTATTGCATTCCTTTCCTGTGGTTCAATCAATCGTTCTCTAATACTACCTCTTAAACTTTCAACAACCTCTGGTGCTTTTAATTTATCTAGATCCCACCTCCTTAATTTACTATCTTTCTGCAGTTCATTCACTTTTGACCTGTAACTCATAAACAATAAATTATGTTCAGAGTCCACATTTGTCCCTGGAAATTTTTTAAAGTCTTGTTTCGAAATCTCTGTCTTACAATTACGCAATCTATCTGAAGCCTTTCGGTACCTCCAGGTCTCTTCCACATATACAGCCTTCTTTCATTATTCTTAAACCAAGTGTCGAAAATGGTTAAATTATGTCCTGTGCAAAATACTACCAAGCAGCTTTCCCCCAGCCCACGTTTTTCTACTGTTTTTTCTTGCTTCGTTTTACAACTGTCGAATTCCAGTCCGGATCGCATTTTCATGTCCCTTTACTGTGTGAATAATTTCTTATATTTCTTAATACATTCCTTCGATGTCTTCATCATCTGCGGACCTGGTAGGCATATAAACTTATACTAGTGTGGTGGGTTTGGGTTCGTGTCTACCTTGGCTACGATAATGCGTTCAGTATGCTGTTTATAGTGACTTTACTGCTTTCCTATTTTCTTATTCATTGTTCGCTCTGTTCGTGGATTACTCCTGTTTTATTTTGTGTTGATAACTCTGTACTCTCCCGATCAGAAGTTCTGTTTTTTCTACCACCGCACTTCACTAAGTCTCACTATGTCTAACTTCACCCTATTAATTTCCCTTATTGAATTCTCTAACCCACATACCTGACTGAGGAATCTAACAGTCCACACGCCGACCTTATAATACCAGTTTTGTTTTTCATGGTGACAAAATCCTCCTGAGTAGTTCCCGCCCGGATAGCCAAAGCGCGGACTATTTCACTTCCGAAATATTTTACCTAAGAGGATACCATTATCATTTAGTCATGCAGTAGAGGTGCACGTCCTCGGGAAAAACAATGGCTGTAATTTCCCCCTGTTTTAGCCGTTCGCTGTACCAATGTAATAGGGCCATGTCGGCTAAACGTTACAAGGCAGTATTAATTATCGATATTGTTGCCCCTGCAACTACACTCATGCTCATAAATTAAGGATAATTCTGATACATGGTGAAACAACGCTGTGGTGGGTGGTTTGCGGGCTTAAATTACCTCGGGATATAGCCATGCGGTGCATTTGACCTGCGCTCGTCGCATGGTGGCGCTGGCAGCAGTTCACATACGCAGAGGTGTGTTGGTGCATGTCAGAGTGCGGTGCAGCGAGTAAGTGTGCAGACGTTTTCAGACGTGCTAATGGTGTCTATGTATTGAAAATGGCTCAAAGAACACACATTGATGACGTTATGAGGGATAGAGTACTAGAGCGACTGGAGGCTGGTCAAACACAGCAGGTCGTAGCACGGGCCCTCCGTGTGCCACAAAGTGTGATCTCAAGATTATGGCAACGATTCCAGCAGACAGGAAACGTGTCCAGGCGCTACAGTTCCGGATGTCCACAGTGTACAACACTGCAAGAGGACCGATATCTCACCATCAGTGCCCGCAGACGGCCACGGAGTACTGCAGGTAGCCTCGCTTGGGACCTTACCGCAGCCACTGGAACAGTTATCTCCAGACACACAGTCTACAGACGACTGAACAGACATGGTTTATTCGCCTGGAGACCTGCAAGGTGCATTCCACTGACCCCTGGTCACAGGAGAGCCTGTAAAGCCTGGATCAAGAACACAGTACATGGACATTGGAACAGTGGTCGCAGGTTATATTAGCAGACGAGTCCAAGTATAGTCTGAACAGTGATTCTCGCCGGGTTTTCATCTGGCGTGAACCAGGAACCAGATACCAACCAAAAATGGTTCAAATGGCTCTGAGCACGATGGGACTTAACATCTGAGGTCATCAGTCCTCTAGAACTTAGAACTTCTTAAACCTAACTAACCTAAGGACATCACACACGTCCATGCCCGAGGCAGGATTCGAACCTGCGACCGTAGCGGTCGCGCGGTTCCAGACTGAAGCGCCTAGAACCGCTCGGCTACACCGGACGTCCAGATACCAACCCTTAATGTCCTCGAAAGGGACCTGTATGGAGGTCGTGGTTTGATGGTGTGTGGTGGGATTATGATTGGTGACGTACGTCCCTGCATGTCTTTGACAGAGGAACTGTTAGAGGTCTGGTGTACCGGGACGTCATTTTGCACCAGTGTGTCCGCTTTTTCAGGGGTGCAATTGGTCCCACCTTCCTCCTGATGGATGATAGCGCACGGCCCCACCGAGCTTTCATCGTGGAGGAGTACCTTGAAATAGAAGATATCAGGCGAATGGAGTGGCCTGCCTGTTCACCAGACCTAAACCCCATCGAGCACGTCTGGGATGCTCTCGGTCGACGTATCGCTGCAAGTCTTCAAACCCCTACGATACTTCAGGAGCTCCGACAGGCACTGGTGCAAGAATGGGAGGCTATACCCCAGCAGCTGCTCGACCACCTGATCCAGAGTATACCAACACGTTGTGCGGCCTGTGTACGTGTGCATGGTGATCATATCCCATATTGATGTCGGGACACATGCGCAGGGAACAGTGGCGTTTTGTAGCACATGTGTTTTAGGACGGTTTTCTCAACTTATCACGAATACCGTGAACTTACAGATCTGTGTCGTGTGTGTTACCTATGTGCCTATGCTATTAGCGCCAGTTTTGTGTAGTGCCACGTTGTGTGGCACCACATTCTGCAATTATCCTTAATTTATGAGCATGAGTGTATTTAAAACCCTGCTGACCTCCTCAGTACCCACAAGCTCGTCTAACTTCTCCACAGATACCGCTCCGTTGTGATTGCACCTACGGTACATCAATCTCTATATATCTATTGCAAAGGCACACAAGCATCACCGTCTGGGCAAGTCCATGGTTCCGTGTGTGTGGGCGGAAGGGGGGGGGGTCGGGGAGGGGGCGTTTAATTTGATAGAAATTAATTTTTTTTTTACTAAGATTGGCACCGTTCCGTACTACCGCTATTACTAATCAGATAATAATATCCTAAACCCTCTTACCCCCCCCCCCATGAACCATGGACCTTGCCGTTGGTGGGGAGGCTTGCGTGCCTCAGCGATACAGATAGCCGTACCGTAGGTACAACCACAACGGAGGGGTATCTGTTGAGAGGCCAGACAAACGTGTGGTTCCTGAAGAGGGGCAGCAGCCTTTTCAGTAGTTGCAAGGGCAACAGTCTGGATGATTGACTGATCTGGCCTTGTAACAATAACCAAAACGGCCTTGCTGTGCTGGTACTGCGAACGGCTGAAAGCAAGGGGAAACTACGGCCGTAATTTTTCCCGAGGGCATGCAGCTTTACTGTATGATTAAATGATGATGGCGTCCTCTTGGGTAAAATATTCCGGAGGTAAAATAGTCCCCCATTCGGATCTCCGGGCGGGGACTACTCAAGAGGATGTCGTTATCAGGAGAAAGAAAACTGGCGTTCTACGGATCGGAGCGTGGAATGTCAGGTCCCTTAATCGGGCAGGTAGGTTAGAAAATTTGAAAAGGGAAATGGATAGGTTAAAGTTAGATATAGTGGGAATTAGTGAAGTTCGGTGGAAGGAGGAACAAGACTTCTGGTCAGGTGACTACAGGGTTATAAACACAAAGTCAAATAGGGGTAATGCAGGAGTAGGTTTAATAATGAATAGGAAAATAGGAACGCGGGTAAGCTACTACAAACAGCTTAGTGAACGCATTATTGTGGCCAAGATAGATACGAAGCCCACACCTACTACAGTAGTACAAGTTTATATGCCAACTAGCTCTGCAGATGACGAAGAAATTGAAGAAATGTATGATGAAATAAAAGAAATTATTCAGATAGTGAAGGGAGACGAAAATTTAATAGTCATGGGTGACTGGAATTCGAGTGTAGGGAAAGGGAGAGAAGGAAACATAGTAGGTGAATATGGATTGGGGCTAAGAAATGAAAGAGGAAGCCGCCTGGTAGAATTTTGCACAGAGCACAACTTAATCATAGCTAATACTTGGTTTAAGAATCATGATAGAAGGTTGTATACATGGAAGAACCCTGGAGATACTAAAAGGTATCAGATAGATTATATAATGGTAAGACAGAGATTTAGGAACCAGGTTTTAAATTGCAAGACATTTCCAGGGGCAGATGTGGACTCTGACCACAATCTATTGGTTATGACTTGTAGATTAAAACTGAAGAAACTGCAAAAAGGTGGGAATTTAAGGAGATGGGACCTGGATAAACTGAAAGAACCAGAGGTTGTACAGAGTTTCAGGGAGAGCATAAGGGAACAATTGACGGGAATGGGGGAAAGAAATACAGTAGAAGAAGAATGGGTAGCTTTGAGGGATGGAATAGTGAAGGCAGCAGAGGATCAAGTAGGTAAAAAGACGAGGGCTAGTAGAAATCCTTGGGTAACAGAAGAAATATTGAATTTAATTAATGAAAGGAGAAAATATAAAAATGCAGTAAATGAAGCAGGCAAAAAGGAATACAAACGTCTCAAAAATGAGATCGACAGGAAGTGCAAAATGGCTAAGCAGGGATGGCTAGAGGACAAATGTAAGGATGTAGAGGCTTATCTCACTAGGGGTAAGATAGATACTGCCTACAGGAAAATTAAAGAGACCTTTGGAGATAAGAGAACCACTTGTATGAACATCAAGAGCTCAGATGGAAACCCAGTTCTAAGCAAAGAAGGGAAAGCAGAAAGGTGGAAGGAGTATATAGAGGGTCTATACAAGGGCGATGTACTTGAGGACAATATTATGGAAATGGAAGAGGATGTAGATGAAGATGAAATGGGAGATACGATACTGCGTGAAGAATTTGACAGAGCACTGAAAGACCTGAGTCGAAACAAGGCCCCCGGAGTAGACAACATTCCATTGGAACTACTGACGGCTTTGGGAGAGCCAGCCCTGACGAAACTCTACCATCTGGTAAGCAAGATGTATGAGACAGGCGAAATACCCTCAGACTTCAAGAAGAATATAATAATTCCAATTCCAAAGAAAGCAGGTGTTGACAGATGTGAGAATTACCGGACAATCAGTTTAATAAGCCACAGCTGCAAAATACTAACACGAATTCTTTACAGACGAATGGAAAAACTAGTAGAAGCCGACCTCGGGGAAGATCAGTTTGGATTCCGTAGAAATACTGGAACACGTGAGGCAATACTGACCTTACGACTTATCTTAGAAGAAAGATTAAGGAAAGGCAAACCTACGTTTCTAGCATTTGTAGACTTAGAGAAAGCTTTTGACAATGTTGACTGGAATACTCTCTTTCAAATTCTAAAGGTGGCAGGGGTAAAATACAGGGAGCGAAAGGCTATTTACAATTTGTACAGAAACCAGATGGCAGTTATAAGAGTCGAGGGGCATGAAAGGGAAGCAGTGGTTGGGAAGGGAGTAAGACAGGGTTGTAGCCTCTCCCCGATGTTATTCAATCTGTATATTGAGCAAGCAGTAAAGGAAACAAAAGAAAAATTCGGAGTAGGTATTAAAATCCATGGAGAAGAAATAAAAACTTTGAGGTTCGCCGATGACATTGTAATTCTGTCAGAGACAGCAAAGGACTTGGAAGAGCAGTTGAACGGAATGGACAGTGTCTTGAAAGGAGGGTATAAGATGAACATCAACAAAAGCAAAACGAGGATAATGGAATGTAGTCGAATTAAGTCGGGTGATGTTGAAGGTATTAGATTAGGAAATGAGACACTTAAAGTAGTAAAGGAGTTTTGCTATTTGGGGAGCAAAATAACTGATGATGGTCGAAGTAGAGAGGATATAAAATGTAGACTGGCAATGGCAAGGAAAGCGTTTCTGAATAAGAGAAATTTGTTAACATCGAGTATAGATTTAAGTGTCAGGAAGTCTTTTCTGAAAGTATTTGTATGGAGTGTAGCCATGTATGGAAGTGAAACATGGACGATAAATAGTTTGGACAAGAAGAGAATAGAAGCTTTCGAAATGTGGTGCTACAGAAGAATGCTGAAGATTAGATGGGTAGATCACATAACTAATGAGGAGGTACTGAATAGGATTGGGGAGAAGAGGAGTTTGTGGCACAACTTGACCAGAAGAAGGGATCGGTTGGTAGTACATGTTCTGAGGCATCAAGGGATCACCAATTTAGTATTGGAGGGCAGCGTGGAAGGTAAAAATCGTAGGGGGAGACCAAGAGATGCATACACTAAGCAGATTCAGAAGGATGTAGGTTGCAGTAGGTACTGGGAGATGAAGAAGCTTGCACAGGATAGAGTAGCATGGAGAGCTGCATCAAACCAGTCTCAGGACTGAAGACCACAACAACAACAAACCCTCTTAAACACAGGATCGATATAATGGTTGAAGATGGAAAGAAAGTTAAAGGTTGACATACCGACGTGGTCATTAGACATGGAGTACTAACTCCGCTGGACAAGGATGGGAGTAGTAAGTGACTGGGGTCTGTTTAAGGAATCATTGCGCATTCCCTTGTTATCATTTACGGAAACCGACTGCGTCCGTTGTTGTCATTTACGGAATGCTTGTTTTCTAAACTTGTTTCTCGCAAAAAGCGACCCAGATGATATAAAAGTCGTAGACGAGTAGCAAGACTTCTCTGTTGTGTGATGGAAGCAGAGGAGTCACATTATGAGATGTATCTTTGGGTCTATTATCATGTCAAGTGAACAGAGATGAGCGGGGAGCTTAATTGGGAGTTTTTGGAAGAATGGTTGCGATGTCTCGAAACCCTGCTGGTTGAACTGCCTCCACCATGCATTTCACTTAGAAATCATGAGAATTTTGTCCTTTACACATATCTTCTGTTACGCCACTTAACCTCACTGTATATTTTTGTGCTTCTTTATCTCATTGTGCCTAACTTTTATCGTAACTGGAGTATAGTCCGAAACAAGTTCGTGTTTCATACATATCATGAGAATAACGTAAAAGAGGTTTATGAGATTACCATGACAATTAGATAGTCTTTCTTTCCTCGCACTATATGAGAATAAAATGTGAAATTACTAATAATAATACTAAGTAATCTTCACCATTTTCTGTACAGTGTGTTTCGAAGTAAATGCTTTGAACTATCCCACAGAAAAATTCGTCAACAACGCAGTAGCGGTTAGCTGCAAAATTGGGAACTATCAAAGAGGATTCGCACCTTTATCCTTACAAATTTTTTGTAGGAAATTAAAACTTGTAAGCTAACACATGCGTCATCAGGTCTTCCAGTGGTTTCTGAAGTACTGGGTGATCAAAAAGTCAGTATGAATTTGAAAACTTAATAAACCACGGGTTAATGTAGATAGAGAGGTAAAAATTGACACACATGCTAGGAATGACATGGGGTTTATTAGAATAAAAAAAAATATTGCTAGACGCGTGAAAGATCTCTTGCACGCGTCGTTTGGTGATGATCGTGTGCTCAGCCGCCACTTTCGTCATGCTTGGCCTCCCAGGTCCCCAGACCTCAGTCCGTGCGATTATTGGCTTTGGGGTTACCTGAAGTCGCAAATGTATCGTGATCGACCGACATCACTAGGGATGCTGAAAGACAACATCCGACGCCAGTGCCTCACCATAACTCCGGACATGCTTATTCCTCGACTACAGCTATTGTTGAGGAATGATGGTGGCCATATGGAGCATTTCCTGTAAAGAACATCGTCTTTGCTTTGTCTTACTTTGTTATACTAATTATTGCTATTCTGATCAGATGAAGCGCCATCTGTCGGAAATTTTTTGAACTTTTGTATTTTTTTGGTTCTAATAAAACCCCATGTTTTCTTCGCTTATTCAATTTATCCAAAATTACATACGCCTCCATACCTCTTCAACTTTTCTGTGGCTGTCTTGCATAATAGTTTTCAGCTGAAAACCTTCTTTGCCGAAGATATATGGCTGTTGACCTCTGACTATGTGGCTTTGACCTCTTCAGCGACTCCATGGATGCCATGAGCCAGACACATGAAGTGAATAATTTCATGGTCAAACACCTAGCATACATGAGGCACTATCCATCATAATGGTCAAAACCTTGTTCTCCCCACATTTCTGATCTTCACTTCTACATAGCATGCCTGAAAGAGAATCAAAGGATTTTACAAATTTTACAAACTTTTTTATTATTTTATTATTGGCTCGGGACATGATGTGAAAACTAATTATTGGCTCAGGATATGATGTGAAAAACTGCACTCTTATATTACCTATAATTTATTTTAAACTATTCGATATTGGCGAAACTTACACAATGCCTCCTGCACTGTGCATGCCATCTTGGCATGTGGCTGTCATTCCACTTCTTTGCGCAGTATGAGGTGTCCTCATCCAGCCTTATCAGCAGAGAGTTTTCCAAGTATGATGTGCACCATATACCGACCGCAAGGATCAGTAGTTTCGTCAACGGATAACCAGACTGGAGAAATGCCAATGGCTTTCCTAATATTCTCCAATGTCTGTAATATAGAAACTAAATTAAAAAATGCATATAAACATTGGACACTACATAGCAGATACACACATGAAAACAAACTATAACCATTTTAGTACCTTCCTATATTTTGACTATTTTCTTATGTATATACATTGACCAAAATAATAGTCGTTTAATTTGCACAAGAAAATTATATTCTTTAAAAATAAAATTACTTTCTTTTTTTCAGTGAACGTTTCTAGACAGACGGTCTTCTCAAGTCCTTTCTTCATTTGTCTTTTCCTTTCTTCGAAAACTTCACTCAATTTAAATTTAGTTTTTTTATGTTCAAGTAACAATGCTTGTTTTACAAAAATAAACATTCGAAGATAATTTAAATTCATTTTTCGAGGTTTTTTTAAATTAAATGACTATTATTTTGACCCATGTATATCCCAAATTATATCTATTGACTTTCACATACCTACGTTCATAAAAATTACCGAAAAACCTTACATTTTCATACAGTGGGTCCACATAGCTCTTTCTCAGCCTTGACTCGTGAGGAATATTTTCTCCTATGTATTTTTCAAGAAGGTTCTTAATCCTTCATTCTCCAGCTTATTCAAGGGGATGTTTGCGTCTATTAAAGCCTTGCAAAGATCTTCATTGAACTCATTTCTGTCGTCCATATGCTTCGAAAATGAGGAGAACAATGGTTGCTGCGAAGTTCTTAACCGTATCTTGGTTACGTTTTTCTATTGCTGAGATGTCTTTTTATGTTGATCCAGTTGAAATTTTTTCTCAATCCTGACCTAAAGCGTTGTAGAAGTGAATAAATATCAGTAAATACGTATGTGGCTATAACGTATCGTAGGGCGGTAATAACATACTATAGACGTCGAATATACATTTCTTTAGCGCAGAAGTAAGCGAATACAACATGGCGGTACAAACGTTGCGCTCCGAGAGAGCATAGACAAAGATAAATCAAAGATGATGGAGTCCAAAGTTGTTATGGCACTTTACGCCAGAGTCGATACAGACCCCCTTCCGCCCGCCCGCCCCCCCCCCCCCCCCCCGCTCCTGGCAGTGCAGAGCACGGCGGAGGAAAGCTTCCTCACTCAAACACAAAATCTTCATGCCAGAGCGGTGGTAGAAGGAGGGGTCCAGCACGAGAAGTGGGCACATCAGAAACAGCGCCAACAGAGTCACGTGCGTCGGACTGCTTCGTAGGCGGTGGAACGTCGCTCGAAGTCACGTCGGCGACGTCAGTAGGCGGCGACGGCAGGCAGATCGGAAGTGTTAATGTGCCTGGCCTTATAATGTACAGGTGGGCCATCTGTGGTGCAGATTCTATGATTCTATGACAAAAGCCATTGCTGATATCCGATATCCTCGAAGGGAGGCAGGCAGAGAGGGTGAGAGGGGGCAGATGCGACGATGGTTCACTGACCTTGTCGGGCCAGAATGGCGAGGGCGGTGCGTTGGCTGCAGATGACGAGGGACGGCATGGCGCAGCAGCCACACAATGTGAGGAATCCCGTGAAGCGAGGACAGGAGCGTCCTGTAGATTCGCCTGCGATGACATGGACATAGCAGCAGGTGGAGGGAAGTTTGAAACAGGAGCAATTTAGTGTGAAGACACAGTAGTGTGAGTGTCGGTTCACCTTGTTGCAACTCTGCAGACAGGATGCGAATCATACTCCGAGCATGTGACAATTCAGCAGAGGCGCCAGCAATGCAGGTGCGTAACGCCTTGTTCTGTGTGCGGAGCCTGTCGATTTGTGTGCTCACGTCCAGCAACTCAGAGAACTGTGTAGTAATACACTCGAGCAGAGATGCACATGTGGAAAGCGTAGCCAAGAAGGGGGAGAGTGAAGCCATGCTGTACTCGTTCGAGCACGGAGCAGTAGAACCAGACGTGTGGCAGGGTGCAGCGGCCTGTAGGTCTGGTGAATGTTTGTGATGGTGTAGAAAGTCCAACCAGATCACAGGTTCATCCACGTTGATGTGGAAAGTCCAAGGGAAGGTGGCGACTGGTGATAGGCGAAGCGACATCTTGATGGAGCCAAGGATCGCGATAGGAGAATGATTTGCAGCGATCAAAGTGAGGTTAGCATTTGAAAGCCTGTTTCCCGCGTGCTTGGCTGGGATAACGCTGTCATTGGCGCCAGTGTCGACGAGAAAGCGAGTGCCCGATGACCAGTCCGTGACGTAGAGGCGTCGCGCCACTGGAACGAGTGGTGGGGCGTCGGACAGCAGGCGCTGTAAAGGATCATGGCAGGACATGGTGCCTAAGTGTGCCTGCCTGTCTCGGTTGGGAAAGGAGCAAGGTGTGCAGCAATTGCGGGTGGCGTCCCCGTAAGTAGTGGGATCCAGCACAGCGCAGCTGACTACGTCAGGGCTGGTAGCCGATCGAGTTGTTGCTCGGGCGAGGTTGGCAGCTGTCAGGGGCAGCAGACAGTACCCCCTGTAGGCCACTAGTTGGCAGCTCCTGAGTGGCCACTGAGGTGAGCGCGTTTGCCTCTGCTGGCAGGGTGTGGAACCGAAGGTGCAGGCGTGCCAACTGAGGGTGATGGAGATGTCGTCTGTGACAGGCGGCGTCAGCGACAAATTATAGCATAGGTTCGATCTGCCATTCGTAGTAGAACCTCAGGAGGGTCAGTGACGTGAGATAGCAGGTGAATTTGTAGGCCCAAAGGCAGTTTGACCAACCACAAAATCCAAAGCGCGGCGTCCGGTAATGCTTAATCATCAATTAAGGTATGAAGGTGCCACCAAAGCTGCGAAGGTGTGTGGCCGTCGAGGTGCTCATCATGAATGATGTGGTGGATAGCCTCCGCTGATGGGCGAAAAAGGAGTTTGATGAGCAATGTTTTCGTCATTAAATACTTGGACAAGGCGGGCAGTGAGAGGTGCAGATCACTGATGAGTTCTGGATGAGCATGGAGGAGGCTCACCAGGCAGACAAAACATGCGACGTCGTCAGAAATCCAGTGGATATCTAGTAGGTGATCCACCAATGTGAACCATGTGTTACGGTTGTCCTTTTGCAAATGAGGCAGCTTAGGAAACCTGCCAGGTAACACATGTTGAGGTAGCACTGGTAGGCGAAGATCTGTGTGTGCAGGACAGGAAGACCCCGATAACGGTAGTGCAGTAGCAGTGGATGGTGCGTCACCCAATGTCTACGCGGGGGGGAAGGGAGGCGGCTGCAAGCAGCACACAATGTGGAGTGAGCTCAAAAGAACGCTTAATGCGGAAGGACGGAAGGATATGAACACATTTTACAACATTGTATAATGTGTGCACTGGAAGAACCATTCGTAGACGATGTTTGTTTGTATTGGCATGACAATGCAACCTTCCATAAAGCAACATCTGCGAGGTAATGGAAATTTTGAAAGTTTTGCTAAGTTCCTATGGGACCAAAGTGCTGAGGCCATCGGTCCGTAGGCTTACAGACTACTTAATCTAGCATAAGCTAACTTACGCTAAGGACAACACACACCCATACCCGAGGATGAGGTAAAGCTTTGTGGACAATAACAACCCAATCGAACAGCTTGAGGATGAGTTAGAACGGCGAATTTGCTCCAGACTGCAGCCTCCAACATCACTATCTCCTTTTGTTTCGGATCCTGAGGGAGAATTTGATGCCATTCCACCACAGACATTCAGACACCTCACTGAAACTGTTCCATCAGCCCAAGCCGTCATAGAGGTGAAGGTTAGATGCAATCCTCATTAATGCACACTAATAGCTGTCCAGATACTTTTGATTAGACAGTGAATTCTGATTTTTGTGATGGTGTGTGTCTGAGGGCAGAAGCCTTTTGTTCCGAAATCTGACAATGTTCATGTCATCAGGTTTTAAATTGATTAACAAATAGGTGTGTCAGAGCTGGAATATTATGTCAAAGTGATCAAAAATTATCAGGAACTACTAAGACTATAGTGTTTTAAACGACTTTGATGAAATACACTTCCTTAGGATTCTTCCAACGAATCTGTATGTAAACAGCCTCACCTCCCCTCAGTAATCTTTCAGCGTCAAGTTACTCCTGATAGATACATGTAGATATCTGACAGTTATTACTGTACCCTGTGGACGACCGGCGATGGTGTACCTACACCTTGCTACCTACGTTGTACAAACGTTCAGTTTCTTGACCGTTTGATCTGAATTAAGCAAAACCTTAAAACAAAGTAACTGCAAATAGAGAGAAACAAAGCACAATAAACTGTGACTGCGATTCTCAGCCTGTGAACTTCCTGTGATGTTGACTGAGATTATCAACCTGTAAACGTCCTGTGATACTGAGCTGCATTTATTTCTACACTGCCCAACAAAAAAAGCCAAGCACCGAGGAGGGAAGGGGGGAAACGAAGTAAAAATTCATGGGTTGAGACGGTCTGTGATCTTATTTTATTGACTACAAAATCAAATCAAATTTACAAAGAACTTGGAAATATGAGCCCACTTAAAAGTATAACGTTGCACCTCCTTTGGCATGGACGCCCGATTTGATTCGGTTTGAAAAGTGTCATAAAGCTGTTGTAACTTATCACGAGATAAGGTGACTCACAACTATTGTAACTGGTCCTTAATATATTGAATATGTCTTTGGGACTAATTTGACGTCCAGTCAGGCCCTATTCATGCTTTTTTCAGGGACAGATAAGGGGATTTTGCTTGCCAATAGAGTGCTTCAACGTCACGCGGGCTGTACATAGAGACACATCCACGTGTGGACGAGCATTGTCCTCTGGAAAAATGGTACCACGATACTGCCGCAGAAGAGGTACACCTGAGGACACATTATATCCGCGACGTATGGTTCACTCAATCACTACAAGCCGTGACCCGAAGTCATGCCTGGTGGCTCCCTAGACCATTACACAAGGAGTAGCACCGCTGTACTTCAAAACACTGAAAGATTGGGAACTCTCCCCAGATCGCCGCTCTACTCGCCAACGACAGTCATCAGTGGTAGTGTAGAACCTCGATTTTTCGCTGAACACATTGCGACGGTATTTATGAGCAGTACATGTTTACTAACCACGACTCCAAATCCAGCCATTTGCCTTATGGTGTTAACGACAGGCTATGCTTCGGACGGTTATTCATTAGTCTGGCTGCTGTTAGTCTCCTAACAGTGCTGCGAGATGACTGAGAACGTATCACGGAGTCTAGTACAAGTTCTCAATTGGCAGGTGGAGACGTGACGGAATTACGTTGTGCTTGGTGCACAATGCAGTGTACCTCCCTTGTCGTGGTCATACTTGGTTGACTGCAACCTTCACGAGTCGTGTCTACAGCTTGTGATCTAGTGGCTAGCGTTACTAACTCTGGATTACTGGGTCCTGGGTTCGATTCCCGAGCGGAACGCGGAATCTCTCCGCCCAGGTACTGGGTGTTTATGTTGTCCTCATCATCTCATCATCATTCGCGAAGTGGCGAGATTGGGACCGGAAAGGAATTTGTACGGGCGCTGATGACTAAGCTGTTGAGTGCCCCACAAACCAATATCATCATCTTCATGATGAGTCATATGCCTGCCCTCGCGGTCCCATGTTGTGCAACACAAATCCACTGTCACATCCAAATGTCCCATAAATCTGCCTATTGCACTGTTCGACCAGTCGACCAAATGGGGACACACAATGAAGAAGCCCCTTTGAAACTTTGTCAAATGCTGATAATGCTGTCTACCACAATTACGCGACATGTCCATATCCTTCACAGTGCTCACCTAACATCTGATGTTCACGCACCTTATACGTCCTACTAGGCTGGCTAACTACATTAAACATAAACCTCATTAATGCACTCTTATGGCTGTTCTACATGTCCACAAAGTATTGCAACTCTAATCATTTACACACCCGCCACTGGCGTATACGTGTCCAAAGTCACATTCTCATTCGACCATGTCTTCGAGGTGCTTCAGTATATTTCTAAAGCTGCATATGATGAAGATTTTTAGCTTATTCCACAACTATGTGGTTCATTTCGTTTAGGAACCGTGAAAAGTACTCCGTCATACATATTTTTCTTTATGTAATATCGATTCTCGTTTTATGACATGCTCTGCATCCATGAGACCTCCTCACTGTGAATATATGAAACCAAAAATGCATCTAATCTAATCTAAACAGCCTTGAGTTCGATTATTGCGTAAGGCCAGACTGAGACTAAAAATACATTAACTTCAGTTTATACCTTTAAAATATTTTACGTTTCCTATTCTGCGCGCCTTTCACATGCCTTCTTGTAATGCGTATCACCTGCCATAATTTTACGTAAGTTATGAATAGATGTTACGAGATGGAGGTAATGATTCTTAAACACAACACAGTGTCACGTCTTACAGGGAGGATACGTCAAGTTCCATAACCCGATTTCCCAGCAACTTCGCTCAGTGGAGGAGGAGACATATTAGGCGAGCACGTGTGTCGGCTTATCCGTAGATACTCCACCGTTGTTGAGAAAACGACGGTCATTGTTTTTGGGGTACATTTATATCTCTTTCACAAGTTGTATACGTTCGTGCGAAGTGGTGGAGCAGTCGCAAACGTCGCGGCTTCACAATTTTTCGTCCCATGTTCCAAACCCGATTATTACTTTTATTTTTATTTTTCATGTATTTACCTGTGTCTGTAGCAGATTAGTAAATGAATGTTTTCCAGTGAATATTGAGATAGCGTTGTCCTCATTCGTCTACTAATTGTCGCATTAAATGAGAGAAAGGAATCGCTCGTGAGATCCTAAGTGCAACCAGAAGTCCGGATAGCACGATGACTGTGCACAAAGAGTTAAAAGGAATGGGGAGGAATGATCGAGCAGCTCTTCATAAGACACACATTTCTGCAGACAGTGCTAAGCTACCCTTGTGGTGGTGTAAAGAGCGAAGCCACCGGACTGTGGATGATTGGAAACGAGTGATTTGGATGGATGAACCACGTTATACCCTGTGGCAATCCTATGGAAGTGTTCGTATTTGGTGAATGTCTGGAAAATATTACCCAACATCATGTGCACTGCCAACAGAGAAGTCCAGAGGAGGTGGTGTTAGAGTATAGGGGTGCTTCCCGCGGTAGGATGTGGTCCCCTTAATGCGCTCAAGAGAATGCTAAATGCGGAAGGGCGGAAGGATATGAACACATTTTACAACACTGTATAATGTGTGCTCTGGAAGAACCATTCGTAGACGATGTTTGTTTGTATTGGCATGACAATGCAACCTTCCATAAAGCAACATCTGCGAGGTAATGGAAATTTTGAAAGTTTTGCTAAGTTCCTATGGGACCAAAGTGCTGAGGCCATCGGTCCGTAGGCTTACAGACTACTTAATCTAGCATAAGCTAACTTACGCTAAGGACAACACACACCCATACCCGAGGATGAGGTAAAGCTTTGTGGACAATAACAACCCAATCGAACAGCTTGAGGATGAGTTAGAACGGCGAATTTGCTCCAGACTGCAGCCTCCAACATCACTATCTCCTTTTGTTTCGGATCCTGAGGGAGAATTTGATGCCATTCCACCACAGACATTCAGACACCTCACTGAAACTGTTCCATCAGCCCAAGCCGTCATAGAGGTGAAGGTTAGATGCAATCCTCATTAATGCACACTAATAGCTGTCCAGATACTTTTGATTAGACAGTGAATTCTGATTTTTGTGATGGTGTGTGTCTGAGGGCAGAAGCCTTTTATTCTGAAATCTGACAATGTTCAAGTCATCAGGTTTTTAATTGATTAACAAATTGGTGTGTCAGAGTCTGAATATTATTTCAAAGTGATCAAAAATTATTAGGAACTACTAAGACTATAGTGTTTTAAACGACTTTGATGAAATACACTTCCTTGGGATTCTTCCAACGAATCTGTATGTAAACAGCCTCACCTCCCCTCAGTAATCTTTCAGCGTCAAGTTACTCCTGATAGATACATGTAGATATGTAACAGTTATTACTGTACCCTGTGCACGACCGGCGATGGTGTACCTACACCTTGCTACCTACGTTGTACAAACGTTCAGTTTCTTGACCGTTTGATCTGAATTAAGCAAAACCTTAAAACAAAGTAACTGCAAATAGAGAGAAACAAAGCACAATAAACTGTGACTGCGATTCTCAGCCTGTGAACTTCCTGTGATGTTGACTGAGATTATCAACCCGTGAACGTCCTGTGATACAGAGCTGCATTTATTTCTACACTGCCCCACAAAAAAAAAAAGCCAAGCACCGAGAAGGGAAGGGAGGACAAGAACTAAAAATTCATGGGTTGAGACGGTCTGTGATGTTATTTTATTGACTACAAAATCAAATCAAATTTACAAAGAACTTGGAAATATGAGCCCACTTAAAAGTATAACGTTGCACCTCCTTTGGCATGGACGCCCGATTTGATTCGGTTTGAAAAGTGTCATAAGGCTGTTGTAACTTATCACGAGATAAGGTGACTCACAACTATTGTAACTGGTCCTTAATATATTGAATATGTCTTTGGGGCTGATTTGACGTCCAGTCAGGCCCTATTCATGCTTTTTTCAGGGACAGATAAGGGGATTTTGCTGGCCACTAGAGTGCTTCAACGTCACTCGGGCTGTTCATAGAAACACATCCACGTGTGGACGAGCATTGTCCTGTCGAAAAATGGTACCACGGTACTGCTGCAGAAGAGGTACACCTGAGGACACAGGATATCCGCGACGTACGGTTCACTCAATCACTACCAGCCGTGACCCGAAGTCATACCTGGTGGCTCTCTAGACCATTACGCAAGGAGTAGCACCGCTGTACTTCAAAACATTGAAAGATTGGAAACTCTCACACACTGGGAGCCGAGGCAATCAATTTCTATTTCGTAAATCGTGGTCGGCCGCTGACGGATCCACAACCACACCCACTCTTGCACTTCCTCGTCCGACTGAAAGTGACGTCCACTCATGTCTTCCATCAGTTCGCCAAAGATGTCAAAATCACACAGTGAAAGATCCGAGCTGTACGGAGGATGTTGCAGTGTTACCAACTAAATTGATAAAGTGTAGCTCTCGTACGATTGGCAGCGTGGGTATGGGTAAATCTTGCAGTAGGATGATTCTGTCCGATAGCATTCAAGCAGTGTGAGGGTAAAAGGTTAAGCCACCAGTGGAAACATCCCACATCTCCCTCGCCAAAGAAATCCAAAGCTGTTTACACAAGTTTCAGTCTGCATAGCACCACTGGAGGGGAGGTGTGTTGCCTTCCTGTAACTTGGTTAAAATCGTCAGGAGACCCTGCGATTCCCGAAAATCTTTGGATTTATTCTAAAGTGCTCGTTTGGCTCAGAGGAACCTGAGTGGGGCGGGGATCATAACGTCCTATCTCGTGGCCTTGTTGTGGCCCTGGTGCTCAGTAGCCCCTTTGAATTGGGTGAAGCTAACATGGGAAGGGCTGCCCATTCATGACGTTAAAAAGCTAGCCTTAGGCTGGGTGCAATCCTCATTGGACTGCATTGGCCCACCGTGTATTATCAAAAGCAGTGGGTGAGACATGGTCAGCCATGATCCCCCAGTACGTGTGGAGGCCCTCCAGGGAACTTAACTCAGGTTTGAGTGCTGCACTGTCTCATTGATGTCAAACTCCACAACATAAGACCCAGGCCAATATCTTTCTGCACTTCTGGGCTGCATTGAACGGTGAAGGTTGTTATGTGTCAAGGAAGGACGTTAAACTTCTGTAACGGTAGGATGTTTAACGTCCCCAACCCCAGGCGAAAGTAATGGGTGTGGGGCACAGTGGAAGCTCCGTTGCGAGAGACACACCATCTGTCTCTCTTGAACGGCAGCGGTCGGTTGGGGAGGTGACCTGGCTGCCGCCGCTCCTCACGTCCTGGACGACGTTAAGAATACCCAATCCAAAGCGAAAGCAAAGGCTGCATGGCGAAGGGGGAGCTAAGTCAAAAGGGACATAACATCGTCACTGCCGCCAATGGTCTGCTTTGTTGGCGTGGGATCTTGGCCCAAGTTGGAAAGTGTGCCTCGCTGCACCTCTGGTTATCCAAGGCAAGTTCCGCCAAGCCAGGAGGTGGCAACACAGCCCGGGTTAGGTGAAATGGGTCCACACCCCTGAATGACTGGGTGGCCGACCCACCACCTGAGTACGAGTGGGTCCCTGGCAGCAATGTGGAAGCTCGGGCTAGTAGGTTCGAAGGGCGAGAGGTGCATCCACTTCTCTGTAGTGTGGGGTGCACTTGCCGATGCAGTATGAGTGAAATCGACGGTGACCAGGTACTGAAGGGGACCAGTGAGCTGGAGGTGGCATGTTGAGCCCAACAACTCTTAGGGGCCCCTGGTCTAGGGGCAAAACCAGTGGGCAAGCTGCAATTAGTCCCCCCCCCCCCCCCCATGCCAGAGGAGCCGGATTGGCGCAAGAGACGTGGCCCCCAATTTCTTCACTTGTCAACTGTTCATAATGGCCGCAAATGGGACAAGTGATTCGAGTGCGCCCGCTATGAGGGCTTCGATGCTAACCAATCCCTCACCACAAGATGGCCTAGGTCAGATGACGGATGACGACATAATGAGTAGGCACACAAGGATCACCCAGATCCTCAACCAGAATACAAAAAACGGTAAAATTAGTCAGGCCACAGTTCAAGCTATTAAAAATGAACTGGCTGCATGGACAATCGCAAAATTGAAGCTCGAAGGCCACATAGAAGAATTAGAAAAAGAGAATGATAGACCATGTATACAACCTGTGAAGACTTGGGCTGGCGTGTCCATCAAGCGGCACCAAAGGCCCAAACGACTAGGGACACTGTAGGCAAAGTTTCCAAATGGCCAGACATGGCAGTCTTTTTGAGACCTATGCCCGGCCAAGATATCGAAAAGGTGCAGGAAATATTTACTACCACAGTCAACCCAGGGCGAGAAAAGATCAAAATAAACAGAGTAAAGACAACTAAGAACGTGGTGATAGTTGATGTTGCCACCAAAAGTGATAAGAATAAGTTATTAAGTAACCAAAAATTATGTAAGGCTATGAAATGCGGACCCCCCAAAAAGCATAATCCATTAGTCATCTTGTATGACTTCCAAATGTCTTTAAAGGAGGAGGGCTCATATGAGACTCTGTATCAACAGAACTGAGACTACATGGACACTTTTAAGAAGGACTTTAAGTTAAAGATCAGAAGCATACCGAGGGTTCGTGATGTCGTTCATCACGTTGCTGAGGTTTCAGGTATTTTGTGGAAAAGACTCACGACTGTGGGCTAGGTGTATTTTGGCTTTCGTGCCATAAACTTGAAAGATTATCTTTTGGTACCTCGTTGCCACAACTGCTGAGACCTTGATCACGTATACAAGCACTGCAGCAGGAGGCCGGCATGCTCCAAGTACGGTGCTGAGGACCACATAGGGAAGGACTATAAGAAATCGAGTATATGTATGTATGTGTACGGGCAAAAAGATCTGCAGTGCCACTAGAAGATCCTGCCCCACTTATAAAATACTCAAACAACGTTTAATATCCCGAACTGATTACGGCTGAGGCCATCATCGAGACCAAGATGGTGAAGAAGAAGTCCCCAAGTAAAAGGAGGGGAGATGCTGAGAGGGCGTGCAGGTTTAAAGATTTTCTGAAGTCACTGTCAGAAGTGAGAGCTCGAAGAGTAATAATGGTTGATGCTTGCATTCAGACTGAGCCTGTGGCTCAGGCTGGTGTCTCCTCCTCCTAAAACCGGGGGCACAATCAGACAGAGGCAGATGAGAGACATGTCGGACGACCAGTGGTGGTTGGCCGGCCAGTGGTAAGTCAGGGCAGCGAAATACTAGACAAATAAGAGTTGGGAAAAGTACGTACTGCACCAGCTAGTCACTGACCCATGGAGAGTCCCCTATAAGCTGGTGAGGGAAAAAATAAGATCTCCCACGGTCCTGTAGACCATTAGAGACAGCGGTCAGGTGACAAAGTTCTGGCAGGAGACTGCTGAGCTCTTCCTTCGGACTCTGCTGCCAGATGACGACGAGCATGAGACGGAAATGCAGCGCCAGATCCGCAGGGATGATCTTGCTGAGTACACTAACAACACTATGGTGTACCCCTTCTCGGAGGAGGAGGTGGCTACACACGTAAAATCCATAAAAAGGGGGAAGACTCCGGAGCCAGACGGCATTGTAGCGGAGGTGGTGCATTTCCTAGCAACTCAGCTAACTGCACCTCTTACTAGACTTTATAACGAATGCCTGAGGCTTGGAAAATTTCCTTAAATCTGGAAGAAGGCAAATGATGTCATCATAAAGAAGGAGAAAGATAAAGATCCACTGGAAGCCAAGTCCTAAAGGCCAATATGTGTTCTAGACGTTCTGGGGAAAATATCTGAGAGTCTGTTAGCTGACAGACTGGAGGCACACAGGGTGCTGTGCGGGATAAGAGACAGGCAGTTTGGCTTTCGGCCGGGGCGATCGGTGTCTGACGCAATCTCCCTGACGGCCGAGGTCTGCAGCTCAACCCCGCGTAAGCATGTGGTGGACATCATGGTGAATATCATCTCCACCTGGTGCAGCCAGTGCTGGTGAAGTCGCACGTCACACCAGCATTCCACGCACTAGTGCTGGAAAGTACTGAGATGTACCCTCAGTACGAAATCCAGCGTCATCATGAATTGTAGCCACCGATTTTGTGACGCGGAAAGCATTTGCGGTGTAGGCATTTCAAAAGGTGTGGGAAAATGACGATTCGTTGTCTAACGTGCTGTGGGCCGACGAAGCCCATTTCACACTCCTAGGCTCTGTCAAGACCCACAAATGCAGACTCTGGGCTCAGTTGTTATGCTAATTACTACTTTTGTATTATGTGAATCACCATTTCCAGAATGAGATTTCCACTCTGCATCGGAGTGTGCGCTGATATGAAGCTTTCTGGCAGATTAAAACTGTGTGCCGGACCGAGACTCGAACTCGGGACCTTTGCCTTTCGCGGGCAAGTGCTCTACCACCTTTTCTTCCGGGTCTCCTTCCTCCCCTTCAACCCGTCCTTTACGCTCACCAGTTTTTGCCTTCTCGGCGCGGCTTCTCCGCCTTTAAAGAGAGAATGTAACTTGATGATGTGGAAACGCGCTTCTTCTGAACGTCAAACTAAGTATGCCCCTTCTGTTGCGTTTTGTTTGCAACATGGCTTGAATAAAAATAAAAGTAAATTCCATGGAGAAGGCATTCACGTAATTGTTATGGAAACGTAACTGCATCTATAAATTTCTTTCTCAGTGCGTGGAAAAACGGAAAGAAGCAAACTCATTATTGCTGACATGTAAAATTCTCTTCTTCAGAAAGGTAATGAACTAAAGTACGCTTCTGCTGCTTGATTTTACACATAATTAACATAAATATGTCTTCTTGTGAGAAGAAAAGGAAAGAAAGAAAAAAAACTAAATAAAGGGTATTTACCAGTTTCATCACTGTGTTGTTGCTTCCCTCAAACCAAAGTAATATATACACATTGCCTTAACTGGTCTACACTGACGATCTTCTCTGTTTACTTGCTGTTGGAAAACCTCCTCCTGCTACGAGAACTAGAAACTTTAACCAAAAATCATTCGTCTAATGTACGAAATGTTTGGTTGTATAATGTAAATTACTCACTTCAATTGTTTACAATACTGTTTTAGTTAAAAAAACTTGCGTAGTTTTCTTTGTATTTTTTAGTACACATCAACTTGTGGTGGTTAGTTGTAAGGTATACCCAGAAGTCCTCCTTATTGATTGATTCTTTTGTTAGTAGGTAATGCACCGTTTGGCTTTCAACCAGTTGATTGCCTTTCGTTTTGTTTTAGGGTAAGGTATACCGTCAGTGTTTAAAAAATTCAGCAGGCGTAACGGGGTTGGGCGTGGTTCTGCTGACGCTCGCTATCTTTTGTCTTGTGTAGAGCCATATGTCTTTTACCTTGTCACACAACAATCAACACTCTTCGGTATCTGGTATATTACATAATGTACACAGTGGTGACTCGGCCAATCGAATAGAGTGAAGTTTAGAGTTCGTCGTAATTTTCCTGTTGACAGCAAAGTACCAGGTCGATTTGACATACGTCGGCAGGTTCTGGCAGTGAATATTTTCCCATATTGTTTCCCATCCTCCCATGAAACATGGACCTTGCCGTTGCGGGGGGGCTTGCGTGCCTCAGCTATACAGATAGCTGTACCGTAGGTGCAACCGCAACGGAGGGGTATCTGTTTAGAGGACAGTCAAACTTGTGGTTCCTGAAGAGGGGCAGAAGCCTTTTCAGTAGTTGCAGGGGCAACAGTCTGGATGGTTGACTGATCTGACCTTGTACACTAACCAAAACGGCCTTGCTGTGCTGGTACTGCGAACGGCTGAAAGCAAGGGGAAACTACAGACGTAATTTTTCTCGAGGGCATGCAGCTTTACTGTATGGTTTAATGATGATGGCGTCCTCTTGGGTAGAATATTCTGGAGGTAAAATAGTCCCCCATTCGGATCTTCGGGCGGGGACTACTCAGGAGGACGTTATAATCAGGAGAAAGAAAACTGGCGTTCTACAGGTCGGAGCGTGGAATGTTAGATCCCTTAATCGGGCAGGTAGATTAGAAAATTCAAAAAGAGAAATGCATAGGTTAAAGTTAGATATAGTGGGAATTAGTGAAGTTCGGTGGCAGGAGGAACAAGACCTTTGGTCAGGCGAATACAGGGTTATAAATACAAAATCAAATAGGGGTAATGCAGGAGTAAGTTTAATAATTAATAAAAAATAGGAATGCGGCTAAGCTACTATAAACAGCATAGTTAACGCATTATTGTGGCCAAGATAGATACGAAGCCCTCGCCTACCACAGTAGTACAAGTTTATATGCCAACTAGCTCAGCAGATGACGAAGAGATTGATGAAATGTATGATGAGATAAAAGAAATTATTCAGATAGTAAAGGGAGACGAAAAATTAATAATCATGGGTGACTGGAATTCGATAGTAGGAAAAGGAAGAGAAGGAAACGTAGTAGGGGAATATGGAATGGGGGTAAGGAATGAAAGAGGAAGCCGCCTGGTAGTATTTTGCACAGCTAACACTTGGTTCAAGAATCATGAAAGAAGGTTGTATACGTGGAAGAAGCTTGGAGATACTCTAAGGTTTCAGATAGATTATATAATGGTAAGACAGAGATTTAGGAACCAGGTTTTAAACTGCAAGACATTTCCAGGGGCAGATGTGGACCACAATCTATTGGTTATGAACTGTATATTAAAACTGAAGAAATTGCAAAAAGGTGGGAATTTAAGGAGAAGGGGCCTGGATAAACTGAAAGAACCAGAGGTTGTGGAGAGTTTCAGGGAGAGTATTAGGTAACGATTGGCAAGAATTAGGGAAAGAAATACAGCAGAAGAAGAATGGGTAGCTTTGAGAGATGAAATAGTGAAGGCAGCAGAGGATCAAGTAGGTAAAAAGACGAGGGCTAGTAGAAATCCCTGGGTAACAGAAGAGATATTGAATTTAATTTATGAAAGAAAAAATACAAAAATGCAGTAAATGAAGCAGGCGAAAAAGAATACAAACGTCTCAAAAATGAGATCGACAGGAAGTGCAAAATGGCTAAGCAGGGATGGCTAGAGGACAAATGTAAGGATATAGAGGCGTATATCACTAGGAGTAAGATAGATACTGGCTACAGGAAGATTAAAGAGACCTTTGGAGAAAAGAGAACCACTTGCATGAATATCAAGAGCTCAGATGGAAACCCAGTTCTAAGCAAAGAAGGGAAAGCAGAAAGACGGAAGGAGTATATAAGGGTCTATACAAGGGAGATGTACTTGAGGGCAATATTATGGAAATGGAAGAGGATGTAGATGAGGATGGAATGGAAGATTTGATACTGCGTGAAGAGTTTGACAGAGCACTGAAAGACCTGAGTCGAAACAAGGCCCCGGGAGTAGACAACATTCCATTAGAACTACTGATAGCCTTGGGAGAGCCAGCCCTGACAAAACTCTACCATCCGCTGAGCAAGATGTATGAGACAGGCGAAACATCCTCAGAGTTCAGGAAGAATGTAATAATTCCAATCCCAAAGATTTATTTTATTTAGCGTATGGCATTTAGACACAATTGTTATTACAATCAATATGCAAAATTGTAATAATTTGGCATTAGATATTCTTACAGTTATTACAATAGTTATACAGAATTATACAAAATTATACAAAATTACACATAATACACATGTTACAGTAGTTATACAAAGTTATAGTAGTTTGGAAGTAATTACAAACAAACATCTAATGAGTTAATATATGCTATTGATTCTGGAGTCGCCATCAGGAAATCTTCTGGGGTCCCATCATAGGCTGTCCTGGGGCAGTCTTCTATTATGTGCTGGATAGTTTGATTTTCTCCTCATTGACATAGCGGCGATTCTGTCATGCCCCACTGGTAGAGGGAATAGGCGCATCTGCCATGTTTAGTTCTAATTCTGTTTAAAGTTGCCCAGGTTTTGCGTGGTAAGTCAAAACCTGAAGGCTTCTGGGAGATACATGGAAGTTTGCTGATGTTCTTTAAGGACCATTCTTGGTGCCAGGCGCTGGTTATGTTGAATTCTTCCTCTGTTGCAGATGTGGCTATTGCGGTTCTGATGGGTGACCTTCTGGAGCGGAGGCGGCTTTGGGTGGCATCTTCAATATTCTCATGGATGGGTAGATTCCGATTGCTCATTATCTTTTTGTACTCTCTTATAAGAGCGTTTGTGCGGCGTAGGTTAGGGGGTGGTATGTGGCTTAGTACTGGGAGCCATTCCACGGGTGTAGTCTTTATTACACCAGCGATCATTCTCATTGTGTTATTGAGCTGTGCATCGATTCTATGGGTGTGGGGGCTGTTTAGCCATACCGGCGCACAATATTCGGCAGCTGAGAAGACGAGACTTAAGGCTGATGTCCGTAACGTAGTAGCTGCCGCTCCCCATGTCGTTCCACAGAGCTTCTGTATAATGTTATTCCTTGTTTTTAGTTTCTCTGCTGTTTTCATTAGGTGATCTTTGAAAGAGAGTGTTCTATCGAGGGTCACACCTAGGTACTTTGGAGATTTATTGTGGGTAAGCCATGTGGTCTCGAATTTTATTCTGAGCTCCCTCTTAGCCGCTTTATTGTTTAGGTGAAAACATGATACTTCTGTTTTGTTGGCGTTAGGTTGCAGGTGCCATTTTCGGAAATATTCTCCCATCTTCTCCAAGTCAGCTGTTAAGGTCTCCTCTGCCCCTTCAAATGACTGACTTCTCGTTGCAAGGACCCAGTCATCGGCGTAGCCAAACTTCTTTGATCTTGTTTCCGGTATGTCTGCAATGTAGAGATTGAAGAGGAGTGGTGCAAGCACCGATCCTTGAGGTAGGCCATTTTTTAATTTCCTCGGTGAACTAATATCTGAACCCATGGTGACTTGGATCGTTCTGTCATTCAGCATGTTGTTTAGTAGGCGAGCTGTTAGTTTACATGGGATTATGCGGAGGAACTTATAAATCATGCCTTCTCTCCAGACTGTGTCGTAGGCAGCTGACAGGTCTATGAATGCTGCAGAGGTTTTAAGCTTTCTTTGGAACCCAGCTTCAATGTACGTCGTGAGTGAGAGAACTTGATCGACACAGCTGCGGTTTGGTCTGAAACCTGCTTGTTCGATTGGTATAGCATTGAGTATTTTGTGGCAGATTCTATTGTAGATGAGCCTTTCTAACAATTTATATATTACTGGCAGTAGTGCTATAGGCCTGTAGCTCTTCGGTGAGTTTGTTGGTTTCCCTGGTTTTAAGATGGCTATTATTTTCGATCTTTTGAGGTCACTAGGCACATTACCGGTTTGGATGATGTCGGTGAAGAATCTCGCCAGCCAGAGTTTTGTGTATTTACCGCAGTGTATCAGGAGTTCTGGGTTAATGCTGTCGAGTCCTGGTGCTTTCCCTGGCTTGACCTCTTTGAGTGCTGTTTCTATTTCTTCGAGTGAGAAAGGGAGAGCGTATTCAGTTTCTGTCGCCTTATTCCTCAGATTCCTGAGTTCTCGTTTTATCTTGATCGTGTGTGCTCTGTCACTAGGGGCTCTGGACGTGGCCACTATATGAGATGCCATGGTGTTTGTGGAGACGTTTGCTGTCTGTCTTTGAATAGGTGCTCCACTTCCTAATTTCCTTAACAGAGTCCATGCTTGTCGGCTTGAAGTCTGGAAATTCAGGCTCTCCATTGCTTCTGTCCATTTACGTTGTCTTGCAGTATCAAGACTGTGGAGAAGGTCATCGGCCAGTTCTTTGTCGCCCGTCTTGAGGAAGCGCTGGTAGAGCTCGTCACTGTTTTTGGACCACCCTGGGACATACTCTCGTCGGTATCCCCTAGGGATGTGCTTCTTGGCAGTGCTTATTACTGCTCCGATGAATCTTCTATAGTTTTCTCTTCTTGTCTAAACTATTTATCGTCCACGTTTTACTTCCATACATGGCTACACTCCATACAAATACTTTCAGAAACGACTTCCTCACACTTAAATCTATAATCCCAAAGAAAGCAGGTGTTGACAGATGTGAAAATTACCGAACTATCAGTTTAATAAGCCACGGATGCAAAATACTAACACGAATTCTTTACAGTCGAATGGAAAAACTGGTAAAAGCCGAGCTCGGGGAAGATCAGTTTGGATTCCGTAGAAATGTTGGAACATGGGAGGCAATACTGATCCTACGACTTATCTTACGAAATAGATTAAGGAAAGGCAAACCTACGTTTCTAGCATTTGTAGACTTAGAGAAAGCTTTTGACAATCTTGACTGGAATACTCTCTTTCAAATTCTGAAGGTGGAAGGGGTAAAATACAGGGAGCGAAAGGCTATTTACAATTTGTACAGAAACCAGATGGCAGTTATAAGAGTCGAGGGGCATGAAAGGGAAGCAGTGGTTGGAAAGGGAGTGAGACAGGGTTGTAGCCTATCCCCGACGTTATTCAATCTGTATATTGAGCAAGCAGTAAAGGAAACAAAAGAAAAACTCGGAGCAGGAATTAAAATCCATGGAGAAGAAATAAAAACTTTGAGGTTCGCCGATGACATTGCAATTCTGTCAGAGACAGCAAAGGACCTGTAAGAGCAGCTGAACGGCATGGACAGTGTCTTGAAAGGAGGATATAAGATGAACATCAACAAAAGCAAAACGAGGATAATGGAATGTATTCGAATCAAATTGGGTGATGCTGAGGGAATTAGATTAGGAAATGAGACCCTTAAAGTAGTAAATGAGTTTTGCTATTTGGCGAGCAAAATAACTGATGGTGGTCGAAGTAGAGAGGATATAAAATGTAGACTGGCAATGACAAGGAAAGCGTTTCTGAAGAAGAGAAATTTGTTAACATCCGTTATAGATTTAAGTGTGAGGAAGTCGTTTCTGAAAGTATTTGTATGGAGTGCAGCCATGTATGGAAGTAAAACGTGGACGATAAATAGTTTAGACAAGAAGAGAATAGCAGCTTTCGAAATGTGGCGCTACTGAAGAATGCTAAAGATTAGATGGTTAGATCACATACTAGGTATTGAATAGAATTGGGGAGAAGAGAAATTTGTGGCACAATTTGACTAGAAGGAGGGGTCGGTTGGTAGGACATATTCTGAGGCATCAAGGGATCACCAATTTATTATGGGAGGGCAGCGTGGAGGGTAAAAATCGTAGAGGGTAACCAAGAGATGAATGAGCTTTTAAAATCTATGCCGAGACATTTCATGGTTACAAGCTCGCGTAACAGACCCTGCATTTGCGTCCCAATTCCATGGTCGATGTTGAATATCCCCGACTTTGTTCTATTAAGTTCTGCACCAGATGCCTGTTCATATTTTGTTACTGTTTGTAGTGCGCTCTCTACTTCAGTTCCATTCACAACTAGGAAGCCAACATCATCAGCGTACGCCTTGCACACGATCTTTTCTCCATGTATTTGTAGTCCTTCTAGATGTTTCGTAAGGGAGGCAAGCAGGGGTTCGATGGCGATGGCGAAGAGTGCCATTGGCATTGGACACCCTTGCCTAATGGAGCTGGTGACGTCAATCGGGCGGCTAATGTGTCCATTTATGACAAATCAGTCTGTGTTATTTGTTAATGTATTTCTTGCTACTGCAATGAATCTAGGTGGGAAGCCCATTGCGTCCATGAACCGAAGGAGAAAACGATGATTAACCCTGTCGGTGGCTTTATCAAAGTCGAGTGAGATGAGTGCACATTTTATTTTGCAGACGTCTGCCGTTGGGATTAGGTCCCTGTAATCACAGAGGGTCTGGAGAATTTTCCTGTCTTTGCCCACACTTGTTTGATAAGGGCCAATGACGCTGGTCATTGTGGTTTTCAGCCTGCGAGCGAGGATGCGACCAAAGATTTTGTAATCGCTTTTTAAAAGCGTAATTGGCCTCAGAGCGCTTACAGTTTTCGTGTTGGTAGTTTTTGGCACTAACACTACGAATCCCTCACTAAATTCTTTCGGGATGTCATTTTCAGGGTTTAGTAGTTCGTTGCACATAAGAGTAAACTTGGCTCTTACGAGGCCACTGAATTTGCGATAAAATTTTGCCGGAATTCCGTCTGCCCCTCGAGCCTTATTTTTCATGCTTCCATATATAGCTTCTTCGATATCTTCTTCAGTCACTTCCGAGATGAGAGTTTGTGTTTCCGCATGGCATACTTTGCCTTGGAGGTTGGTCATTAACTCGTGTTGAAGTTGTTCGTCAATTAGTTGACTGGACATTAAGGATTCAAAATGCTGTACGATTGCCTCTTTAATCTCTCTTTGCTTCGTCAGCTTCCTTCCATCATCAGTTGTTATTTCAGATAATATCTTGCGAGACGCCCTTTTGCTTTCACGAATGACATGATAAATGGAAGTGACCTCGTGCTGTGCTATATTCTGGGCACGCGACCTTATTTGGTAGCCTTCCAGTTGTTTATGCCCAGGTGTCAAAATTTTTGCTTTAATTTTGTTAATTCTTTCGTAGTTGTCCACAACTGTTGCATCGGACTTGTACAAATTCCTTAGACACTGAAAGTAGAATTCTATAGTTGATTTGTACCAAAAGTGTTTGCCTTTTGAGTAATTTATGAGAAACCTCCGCATTTTAGGTTTGGTATGTTTCAGCCACCAGTCAATGCCAGAGTTGTACGAGCTAAATTTGCTTTTACACTCTCTCCATACTTTGTAAAATGCCTCCTGACAAGCATGGTCTTCCAGATGTGATACGTTAAGCTTCCATGTGCCTCTACCTTGGTATGTCTCTTGTTTTATCAGATTGATTGTGAATATGTACGCAGCATTATCCGAAAAAACGGTAGGCCATACTTTGGACTGCAAAATGAGGTGTTTCAAATTGTGCGTTACGTATATCCTGTCTAGACGGCTCGCCGAGTGACTTGTGTGGGTGAAGCCAGGGGCTGCACCGTGCAAATGTTCCCATGAGTCTATGAGTCTTAAGTCATTAATTATACGTTCCATTTCAGTACACTTGTTGAAATTGGGAGTTTGGTCTTTGGCGTGCAAAACACAGTTAAAATCTCCTCCCAGGATAAAGTGTTCATATCGAGTTCCAAATAGAGGGACAACTTCTTCTTTAAAGAACTCCGCTCTGCTGTGCCTGTTGCTGGATCCTGAAGGGGCATACACGTTAATGAGTCGTATTTTGTTTATTGTGGCCGCTATGCCTTTACTGATTGGTAGTTTTACCACATCTTGGACTACTATGCCCTCCTTTGTGAGCAGAGCTGTGCCCATTTCCGTTCCGTGCCCTGGGTTTGTAATGGCGTTGAAGCCAGGTACGTTATCAAGCTCAATGTCTGTCACTTCTTGTAAAAGGATAATGTCACTGTCAGAAACATATATAAAATCTTTTAAGTTCTGTAATTTAAAGGAATTATCAATCTTATTAAGGTTTACTTTAGCGATCTTGTATGCTTGTATGTCGGACATTGTTCGTTCTACTTGATCAAACTTTAAAAAACATTCTTCCGTTTTGTCTCGCAAGCGTCAGCTTTAAAACACATTTTAATAATATTCACCGGTAGCAAATGTTTCAGTTGTGTGTCCTTGTTCTTTAGAAAGTTCGTTCACGGAGACGTCTTCGTTGAAGGAATCAGCTACCTTTGGGGCTGGCGGACAGTCTGTTTTAGTATCTGAAACTTCTGTCATTTCTTCATCCGCATTGTTGTGGTCGCTTTCGTCTGCCCAGCTGGTTGACGTCGTCGTGCGGGGTACGAGTGCATCTTCAGGAGTGTGGCTGGTTTCTTGGGGGTGCATGGATACTTTCTTTGTTAGCTTTCCTTGGACGTCCCGTTTTTCCAGCGAAGAAGGGGAACGCTCCTCAGAAACTGGCGTTGCTTTCGTGTTACTGTAGATCTGTTGGCTTAAGCTACTACCTATTTCCTTCGCTGTTTGGCGCAGTATGGGAGCTGCCTCCTCTGCACCTTTGCGTGCCAGACGGCGTTTCTTATTTTTCTTTGGAGAAATGCCTCTCGACGGACTTTCTTCAGTATCCAAGTTAGTTTCGCTTTCCTGCAAGGTGTGTCGGTCTTCAACTTACGGCGGATCTGCTTCCTTTGCAGTTGCAGGTGCATGTTTCGGTGGAACTTCAACGGTTTTTTTAGATTGGCAGGACTGTTGTAGGTCTTCAGCTATGATGGCACTGACGTCCATCTGGAATACTTGTATTTGTACACAATTCAGGGGCTGAGGAAGCGGTCGGCCGTGCACGTGCCACGGTGGCGTAAGTTCCCGGCAGTGTTGTCATCGCCGCCGGTGGCCTGGCGGCCTCGCCGGCGGGCAGCTTTGCAACGCGCCGCTGTATACATTCTGCGCGAACGTACCCAGGCTTGTTACAGGCGGCATCGGTTCGCGGTTGATCGTCATAAATTACAATCCCTCTATACCCGCAGACAATGATGAACGACGGGGTGTGCTTTTGTAACTACTCTCGAAGCTGCCGTACTTCGTTTAATACTGGAAATTTATGCGCGCTTGACCATTTCTCGACAAAATTGCTGAGCACTTTCCCAAAGGGTGAAGTTACGGCATTAATTTGTTCTGTTGTAATCTCAAAAGGCAACTCCAAGATTCTAACTGTGCGAATGCCGAAAGCAGCATGTGCAACGGTGACTTCACCAATGTTCCATCAGAATGCTTAAATTTCGTGAGACCTCCGGAAGACTCAACTATTTTCTCGCACAACTCGGCACTCCGCAATTTTACAAACACAACACATGCTACAATCGACAGAGCGATCCCTATTGTATCATTAAAGGAGAGCTTCACATCTTCTTCTAACCAATTCTCTACTTCAAACGACTTGGGTCGAGCATATCGAGGATCCAAAGAAAGTTTCAATGTATCTTTTCGGCTTGGTTGGGCCATCACAGCATACTACTCATTAGTTCTCGAAGTGTTCTATATACAGCGCTTTAAGGTGCAGCAAGCGCAACACTTACCACGCGAAAGCACAGACGGCGCAGCGCACACCACACTACGTCCTACCTCCACGCCGTCCGCCTGCTAACTGACCATCTGAGCTACCCAAGCACGACTCTGCCAGGAAGTTTCATATCAGCGCACACTCCGCTGCAGAGTGGAAATCTCATACTGGAAACATAAAAAAATGGCTATGAGCACTATGGGACTTAACGTCTGAGGTCATCAGTCCCCTAGAACTTGAACTACTTAGACCTAACGAACCTAAGGACACCACACACATCCATGCCCGAGGCAGGATTCGAACCTGCGACGTAGCGGCCGCGCGGTTCCAGACTGAAGCGCCTAGAACCGCTCGGCCACACCGGCCGGCGTGGAAACATCCCCCAGGCTGTGGCTAAGCCATGTCTCCGCAATATCCTTTCTTTCTGGAGTGCTAGATCTGCAAGGTTCGCAGGAGAGCTTCTGTGAAGTTTGGAAGGTAGGAGACGAGGTACTGGCAGAAGAAGAGCTGTGAGGTCGCGATCTAAGTCGTGCTTGGGTAGCTCAGGTGGTAGCCGGCACGGTAGCTCAGCGTGTTCGGTCAGAGGGTTAGCTGCCCTCTGTAATAAAAAAACTGAGTGAATGGACCAATAACGAACTTCAGCGGGCATCAGGTGACGTCCGCCACGAACAGTTGAAACGAACAAAACGAGATAAAAAAAAAAGGTAGATCGTTTCCCGCGAAAGGCAAAGGTCCCGAGTTCGAGTCTCGGTCCGGCACAAAGTTTTAATCTGCCAGGAAGTTTCTTTTGAATCACCATCTGTTTGTCATTTTGTGCACTTATTGTGTTTCAATAAAAACTCATATTATTTCAAGCGTATGTATCAATTTTTACCTCTACCTGCCTTATAACGTGAAGTACTGAATTTTCAAATGTTAACGGACTTTTGGGATACCATGTTCAACGAAAATAGTGTTCTAGATCGAAACAAATAGTCTTCAATGCCGATAAACCTTGATAGTCTTTGAACATTAGAAATACTTTGTAGCGTCGTGCTTCGTCGATATAATGTCCTCACTGCAGTCTTCCCTACTTAAGTTCATAAACGTGTAGATGCACTGAATTTGGAGCAAAGCCGTGAGTGCGGCTGCTTAAAAGATGTGCCGGCCAATCGGAGTCGCGGCCAGTGAAGTCATGTCAATGTTGCATCCACTGGTGGCGTGTAAGCGTAACGCCGCCCCTAGAAGGTTCAAAAATGGCTCTGAGCGCTATGGGACTTAACTTCTAAGGTCATCAGTCCCCTAGAACTTAGAACTACTTAAACCTAACTAACCTAAGGACATCACACACATCCATGCCCGAGGCAGGATTAGAACCTGCCACCGCAGCGGTCGCGCGATTCCAGACTGTAGCGCCTAGAACCGCTCGGCCACCCCAGCCGGCCGCCCCTAGAAGGACAGTAAGCTTTAGAAGAGCGAACTCGACCGGCGCGCTGGTGGGAGGTTGAAATATGCGGTCTCTAGCGTAACTATGAGCTGCTCGCAGCACGCCTTCTGCGATCGACGAAGATGCAATCCATACCAATCTCAACCCCTGGTTCGTCCATTGCAAAGCCTGTGTTCACAATAATCGATTACCTAAGTATAAACAGCAACTAAAACAAGTAGAAAGATTTACGTCTTCAGTAAACTAGATAAAGAGGCAGTAGTATCATATCACAATGAGGAACTTGAAACATTTAGCTATGATCATGAGAATGAAGAGGAAATACTGTTCACGTTTAGAATAATAGTTGACCAAGGACCGGATATGCGTCGTACGTATCTAATAGAATAGTTTATGATGGGAGATATCTTCTGTGGTGAACAAGAAAGAATCTTCTGAAGAATCGGTGACTACTGTACGACAAACTGAAAGAAAAGTGAGTGCCTATCATAATGGCAAACGTGAAGCCTCCATCTACTATCGTAGCAGAATATTATCGAAAGACCTATTACAGAACTCAAAGAATTTCTGATGATACGTAGCGGTTGGCAGTAGCACCATACTTAGTGTCCAGAAATTAATGGAATAGACAGAAACGGAAACTGAGAGTAGCAAAGCAAAAGTAGAAACGATGAACTCTGTTTTTAAACGTTCCTTTACAAAGGATAATCCAGGTGTACCACTCCACTTTAATTCTCGCACCCCTGATAAAGATGAGTGATATAGACATTAGTGTCAATGACACTGAGAAACAGTTTAAATCGCTTTAATTGAATGAAGCTCCAGGACCCAGTGAAATCTCTGTCAGATTCTACACGAAAATTGCGTCTGATTATGCCCTTTTTTAAAATCTTAGTAACGTATACGGTAGATCTCTTGAACAAAAATCTCTGTCTAGTATTTGGAAATGACTACAGACCACACTCGTCTACAAGAGGGATAGCAGAAGTGATCCACAACACTATCATCCAATACTTTTTAAGATCGTCTGTTGTTGAATGTTAGAAGATATTCTCACCTTAAAAATAACGAGATACCTTAAAAAGAAAGCCCTCCTCCATGGCAGCCAGCATGGACTCCGAAAACATCGATAACGCGAAATCCAACTATCACTTCTTTCACATGACGTCCTAAGGGCCTTGGACCAAGGCAGTCAGGTAGATGCCGTATATCTTGACTTCCATACTGTATCTGACTCTGTACCACATAAACGCTTACTAACTAAATTACGAACATACAGGGCACCACACGAAATCTTTGATTGGCTTCCCTAACACTGGATATTGAAGTACACAAAGAAAGGTAGCATTGGTCACACGCTTGTCTGACCAATGGGGAACCATCAGCGAGGCACTGAAAAACCGGTAGTGGCAGACACTTGACACATACTACAACTCCTTATATGTCGCTCCTGTAGGGAATGCGGACACAAGATTAGATTAATTACAGCACACCCATAGAGAATCATTCTTCCCTTGCCCCAGACGTGAGTGGAATGGAAAGAAACCATAAAATATGGTACAATGTGAAGTACCCTCTGCCATGTATTTCATAATAGTTTGTGGAGTATAGACGTAGATGTAGCCATTCACGTAGATTTACGGGATCCACAAATATTGCTCTCGGATTAAGATATACTGCTTTTTAATGCAGCAGTTTGACTTCTCTCTCTCTCTCTCTCTCTCTCTCTCTCTCTCTCTAGCTCTCTATCTCTACATCTACAGGGTGAAGTAAAATTTGCTTACTCGGGCTTCACAGCGCAACTCCTCACATGCCAGCGATAAAAAAATGTCCCTCACAAAATTTCGTCCAGCGAGTACATCCGGCAGAAAAAGGACGTTAAAGAGTGGCAATCTGGCAACACTGTAACCACATTTATGGTAACTACCTCTGTCATCAGGTATCAGTTGTGCTGTACAGTTGGCGCAGTGGGTATAGTTTTGGGTTATCATGCAGGAGGTCGATGGTTCAATCGTGGGTTGAGACATATGGTTTTCATTCGGTAACTGTAGTCCAGGTGGTACAGTATCTGGCATCTTAATCGTCAACAGCGATTGCAGCAGGTCCTCTAGAAAACATTTGCACTTACATACAACATTCGTAGAAATTGAAGATTGGTCAGGTTTGAAAGAAGACCTTTCCACGTCGTGGGCGTGAATTTATTCACACCACTTTATCTAATAGATGTGAAACCAGTTTTCTTTGTACCCTCCTCCAATGGTCCCATAGCTTAGTACCAACTATTATTCTTGCCTCGTTCAGGCCCATTACATTTTGTTTGAGCCTTATGTTACCTCTAGGACTAGCAGTGTGCTTTACAAATATTATCCAAACTCGGTTAATATTTGCATGTGTTATCACCATAGTCCCACTATTTATGGCTTTCAACACAGAGTCTGGTAACCATATGCTGTTTAGTATGTATCTGAATGCGTTATTATTATTATTCTGTCGATGAGATTCTGGAAACATCATGTCTGTTACCGTTAGGGAAACAGTGTAATTCGAAACCGAACATTTCACAATGAGCGGTTTTGGGATGAATCACGCAGAAAGATACCTGTCAGAGGGGTAATGCACGTTAGGTGAAACGATTGAGGGAAATCACGGAAAACCTAAATCAGGATGGCTGGAGACGGGATTGAATTTCTTTGTGATCGTTTTCAGTGACAGTAGGGGAGGAGTAAAACAATCTAACTTGAAACATACTTTTTCAGTGGTAAAATTGAGGTATCAAGAATGTGAGCAATCACTTATTGCTGTAGTATAGGCTAGGGCAGAAAGAAGCAGGTTTCCGACAAAGTAAACGATGAGAGGCACAGTCGCTGTCACTTATTAAACAGGAATTGTTCAGAAAATTACAACTATATCTAGTGAAATCAGTAGGTTGATGCAGCTCCGCTCCGGCACTATCACTTTAAGATAAAAATGTGTGTGTGTGTGTGTGTCTGTTCTTTCGAACATCTCCGAAAGAACAGACACTACGAATCGAAATAGACAGCCTAGTTAATCAATTAAATATCGAAGGACAGATGTGCAGGCTGTCATGGGCGTTAAAATAGAACAACGGCGTCAGATGAAAATTTGTGCCTGACCAGGTTCGAACCCGGATTCGTAGTGTCTTTTCTTTCGCACATGTCCGAAAGAACAGACACCACACATATATCCATATTCAGTGTGTTTGAGGAGGAATAGTATATATTTTGGCAGGTGGTAGTACAGACAAATTGCATAAAAAAATTCCATATAAATACGTCCACTTTTTATTGAGTACAGAGATACAGCAGTTAGTACGTAACCCTAACAAACTCAAAGCAAAGACAAATGAGGACGTTCAAAGTTGATTTTCAAAAATTCCCCCACCAACTTCAATGCACATTTGACTTCTCTTGATAACACCACGTGTAGTTCTTCTGAGGTCGTCTTTGCGTTCTTTTATGAGGGCTGCACTATTCATAATCCGAACGATCAAATCGGCTCTTGGGTTTACTTTTTCTTTGTAGACTTCACCTTTAACCACTCCCACAGGCAAATATCCAAAGAGATAAAGTCGGGATAAAATTGGTTCAAATGGCTCTGAGCACTATGGGACTTAACTTCTGAGGTCATCAGTCCCCTAGAACTTAGAACTACTTAAACCTAACTAACCTAAGGACATCACACACATCTATGCCCGAGGCAGAATTCGAACCTGCGACAGTAGCGGTCGCGTGGTTCCAGACTGTAGCGCCTAAGACCGCTCGGCCACTCCGGTCGGCAAGGTCCGGATACCTCGACGGCCAAGAAAAGTTCCCATATCTACTGATCCATCTTCTGGGAAATTTTAGGTTTGGATAATGTGTCACCAGACGACTAGAATGTGCAGGAGCCCCGTCATGCTGGAGGAACATACGCATTCTTGAAGCCAAATGAACCTCTTCCAATAACGCTGGAAGCTCATTTTCAAGGAAGTGTAAACAACTGGATCCTGTAAGGACCAACATACGAAACGAAAATGCATTGAACCCAGCTATATGTACGCAATAAAAATTGGACACATGTTATATGGCATTTTTTCTGCAATTTGTCTATACTACCGCCTCCTACAATATTTACTATTCCTCCTGAAACATACTATATAATTATTTGGGTCTCGAAGGGTCATCGAAAGTTTTCAGTGCTAGACGCTCGTCATCGTCCGAACCCTCGCGAGAATACAGTGTGGCCGCGAGCGAGTGGAATAATGGACACGGGGGTGGGGGGGGGGGGAGGGGGAGGGGGGGAGGTACCGCACGTGTGGTAATGTGGTATGCGGCAAAGATGGGAATTCGCGTCTGACGAGGAGCGTGTGTTGATAGGTGCTGCAGAGAGGTTGGTTGCTGTGTCCTGACAGTGCCCACCGTCGGAGGTTCGAGTCCTCCCTCCGACATGTGTGTGTGTGTTGTCCATAGCATAAGTTAGTTTAAGTGTAAGCTTAGGGCCCGATGACCTAAGCAGCTAGGTCCCATAAGATCTTACCACAAATTCACAAAATTTTAAATCCAAAATACTGCATCTCGGTTCTTACTAAAGTGCACTGGTTAGATGTAACTGAAGAGAGACTCCAACTCGAATTGTGGGTAAGGGCGAATCCCAAGCGCATGGCTACGAACAATTGGGAGCGGAAACTTAATTTCATCGGAACCTTGTTGAAGGACCATGACATGCGATCGTTAGACCGACTGCAGAAAGTTCAGTTTATAAATACATACATACTTAGCAAAATATATCATGGCGCAGCAGTCTTACCGACACCGCAGGTCACAGCACATAAAATATTACCTGTAGCGTCCTGGTATGTGTGGAAACTGTGGTGTCACTGCCAGACACCGCACTTGCTAGGTGCTAGCTTAAATCGGCCGCGGTCCATTAGTACATGTCGGACCCGCGTGTCGCCACTGTGTGATCGTAGACCGAGCGCCACCACACGGCAGGTCTCGAGAGACGTACGAGAACTCGGCCCAGTTGTACGACGACGTTGCTAGCGACTATACGGACGAAGCCATTTCTCTCATTTGCCGAGAGACAGTTAGAATAGCCTTCAGCTAAGTTAATGGCTACGACTTAGCAAGGCGCCATTAGCCTTAAATAGCTTGTATATAAAGAGTCACTTGTATCGCCACAATCTCCAGATGTCTCATCAAGAACGATGTATACAAGGATGTATTAAAAGTTAAGTATATTCCAAAGATACGTATTTTCTTTATCACATTCATTAAGTCTCCTGTTTCAGACCTCACTCCATCCTTCGTGAGTTAGCGCGTGCATCTTGGCCGCCTCTTTCAATTAGTGTGCGTAGTGTTGGCAAGTCTGCCGACACTACAGAAACAAAATATCTTCAAAGTATCCTTCTACACTGCGACTTTCCAGAGGCAAAACGGAGGACTTGGAATTAAAGACGTGCTTTTAAACTAATACGTTCCACTAAGACAGGCATCACGAAACTTCTGTTCCTCTCGTTAGATCGTGGGGATAGGAACGCTCCTGTTAATGTAGCACATATAGATGCATGCCTAGATTACGTCCGAAAGTACTATGGTGATTGGAGCTGTATAAGACTTCCACCAGAACAAACCAACACTAGAACCGTCTATGATTATATTACCAGACATCGTCTTCACAACCCAATTCCGGTAAATTAACCTACTAAAAACTGGATGAACGTCTGGAAAAATATCAACAATAAAATTCTACTAACTAGAGTCAGTGCCGTATGGTACGACGTTGTAAACGAAACCATACTCACAGCGGAACGATTATGGAAAATCAAATTGAGACTATCTCCATGCTACGATAAATATCGGCTTGTAGAAACTGTAGCGCACATCTTCTTATGTGAAAATAGAATCAGAATTTGAAACTGGACTAGGAATAAATTAACACTATCAACAGAACCGCAGAAAGTCATATACCGATAACTGAAGCTTTACAACCCGACCGGAAATTTTACCCGTCCGCAAAGAATAACAGTTATTCGTGGCTTCTGGGACAGTTTGTGTTTTACGTCTTAAAAAACAAAACTTCGAACTTAGAACAGTACATGTTTTATATTTCAGAAGAACATTTTAAGCTGAAGAAGAATAACTTCACAATTTCTTATCTATTCCTTTATGCGGGCTACAAACAGATGGACAATTTTATTGATTAGAGGCAGAAAACTATTTTTTCACTTTTTTTATTCCTGGAATCTTCTTTTACGTTGGTTCTAAAATCACAACTGTTCTAATTTGGCAAAACTCCTCCGGCTCCGAAATTTCTTTCATTTGTTGAAAAATATGTGGCTTCCTTACAGATCTCATATGCATCCAGTGCATAATAACTTAAATTGTGAATATATTTCTGAATGAATGTTTGTTATGTATTTTTCCGTCACCCTTTTCACTGTTATAAGTTATGTTCTACAAGAAGAGCATGCCATTGGAGGCGGCAATCTGTAATTTATTTTACCTTAATTACTACTTCAATTTTGTTCTACAATTTAAGGCATATATGGGAACAAACATGGAATACGGAATACATGGGAATAATGCAGCTACTCAGTGACAGGTGTGGGGGAGGCATTTTGGCCACGCCTCAGATCTTCGACCCCTGCCCTCTTTGCCTCGGCCTACCTGGTGCTGAAAGTCTTCTTTTAAAAAAAAAAAAAAAAAAAAAAAAAAAAAAAAAAAAAAAAAAAAGATAGTGCAGTGGGCAGCACGTCTGTCTAATAAGCAGGAGTTCCAGGTTCGAAGCCCAGTCGGTCACAAATTTTCATCTGCCGTTGTTGCTGTATTTCAAAGCGCTGTTACACTGTGGACGTCGGCCCTTGGATATTTATGATGGCATTGTTTTTTGAGGCAATAGAGGTGATTTGCGAACATTTGTCTTGCCATCAACGTAACGGGACTTGACGGAATCCAACCCTTAGTCATTGCTTGGTGACGGCCCTAACCCGTATCATACACATACGAATCAGTTTGTATCGCATATTTAGTCAAATAACGAATGGTCAGTATACAAGCATTTACGAACAGTAGAAGCAGGATTGCAGCGAACTGATCACTTAACCAAGTGCAACATAGAGTACCTGTGTAATGAGTCATTCCAGTTGCATAGCTGAGTGTAATATTTGCTAAGCAATTCACTGCAGGATTAATATAAGACCAGCACGATGATCTCTGTAGTCATACTGTATCATTAGCAGCTCGCGAATGGATTACTATGTTCGTTAAATCGGCTTACTCAAGCTGATGCCAAATAAAGAGAAGTGACGATGCCACAACACTATCTTTACTTAAGTAGGTAGTCAGCGCTGAATTATGTGCGCCACCATTAACGTTACTGTAAGCAGTTTGACAACAACACCACAACTACTGACAATCTGTACCATTATCATCACACAGTTGTAACTCGCCAGTGATTCCAAGTTGTTGATGCTTGTCAAGAATAGCGGAAAGCGCCTCTGAAGTTCCATTTGCATTACGCCTAGGACGGAGAGAATCCTAAATAACAGTAATAGGTCACCCAGCGAAGAGAATAGTCCACGTATTGTCTCAAGTTCTTGCAGTTTGATATTAATGCAGTTCCCGATGGTTTCCCACTAACGGGTTCTTTTGGCTATCGGAATACTCATATGGGAATGATCAAAGTGTAATTGCTAGAACGCTCAACTACCTTAATAACACCTCATTCTGGATTGAATACGACTCGGAAAGCGACGTTAGTTTGACGTTTCCGTCCATCTCCTGACGTCCTACTGAATGAAGTCTGAAGTGCACGCACAGTTGGGTTGCCTGCCGCATGGATTCTGTGAAGTGTTGTGGCAGCTGGCAGTCATTGCTGGATACAGACATGTGCAAATATCCTCACTGCTCTAGAGAAACTCGTCTTTGTCGCATTTTTTCCATACCATAATTAGAACAATAACATAAAGCTTATTCTGCTGAAGAACTTGATGCTCACAAGTCCTTAAATAAGAATCTCCTCGCAGGAGTAATGCATGAAAGGAAACAGACCGTTGAACAAAAGAATGGACAGCTCCCTGCTTTTTGCGTTTCCGATAGCGCCTGCGATAAGAGTCTGGTGTCATATTATGCTTCAGAAACCTAAACTATTTATTTTTTTACTTCATACTAAAACAAAAGTTATGATATGAGAAGAGATGACGACTTATATGCTTCTCGGGAACTTCAGTTTTTCGTGTTTATTTTCTCACTTAATACTAAAACAAGCGCATTAATATGAGAAGAGGAAATGAAATATACGCTTCCAAGACAAAATATTTCCTTGTGCGCTACTACTGCGTACATGAAAGCCCTGCAATTAATTTTTGTTTGTTGGATAACTTTTGATATCACCTCACATTCCTTTGTGAGAAGGTTCCTATTTTCTTGGGATTCAAATAGAGTGGACATATCATCACTGGTTAATATTCTAATGACTAATGACATGATACCCGTTGCAATTGCTCCATGGCACCTGTGAGTAGAGTCTCACGTTGGTTACCATAAGAACGCGCAGGCAGTGATATCCGCTCACTGCAGTCAGAGCCAAGGTGATTTCTTCCTGTTTATGGCGAAGCGTCTGCTGCAGTGTCCACGCTCAGCCAACATAAACAAATCGCGGCGGCATTGGGCACAGCTAATCGCTGCACCTGTCGCGAGCCTCGACAAGAGCGCACGTCTCAGCTAACGATACTATGGAGTTAATACATCTTACTTACTTAACGTGATATGCAGGACGTGGGTTGGGTAAAAATTCAGTTTGTAACTTCCAATCGCATTAAAATACTTTACAGTCATATTTGATGCAATATTTATTGTTGGTTGTCTCTCTAATGTTAATAGTATTGATTCAGATTGTGCGTGAATACGAAAACACACACACACACACACACACACACACAGTCATTGATTCCAGTGGGGGTGACAACTACTGTGTGTCGAACAACACATGCACCAGTCAATTCCTCAGCTGGCGTCGAGTGGATGAGATTTGTCAATTACCTGCATTGCAAGAACTGTAAGGAGGAGATTGAAAGTAAAGGACTTGTATGCTAAAGAGCTGCGACAAAGCAAAGCTTGACCGATTATCAGATAATTGTCCACAGGGGTTTTGTAGACGAGTATACTTTCAGTAACCAACCCACCCACGATCATTACGTAAGATTTCTCGAAGGCGTGGGGCCCTTGATTTCATTAAGTCGTCGACAGTGTAGCGTGATGGTTTACTTCCCACAGTACATTTTCTATATTCGTCCAAAGGTCGCTTGCATTTGTAGGTCCACATGGCAATGACCTTGTTACCTTTGCTCTCATATTCTCTATCTGGTTGATGTTCGGTGATCGTGGAACAAACGGCAACAGCTTTATCCTCTCTTGGCCCTGAAACAAATCTTGCACTGCTCTGCTATGATGGATAGGGCTCTGCTCCTGTAAATAAACTGTTATCTCGTTACTTCATATATTTATATTTAAATAACGTATCTGTAATAAGCACATTGTATTCTTATTTTCCATAGTGTTTAAGAATTCAGGCCCTGTCATAGACAAGTGATCTAGATTAGACAGTCTGATTAAAAATGTGATTTACCCAGTCTACCATATGATGACAGTCGTATTCAGATGTCCACATTAAGACTGACTGGGTGAATCCGATTAGAACGATCTGGTATCGAAATGAAATTACAGAAATCTGATAATTTGAATGTCTGTTTTGCAACAATGTTGCGCACATAAATTCCTTTGATGGAGTAACAAGTAGCAACTGTCTAAGAAAAAGTGAGAAATATGTCTACTAGCAGCAATGTAACATAATTATAACCCATATTTATGAGATGGAAATATTGATTCGAACAATACATATATATTTCAGTGGTGGGAAGATACACCATATCTGATTTGCTGATGACATAATAATAATAATAATAATAATAATAATAATAATAAAGAATAGGCCTCCGGTATGTTCTGCCAGTCGTAAAAGGCGACGAAAAGAACAAACCACTAATAGGGCTAACCCCCCTTTTAGTGTGATTACTTGGTTCAGGACAGAACTAAAGAAGCCTCGGACAAGCGCCGTCATGGTCGGGGACGACGCTTGAACCCTATGCCCGCCCACAATGGTAACGACACTGCTAGCCAACTGGAAAATGATTTAAATCCAAATAGAGGTGTTTTGCAGGATATGCTTCCTGCAACCACCCTAAAAGGAAAACAAAGGCAGAGGATGAGATGGTCAGATGAAGTTAATCGACACCTCATGTTCTGTTATTAACAAGCAACAAATCTAGGAACCAACACAACTGGATACAGATCACAAGTATACACAACATTTATTACCAGATACCCAGAATTAAAATTTTTAACAGAACAACGACTAGCTGATCAGATCCGTGTAATTATCAAAAATAATAGGATACCCCAGTCAGAATTAGAAAACATCAAACAACAAGTACAACAAATACTGGAACAAAATAATGTGCAATCAGAAGAAGAAGAAGAAAATACAGTAATGGACTTAAACATCCCAGAGTAAACAAACAAAGAACAACACGCATCAATTAAACAATCAGAGGAAAACGAAATCTTACGACAGCCACCAGAACAAGCACAAATAGAACACGAAGTGACACACATGTTACATATAGAAGAAAAATTTCAGCTGACATATATAGAATACAAAGACACAAATACAGACATTAGACCATTCTTGCATAGACTGCCAAGAAACCCACAAGTCGAAACAACAATAAAAACTATCAACACAATCATACACAACAAAATAAATGAAAACACAACTATGGAAGTGTTACAACTACTGGTTTATATAGGAGCACTCACTACACTAAATATACACACTAGGCAGAGATCAGAACCAACCAACACACAGAAGAAACCCACAAAACCAGCATGGCAACACAGGCTACAGATCAGAATAGAAAAACTGAGAAAGGACATCGGACAGCTAACACAATTTATAAGAAATGAAATGTCAGAAAAAAAACAAAAAAGGTTAGGTAAAATCTCACAACAAGAAGTGATAGAGCAATTAGATGAGAAGAAGCAGAAATTACAAGCATTGGCCAAACGACTTAGGAGATACAAAAAAAGTGGAAATAGAAGGAAACAAAACCAAACATTCAACACAAGCCAAAAGAAATTTTACCAGACAATAGATAACACACACATTAAAATAGACAATCCTCCAAACATAACAGATATGGAACACTTCTGGAGCAACATATGGTCAAACCCGGTACAACATAACAGGCATGCACGGTGGATACAAGCAGAAACAGACACATACAAGATGATACCACAAATACCTGAAGTGATAATTTTGCAACATGAAGTCACCCAAGCAATTAATTCTACTCACAATTGGAAAGCCCCTGGAAATGATAAAATAGCAAATTTCAGGTTAAAGAAGTTCACCTCAACACATTCACATCTAACTAAATTATTTAACAGTTACATTGCAGACCCATACATATTCCCTGATACACTTACACATGGAATAACTTATCTGAAACCTAAAGATCAAGCAGACACAGCGAACCCAGCTAAATATCGCCCCATAACATGCCTACCAACAATATACAAAATATTAACTTCAGTCATTAAACAGAAATTAATGACACATACAACACAGAATAAAATTATAAATGAAGAACAAAAAGGCTGTTGCAAAGGAGCACGAGGATGTAAAGAGCAACTGATAATAGATGCAGAGGTGACATGTCAAGCTAAAACTAAACAAAGGTCGCTACACTATGCATACATTGATTACCAAAAAGCTTTTGATAGTGTACCCCACTCATGGTTACTACAAATATTGGAAATATACAAAGGTGATCCTAAATTGATACAGTTCCTAAACATAGTAATGAAAAATTGGAAAACCACACTTAATATCCAAACAAATTCAAACAATATCACATCACAGCCAATACAGATTAAGTGTGGAATATACCAAGGAGACTCATTAAGTCCTTTCTGGTTCTGCCTTGCTCTGAACCCACTATCCAACATGCTAAATAATACAAATTATGAATACAATATTACTGGAACATACCCACACAAAATCACACATTTGCTATACATGGATGATCTAAAACTACTGGCAGCAACAAATCAACAACTCAACCAATTACTAAAGATAACAGAAGGATTCAGCAATGATATAAGTATGGCTTTTGGAACAGACAAATGTAAGAAAAATAGCATAGTCACGGGAAAACACACTAAACAAGAAGATTACATATTGGATAACCACAGCAACTGCATAGAAGCGATGGAAAAAACGGATGCCTATAAATATCTAGGATGCAGACAAAAAATAGGAATAGATAATACAAATATTAAAGAAGAACTAAAAGAAAAATATAGACAAAGACTAACAAAAATACTGAAAACAGAATTGACAGCAAGAAACAAGACAAAAGCTATAAATACTTATGCCATATCAATATTGACCTACTCATTTGGAGTAGTGAAATGAAGTAACACAGACCTAGAAGCACTCAATACACTTACACGATCACAATGCCACAAATATAGAATACATCACATACATTCAGCAACAGAAAGATTCACATTAAGCAGAAAGGAAGGAGGAAGGGGATTTATCGACATAAAAAACCTACATTATGGACAGGTAGACAATTTAAGAAAATTCTTTCTAGAACGAGCAGAAACTAGCAAAATACACAAGGCAATCACTCATATAAATACATCAGCTACACCACTGCAATTTCATAACCACTTCTACAACCCTTTAGATCACATAACATCAACAGATACGAAGAAAGTAAATTGGAAAAAGAAAACACTACATGGCAAGCACCCGTATCATCTAACACAGCCACACATCGATCAAGACGCATCAAACACATGGCTAAGAAAAGGCAATATATACAGTGAGACAGAAGGATTCATGATTGCAATACAGGATCAAACAATAAACACCAGGTATTACAGCAAGCATATTATTAAAGATCCCAATACCACAACAGATAAATGCAGACTTTGTAAACAACAAATAGAAACAGTAGATCACATCACAAGCGGATGTACAATACTAGCAAATACAGAATACCCCAGAAGACATGACAATGTCGCAAAAATAATACATCAACAGCTTGCCTTACAACATAAACTTTTAAAACAACACGTTCCTACATACAAGTATGCACCACAAAATGTACTGGAGAATGATGAATATAAATTATACTGGAACAGAACCATTATAACGGATAAAACAACGCCACATAACAAACCTGACATCATACTCAACAATAAAAAGAAGAAATTAACACAACTAATCGAAATATCCATACCCAATACAACAAATATACAAAAGAAAACAGGAGAAAAAATTGAAAAATACATCCAACTGGCTGAGGAAGTCAAGGACATGTGGCATCAGGATAAAGTTGACATCATACCAATTATACTATCAACTACAGGAGTCATACCACACAATATCCACCCGTACATCAATGCAATACAGCTACATCCAAACATATATATACAACGACAGAAATCCGTAATTATTGATACATGTTCAATTACCCGAAAGTTCCTAAATGCAATATAACATATACCGTACAGTTAAAAGGAAGTGACGCTTGATCAAGGTCCGCATCACTCCATTTTTAACCGGACTTAACGTCTGAGAAAGTGAAGGAAATAATAATAATAATCCCGTGGCCGTTCGAAGTGGCCGAGCTGTTCTAGGCGCTACAGTCCGGAACCGCGCGACCGCTACGGTCACAGGTTCGAACCCTGCCTTGAGCATGGATGTGTGTGATGTCCTTAGGTTAGTTAGGTTTAAGTAGTTCTACGTTCTATGGGAATGATGACCACAGCAGTTAAGTCCTATTCATATGGGTGTTACCAAGGAAATCAAATACTTGGGGTGATCCAAATACTAACACAATCCTGAACAGCTATTCAATCCGTTGAACCCAAAATCCAGACACGTCTGAGTGAAATCACTGCTACTCTGGTCACTGTCTGTTAGCTCAATGAGCTCTGCTGAAAACATTTGCTTCCAAAGGCTTCAACACCCTCTGGGCCTGTCTGGTTCTGGTATCACCCAGGCCAAACCAATGAAACACAAGCAAACATGAACCGTGCAAGCAAAGTCAACTTTACCCCAGGTGGTAAACAACCCGCCCGTCGACAGGCAGCACGTGGATTTTCGGAGTCTGGGGAGTCCAGGCTAGCATGGCAGAAAATATCGAAGGCCTGTGGTAAATTTCCCTACAAGTAGAAAACATGCATTTGAAAACTAACATCGATACATTGATCCAAACACGCAACCTAAATAATCTCATATAAGAAATCGACCTACAAAAAATTCTCATCCTTGCTCTTCAAGAACCACCTCTAACTGACACGGCTGGTCCCAGCAGAGGTTCGAGTCCTCCCTTGGGCATGGGTGTGTGTGTTTGTTCTTAGGATAATTTAGGTTAAATAGTGTGTAAGCTTAGGGCCTGATGACCTTAGCAGTTAAGTCCCATAAGATTTCACACACATTTGAACACTAACTGACAATGAAACCTTGCATTACGGAAACCATTGCATCTTCATGAGAAAAATACAACAAAAGGTAGCGAAAGGCGCACTAATCTTTCGCATGGCATTTCTCGAACACAGATCTATCATCAACTCTGTCAAAGAAATCACGCCAGCCGGAGTGACCGAGCGGTTCTAGGCGCTACAGTCTGGAATGGCGCGACCACTACGGTCGCAGGTTCGAATCCTGCCTCGGGCATGGATGTGTGTGATGTCCTTAGGTTAGTTAGGTTTAAGTAGTTCCAAGTTCTAGGGGTCTGATGACCTCTACAGTTAAGTCCCGTAGTGCTCAAAGCCGTTTAAGCCAAAGAAACCACACCCATCAACACTCGACTTATGACTATGCTCATTCAGAGCCCCAGTAAAAATTATACACTCATCAATGCACATATCCCCACCAACATCGAAAGTAAGAAAAACACCGAAAACGTCGACAAATTCTGAGACACACTCGAAAAAAGTATGAGGAAAATTCACCAAGATGACGTGAAAACACTAATGGGAGACTTCAACTGTCTATTTGGTCCAGAAAAAACCTATAAAAAATCATTGGTACAAATTCAACACACCGAAACACCTGCACCAACGGCACACGTCTGACTGACATTTTCCAACAATTCAACCTCAAATGGATGTCTACCCACTTTAGGGAAAAACCAGTTCCCAGGTACCATGCTTGGTTACCAGGTGCAAGCTGCTTTCGTTCGCCTTTCCAGACTCGCTGAAAGCCAGATTTTTTATTCTTTTGTAGCTACAAGCAAGCAGATACAAACTCAATAAGGGAATCATAAGACAACGCTCAAGCAAAATTCGTCTTGCTACTTTTAGTAACCCTTAGTGTCAAAGTGAAAACCTTGCGGTACTGCAAAATTCATAATGCCACTTTTGTTTTCTGCCGACATATTTTTTGTTGTTGTGAATACATAATTTTATCTATGAACTGCCACATTTTCATAATACTTGCGAATGATACAAGAAATGAAGTAAATACAGATCTCTTCCAAGTCAGAAGTCGGAAATATCCTACTAATTCGTGTTAAAATAGGCTCAGTCGTCTTACAGACACTTAATGCTTTATTCAGATAGACTGCCGTCAGCAGCAGAATTTTCTTTCACGATATCTAAAGCAATCTGACAATGCTAAAGTTGTTTACGAATTCTACGCCCGTAGAAACCTACTGGTTCTAACGATGTCATTAAACCAGTGTAGTTTGAAGGGTATTTTCATCCAGAAATGAATTGCCTAGACGGTTGATCGATCAAGAGCGGGAAAGGTAAAATTTATGAATATGGTATATGACAAGAGGGACAAGTGCTTGAGAGAGGACTTCCCCATCAATACAAGTGCCTGAGAGACGACTTTCCTATCAATGCATGCAGTAGCACAGGTGATGTAGTTTTGTTGCTCGATTTTCTTGCACTGCGACCGAAAGGTGTCTCAGTTGTTGGCAACAAATTCCAGCTGTGATGCACATACCCCTTGGGGCAGAATTCGTAGCCCAAAACACACTTTTGGAGCTATCAGATGTAAAATATTAGGTTCAGACTACTCTTTACTCCAGTTTACGTCTTTTGGTGGGGCTCAGCCTTTCATTTCTTCTTAGGAAGTTAACGATAAAGGCATCATAACACGTCACCAGTAACAGTACTGCAGGTGTATCATCTATTCTTGGTGCAGTAAACTTCATTACAACAACAATTAATATACGATCAGAAAGTATAACTTCAGATCAAACACCTTTATTTGTTTGATCTGTAGCTATTACAGCCCTTTTTCTCCTTCTTTCACTTACAGTTTCAGCAGGAGCTATTACCATATTATTAACAGAGAGAAATTTAAATACATCATTCTTTGACCCTGCAGGACGAGGTGACCCAATTCTATACCAACACCTATTCTGATTCTTTGGGCACCCAGAAGTTTACATTCTAATCGTACCCGGATTTGGTATTATTTCACACATTGTATGTCAAGAAAGAGGGAAAATTGAATCATTTCGAACATTAGGTATAATTTACGCCATGTTATCAATTGGATTAATAAGATTTATTGTATGAGCACATCATATATTTACAGTAGGAATGGATGTCGACACACGGGCATACTTCACATCAGCAACAATAATTATTGCCGTACCTACAGGAATTAAGGTATTCAGATGACTAGCTACACTATATTAACGAGGGAATAATTAATTTGATACCTACAATGGCTTTATGGTGATTCCCTTTAAGATCATCAATTAATGCTGCTCCTCCATCATTAAATTTGGTAGGTGAACTTAAATTATTAAATAGAATTTTGTATTGATCTTCTTTTAGATTTTTTGCTTTAATTTTTTTTATATTTTTTTAGAGCTGTTTATACTTTATATATACACTCCTGGAAATTGAAATAAGAACACCATGAATTCATTGTCCCAGGAAGGGGAAACTTTATTGACACATTCCTGGGGTCAGATACATCACATGATCACACTGACAGAACCACAGGCACATAGACACAGGCAACAGAGCATGCACTATGTCGGCACTAGTACAGTGTATATCCACCTTTCGCAGCAATGCAGGCTGCTATTCTCCCATGGAGACGATCGTAGAGATGCTGGATGTAGTCCTGTGGAACGGCTTGCCATGCCATTTCCACCTGGCGCCTCAGTTGGACCAGCGTTCGTGCTGGACGTGCAGACCGTGTGAGACGACGCTTCAACCAGTCCCAAACATGCTCAATGGGGGACAGATCCGGAGATCTTGCTGGCCAGGGTAGTTGACTTACACCTTCTAGAGCACGTTGGGTGGCACGGGATACATGCGGACGTGCATTGTCCTGTTGGAACAGCAAGTTCCCTTGCCGGTCTAGGAATGGTAGAACGATGGGTTCGATGACGGTTTGGATGTACCGTGCACTATTCAGTGTCCCCTCGACGATCACCAGTGGTGTACGGCCAGTGTAGGAGATCGCTCCCCACACCATGATGCCGGGTGTTGGCCCTGTGTGCCTCGGTTGTATGCAGTCCTGATTGTGGCGCTCACCTGCACGGCGCCAAACACGCATACGACCATCATTGGCACCAAGGCAGAAGCGACTCTCATCGCTGAAGACGACACGTCTCCATTCGTCCCTCCATTCACGCCTGTCGCGACACCACTGGAGGCGGGCTGCACGATGTTGGGGTGTGAGCGGAAGACGGCCTAACGGTGTGCGGGACCGTAGCCCAGCTTCATGGAGACGGTTGCGAATGGTCCTCGCCGATACCCCAGGAGCAACAGTGTCCCTAATTTGCTGGGAAGTGGCGGTGCGGTCCCCTACGGCACTGCGTAGGATCCTATGGTCTTGGCGTGCATCCGTGCGTCGCTGCGGTCCGGTCCCAGGTCGACGGGCACGTGCACCTTCCGCCGACCACTAGCGACAACATCGATGTACTGTGGAGACCTCACGCCCCACGTGTTGAGCAATTCGGCGGTACGTCCACCCGGCGTCCCGCATGCCCACTATACGCCCTCGCTCAAAGTCCGTCAACTGCACATACAGTTCACATCCACGCTGTCACGGCATGCTACCAGTGTTAAAGACTGCGATGGAGCTCCGTATGCCACGGCAAACTGGCTGACACTGACGGCGGCGGTGCACAAATGCTGCGCAGCTAGCGCCATTCGACGGCCAACACCGCGGTTCCTGGTGTGTCCGCTGTGCCGTGCGTGTGATCATTGCTTGTACAGCCCTCTCACAGTGTCCGGAGCAAGTATGGTGGGTCTGACACACCGGTGTCAATGTGTTCTTTTTTCCATCTCCAGGAGTGTATATTCTTATTCTCAGCATGGGAATTATTATTCTGGGATTTATACTTGTTCTCTTGGTTATTTTCGTGAATATCATCTTTTACTTTTACATTGATTCTTTGTTTAAAGGGTGAATATTTCTTTATTTAAATTGCTTAAGTATTTTAATTTAAAATATTGTTTTGTGAAATCAATGATATGAATTTTTTCATCTTACGCTGTGAATTTATTTTCTATTTGTTGTTTGAGTTTTTTTCTTTATTCTTTTCTAGAACTATATTTTTTATTTTAGGTATTTATTATTTAATAATTGATTATAGAGTTTTTGTTGAATGAGAACTTTTTAATTTAAATTATTCTATGGTTGTTATAAATTTAATTTTGGATTGAATGGCTCTTATTTTTATGTCTTTTGTTATATATATTTCTTCTTTGGTGATTTATTATAGAGGATTATATAACCGTCAAAAAGAATATAAATCATTTTATTATTATTGTTTTAATATTTATTCTTTCTATAGGTATTTTAATTATTAGTCCTAATTTTTTTAGAATTTTGTTAGGATGAGATGGTTTAGGTTTGGTTTCTTATTGTTTAGTTATTTATTACCAAAATGTAAAATCTTATAGTGCTGGTATATTAACTACACTTTCTAATCGTATTGGTGATGTTGTTATTTTCATTTCTATTGCTTGAATATTAAATTTTGGTGGTTGGAATTATATTTATTATTATGATTTTATTTCTACCTCTTTTGAAACAAAGCTTATTACTATATTAATTGTTTTGACAGCTATAGCTAAGAGAGCTCAAATTCCCTTTTCTTCTTGACTCCCTGCTGCTATGGCTGCTCCTACTCCTGTTTCTGCCTTAGCTCATTCATCTACTCTTGTTAATGCTGGAGTTTATTTGTTAATTCGTTTCAGACCAATATTAGATACTTATAATTGTGGTTGATTTTTACTTTTAATTGGCTGTATAAATATATTTATGGCTGGATTGGGTGCTAATTTTGAATTTGATTTGAAGAAGATTATTACTCTTTCTACTTTAAGACAACTTGGTTTAATAATAAGAATTTTGGCTATAGGTTATCCAAAACTTGCATTTTTTCACTTATTAGCCCATGCTTTGTTTAAGGCATTATTATTTATGTGTGCAGGTTCAATAATTCATAATTTAAAGGATTCTCAGGATATTCGTTTTATAGGTTCAATTGTTAATTTTATACCTTTAACTTCTGTTTGTTTTAATGTTTCTAGTTTATCTTTGTGTGGTATACCTTTTTCGCAGGGTTTTATTCGAAGGACTTGATTCTTGAAATGGTTTGTTTAAGATGAATTAATTGTTTAATTTTTTCTTTATTTTTTTCTACTGGTTTAACTGCTTCTTATTCTTTTCGTTTATTTTATTATTCAATATCTGGGGATACTAATTTTTATTCTAGATTTTCTTTTGATGATAAGGGTTATTATATTTCGCTTGGTATAATTGGTTTATTGTTTGTTGCTATTTTTGGTGGTAGTCTTTTGTCTTGATTAATTTTTCCTATTCCTCATATGATTGCTTTACCTTATTATTTAACGTTTTTAACTATTACAGTTGTTGTTTTAGGTGCTTATTTGGGTTACCTTATTTCTAAGTTTGATTTTTCTCATAATTTGTTTTCTTTAAGTATGCTTTCTTTTGTTAGATTTGCTGGTTCTATATGATTTATACCTTTCCTTTCAACTAAGTTTGTTAGATATATTTCTTTAAAGTTAGGTTATTATTCATCGAAATCATTTGATTATGCTTGAGGTGAATTATTTGGTGGCCAAGGTTTATATAGATTATTTATTTATTTAATTGGATATATTCAGGGTTGATATGATTCTAATTTCAAGATTTATCTTTTAACTTTTATTTTTTGAATATTTATTTTAGTGATGTTGTTTTTCGTGTATTTAAATAGCTTATAAATAGAGTGTGACACTGAAGATGTTAAGGAAGTATTTTTACTTTTAGGTATTTATAAATATAGATATATTATTTTTACAGTGATAAAGTAATGTTTTATTTAAACTATATAAATTTTAGAAATGTTAATAGAGTTTAACCCCTAATATAAAAAGTTAGCAGATTTCATATTGGCTTTACATTTCCTTAATTGGAACTTTATAGTTCAATTATATTATTAACAGTAATATGCCTCTTTTTGGCTTCAATTAATAAGAATAAGGGTATTTTATTTACCAATCTTCCAGGTCGAAACTGACTGCAATATTTCGCTTCTTATTCTATTTAAGGTTGATTGATTATATCAATACTTTTTGAATGCAACCCAAATGTTATAGTTAACTACATCCCTTTATTCTGCTCATTGTAAGGCTCCTTGATTTCATTCATGGTATAGTCCGCCTAATAGGGCTAGAATAAGAAATATTGTTGATACTGTTCAGATTATAATGTCTGAGGTTTTGAAAATAATTACAATTGGAAGAATTAGTGCAATTTCTACATAAAAAATTAAAAAAATTACTGTGATTAGGAAAAATCGTAGGGACAATGGTATTCGTGCTGATCTTTTTGGGTCGAACCCACATTCAGATGTGGATCTTTTTTCTCAGTCATTGATTAATTTCTTTGATAATGTTGTTGCAAGGATTATAACAATTATTTGAACAATAAATCTAATAAAAACTCTTGTAGATAGAATTAGGATTGTTTTTCTTGATTTATATCAATCTTTCTGATTGGAAGTCAAATGTACTATTTATACTAGAAAAACAATTATCTACCTCATCAATAAATAGAGATTTATAAGAATAATCATACTACGTCTACAAAGTGTCAGTATCATGCTGCTGCTTCAAATCCAAAGTGGTGTCTTGGTGAGAATTGATTTATTGAGTGTCGAAGTAGACATGTTGTTAAGAAGATTGTTCCAATAATTACGTGGAGACCATGGAACCCTGTTGCAACAAAGAATGTTGATCCATAAACTGTGTCTGCAATAGTGAAAGGTGCTTCTCAATATTCATATGCTTGAAGCATTGTGAAATATAGCCCTAATAATACTGTAAAAAATAATCCTTGTAATGCCTGAGTATGGTTAGTTTCTATTAAACTATGATGTGCTCATGTTACTGTTACTCCTGAGGCTAAAAGAATAGCTGTATTAAGTAATGGAATTTGTATAGGATTAAAAGGTTGAATTCCTATTGGAGGTCATAATATTCCTAGCTCAATTGTTGGTGCTAGTCTTCTTCTAAAGAAGGCTCAGAAGAATGAAACGAAGAATAATACTTCTGATGCAATAAATAGGATTATTCCTCATCATAATCCAATTGATACAAACCCTGTATGTAGTCCTTGATATGTTCCATCTCGTACTACATCTCGTCATCATTGAATTATAGTTAGTAAGGTAATTCCAAATCCAATTATAAATAAGTTAATGTTAAATAGGTGAAATCATTTTGCTAATCCTGATACTAGGACTATTGCTGCAATTGCTCCAGTTAATGGTCAAGGTCTATAGTCTACTAAGTAGAATGGGTGATTTGAGTGAGTTGTTAACATAGGTTTAATATACTTCTCTAGAATATAAAGTTCTTAAAATTGAGAAAACATAAGCTTGAATTATGGCCACTGCTGATTCTAGTATTAATAGAAGTATTTGTCCAATAATTAGTAGTGAGATTAAGTTTATTGCTATAGATGGTCCTGTGTTTCCTAGTAAGGTTAATAGTAGGTGTCCTGCAATTATATTTGCTGCTAGGGCATAACGTAGAATTACTGTAATTAATAATAATACGACCATAGTATGATCATGAAAGAATGATAGTCACTCCATTAATGGTGAAGCTCCATCTTGAAGGGATAAATTTGATCATGTTGCCATTTCAATATTTTTCTAATAAAAGGTCAAACCTTTATTTGTAGAGCTTAAATCTGCTGCACTAATCTGCCATATTAGAATCTAGAGATTAATGGTAATTCTGAGTAACTGTGTTCTGCAGGTGGGTTATTTTGTAGCCATTCTGTTGATCTTCTTATATTAGCTCTACATATAATTGCTCGGTTTATAACCATTCTTTCTCATATAATTACAATGAATATGATAATTCCTACAATAGAAACTGTAGATCCAATTCTTGACACTTCATTTCATGATTTATATGCGTCTGGGTAATCTGAATATTGTCGTGGTATTCCTGCTAACCCTAAGAAATGTTGAGGGAAGAATGTTAAGTTTACTCCAATAAATATAATTGTAAATTGGATTTTTAATCATGTATTGTTTATGGTCAATACTGTGAATAGTAGGTATCATTGAATAACACCTCCTATAATTGCGAATACTGCCCCTATAGATAATACATAATGGAAGTAGGCTACTACATAATATGTATCATGTAATACAATATCAAGTAATGAATTTGCTAATACTAATCCTGTTAATCCACCAATTGTGAATATGAAAATAAATAATAGAGCTCATAATAATGGTGGATTGAACTTGAATTTAGTTCCACATAGTGTAGCTAGTCATCAGAATACTTTAATTCCTGTAGGTATGGCAATAATGGTTGTTGCTGATGTAAAGTATGCCCGTGTGTCAACATCCATTCCTGCTGTAAATATGTGATGTGCTCATACAATAAATCCTATTAATCCAATTCTTAACATGGCGTAAATTATACCTAATGTTCCAAATGATTCAATTTTCCCTCTTTCTTGACATACAATGTGTGAAATAATACCAAAGGTGTTTGAACTAAAGTTATACTTTCTGATCGTATATTAATTGTCATTGTAATGAAGTTTACTGCACCAAGAATAGATGACACACCTGCTAAGTGGAGTGAGAAAATAGCTAGATTTACAGATGCATCCCCGTGTGCAATAGCTCTTGCTAGAAGGGGGTAAACTGTTCATCCTGTACCAGTACCGTTATCTACTATAGAAGATGTAAGAAGAAGGGGTAATGAAGGTGGTAGTAATCAAAAACTTATATTATTTATTCGTGGGAATGCTACATCTGGTGCACCAATTATTAATAGTACAAGTCAATTACCAAATCCACCAATTATAATAGGTATTACTATAAAGAAAATTATTACAAATACGTGGGCTGTAATAATAACATTATAAATCTGCTCATCTCCAATCAGAGATCCTGGTTGACCAAGTTCAGCACGAATAAGTATTCTTATTGATGTTCCTACTATTCCTGCCCATGCTCCAAATAGGAAGTATAAAGTACCAATGTCCTTATGGTTTGTTGAGAATAATCATTTTTGCAGTAAGATGGCTGAATTTTAGGTGGTAGACTGTAAATCTACTTAAGAGATATTTTCTCTCTTACCATATTTTGGTCTCATATTCAATTATGATTCTAGACTGCAATTCTAGAGGTGTAAAATTTTACTAAGGCCTAAAAGATTATTCTTTTAATTATCTTAAGTCCTTAGTATAATGAAATTAAGGTTGATGTTGAAATGAATCCTATTGTTGAAATTATTACGGTTATAGGAAGAATAATTCTTGATTTTTGAGACTTTTTCTTTATAGATCATGAATTTTCTGTGTATGACATAATTAAGGATGAGAATTTATTACGTATGTAATAATAAAGTGTAATTGTAGTTAATACAACTATAATAGTTATAATAGTTGTTATGTTGTTTTCTATTAACGATTGTATTACAATTCATTTTGGTAGAAATCCAAGAAATGGTGGTAAACCACCTAGAGATAGGAGAGATAAGAATACTACGAATTTAATTTCAGTTTTTATAATTCTGGCTGAATAAATCTGGTTCATGAAAAATAGGTTTATTTGCTTGAATAATAAAACCATGATTATTCTTAGTAGTGAATAAATAATGAAATATAGTTCACAGATGTTTTCTCTGACTGTTAGGGATCTAATTATTCACCCTAAATGTCTAATTGAAGAATATGCTAGAAGTTCGCGTAGAGATGTTTGCTTTAAACCTCCTATTGCTCCAATAATGATTCTTAAAATGATAATTGTTCAAATGAAAGTTCTTAGTTGAATACAGTATGATAATACCATTATTGGAGCAACGTTTTGTCATGTTATTAATGTTAGACAGTTATTTCATCCCGAAGCTCCTATTAGTTCTGGAAATCAGAAATGAAAAGGTGCAGCTCCAATCTTTAATAATAATCTAGATCTGATTATTATTAATGGAATAAATTCGGTTTCTCACGCTATTGGATACTTTGTTTGAACCAACAAAATTGAAAATAACAGTATTGTCCATGCTATTGCTTGGACAATAAAATATTTAATTGATGACTCATTTATTATTATATTTTTATTTCTTGTTAGGAGTGGAATAAATGAAAGTAAGTTGATCTCAAGTCCTATTCAAACTTCAACTGTTGTTGTCATCTCTCTAATTTATTTTTACAAAGTCCTATTCAAACTCCAACTGTTGTTGTAACCTCTCTAATTTATTTTTACGAATTCATTCTGTAGCCCCTCGTCTACTCTGGCTTTAACATTGTCCCATGTCGCACTGGATATAATGTTATTAATGTTAGACAGTTATTTCATCTCGAAGCTCCTATTAGTTCTGGAAATCAGAAATGAAAAGGTGCAGCTCCAATCTTTAATAATAATCTAGATCTGATTATTATTGATGGAATAAATTCTGTTTCTCACCCTATTGGATACTTTGTTTGAACCAACAAAATTGGAAATAATAGTATTGTTCATGCTATTGCTTGGACAATAAAATATTTAATTGATGACTCATTTATTATTATATTTTTATTTCTTGTTAGGAGTGGAATAAATGAAAGTAAGTTGATCTCAAGTCCTATTCAAACTTCAACTGTTGTTGTAATCTCTCTAATTTATTTTTACGAAGTCCTATTCAAATTCCAACTGTTGTTGTAACCCCTCTAATTTATTTTTACGAATTCATTCTGTAGCCCCCCGTCTACTCTGGCTTTAACATTGTCCCATGTCGCACTGGATACAGCATTCGCCGCTTCTAAGCGGGCCCTAAGTAGCTGTTCGTTAATTACATCTTTTTTCTTATGGAGGAATTTTATTTCCACTGCCAGCCAAACTTTCTGTGCTTTCTCGATCACTATTCTACGTATGTTGGTCTTGGAATTACATAATTTGACTTTGACGTCATTTGGGATACATTTATATGTCACGCACACCTTGTTAAAATTTAAATTAGCTCTTGTTTTTAACCACTTTCGCTTCAGGTTCTTGTACTTATAAATACACTTCAATGCTTCGCCTGGCAACTGAACTTTGATTTTATCTATACTGGATGAGAGGTCATGATTGTGAATGTCAATGTTAAAAAATATATCGGCTCAACCACTTGTTTATAGTGTAAAACACTAAGATTGACGCGTTTCGGAAGTCAAGCTTCCATCAGCAGAATAATAAAAAGTAAAAGAACCTGTTAAAACTCGCTAAAATGGAACATGCACCAGGCACAATAAAACTAATAATAAAATTAAAACATCGTGGCTACTTCCCTTGTTGCAGCCGTGTCTTCCAAGGTGCATCTCCACATAGTTGTCAAAATATAAAAACTCTAAAATGGTGTCGCCTATGGTGTTCAACATCTAACCACATGGCTCTCTCCTCTATCGTCGTAAACCTCCCGTGTGTCTTCATTGATACCACACACAACACGACACTGAAACGCGAATGAGCTAACGCGCAAGTAAACAAGGAAGTCACAGAGATGTCTATACAAACAGATAAGGTATACATGTTCCAAGGACCTCATGAAATGATGGTATCCTGCCGATTGCTAAAAATGTAGTTACTAAAAGAAATTAGTGAAATGTTTGAAAAAGTTATTTGTATCACCAGTTAGCTTTTCATTCAGTGTGTTCTTATTATCCACGCTATGTATCGTATTTTCCAGCTGTTCTAGTAGATCCAGCTTTTTGCCTTTGTCCTGTCTATGTAAAATAACGAGATCCTGATCTATTCCCCACATGGGGTGTTCCTTTCCCCAAATATTCATCAAACTGTTAGAATTCGTTCTGAAATATAATTATTTTTCTTTTAACAATAAATTTTATATGCAAAAAGATGGACTGGCAATGGGTTACAGTATATCTGGAACCACAGCAGACATCTTTATAAATCATTTGGAAAAAAGACTCCAAGTTAACACGCAACATCCCGTGGATAAATTTGTATATTACGAACACTATGTAGATGATACGCTGCTTCTTATTGATGAACAGGAAAAAGAAGTTGCAGAAATAGTAAATAAGTTTAACGAGTTACATGGTAAAATTGAATTCACTGTGGAAGAAGAGAAAAATGGTGAACTGCAATTTCTCGACCTAAGTATTAAGAAATAAAATGGTAGGCATGTTTTTAAAATATTTAGGAAACCAGCCACAACTGATGTGTTGACACAAAATAATTCCTGCCATCCTAATAGCCAGAAACTTTCTGCTTTTAGGTCTTTGATAGATAGAGCCTTTAGAGTCCCTATGAATGAAGAAGACAGAATGGCTGAGCTGAACATCGTGAAACAACTAGCCAGAGCTAACGAATATCACCAAAACGTTGTCAATAAATTAACACGACAAAAACAGCGCGCGAATGCACGGAAGAATGAGCTGAACATCGTGAAACAACTAGCCAGAGCTAACGGATATCACCAAAACGTTGTCAATAAATTAATACGACAGAAACAGCACGCGAATACAAGGAAGACTACCACAAATAATAGTACGAGAGTCGCAATACCATACTTCGGTGATATTTCGCAAAAAGTGGCTAACATTTTCAAACCTTTTAAAGTTGATACCGCTTTTCAGACCAATAATACGCTGCGGTTTAAACTAAGAAATAATTTACAGCAGGAAAGCGATAAACATGAGAGAGATGGGGTCGATAAAATTCAGTGTAACGCGTGCAAGGCAACTTATGTAGGCCAAACTGATAGGTCCTTTAAAGTACGTTACAAAGAACATAGTGATGCTTTCCGGCTTGCTAATTTCGAAAAGTCAGCTGTAGCCACACATAATTGGGAAACGGGACACCCCATGCTGGGAATAGATCAGGATCTTGTTTTTTTACATAGACAGGACAAAGGCAAAGAGCTGGATCTCCTAGAACAGCTGGAAATTACGATACATAGCGTGGATAATCAGAACACACTGAATGAACAGCTAACTGGTGATACAAATAACTTTCTCAAACATTTCGCTGGTTTCTTTTAGTAACTACATTTTTAGCAATTGGAAGGATACCATCATTTCATGAGGTCCTTGGAACATGTATACTTTATCTGGAATGAGATTTTCACTCTGCAGCGGAGTGTGCGCTGATATGAAACTTCCTGGCAGATTAAAACTGTGTGCCCGACCGAGACTCGAACTTGGGACCTTTGCCTTTCGCGGGCAAGTGCTCTACCATGTGAGCTACCGAAGCACGACTCACGCCCGGTACTCACAGCTTTACTTCTGCCAGTATCTCGTCTCCTACCTTCCAAACTTTACAGAAGCTCTCCTGCGAACCTTGCAGAACTAGCACTCCTGAAAGAAAGGATATAGCGGAGACATGGCTTAGCCACAGCCTGGGGGATGTTTCCAGAATGAGATTTTCACTCTGCAGCGGAGTGTGCGCTGATATGAAACTTCCTGGCAGATTAAAACTGTGTGCCCGACCTAGACTCGAACTCGGGACCTTTGCCTTTCGCAGTCAAGTGCTCTACCATCTGAGCTACCGAAGCACGTCTCACGCCTGATACTCACGTTATCTGTTTGTATAGACATCTCTGTGACTTCCTTGTTTACTTGTGCATGAGCTCACTCGCGTTTCAGTGTAGTGTTTCGTTATGTGGTGTGTGTGGTATCAATGAAGACGCATGGGCGGTTTACGACGATAGAGGAGAGAGCCATGTGGTTAGATTTTGAACACCATAGGCGACACCATTTTTGAGTTTTTATATTTTGACGACTATGTGGAGATGCACCTTGGAAGACACACCTGCAAGAAGGGAAGTAGCCACAATGTTTTAATTTTATTATCAGTTTTATTATGCCTGGTGCATGTTCCATTTTAGCGAGTTTTAACAGGTTCTTTTACTTTTTATTATTCTGATGATGGAAGCTTGACTTCCGAAACGCGTCAATTTTATTGTTTTACGCTATAAACAAGTGGTTGAGCCGACATGTTTTTTAACATTGAAAATATGTCGCTCCTGTTTGAAACTCGTAATTGCAATTCGCAAACAAATGCTGTAAATCAGGGCTTAACAACTGGCTGGTTATGAGCGGGAGTACTCGCGTCTGCTCAGGCATGTGCTCGCGAGCAGGTGCAAGGTCGCTGAGTAGGGAGGGAGGGGAGGGAGGGGAAATGCGCGCGCACGTTTGAATAGGGCCGCAGTGTACCTATTGAATTCGCGCCGACTGTGTAACGTTTAAAGTACTACGATCAGCTCTAACAGTCACTTTGCTGGTTAAGAATCTTGTCATGTCACCGTTGTGTAGCCCCTACCATCCTTTCACAGTTCAACCCCCACTGGGAGGAATTGTATCTGTTTACAGAAAAAGATGGTGTTGCAAAATGTTTAGTATGTCACAAAACGCTGAATTCTTTTAGGAAATTTAATTTGCAGCGACATTATATGTCGTACCACGCGAAAGACTATGGAAGTGGAAAATGTGATGGACCAGATCGTGCACAGGAAGTTATTAAACTTAAAAGGAAGCTATCCGAAGAAGATCTGGGCGACGAAGAAAAATCAACTGAGGCAGCTCTCAGAGTGGGTTACAAAATTGCTTTGCTTTTAGCAAAATCCCTGCGCCCCTTCTCTGATGGCGATTTAAGAAAAGAATGTTGGGTAGTTGCAGCGGAACATTTGTGTCCATCTCAAGTTGAACAGTTTCGGATTGTGCCATTATCTAACATGACCATTATGCGTCGCATACAGGACATGGAAGACGACGCCCAGAGCCAGCTTGCAAATATCTGTAAAGATTTTATGGCGTATTCTCTAGCTCTGGACGAAAGTGTTGATATCACTGGAACAGCACAGCTTGCCATATTTATTAGAGGAGCTCCTCAATGTAGTAGCCATGAAGAACATTACAACTGCAGGTGATATTTTAAGTAGTGTTGAAGAAAGTGCTGAAAATATAGGACTGTCGTGGAATTCTTTAGTTTCAGTGTCTACAGACGATGCACCAGCGATGACAGGGAAAAAATCAGGTTTCGTTGCGCTGTTGAAGGAGAATATGCAAAAAGTGACCGTGCCGAATGAAATAGGGCGCGTTCACTGTGTGATCCACCAGTATCACTCTAAAAAATTTGATGAGTGTTGTTGTTCGTACAACCAATTATATAAGGAAGCATGGGCTACAACACACGCAATTTAAAATCTTTCTTGAGGATGTAGAAAGCCAGTATGGTAGCCTGCCTTATTACAGCGAGGTCCGCTGGCTTAGTCGTGGCGAATTATTAAATCGATTTTTTTGCCTGTTAGATGAGATAAATATGTTCATGGAAATAAATAACATCCGTTTTCCTGAATTGAAAGAGCCTTCATGGAAATGTGATCTCGCGTTCTTAGCAGATTTAACTAGCCATCCGAATGCTTTGAACATTTCACTACAAGGTAAAGATCTGCTAATTACTCATTTCATAGATCGAATACGAGCTTCTAAAATGAAATTGACACTTTGGGTGAGTCAGCTGGAAACAGGAAATCTAGCTCATTTTGATGTGTCGGCAGCTGGGCCAACACCTTGTAGAATGAAGTGGCTGAAAGTGCACGCTAAACTAACGCAGACGGGCGTGAAGTACTGGAACATGAGACTTATTAATGAATAAGAAGAACAGTACGTAGCTGGAATAATATACTTAACTTTATTCTCTTGTTGGAATACATCTCTTGAATAGTAGTAAGCTATAAGCACTGATACAAATGGCGCCTTGCTAGGTAGTAGCTATGGAATAAGCTGAAGGCTATTCTATCAGTCTCTCGGCAAATGAGAGGAAGACTTGGTAGGTCTGGTCGCAAGCTATGTCGTCCGTACAACTGGGGCGAGGTCTAGTCCGTGTATTGTGACCTGCCATGTGGTGGCGCTAGGATTGCGATTACACAGTGGCGACACGCGGGTCCGACTTGTACTACAGGACCGCGGCCGATTTAAGTTACCACCTAGCAAGTGTGGTGTCTAGCGGTGACACCACACATTTTCCTAAATTATCATCTATGCAAGATGTTCACAAAGACTGTGAACGTTATTCACATAGTTTAGTCGCCCTTAAGGGAGAATTTGATCAACGCTTTCAAGATCTGACAGCACTAGAAAGTGATTTTGATCTGTTCTCTCCATATTCAGCGAATATTGAAGAGATTCGTTCTGAGCTGCAACTAGAAATTATTGACCTGCAGTGTGACAGAGAATACAGAGACAAATTTCAGAACAGGAAAAACATTTTGGAATTCTACAGACACTTCCCTCAGGATAGATTTCCTCATTTACACAAACTGGCAGCTACAATAATATCAATGTTCGGTTCCACATATGTTTGTGAACAACTGTTCTCTGCAATGAAATGTAACAAGACGCGCCTGAGAAACGCATTGTCTGATCGGAATTTAAACTGCCCGCTGCGCCTACAGTGCACAAGAACAATTACTCCGAACATAGACGCAATTGTAAAGGGAAAAAGTATAAGATAACACTTCAGTTACACTTTTTATTGTGTAACAGTTCACAAATTAATACGAATGTAGAGGCATACACTAAGCTAATAAAATTATGTGGCATGTGTACGTTCTCCTCTATTTGTTTCATTTGTCTCAGTAATAATTCGTGAGTGATATCCCTGCAGGTGGCCGCGGATTTACATTGACTGGCGGCAGCTTTTGTGTGCCCCACGTGACTCTCCCCACTCTCCGCTCTGGTCCGGTAGTGGGGGTAGCGTTCTCGCACTGCTCCGTGCTCGCGCCTTGCTGCTCACAGCTTGCTCCGCGAGCACGTATGTTGTGAAGCCCTGCTGTAAATGCTTTATCTGCAGCAGCGATTGAAGGCAGACTCTCTCGCTGATGGTCCAACTGACACAGACCCAATGAAGCGAAATTAATAAACATGGTTCTGGTGGAATGTGCTAGTAGAAATTCCGAGAAGATATGTAGAAGTATGTCAAATGCAACATACATAGAAGCAAACAGAGGTGTCAGGGAATGTTTCACAAGACATAATCTCCATAGAAACGTAAGAGAGGAGCAGGGAATGTCTTTAGAAATCTTGGGAAAGATAGACGATGGAACTGCTGTGAAGAAAGTCACTGTCAAAAATGGAATAAGAAAAAAAAACATGGCAGTGTCAAATTCTGGAGAAATATTACAGAGACAGATAAATCAGTATTAACACTGTAAATATCTCTTTCATTCACAACAGCGCCAGTGGAAGATACAGTTGCATGAGTACAGAAGAAAAAACAGGAGCGAAATCTAAGGACAACTACAGAAGTACTATTGATAACAGAAACAGCAGCTTCAGATAAATAAAAACCGACTATTCCAGCAAAAGAACACTGTCTTACATATTAGAGAATAACTCCATTCATCTGCAACACTATGAGATCATCAACCAGGAAACAGACCTGCAGCATGCAGCCAGGATTTTTTGTTATGACAGATGACAAGAACCAATAGGTAAAATATCAAAAAATCTAATGCTTGGCTCAAAACAAGCACAAGTAAATTTCAAAGTTCAAAATTAAATACAAATTTGGTTATGATTCATCAGAATGTGCAATAGTTATCATATAAAGTGACTTTCAAGTACTATCAGAAGATAAATTTAAAAAATACATAATTATTATGTTTAACAGAACACTGGCTTGATGAGGAAAATATTCAGAGGATATTTTTTTCCAATTTATGTGCTAGGTGGTTATTTTTATCAGAAAAACTACAAATACCATGGCAGTTGTATCTGTTTAAGAAAAATATGCATTTTGAAACAATACATTCCCCTAAAGAAATAGTTGAAGATAATGATGCAGATATATCAGGAGTTGAAATATTAGATTTGAGACTAGTTGCAATACGTTTACACAGACCACCAATTGGTGATATTAACAAAATCTTAGGATCACTTCACAACAAGCTAATGCATAGAAGCAGTAGAGTATTTCTATTTGGTCATTTGAATACAGGCTTTTCGACAGAATCAAAGCAAATAACAGATTTACTGAACCTTCTTTCAAAGTTGAACTTACAAACTATCACAGAAACATCATCATGTATCATGAAAACATCAGCCTCAACAATTCACATATTTATTAATGAGAAAATGAACTATCTAACAGCAATACTGGACATAGCTTTTGGGGGCCACTTAGCACAAAAACTTACTCTTCAGTTAGACTGTCAACTTGACTGAAGAAAATATTTAAGAACACCTGTAGGTGCTACAGTGATGAGAATATAAATTACTTTCAGCACTGCTTGAGCAAAGATAAGTAGCAAGAATTATATAGATATTCGAATACTGATGAGAAATTCGAAAACTTCATTAGCATCTTTACTCATTAATTTGATCTCTGTTTCCCCCTCAAAAAGAAGAAAATGCAAAAGGGAAATGTAAAAGAATGTATTTCCACTGGAAGTCAAATATCTACAAACATAAAAAGGTTGCTACCAAAATTGTCCAAACAGAGCACATCTCCAGTGTTTTGCATGGATTTCAAATTCTACCGTAAAACCCTTGACAGGGTCATAAAACAGTTAAAACAATAGAAATTGACATGTACATAAAGAAACACTGAAAGTAAAAAGTCATGTGAAATATTGTAAGAAGGGGAACAGCACCAGAACATCCAGAATTCCAAAATACTAACCTTTCAGAAAGCTCAGTTGTGTTATCTGACCTCACAAAAATTGTAAAAAAAATTAATTCATACTTCACACACGTAGCAGAAAAACTCATACAGCAAAACTCTCAGTGTGCAGTAACGAATCAGTTCAGATGTAGGTCAAATGATAAGATACTCTTCCTATATCTGACTAGTGAGAAAGAAATGTGAGACACAATTAACACCTTCAGACCCTCTGGCTACAAGTGTGTACATTAGCTTTTACTGTGTCTTAGTATTTTTTCCCAATGGAAACCTGAGGTACATATTACTGAATGTTCAAACATTTTATCATGCACAAGTGCTACCAACTGCGAGGCATCACAATGAAAATATGAGCAAGTAAATGTAGCAGTGTGCAGCAGTTTGTGACCACCAAAATACATGGATGTTATTCGTTCACTACATTCCTCTGTATAATGCAATATTGTTATTGTGATTTTGCATAGTAATTATTGAATGACCATTTTCCTATTTACTAGAATAGAGAATATTTCGTATTTAGTTATTTTATCCATAAAATGAAACCAAGTGTACTAAGTATGTTTTGAAAATGGTTACACATTTTTGTATAAATCTTGCACCTAAAATCATTAAAAAAAATCACCTAAGAGCATTAACTCAAAAAGAAAAATTATCCTCCTCCTGAAAAAATTCACGTCTGAAAGGGTTAAAGAAGTCAAATCAGAAAAACTCCCTTGATATACACAATATATCTGACTTGATTATAAAAAAATGTGCTCCCTTCATAGCCAAGCCTGTACCTGACATCTGCAAGTATTACTTGCACAGGGTACATTACCAAAAAAACTGGAAATGGTCAAAGTAAAGGCCCCTACAAAAGGGATTAAAAACAGATGTATCTAACTATAGGGACATATCATTCCTATCTCAGTTTTCTAAAAAAATGGAGAAAATCTAATATAAGAGATTAATGAATTCTATAGAAAGAAATAACTATTTCTCAGACTCTTAGCATGGCTTTCGTAAATTCAGATCTACTGAGACTGCCATCTTTGCATTCCTAAATGAAGCTTTAAATGTAATTGACAATAAAGAGCATATTTCTGCAATTTTTCTAGACATATCAAAGGCATTTGATGCCATAAGCTGCAACATCTTCCTTAGGAAAATAGATTGTGTAGGTATTAGGGGACCAGTTAGTGAGTGCTTAAACACTTACCTAAAAAATAGAGAGCAAATAGTTGCACTTGCATTCCAACAAGGTAATGACATAAACACCTCTCAGTCATAAAACTGTGTATTAAGTATGGTGTACCACAAGACTCCATCCTGGGACCAGTTTTGTTTTTGCCCTACATAAGTGACCTGGAACCAGCCAGCCAATATCATAAGTTTATTAAATTTGCTGATGGTACAAATGTGTGAGTCTAAGGAATGACTGAAAAAGAGTTCCAAAATGAAATCAAAATATGCACCTCTGATATTACAAACCGGCTTTCTGCAAACAATCAAACAATAAATACCCATAAACAGTCACTATGAATCCACACATAATATACATACTTGCATAAATTGAACACTAATTTTTACTGCACAAAAATTCTTTCAAGCTGCACATCAAAGCAAACAATAAAAAATGTGTACTTTGCCAAAGCAGAATCTCTACTCTGATACAGCTTAATCTTCTGGGGAAACTCGAGTGCTATAAAAAGTTGTTTCAAAATCCGAAAGAGAGTTGTATGAGCCATGGAAAGGGCAGCTCCCAGAAACTCGTGCGAAACTTTATTCAAAGAACTTCAAGTCTTCTTTATATATTTTGGAAGAAATACTTTTTATTAGGAAAATCTTAGAACATACTAACCAATTTCTAGTTACAAACCAGGATATTCACTCGCATAACACAAGAAGAAAGCAGAAACTACATGTTCAATATTCAAATACAACAATGAAACAAAATGGACCACTCCATGCAGGAAGCAAGCCGTACAACAATCTACCTTGTGACATCAAGATGATCGAAAATATTTCAGCATTTAAAACAGCTGTTTATAGCTACTGACTGCAGATGTGTTATTGTGGTGTTGCTGAGTATCTATCACATTAAAACCCAAATGTGTAAATTGTTTTTGTAATAAATAATGATGGTGGAAAATTTGTATCGATTGCATAAAGTGTGAAACAATAAAACACCTGTAAAATTCAGGGATATGTGCAGAACTATCTCATCAGTATTTTTATAGAACAAATAAATATTTATTAGCATCACACACCACATTTTCGCCATGAAGTCATGTATCTACTCAAATACTCCACAAGCCACTATACGTGGGGTGGCAGAGGGTACCCTGTACCACTACTTGTCATTTCCTTTCCTGTTCTACTCGCAAATAGAGCCAGGGAAAAACAACTGTCTGCACACCTCCTCATGATCCCTAATTTCTCGTATCTTATCTTCGCGGTTCTTACGTGCGATGTTTGATGGTGGCAAGAATAGTTCGTCTGTCAGCTTCAAATGCCGGTTCTCTAAATTTTCTCGATAGTATTTCTCGAAAACAATGCCGCTTTCGCTCCAGGAATTCCCATTTGAGTTCTCGAAGCATCTCTGTAACAGTTACATGTTTTTCGAACATACTGGTAACAATTCCAGCTGCCCACCTCTGAATTGCTTCAGTCTTACTTCAGTCAAACCTGATATGGATCCCAAACATTGGAGCAGTACTCAAGAATAGGTCACGCCAGCACTTTACAAGTGAACCACACTTTCCTAAAATTCTCCCAATAAACTGAAGTTGAATATACCCATGGTCTATGGGTAGCGTCTTTGATTCATAATCAAAACGTCTTCGGTCCCAGGTTCGATCCCCACCACTGCCTAAATTTTGATAAATAATCAGCATTGGCGGCCGAAGAGTTCCGGCATAAGAAGTCAGCCTCATTCTGCCAACAGCCTTGCCAAAGAGGGCGGAGGAGCGGATAGAGGTTCAGGGCACTCTCTTGTCCTAGGGGTGGGAAATTGCCCCTCAAGGTGGAAGAATCAGCAATGATCAACGACATGAGGATGCCGAAGGCAATGGAAACCACTGCATTAAAGACACGTAACGTGTATCCACAGGACATGTGGCCTGTAATTGAAGAACTGTCATGATGATCTCTCCATTGGCAAAAGATTCTGGAATAGTCCCCCATTCGGATATCCCGGAGGGGACTGCCAAGGGGGAGGTTACCATGAGAAAAAGATTGAATAACCAACGAAAGAATAACGTTCTACGAGTCGGGGCGTGGAATGTCAGAAGCTTGAATGTGGTAGGGAAACTAGAAAATCTGAAAAGGGAAATGCAAAGGCTCAGTCTAGATATAGTAGGGGTCAGTGATGTGAAGTGGAAGGAAGACAAGGATTTCTGGTCAGATGAGTATCGGGTAATATCAACAGCAGCAGAAAATGGTATAACAGGTGTAGGATTCGTTATGAATAGGAAGGTAGGGCAGAGGGTGTGTTACTGTGAACAGTTCAGTGACCGGGTTGTTCTAATCAGAATCGACAGCAGACCAACACTGACAACAATGGTTCAGGTATACATGCCGACGTCGCAAGCTGAAGATGAAGAGATGGAGAAAGTGTATGAGGATATTGAAAGGGTAATACAGTATGTAAAGTAGCTGAAAATCTAATAGTCATGGGGGACTGGAATGCAGTTTTAGGGGAAGGAGTAAAACAAAAGGTTACAGGAGAATATGTGCTTGAGACAAGGAATGAGAGAGGAGAAAGATTAATTGAGTCCTGCAATAAACTTCAGCTAGTTATAGTGAATACTCTGTTCAGGAATCACAAGAGGAGGAGGTATACTCGGAAAAGGCCAGGTGATACAGGAAGATTTCAGTTAGATATCATCATGGTCAGACAGAGATTCCGAAATCAGGTACTGGATTGTAAGGTATACCCAGGAGCAGATATAGACTCAGATCACAACATAGTAGTGATGAAGAGTTGGCTGAAGTTTAAGAAATTAGTCAGGAGGAATCAATACATAAAGAAGTGGGATATGGAAGTACTAAGGAATGACGAAATATGCTTAAAGTTCTCTAAGGCTATAGATACAGCAGTAAGGAATAGCTCAGTAGGCAGTACAGTTGAACAGAAATGCACATCGCTAAAAAGGGCGATAACAGAAGGTGAGAGGGAAAACATAGGTACAAAGAAGGTAGCTGCGAAGAAAAAATGGGTAACAGAAGAAATACTTCAGTTGATTGATGAAAAGGGGAAGTACAAACATGTTCCGGGAAAATCAGGAATACAGAAATACAAGTCGCTGAGGAATGAAATAAATAGGTAGTGCAGGGAAGCTAAGACGAAATGGCTGCACAAAAAATGTGAAGACATCGAAAAAGATATGATTGTCGGAAGGACAGACTCAGCATACAGGAAAGTCGAAACAACCTTTGGTGACATTAAAAGCAATGGTGGTAACATTAAGAGTGCAACGGGAATTCCACTGTTAAATGCAGAGGAGAGAGCAGATAGGTGGAAAAAATACATTGAAAGCCTCTATGAGGGTGAAGATTTGTCTGATGTGATAGAAGAAGAAACAGGAGTCGATTTAGAAGAGATAGGGGATCCAGTATTAGAATCGGAATTTAAAAGAGCTTTGGAGGACTTACGGTCAAATAAGGCAGAAGGGATAGGTAACATTCCATCAGAATTTCTAAAATCATTGGGGGAAGTGGCAACAAAACGACTATTCACGTTGGTGTGTAGAATATATGAGTCTGACGACATACCATCTGACTTTCGGAAGAGCATCATCCACACAATTCCGAAGACGGCAAGAGCTGACAAGTGCAAGAATTATCGCACAATCAGCTTAACAGCTCATGCATCGAAGCTGCTTACAAGAATAATATACAGAAGAATGGAAAAGATAATTGAGAATGCGCTAGGTAACGATCAGTTTGGCTTTAGGAAAAGTAAAGGGACAAGAGAGGCAATTCTGACGTTACGGCTAATAATGGAAGCAAGGCTAAAGAAAAATCAAGACACTTTCATAGGATTTGTCGACCTGGAAAAAGCGTTCGACAATATAAAATGGTGCAAGCTGTTCGAGATTCTGAAAAAAGTAGGGGTAAGCTATAGGGAGAGACAGATCATATACAATATGTACAACAACCAAGACGGAATAATAAGAGTGGACGATCAAGAACGAATTGCTCATATTAAGAAGGGTGTAAGACAAGGCTGTAGCCTTTCCCCCTACTCTTCAATCTGTACATCGAGGAAGCAATGATGGAAATAAAAGAAAGGTTCAGGAGTGGAATTAAAATACAAGGTGAAAGGATATCAATGATACGATTCGCTGATGACATTGCTATCCTGAGTGAAAGTGAAGAAGAATTAAATGATCTGCTGAACGGAATGAACAGTCTAATGAGTACACAGTATGGTTTGAGAGTAAATCGGAGAAAGATGAAGGTAATGAGAAGTAGTAGAAATGAGAACAGCGAGAAACTTAACATCAGGATTGATGGTCACGAAGTCAATGAAGTTAAGGAATTCTGCTACCTAGGCAGTAAAATAACCAATGACGGATGGAGCAAGGAGGACATCAAAAGCAGACTCGCTATGGCAAAAAAGGCATTTCTGGCCAAGAGAAGTCTACTAATATCAAATACCGGCCTTAATTTGAGGAAGAAATTTCTGAGGATGTACGTCTGGAGTACAGCATTGTATGGTAGTGAAACATGGACTGTGGGAAAACCGGAACAGAAGAGAATCGAAGCATTTGAGATGTGGTGCTATAGACGAATGTTGAAAATTAGGTGGACTGATAAGGTAAGGAATGAGGAGGTTCTACGCAGAATCGGAGAGGAAAGGAATATGTGGAAAACACTGATAAGGAGAAGGGACAGGATGATAGGACATCTGCTAAGACATGAAGGAATGACTTCCATAGTACTAGAGGGAGCTGTAGAGGGCAAAAACTGTAGAGGAAGACAGAGATTGGAATATGTCAAGCAAATAATTGAGGACGTAGGTAGCAAGTGCTACTCTGAGATGAAGAGGTTAGCACCGGCAAGGAATTCGTAGCGGGCCGCATCAAACCAGTCAGTAGACTGATGACAAAAAAAGAAACTGTTGTCGACCATTTGTTTTCCCTACCAGTTTTCCAGTTTTCACCTACTCATTCCCTCTCTTTGCAACGTTCCGGCCAGATATTTAAATGACCTGACTGCGTCAAACAGGACACAACTAATACTATATCCGAACATTACAGGTTTGTTATTCCTACTCATCTGCATTAAATTATATTTTTCCACATTTTGGGCTAGCTGCCATTCATCACACCAACTCGAAATTTTGTCTAAATCGTCTTGTCTCTTCCTACAGTCACTCAACTTCGACACCTTAATGTACACCATGGCATCGTCAGCTAACAACCAGAGATTGCTGCCCACCCTGTCTGCCAAATCATTTATATATGTAGAGAACAACAGCAGTCATATCACACTTCCCTGGGGCACTCCTGACGATACCTTTTCTCTGATGAATACTCAATATCGACGACAATATACTGCGTTCTCTTATTTAAGAAGTCTTCGCGCTAGTCACATATCTGTGAACTTATTCCAAATGCTTTCCAGAAACCTAGAAATATGGAATCTACCTGTTGCCCTTCGTCGGCAGTTCTCAGTATATAATGTGAGAAGAGGGGAAGCTGAGTTACGCATGAGCGATGCTTTCTAAAACCATGCTGGTTCGTGGGCATAAGCTTGTTAGTCTCAAGAAAGTTTATTATATTCTAACTGTGAATATATTCAAGGATTCTGCAGCAAAAGAAGTTAGCGGTATTGGGCAGTAATTTTGCAGGTCCGTTCTTTTACCTTTCTTATATACTGGAGTCACCTGCGCTTTCTTTCCAGTCATTGGGACTTTCTGCTGGGTGAGAGATTCACGATAAATGCAAGCTAGCTAAGGGGCAAATACCGTAGAGCACTCTTTGTAAATTGTAAATATCTTTTAATTTTCAAAGTTGTGGCTTTTATACAAAAAGCTGCAGCTGTAAACTGTGGTCACAAAGATTCTGTTGCAAATTATAAACATTTTTAACTAGACTGATTGTAGTACTTTCATAAAGCCCGGTCCACACGCAACGATCTGTCTGCGCAGACATTGGCGCAGATGTCTGTACATGCAAAAGATCGCTGCAAATGTGGTGCGTTCACACGACACAAACCCCAATCTACTACTCTCCCGCCATCTGTCGGTGTAGAAAAGAAATTTCAGTGGCAAGCGACTACGCTCCCCGTAAACGTCAAAAATTTAGTTAAGATATTTTGAAATATAGAATTGGAAGAAGTTCTGTTGTGGTCTGTGTTCGTAACTTGTGTTGCAAAAAACATTCAGACCAACCGCAGGAAACAGAGAAAGCGGTCAAAATAGTGTAGACAGTGGCTGCTAAAGCGAAAGCAGTTTTCTCACGTAAATTTACTGCGAGAGTTGCAGGGCCAACCTAACGACTGGCGAATTTATTTGCGGATGGATGTCGAAACTTTTAATTATCTCTTAATGTTTGTAACCCCTCATATTATGAGAAAAAATACTTGTATGAGAAGGGCAATTTCTCCTCATGAACGGCTGGCGGCAGCATTAAGATTCCTAGCAACGGGAAGGAGCTACAAGGATTTGGAATTTTCAACTGCAATATCGAAACAAGCGTTGAGTGAAATAATACCCAACACATGTGAAGCTATTTACGCTGTCCTGAAGGATGAGTTTTTTTATAACAGCAGTTAATTTTCTATTATGTTTGCACACAAATATGTTCTTTTGAATAAACTTTTGATAAACGTATGTGAAATATATTGTTTTACATTACTTCGTGTTCCATTTCCTCGCACATTGACACTCCAATTTCATCTTCAATTGTACTGCTGCTTGGTCTTGGCGTTTCTTGATCACTAAGAAAGCCAAGCAGATCAAAATACCATAACGTTGGCTGGTGTACTAAATCTACTCCTACACCAGATCTTCTAGATTTCTGAACTTTGGATAACTCTACTTTGGATAACTCTTTTCGGTAAACAGTTCGCAACGAATTTTTTTTTATTACTGTTTCTCTGTTTGCCGAGGTGTCAACTGCCTGCAATTTTTTAATTAGAGCATTGTATGCTGCTGTCTTTTTGTCTCGGTCACTATATTCTTTACTTTTAATCTTCCACAAGCACGTGTGGTTTCTATATAGTTCAATGAATTCACTTACAAACTCTCGAGAACACTGACGAGTATCAGTCATTTTAATGCCCTGTGCGCACAAATACAAACACTAGACTGAGCAAACAGCTGTTTCGCGCCAGATTTGCGGCGATCTCCTGTCTACACGCTCCAACTTGTCTGCGAAGATGTGGTTTGAACCCACAGATTTGAGAGGTTTCGCTGAATCCTCCAACTCCAACTTCTAGATTTGTACACACCTCAGGTTGGTGCAAATCTTCTGTCCACACGCAACGACCTGTCTGCGCAGATGTGATGTGCGCAGACATTTGCGCAGACAGATCTTTGCGTGTGGACGGGCCTTAAGGAGAGTATGATGATATATGCACATTTGTGTCTTTTTTGCAAAAAAGATGATGTAAACTATGATCACACGATGTGGTAAGAATGGTAAACATCGTATTGCTTTTTTGTGTTCTTATGAAGAACATCCATGCACGTTTTTTTTATGTTTATCCAGTCTGAATATATTAGGTCATGTTGTCTCATCTCATCTTCTGATCAAGCTGACTTACGTCACATCAGTTTCTATGTATCAATAAAACAATACAGCCCAGTAAAATAAAGATTCAGGACCATGTTTCCTTGTACTAGTCTTTTGTTAAGACAACTCTTCACAAATTATTGGTCAGCTGACCACATCCTTTTCAGGTGTCCCGTGTTCCCATTAAAACCAAAGATATTACAAAATGTGTTGTGAAAAGCGTAGTAGGATCTGTGATGATTGTGTTTAGATAGCGTGTTGATTAATGAGCGAAGTAGTGTTGTGATAAACTAAGACTGACGGTAGATAGTAATTGTAGAGAAGTATGGATATTGATTCAGCTCGGGTGTTAATTGATATGATTTCAAAAGATATGGGCCTGTACAGCGATATAGTGAATGTAGTAGGCGCTCTTTACATAGGAAAGATTGCGCTTTCCTTCTTAGTAAAAACAGTGAAATATTGTCGACTGTATATAAAATATAGTGTAAATGGAACGAGGAGTTTGGTGAAACAGTACGGGGAATGGGCAGGTATCTACCGCTTTGTCTCATTCTGATTCGTGTAAAAATTCAGATTTTAAGCTGTCGATGTGTAATGTTTGTTTGGTGTGCGAAATTCGTTTGAAAGTGTTTGCCCTTGTATATTCAGTAAATCTTGCAGGTAATAACTCTAGGTGTAAGTGTGAACCTCGTGTGGAATTGTTTATGAGTAGCAATGAAAAGAGTATTGCGACGAAGAATTCACAATCGCACTTTCCGTGGCAGAGAGAGGATACGAAATTCGCTAAACCTTATATTATGTATTGTGTGGTTTAGTAGTTAATGCTAATTTCGTCGATGTGTAACTGGTTTAGTTTAACAGCCGGTAATATCGCGAATGAAATAACAGGCTGAATTTGATCACAAGAAATTTTTCATGACGTTATGTACAATGTTAATTGTACACCGAAGCATGGGTGTGTAAATTTCCACAGCTGTTATGTTTTTGTACAATGGGTGTGAACTCAAATTGTGTTTGGTGTAATTTATTCCCTCTTGGCGGTCATAGAATATTTATGTATTTTGTGTTTCATAAATATTGATTTGTAACTTTAAAACACCGTGCAAATCAATATGTAAATAAAACAATAAACCAGGCATCTTCAGCTCCAGGGTTGTAGTTTACTTTACAGTACTTCCAGAGATATTTTGGGCAAATAATGTGTTCATTGTAAGGCATGTAATCCAGAAGAAAAATAATACTTTAATTACATAAAGGAATTTTTATTTTCAACAGATGTAATATGGTTTATTAGAAATATGAATGATTTAAATATTAAGTAGTTAACTTTTATTAATATAAATTAATTTGCCAAGTTTCTGGAAGTTACTTATGTGAAATTTTTGTGTAAAAGTCCATCATATGTCGGGGGTGCTGTAAAGCTAATTTACACCTTGGTTCTGTTCTCTGTCTTGAAACTGCACATTGTGTATTCCCTTCCTCCAACCTTCCCTGTTAATGGCTACTGACTCAGTAATTAGCAATGAAGCTATGCAATGATTATGGGCGACAGGAAAATGATATACTCTACCGTACATTAAGTATTTGACATGCTTGTCAGTTTTCTCTTACATTTTTAAACCCACAGCTATAGTGTTATGTTACATGTAAGTGGTATTAGTTGCTTTTTTATGAATGATCTGTATGCAACATGTGAATTTATACCACATCTACACCTTTAATGTGCATGGTACAGTATATGGCAGGGTAAGGTAGCAAATGTAGTTTACCTATTCGTAAACTAAAAATTGTCAGTAATGCATAGTTGCTTTGCAAACAGCACATAATTACTCTTTGCTGCATTTATGTTTGTGTGGTTATCACAAAGTCATATGATAGTGTCCCCTGTCCTTACTTAAAATGTGGCATCATATTGGCTCTTACCTGTTGATGCATTTTTTGTTGTAAATAACTGAAGCTGAGTCACTCATAGAAAATGGGGCTCTTATTTCATGATCGCATATACACCTATTTGTGACATACCTATTGAGTTTTTTTTCTTTTCTTTTTGTTTTTTTCCTGATGTGCACAACAGATTGATAAATGAATTTACTTGGCACATTAAGAATACCCCTTTTTTTTAATATTTCTGCACAATGAGGCTGACTACTATTTTTAGATATTATTCTAATGGGCTTTTTGTGCTGATTGTTTTGTTGCTTTGACCCCTAGAAGACAGCCAGTTAAGTAAAACTTTAGTGTACTTAGAGATAGTATGTAACAGCAAGGCAGTGACTGCTACCCACTGATGATAGGAAGCCAAGGGCATAACATGTTGATGACATACTCTTTGCCAGTATGTTCATAAAACATTGTGTTTGCACACAGTCTAAAGATTTAAGGAGTAAAGGTAATAACTGACCAACAGTTGAGGCACTCGGTTGTCGATACACTTGATCAACACTAAGAATATTGCTGGTTCTTGGACAAATCCTTCTTCAGATATATATTGTATACATACTCCAGCATGTATACATTGACTGGCCTAACTGCACATTGTTTGTGAAGGCATTAGTAAGATCTTTAGTATACTGGAATAGAACAACTTAACCACATTCTTCACCAGCACTGAGACTACTTATCATCATGAGGAACATCTGACCCACAATCTCTTCCAGCACTCCCAACGTGATATGCCACTGCCTGTTCAGTCTACATAAAACAATAGTCCATTCTTACTGCACACCTACTCCCAACCCCTTACCACATGGGACACACCCCAGTGCTAGATGTGACTGCCAGCAGTCCACCAGGAAGAATGGCCTCTGCCAAACTTTGCCCAAGAGTGGAGTTAAGCACCCAGTGGCAGAACATGGTGTTTGGCACAGCATGCTCGATTTTAATTGCTGTTTCACAACTCTAAATCCTTCACCCCTACAATAGCTTTCGTAGAAGTGTGTTTATGGTGTTTGCATACTTTCCATTACATGCTGCTGTAGGTAATGGTTTCCCTGGTGAGTGATAGGAAGTGAAAATGAAAAATCACTAATGGGACGCGGGTAGCCAATCACATTATAGTTCATAATTTTGTATGCTTTGTAAATTAAGTTAGCTGGTATTTTGTTTCGGTCTCAGCAATTGAAGATGTGCAATTAAGGCCCACCCTAACCACACCCTTGAAAAATACCATATATTATAAAAACAGGCAGTCATCTGTGTCAACAAAGATTATAAATGTCTATTAGGTCCCACCCTAATCACAGTCTCGGAAATCGTGACATATTCAGAAAAATCTGGGTTAGACTGAGAGATTCTCATTGGCTACTGTATATTAACACTCAATTGGCTATGATTAACAAAACCGAATTGGAAATAGCAGCGTGCAACTAATGAGTCACCGACACAGGTAGTGCACTTTGATCGATTGATTGATTTTGACAGTGAAGCTAAAACAGCTACCCACCACTGCCTGCACCGAAGCCGAGTTTATTGTGTGGTATCGCTCCCTGTATATCTACTAAAGCCAACCACTGCTCTTAAATAGTGCAAGGAGTTCCTTTACCAGTTTTTTGTTAGACACAATTTCTTCAGGTTTACTTGTCCCTAAGATTCTGTATCTTTTGCTCTCCAATGCCATGCATTCGAAGATTAGGTGTGATGCAGTTTCTTCACCCTCATCACAGATCCTACATTTAGAGTCTTCTTCCGTTATACACATTGTGTGTAGGTGTTTTTTGAAATTCCCATGGCCGGTCATACGTCCAGTCATGAGTTTGATCTCTTTCCTGCTCAATCCCAGGATTACAGAGATTCTTTTAAAACATGGCTTTGGCTTCATTACCTTACCATGTTTGTGTTTATAGGCCTTGGTCCAGTATTCTATGTGCTGTTTCCTGAGCCAGTTCTGTGGTTGTAGTTTGATCATAGCCTTGGTGATTGTCAGGACAGGTTCTGGGCCAATAAATGGAGTCGTTTCCCCCCTCCTGGCCAATCTGTTGGCTTGTTCATTGCCACAGATCCTCGAGTGGCCAGGGACCCACACTAGGTTTACCCTATTGCTTCCCTATAGCTCCACCAGAGCTCTGTGGCATTCTGCAACAATCTTAGATCTTATTGCAGGAGCTGCCAGTGATTTCAGGGCTGCCTGGCTGTCTGAATAGATGTAGATGCTATGGTCATTGTAGCACCTACACATATTCTCTTTTCTCACATGCCCTGATTGCAGTAATTTCAGCTTGGAATATAGAGGCCAGTTTTCCAAGAGAGATGATGCCCTCCAGTCTTGGCTTAACCCCATACACTCCTGCCCCAACACCTTGGTCTGATTTTGACCCATTGGTGAACCAAACAATGTCCCCTGTATGGTGTAGAACTGTTTTTTCCCCACTGCTTCCTGCTTCCAATTATTATATTGTAAGGGTTGTTGAAGCAGTTGGGAGTTGTTATATAGTCAGCAGGCATTTCTGCAGCCATTCCTATGTTTACCTCACTCACTATGTTAGTATGTGATTCTGGATATCCAGATGATATCCAGTTTTTGCCAGTTTTAAGTCTGTATGCCCCATCTGCTGCCTCCATCTTGACCCAAAGGTGTAGTGGAGGCATGTACAGCATGTCTTCCATCCCAGCGATTGGTGTGCTGCTAATTCTGCCTATTATGGCTAAGCAAGCCAGTCTCTGCACCTTACCAAGTTCCTTAGCTGCAACCCGCTGTTTGACCTCCTTCCACCACACTGCGGCCCCGTAGGAAATCATAGGTCTAACCACTTTGGTGTATATCCAGTGCATACCTCTGGGGCCTAGATATTTCACTATCCCCTTCACAGATAGAGTTTCATTGAAGAGCTTTAGATTCCACCTTGAGTGTTGGATATGCCTCTTCGTAAATGGCACAATAACAGTCTTCTTAGGATTAACCCTCAGATCCTGTTTAAAGCACCAATTTTGCACAGTGCCCAATCCTCCTTGTGCCATATTTCTAACTGTGTCAATATATTTGTCAAGTATTACTATGACACTAAGGTCATCTGTGTATCCTTGGCAGAAGCATTGTCTGGAATTTAGTTCCTCAATGAGTTCGTTCACCACTACATTCCACAATAAAGGGGACAGAACTCCTTGTGGGCAGCCTCTAATGGTGTTAGTTACCATCTTTTCATTCATTATGGTAACCTCTACCTTCCTTCCACTAAGCATGGCCCTGGTCCACCAACATATAGTGGTCCGTAGGTCATGCACCTCTGCTGCCCTTATCATGGAATCGAAGGTCATGTTATTGAAGGCCCACTCAATATTCAGGAAGATGTAGAGAGATATGTTTTGGAAGTGAAGTGCTTTCTCCACCCTCCCAACAAGTTGGTGGAGAGCTGTCTCATGTGATTTACCTGGTTGATATGCGTGTTGGTTTGAATGTAGAGGGGCCCTAATTAGCCTCCTCTCCCCAATGTATACATTAACCAGCTTTTCCAATGTTTTGAGAATGGAGGAGGACAGACTGATTGGTCTCATATCCTTAGCCTTGGTATGATGAATTCTCCCTGGCTTTGGAATGAAGAAAAACCTTCACTGCCCTCCAAGCATTGGGAATGAATCCTACTGCTAGGCTAACTCTGGATAACCTGCATAGGACTCTTATGAGATACTCTCCTGCCTGTTGTAGGAGAGCTGTAAAAATTCCATCTGGGCCAGGTGACTTGGAACAGTTGGAATGTTCCTACCACCCATTGGATTTTTTTGAAGTCCACACACTCCTTGGCCGATTCCCAGTCCTCTCTTCAAGTGCCTGAGAACCATTGTCTCTCCGGGATCACATTCTGGTTTGTATTGTGCTGCAGAGTGTATTGAGGAATGTGAGTTTTGAGGAGCAGTTCCAGCATCTCATGTGCTGTCTTTGTATATTCCCCATCCTCCTTCCTCAACGTACCTCCTGGATTGATTAGTACTCTAGTGAGGATTCTGTGACCTTGGGCTTGAGCAGCCTTGCTATCCACTTCCTCACAAAATGCCTTCCAGGATGTCTTCTTTGCTTGTCTGATTGCAAGGTTGTAGTTGACAAGGGCCTCATGATATTTAGCCATTGTCCTTTACATCTTGCAATGTTAAACAGTCTTTGTACCTGTTTTCTTTGAATTTCCAAGTTATTATTCCACCAAGGCACACTCCTATTTGTGCACTTCTTGGTGACTGTGCAGTTGTGCACTTTAGTCGTAGCTTCTCTGAATATCTTGGGTACAGTTCACTGTGAGCGCAATAATGATAGTTAATGGAACGAACCATATTTTTAGTGTATGCAGAAGTGTTATCTGCCGTTTCTTATTTGATGCCAGTCCAGCCACATTTATGTGTGATTTTTTTTTATGGATTTGAAGCCCTCTCTCCTCCCCATAGTTCTGTAGTAACTAACCTGAGGATACTGCATTGCATTAAGTGGATATACTAGTGGTGTACCACATTGATCACAGAGTTCATATGCCTGAAGATGAAGTTGTTAATCTTCGAAATCAATAGCAAGTGAACGAAAAACAATAACCATACACAGTTGCGTAGAGAATTCTCTGTATTCTGCAAAATAAAACAAACCTGATAGCGTCCTGGCCACATTGTTTATTGTAGTTCCAGTGGCATTGGAATAGTATCTCAAAAGCAACATAGTCATATTAAATGTGAACATGAAATGTCTCTTAGACGAAGACCTTTTATTCTCCCCACTTGGCTCACTATGTTAGAATATATTTTTTTATTGTATACACTACTGGCCATTAAAATTGCTACACCAAGAAGAAATGCAGATGATCAATGGGTATTCATTGGACAAATATATTATACTAGAACTGACATGCGATTACATTTTCACGCAATTTGGGTGCATAGATCCTGAGAAATCATTACCCAGAACAACCACCTCTGGCCGTAATAACGGCCTGGATTCGCCTGGGCATTGAGTCAAACAGAGCTTGGATGGCATGTAAAGGTACAGCTGCCCATGTAGCTTCAACACGATACCACAGTTCATCAAGTAGTCACTGGCATAGTGTGACGAGCTAGTTGCTTGGCCGCTATTGACCAGACATTTTCAATTGGTTAGAGATCTTGAGAATGTGCTGGCCAGGGCAGCAGTCGAAAATTTTCTGTATCCAGAAAGGCCTGTATAGGACCTGCAACATGTGGTCGTGCATTATCCTGCTGAAATGTAGGGTTTCGCAGGGATCGAATGAAGGGTAGAGCCATGGGTCGTAACACATCTGAAATGTAATGTCCACTGCTCAAAGTGCCGTCAATGCAAACAAGAGGTGACTGAGCCGTGTAACCAATGGCACCCCATACCATCACGCTGGGTGGTACGCCAGTATGGTGATGACATATACATTCTTCCAATGTGTGTTCACCGCGATGTCGCCAAACACAGTTGCGATTATCATGATGCTGTAAACAGAACCTGGATTCATCCGAAAAAATGACATTTTGCCATTCGTGCACCCAGGTTCGTGGTTGAGTACACCATCACAGGCGCTCCTGTCTGTGATGCAGCGTCAAGAGTAACCGCAGCCATGGTCTCCGAGCAGATGGTCCATGCTGCTGCAAACGTCATCGAACTGTTCGTGCAGATGGTTGTTATCTTGCAAACGTCCTCACTTGTTGACTCAGGGATCGAGACGTGGCTGCACGATCCGTTACAGCCATGCAGATAAGATGCCTATCATCTGGACTGCTAGTGATACGAGGCCGTTGGGATCCAGCACAGCATTCCATATTACCCTCCTGAACCCACCGATTCCATATTTTGCTAACAGTCATTGGATCTCGACCAACGCGAGCAGCAATGTTGCGATACGATAAACAGCAATTGCGATAGGCTACAATCCGACCTTTATCAGTCGGAAACGTGATTGTACGCATTTCTTCTCCTGACATGAGGACTCACAACAACATTTCACCAGGCAACGCCGGTCAACTGCTGTTTGTGTATGGGAAATCGGTTGGAAATGTTCCTCATGTCAGCACGTTGTAGGTGTCACTGCCGTCGCCAACCTTGTGTGAATGCTCTGAAAAGCTAATCATTTGCATATCACAGCATCTTCTTCCTGTCAGTTAAATTTCGCATCTGTAGCACGTCATCTTCGTGTTGTAGCAATTTTAATGGCCAGTAGTGTATATATCGCTGGACTGACTGCCCAGTAATATGACGATGACTGTGTCTGCCAGTCTGTTCTGAATATGAAACCATTGAAGTGTGAAGAGAAGAGTCATTTATTATTTTATTTGTAAGACTTTATCTGTTTGTAGATCTCATGGGTAGTAAATTGTAAGTGAATTACATGTAATCATAATTGGGACACATTCCACATATAGGCGAACTCACCCGCGTAATGTGCAATAAATGAATAGTATTGGCCGTATGAATCAGAGTCGAGCACAATATGGGTAAAATGAGATATCCGTACATTTTATTGTGGCCAGATCAGTGGAATCAGGCATGTGGGGACACAGTGTCCCTGATGATGTGCAAGCATATGTTTTAAGTTTTTGATAGATTACTATGTAAAGAGTTGACTATGAGGGCATTGATTTGAGTAAAACTGTCACAGTAAACAATTTATGTATGACAAAGGCTGATATTTACCATCTTGGGCTGTAAGACCGTGTAGGCAGGATTTGCAGCTGATTGCTCAACATTTCAGTTGTGTGAAACAATTTTTTAGAGCAGCTTCATCTGCCAAAATCGAATTTGTACCTTTGTGAACACTGTCACAATTACAGGACTATTTATGTTTGGTTAAGGTCATCTGGACGGATATTGGTATGTACTATTCTCACTAAAAAGTATGTGGATTTTTTATCACAGTACAGCTGAGGCCAGTAAGGTTACTCTTATTTTTTAATTTAATTTTATTTTGTTTTTGCCACCTGTGCTATATTTGGACCTCAGTCGGTTGTTGAATCATTCTCACATGTTTCTGCCTCACTACCCGTCACTACTCACGTGTTGCTATTACTGTGCAAGAGGTAGTCAGGCCTTGTGCATTTCAATGATAATATCATGTTGTACATTATAAGCATATTTCTCCACAAAATAACAGTTTAAATGTGGTTGGTGATTAATTCATGCGTTATATCAGTTTTTGAGATTTCACTGGCAGGCATTTATATTTTGCACTTAATTGTTTCCACTCTATTTTGTATCAACTAATAATTGCTACCAAGCTCTGACATCACCTCTCACTCTTTCACTTACTGGAAATGAATTCACACATTTTAGGTGTAGGGCTGGACATTAAAATCACAGCACAAGGAAGGGTAGCAAGTACTGAGGTTTTATTTACTGTTTGTATACCCTATAGTAGAGTACACTATTAAATCTGTAGGTGATTTTTTTTTGTGAAGTTTCGTACACATAGCAGCCGTTCAAGCAGGAACAGTGGCTCTGACACAGATGGGTATAGAACTGAACTGAACTTGGGTAAGAACTGTGGGTACGTCATTCCCTGAAGATTCAAATCTGTGCTGAAGTTCATCAATCATAGGAGCTGGTGAGTGGTGGTTTACCAGTCTTTCAGCAGCCCATGACCAAATGCTTTTAATGGGTGAGAGATCTCCAGAACATGCTGATCAGGACAAAAGTTAAACACGCTCTGTATTGAGGGTGATAAGAGAAGAACAGGCAGCACAGCATGCGTTATTTTGCAGAAAGATATGGTACCACTCCTGTGTCCAGTGTTGTTGCTGGGTGCACTACTTTCAGCACACCTCTCTCTGTTTCTGCATCAGTGGTTACCATGGAGGCTGTCTGTGGTGCTCCTACTGATGTTACACTGTCGTGTGGATACTTGTCTTGCTGGGAGGAAGCCCATTTCCAGAGCCAAGGTCTGTACAAGCCTGCATGGCCAAGTGATCAATGTGTCTGTCCTCTCAGGTGCTAGTCACATGTGGCAGTTGAGATCCTGCATTATGTTAAATGCGGCCCTACAAAACCCATTGATTCCATATTTGCATGACATTTGTGGGATCCCAAACAATGTGAGCAGCATTATTGAGAAACAGTAAACCACAGTCGTGATAGCCCACGATTGTGCCACTGTCAAAATCTGATGTTTGCTGTTAGACCTTTCTCTTTCTTACATGAGGTGTAACACAATCTCACAAACAAACAACACTCAGATAAGATGTATGAATGAGAAGTCTGCGGCATAATCTTTTCTTATGTACAGAATCTAGATGGTTTTACTCCTGCCTGTATTGAGTGGTTGTGCTGAAATGATAATCATTTGAATGTCACCTTCAGGACATGGCAATTTATTTCTGTTAATGCATTTGTGTGTTGGAGTTTCAAATCTGTTCAGAGGTAAATGTCGTTTGGGAACAACTGTAGTGTTTTAATCATCATCGGTCACTTTGTCATCCACAAGGAAGGGATTCTATTTAATCCTGTTTTTAGTAATAATAGTGCTCTGGCATATGCCACAGCAAGACACCTTGTTACTCTGTTGAGTTGTACTTCACATTAATAACTCTGTAGTTGATTCGTGGGATTGTATTTAAATGACTGATGGTTTTGGTGTGGTCTGTCTAGTCACTCGCATTCCTCTGATTTGTTACAGTTACCGCATTCGTTGCTCAATTAATTAAAATTTTCCATATTACTGAAGGATACAAGATTCATCACAAGACAGAAATGGAGATGGTAAAACCTCAGATATATCGTGCCCTACAGCAATAGTAGATTACACAGCTGTAAGGGGAGTAGACTATTTCTACCAGTGGAGAGAAAGATACGGTACTGCAGTAGGTCACTCAAACGGTAGCTTGGTAAAAAACTTTCTGTAGCCAAGATCTCATAAATTCTTATCTATTTTCAACAACTGGTTTCAGCGGACTTTGCTGTCATCCTGTGGTCTTCAGAAATTTTTGTTACAAAATGAGTTCATTGTGAATTAGAACCTCATGCCATGTTGCCATAGTAATGGATAAAATGTAGGATTTTATGCAAAGGTTTGTCAGAAATAAAACATTACAATTAAAAAGCACCTCGTGCGCATGGCCTTGCCTAAATATGTAGCACTCACTGATGATTGTTAACTCTTAAAAATCACAATGTACAGTAAACTGCAGATTTGCACATTGTTTATGTTTTCTTGACATATTCCATTCATTGATGATCCATCAATGAATGGAATATGTCAAGCAAACATGAACAGATGTGCACATGTGCAGTTTACTGTACCTTGTGATTATTAAGACTTAACAATCACCCCTGTATGCCCATCTTTTTAGCAATGGTTGTGGGACTCGGCTGTTTGATAGAGGATGTCAAATTAAACACTTTTCAGCCATCAACTTGATGGTTGAAGTAGTCACTGTAGCAAATATCTACTAATACCAGTATTGCTGGCTCCTGTTTCATTCACAAGCAAGGTAGATTATTCCTACATGTTGGTCAGGGGCCTGAAGATGGAATAGTAAAATGCTGAAACTGATTGCCTAATAAAGTAAGGTTGAACATTGACAGCTGAAAGGTGTTAAATTTGACATCCTCTTTAACAATCATCTGTCATCACTGCATATACACACATGACCATGTCCACAAGGTGCTTTTTAATTGTAAATGTTTTATTTATGACCAACCTTTGTATAATGTGGTACACATTATCTACCACTATGGCAATGTGGCATGTGGTTGTAACTTAACAATGAACATGTTTTGTAACAAAAATTTTTGAAGACCAGAACATGACAACAAAATCTGTCAAAACTTATTGTTGAAAATAAAGAATAATGTATGCAATCTTGGCTATAGAACACTTTTTATCATGTAAAACAGGTTGCTCCTTGTAACTTCTCAACATGAGAAAATTCAGTCACATGATAGCATTGTCATTTTTATTTTGTTTTTGACATTGCAGTAGTTAGCAGTTTCATCATGTGGAACTGTAGTAATGAAGGAAAATGTGGCCAACATTCTTTTCACCTTGCTCTTGTATGGCAGCTTTCAACTGGGAGAAATATAGAGAGAAGGGTAAGGTGAGCATTCATCACAGAAATACAAACCAGGGGTTTGTGGAGTTGTCCATTTCATATCAAATCAAAGGAAGTAAAATAAGATTACAGCACTGAATAAAATATATAAATTTAAAAGTCTAGACACAAATATGAACACAAGGCACAAATAGAAATGCTGTACACACACTCACTGTAAGACAAGACCATTAAACGAATTGAAAATTATTTTATTAATAAATATGTGCATAAATCTGTATATTGCAGATAAAAAAAAGCTGTGCAGAGTTAGTTAGAGGCACCATGTCACAGATTGCACGGCCCCTCATGCCAGAGGTTCGAGTCCTTCCTCAGGCATGGGTGTGTGTTTGGTGTTTTTAGCATAAGTTAGTTTAAGTGGTGTGTAAGTCCAGGGACCGATGACGTCAGCTGTTTGGTCCCTTAGGAATTCACACACATTTGAACAGGAAAAATATTACTTAAAACACGAGGCACGCGATGTACAACTGAAACAATTAAATCATATCTCACACATTAAGTATCAAACAGCTAGCTTATTGGGTCCAAACAAGTGATACTTTCAATGCCAGATTGCAGCATCACACAGATGTGGAACTTTGATATCCCTGTGAACTCTGGGAATTAAATTTGTATGTGGGGCACACATGTCCCACTGGTCATGAAATGATCAGTTAACATTAGGTTTATTGAATTAACATACATATTTTGGCATATATTAACTTCCATTTACTTTTTATTCAGTGGCTAGTTCTGTGGACAGACAGGTGGAGTTGAAATGGGGAGCACTTTGGTACCTATTGTTGCCAATCTGTTTATGAAAGATCTTGAGAAACAAGGTATGGGGTTGGTGGAATTGTAACCTGCATGTTTTGTAGATATACAAATCTACCTCTGTATGGAATATAACAGCGTTTTAGAATATCTGAATTCAATCCACTTGAATATTCCCTTCACTGAGGAGGTGGAAAATTATGGCTGCTTTCTCTTCCTTGATGTGTTGCCCAGGAGGAATGTTGATGGTACATTGGGACATGACATTCATAAGGAGCCGACACACACTGATTATTATCTTCAGGCTGATAGTTGTCATCATCCAGCTCAGTGTGAAGGATGCTTTATACCTTGGGTCATGGTGCCCACATCATCTCAGACCCTGAAAGTTTGTTAGCTGAACTAGCCCACCTAGAAATTACCTTTCACCATGGTGGTTATACTAAAAGACAAATAAGAGACAGAAATCACTATCAATCAACTGTGAATTGGATGAGTGGAATAACAAGGTGGCACTAAGTCTGACGCACTTTTACCTTACGCGCAAATCATTTCCAGCAAGATCAGTCATATACTGCAGAAACATTGTGTAAAGTGTGTTTTTTGACCACCATCTAAGATTAGGGGCCTTATAGGGTCTGTAAATGATCTCGATTTGCGTAAGGTGGTTGTCTGCCACATCCCATGCAGTTGTGGCGTGTCATACATTGGTCAGAGTGTGGAGGAGTGGTGTATACAGTGTAAGTTTCACACACACTTACAGTAGCCTAGCAAATCTGCTATTCAAAAACATTGCCTTGTTACCTGACATTTTATGGAATATGACAACACAGATATTCTGATGAGTACTTCCAGCTTTTAGGATAGTTTTGTTCAGGAAGAAGGTGTGATTAAATTAACAAGTGCCCATATAAATAGAGATGGTGGTTTTAGTTTAATTTCTGCCTGCAATCCTCTGTGTCTGGTCAAACAACAAAGGGACAGTTGTTCACACATTGATGATTACTATTCACTACTGTTAACCTAAGACATTGATCATTTGTGGTTGTGTGGTGTGTTAACTTTTTACTGTCTGTTGTCTTTCTGTGTATACTGTATTATGGTTCTTTCATAGCTCCACTTACTGAGGGTGCTCTCTGGTCACATTTGTACCTCGAAAATGGTGGGGTGTTCACTTGTTGAAATGTTGATGGTTGTCATAGACGTTACCTAGCTATTGTCTCGTAAGTTGTGGGAATAGGTGCCTCTATGCCTCAGAATATGTACACATCATTTTGTGATATACTCACAGTATATAAGTGCCTACAACAAGCATCATCCTGAAAGCTGACATTTAGTGTATCATTATTTGATATTTTAAGATTCACTTAGAGAGAACTATTATTACTCTTAATCACCCATCTGCTTTCTAAGCGGTCTGGTAGTTCTTAAATAGATAAAGAAGCAAGAAATCTCTGATTCTGAAAAGAACAAGACATTCCATTTGATCGAATATGTTTAAAACTACATGTATTTTTCATTTGTGGGAAATGGTAAGAAACAACATGTTGTCAAGATTGTTTCACTGCTTTTGTCCAGATCCCAAAAGTTCTGCAAATCTTGAGATGGTTCTAGATTTTATTTTTGCTAGATCATCCGACTTACTGTATTATTTTATGTTGCTATATAAATCTAGATTTTTCAATATAATCTATTAGGGTGATGGAATAACTCTAGATTCACTAATGTCATAGTCATTTACTGTATAAGACTCAAGTGGCATTGGACCAGTCAGTCTTACACCGTGAGGCACTGGTGACATGGTTGATTGTAGTGATTGTGTTAGCACCCATTTCTGGGACACAGTGAGGCATTCCAGCCCCAGTTTGAATCTATCCAGTAGATTATTAGGTGAATATCAGGCTGGTTCCCACATCCTGCGTGAGATACATGCTACACAAAAATTTAGAAAACCTTCTCACAACTGTGTACAGAATTCACTCTAGATGAAGATGTCTGGGGTACACTGATTGGATGACCTTATATGTTTAGCCTTCTGAAAGCCATAATCATCAGCAGCAACAAGATCTGAGCCACAAGATATGCAAAAAATGCAATTGATGTGGTGTTTGATGTGATCTCTTGATTGTTAATATTATTGTTTGCTTTTGTGTTTTCAAGTTACCTTGTTGCTAAGGTAAGAAAAATATCAAAAGGTTTATGGGTTTGCAAGGATTGTTGAACTGAATATCACTTTATATTCACTATATGCCAATTAAAATAAACTGAAGCACTCTTATAAAATTCATTACGCATGTAAGAGCGGTTGGGTATTCAGAGACAGAAGCTTTGCCGTAATGTGCCAAGTTGTACAACTACCACAGACTCTATAATGATATCTCTCTCCATATTGCTTATCTATTTCTGTGAACCCTGAGTAAAAATAGAATACAAACAACAGCTGCACACCCACATGAACATCATTCTGTTTCCTAAATACATATTTTGAAGGGAATTCCTGAATTTTTAAAATACTCCAGTTGATATAAGGAATATGACCGACTGATGGCAAATATTTATACAGTGTATTAGAATTTACTCACCAGCTTTTTAAGTTACATTCACACATTTTCTCTATCACCGGTTTACGTGTAGTTAATGGTAGAGTTATAATTAGCGAGTGGAGATTTGAACAAAACAAAAGCATTCATCTTTTCTGTTGAATTATTCACTTGCTTTTGCTATCATTCAAGTAAAAGTTGTCATTGGCGCTTGGAATAGGAATAGGGTATGGAGGAGACAGTGAAGAAGCCTAAAGACCTTGTAAATCACTGGTGGCTGAATTATATGAGTTCATCACTAAGCCTTTTCACAGTTGTTATTGACTTAAACACATGACAACAATGGTGAAAAATCAACTCCCAAACAATTCAATCATCCTTGAAAAGAAAGACTCATGGGGGGGGGGGGGGGTGATATTGGAAATATAGGAAAAGTAGGATTAATATTTCAGATAATGCTACAGTATTTTATTTTACATGTGGAGTAACTATCCTCCAACACAAACAATTGACACCAAGGGAACTAACAGGCTCCTCATTACCACCTCCCATGCATTTGGCTAAGGGAAAAAAGAGAGACAAAGGCCTCTCTGAGAAATTGATTCCACATGGAATAAATGCAGAGCACATGTGGATGAACTGAAACTCTGCACAAGAAATAACCCCCCTTGCCCCTTTGTACTTCTGTTTACAAGACAGATTTTGATGCTGCTTCAACTTGTGTGCTATGTATGCTCCACCAAACTGATGTCTTTGTTGGGAAACAGGCCTAAGTGGTAGCCATTGATTTGAATATAATAATAATAATTAATAATAATAATAATAATAGAAATGAACATCAGCACTAGTTGTATACGTGAACAACATACATTACAATTATCCTGCTTGCAAGAAAAATACAAACAGTAGCTGTACTACTGCACATGTCAATAATGGTAGTAACTTGTTTCCTTCATTTAGTACCACTCAGACAGGCTGTTTTTTCTTCTTTTTTGAAAAAAGCTTCCATTGATTATATTCTGCAGCTTTCTCCACACCACCTATATGTAGGAGGGTGGAACACACAATGTATGATGGGATTCTGTGTCCACCAGGCACTTTTTTTTTCCCACTGACACTTGTTTTACTCCCCTACACTGACAGACATAGCACAATGAAAAGTGGTTGAATGACATCTGTCCACTTGATCATCTGGATCTACCTTCCACACAAACCAGTTGACGCTACAGAGATAGTTTCTCATTAGAGCGGTTTAAGAATTAGCTGTCCAATTAACTTGTTTGACCATCAAGACAGCTTTTGGAACTGGCAAGATTGCATCACACACTTGATCCAAGCCTGTCCCAAAAATCTCCAGTTCAGCTTAATATGCAACCTGTCTGGAAGCATATCAGCAACTCTTACTTCACAATCTGGGGCAGACACACACTATGAAATTTCAGATGTTGATTATATGTAGAGAATTGTGCAAAATTTTAGGTTGTGAGGTTACAAGTATAAAGGACAATCAGAGAGAGAGACCATGGCAAGTGTTTAGAGAGTTGATATATAATACTACTTCCTCAGTTTTCATAATAGGAAGACTGATTGTAGTTATGGAACTTTTGCAATAATGGTTTTATTCAGACAGCAATTATCTCTGAACAACACTCCAAGGCATCACTTGGACAATGTTGGAGTGTTTTTAGCACTTCATCAGCACTGGATGTTAAAGGAGATGGATCATTTGAAATCATGTTATAGTAATGATAAGGAGTTGGACCGGTGGTCTTGGGGTAGTGTCTTTAATTCATAATCAAAATGTTTTTGGTCCCGGGTATTAATCCCGCCGCTGCTTAAATTTTGATTAATAATCAGCATTGGTGGCTGAAGACTTCCAGCATAAGAAGTCACCCTCACTCTGCCAACATCTTGTCAAAGAGTGCGTAGGAGCAGACGGAGGTTCAGGGTACTCTCTTGTCCTACAGTGGGAAACTGCCCCTGAAGGCAGAAGACTCAACAAAGATCAACAGCACGAGGATGCAGAAGGCAATGGAAACCACTGCATTAAAGACACATAACTTGTATCCACAGGACATGTGGCCTGTAATTGAAGAAGTGTCATGATTCCGGAATAGTCCCCCATTCGGATCTCCGGGAGGGGACTGCAAAGGGTTAGGTTACCATGAGAAAAAGATTGAATAATCAACAAAATAATAACATTCTATGAGTCGGGGCATGGAATATCAGGAGCTTGAACGTGGTAGGGAAACTAGAAAATCTGAAAAGGGAAATGCAAAGGCTCAATCTAGATTTAGTATAGGTGTCAGTGAAGTGTAGTGTAAAGAAGAAAAGGATTTCTGGTCAGATGAGTATAGGGTAATATCAACAGCAGCAGAAAATGGTATAAAGGGAGTAGGATTTATTATGAATAGGAAGATAGGGCAGAGAGTGTGTTACTGTGTACAGTTCAGTGATAGGGTTACTCTTATCAGAATCGACAGCAAACCAACCCTGATAATGATAGTTCAAGCATACATGTCGATGTCACAAGCTGAAGATGAAGAGATAGAGAAAGTGTATGAGGATATTGAAAGGGCAATACAGTATGTAAAGGAGCTGAAAATCTAATAGTCATGGGGGACTGGAATGCAGTTGTAGGGGAAGGAGTAAAACAAAAGGTTACAGGAGAATATGTGCTTGAGACAAGGAATGAGAGAGGAGAAAGATTAATTGAGTCCTGCAATAAACTTCAGCTAGTTATAGTGAATACTCTGTTCAGGAATCACAAGAGGAGGAGGTATACTCGGAAAAGGCCAGGTGATACAGGAAGATTTCAGTTAGATATCATCATGGTCAGACAGAGATTCCGAAATCAGGTACTGGATTGTAAGGTATACCCAGGAGCAGATATAGACTCAGATCACAACATTAGTAGTGATGAAGAGTAGGCTGAAGTTTAAGAAATTAGACAGGAGGAATCAATACGCAAAGAAGTGGGATATGGAAGTACTAAGGAATGACGAAATATGCTTCAAGTTCTCTAAGGCTATAGATACAGCAGTAAGGAATAGCTCAATAGGCAGTACAGTTGAACAGAAATGCACATCGCTAAAAAGGGCGATAACAGAAGTTGAGAGGGAAAACATAGGTACAAAGAAGGTAACTGCGAAGAAACCATGGGTTACAGAAGAAATACCTCAATTGATTGATGAAAGGAGGAAGTACAAAAATGTTCTGGGAGACTCAGGAATACAGAATTACAAGTCGCTGAGGAATGAAATAAACAGGAAGTGCAGGGAAGCTAAGACGAAATGGCTCCACAAAAAATGTGAAGAAATTGAGAAAGAAATGATTGTCGGTATGACTGACTCAGCATACAGGAAAGTCAAAACAACCTTCGGTGACATTAAAAACAAGGGTGAGAACATTAAGAGTGCAACAGGAATTCACTGTTGAATGCAGACGAGAGTGCACATAGGTGGAAAGAATACCTTGGAAGCCTCTAAGAGGGGGAAGATTTGTCTTACGTGATAGAAGAAGAAACAGGGGTTGATTTAGAAGAGGTAGGAGACCCGGTATTGGAATCAGAATTTAAAGGAGCTTTGGAGGACTTAAGATCAAATAAGGCAGAAGGGATAGATAACATTCCATCAGAATTTCTAAAATTGTTGCGGGGAAGTGGTAACAAAATGACTATTCACATTAGTGTGTAGAATGGTATCAGGTTGGCGACATACCATATGACTTTTGGAAAAACATCATCCACACAATTCCGAAGATGGCAAGAGTTGACAAGTGCAAGAATTATTGCACAATCAGCTTAACTGCTCATGCATCCAATTTGTTGATAAGAATAATATACAGAAGAATGGAAAAGAAAATTGAGGATGTGCTAGATGACTGTCAGTTTGGCTTTAGGAAAGGTAAAAGCATGAGAGAGGCAATTCTGATGGTGCAGTTAATAATGGAAACAAGACTAAAGAAAAATTGAGACACGTTCAGAGGATTTGTTGACCTGTAAAAAGCATTCAACAATGTAAAATGGTGCAAGATATTTGAAATTCTGAGAAAAGCAGGGGTAAGCTACAGGGAGAGACAGGTCATACACAATATGTACAACAGTCAAGAGGGAATAATAAGAGTGGACGACTAAGAACAAAGTGCTCGTATTAAAAAGGGTGTAAGACAAGGATGTAGTCTTTCACCCCTACTGTTCAGTCTGTACATTGAAGAAGCAATGATGGAAATAAAATAAAGGTTCAGGAATGGAATTAAAACTCAAGGTGAAAGGATATCAATGATATGATTCGCTGATGACATTGCTATCTTGAGTGAACGGGAAGAAGAATTACATGATATGCTGAATGGAATGAACAGTCTAATGAGTACAGAGTATGGATTGAGAGTAAATCGAAGAAAGATGAAGTTAATGGGAAATAGTAGAAATGAGAAAAGCGTGAAACTTAATACCATGCTCGATGGCCATAAAGTAGATGAAGTTAAGGAATTCTGCTACCTAGTCAATAAAATAACGAGTAAAGCAGAATAGCAATGGCAAAAAGGGCATTCCTGGCCAAGAGAAGTCTACTAATATCAAATATCAGCCTTAATTTGAGGAAGAAATTTCTGAGAGTGTACATCTGGAGTTCAGCATTGTATGGTAGTGAAACATGGATTGTGGGAAAACTGGAACAGAAGAGAATCGAAGCATTTGAGATGTGGTGCTACAGACGAATGTTGAAAATTAGGACTGATAAGGTAAGGAATGAGGAGGTTCTGCACAGAATCGAAGAGGAAAGGAATATGTGGAAAACACTGATAAGAAGGGACAGGACAGTAGGACATCTGTTAAGACATGAGGGAATGACTTCCATGGTACTAGAGGGAGCTGTAGAAGACAAAAACTGTAGAGGAAGACAGAGATTGGAATACGTCCAGCACATAATACAGGATGTAGGTTGCAAGTGTTACTCTGAGATGAAGAGGTTTGCACAGGAGAGGAATTTGTGGCGGGCTGCATCAAACCAGTCAGAAGACTGAAGACCTGGAAAAAAAAAGGAATAAAGTTGTCCTTTCGCCGGATGGCAGCTAGATAATGCTTTGTCCGATGCTTTTTAAACTGCCTCTGTCAAAGTTAATACCAGCACTGCATGTTGTGGCATCTGGAAAATCATCCTTGTACCAGTGTTGGATAGCTTTAGAATACAGAAAGCTACTTAGTAAATTCCAGTGTGGATTTACCATGTTTCGCCCCACACTTGAAAACCTCGTAGTTCTATTAGATATGACAGGTTTTCTTATGTAGACATCACAACTACCTTTTGAATGCCAGCAATGCTGTGTGAAGCACAATATCCTATAACTCGACAAATATGATTCCAACCTTCACATAGTTCATAGTACAGATGATTTTTTGGTATAAACTTGGTGATACTCTGTTAAATGAAACGTACAAAAGGATGATTTTTGTCAGGAATTTTTCTGAAATATGGCTCTTTTTTCCAATAACTCTCTCTCTCTCTCTCTCTCTCTCTCTCTCTCTCTCTCTCTCTCTCTCTCTAACACACACACTCACACATTCACTCTCATATCTGGCCAATGCCAGGTTGGGACAAGTATGGTAGTTCTCAAATTCTGTGGAGAAATGACAAGTAAGTAAGTGTAGACTATTATTACAATGGGGTTGCCACTCCCAAAGGCATTTTATAGCTACTGCCTTCATCCCTTGCCTTCCCCCCCAACCCCCAGTCCCCCAGGTAGGAATCTGTGTACCTCTCTCTCTGCATGTAATGTATATTGCACGATCATATGATATTCTTTCTTGAAGTGTTTCTGCGTCATTAACAACATTGTTTGAAATTAGCAGTATCAACTATCCTTGAATTTCATTGTTTATTGTTTTGATATAACACCTACAAAGACATGAGAATTGTATTTGTTGAACGTTAATGAAATAGCATGTATCTTCCAGTAATTTTATAAATGGGATTCTTTAAACAGTTTTTTTTTTCAGTCTAAACTACATTAGGTAATATACTCTGTTGGGGTATTAGTTTTTGTGTGATCTTGTTTGCGAGCGAATGGCCTCAGGAAGGTTGGGAACCACTTCTGTACAGAATAGACAGATAAGTTTTTATTTTTGTCCAACGACAGTTGTACAATTGAGTTTCATGTCTGACAAGGATATTCTCTGCTGACCATCTGTAAACTACTGCACCCTATTTTCACAGTATGTATGTCACTCTCCAACATCCAAGCCATCAGTTGGCACAACTCAGAGGAACTGGTCCACTTCAGAGATGTCCAACACATCTCTGGATGAAACATCATGAACAAAAAAGTTTCAAGTACTATGGCCACAACAATCCTGAAGATTCACCAGCAATGGAGACAGGAGCTTTACATTGAAAAAAACATATTTCAGTTTTTGGCATGTGACTGATTAATGGAGAACTTCTGAATGTTCAGCCGAGCTGCTGTTCCTATTTTATGCACAATATTTCAATGACCAAGCTAGTCGTCTTCAAGTGTTGCGAGTTTTGCTGTTGTATGTACAACAGCTCAGCTGAATGTAAATTACTCAAACAAACACATTGATAATCAGTGTTAATTCCAAAGGAAAAAAACCGTATTAATTACACATTTTCATTAGTCTCTTCTTTGATATTGCTCAATTTCCTTTACTACCAGTGGTCTGGTATGGGCATACCTATCACAATTGCCTTGGAAGGTGTAGCAAGATATGAAAAAAGGTTGTAATAAAACTAGCAAACATTATTGTGGTGATTATTATAATTGCAGGACTAGAATGTGCAAGAGGCACTCTTCCTCATCATGAAACTTGAACCAGTAAATATGTTTCTCAGGGAAGATGACAGCATGAAACAACAACTAGCACTATACTGCAATATGTTTCCTTGCAAAAAAATTAGTGCTAGGACTGATAGAGGAAATAGAGAAGATACAAAGAAGAGCAGCATATTGTGTTACAGGTTCATTTAGTAAGTGTAAAAGCATCACAAAGATGCTCAGAAAAATCCAGTGACAGTCGCTGCAAGATAGATCTTCTGCATCATGGTGTTGTGTACTGTTAAAGTTCTGAGAGCATAGATTCCTTGAAGAGTCAGCCAATATATTGCTTCCTTGTACATGTATCTCACGAAAAGACCATGAAGATAAAATTAGAGAGATTTGAGTCCATGTGGAGGCTTACTGGCAATCGTCTGTGAGCTGTTTGCAACTGGAACAGGAAAAGGGGAAGTGGCACTGGCGCACAAAGTACCTTCCACCACATGCTGTAAGGTGTCTTGTGGAGTATAGATGTAGATATGGAATGGGCACCAGCAGAATATACTCTGCTCATCAGAGAATACACCAGTTTCATCAGTTAGGCAGATAGTGTAATACATGTACATCTATGTTTACTCATGACTTTAATGCACTAGTCAACTATGTCATATCTTTAATTGTTATTTCTGTGGAGTTTGATGATCTTGTAAATTTTAATAGAAGCTGTGTGTTATGTTGCACCATGTACACTCTTTTTTTTTATATATTTTCAGTGGTTACTGGTGCTAGTGATGGCATTGGGCGTGCTTATGCAGTTGAATTGGCAAAACGTGGAATGAACATTGTTCTTATAAGCCGTACTGCAAGTAAACTGCAAAATGTTTCAGAAGAAATAGGTGAGTGTTATGAAGTATTTGGTTGTCATTAGGAGTGAACTGTATAAATTGTGCAAATTGCACATTATTCAACTTTATTTGACACAGGGAACATTTTCGTTTGTTATATAAAACACACATTTTTTTGGCTGTTTGAAGTGTAAAGAAATTTCTCCCAGCATTATGTGTGTTTCACATCTTTTCTTAAATTTTCTGTTTGAGAGATTTTCCATCTCATGCTGATAGGTATCACTGGTTATTTTGTATTCTGCTTGGGCACTGCCTATCTAAGTCTATACGTATTTAAATCAAACTGAATGCATGCGGCCACATGCTGACAGTCAATGTTCTCATTCATATGGATGCTTTATATCCAGGGAAATGGGTGTTTGCTCCCATTACTTATTAACTAGGGCAAATCATAAATTTAATTAAAATGTATTATCTCTTTTTCATATCCTTTTTATGATTTCAAATCACTGTTTATGAGTTCATGACTTTGATATATCTTTGTAAAGAAGATTAAAGAATAGCACTTGCAGGGGTCCCATATGATTGGTTACTTATATTCCTCCAGTTCTGGAACCGAGTGAGGTAGTGGAGTGGTTAGCACACTCAACTCGCTTTCCGAAGGATGACATCTGGTCATCCAGATTTAGGTTTTCTGTGATTTCCCTAAATTGCTTAAGGCAAATTCTGGCATGGTTACTTTGAAAGGGCACAGCCAATTTCCTCCTCCATCTTCCCCTAATCTGAGCTTGTGCTCTGTCTTTAATGACCTCACTGGCAATGGCATGTTAAACATTAATCTCATCCTCCTCCTCCTCCTCCTCCTCCTCCTCCTCCAATTCTGGATACCCACCTGCTTCAACACTTAACATTCAGAGGTATTTCTGTATAAATGTCAATAGCTAATTTTTTGTTTCTTGCAGTTCTAATCATTTGTAGATTAGTAATGGACAAGACAGTGCTCCTGGCAGTTCACTTCCATTGCTGACAATAAGGAAAAACCTTATTCATAATGAATTTTCATTCTGCAGCAGAGTGTGCACTAACTTGAAATATCCTGATGAATTAAAACTGTGTATTAAGCTGGGATTCAAATGTGGGACCCTCGCCTTTTGTGGGCAACTCCTATCCAAATAAAGATGCCAGGCTCAAGTCCTGGTCTGGCACACAGTTTTAATCTGTCAAGAAGTTTTAAATCTTATTCAGTAGTTTAAATCTATTATGTTCTATATTTCTGCCAAAAGCAGTATTATCATAGGCTGCTAAACATATTTCTATTTTTTTCTACTGCCCTGTTTTGTGATTTGAGCATCTGAGCTATGAAGGGCTCCATTTTAAATTTAATTCATGGACTCTTCTCTTTATAAAATCACAAGTCAAACTTTAATGTATAGCTTGTTTTGTCATTATTTCTCACCCCTGCTATTTCTCTTGTCATAAATAGTAAGTCAGTAATCTGGTCAACAGATCACTTAACTTTTTGGTTCATTCTTCTCAGTTTTCTGTAGGACATTCAGCTGCTTGTTTCCATTATACAGTCAGTTCTGAGGCATTGTATTTCATGGCTATGGAAATTTTGTAAATGGAAAAAAATGGAGACGTGTAGGACGATGGATTTCTGTGAAGTTCTGAGTCAAATTGGGAAAAAAAATTGCACAGAAAATGTCAATGGGTGCAGTAAGCATAGGAAAGCATGGGTAGTGTTGTGAGTGATGTTTATGCTTCAGATTGCACAGCAAATCCATTGAAAATGTTTTTCATGTCTGTGACATTCTGAATTCTATTCAAGTACACTGTCCAGTCATATTACTGTGACCACCTGTTAGAAGCCTGAGTAACCACCTTTTGCAACACAGATCACTGTGAGAAGATTGGGAAGAGAGTCAGTGAGGTTCTGGGAGATACCAACAGGGATGTGGAGCCATGTCATTTTCAGTGCTGTGGCCAGCTGCGCTAAGTTTCTCAGTTGAGGACCCATTGTGCGAACAGCCTGATTGAGGTGGTCCCACAGATTCTCAATTGGGTTTAAATCTGGGAATCTGGTGGCCTGGAGAGTACAGTAAACTCACACATACATTGCATGGTTCTGCTGGCAGATGCCATTGTGCCGAGGAAAAACAAACTACGTTTAGGGGTGGACATGGTCCTTGAGGATAGGCACATACTTGTGTTGATCCATCGTGCCTTCCTGAATGATGAGATCACCCAGAGAATGCCACAAAGACATTCCCAGACCATAGCGCTCCCTCCTTCGACCGGATCTCATCCGGTAATTGTTGCAGGGTGTTTGCTTTTGAAAGTTTCATGTTGTAGATGCATGAAACATGATTCATATGAAAAGGCCATCTGCCGCCACTCAGTGGACATGCTGTTACAATATTGTCATGGAAATTCCAGCCTTTGTTGCCAATGAACAGCAGTCAGCATGGTTGCATATACTGGGTGCATGCTGTGGAGGCCCATCCACAGCAACGTTCGCTGAACAGTTGTTGAAGAGACACTGTTGGTAGCCCCTTGGTTCATCTGGCTGTTCAGTTGTTCAAGGTTGCACATGTATTCACTCATACACATATCCACAGCCGTCATTCACTCCTGTAATCTACAGCCCATGGTGCACCACAGATGTGTTGGTGCCAGGTTTGGATAGTGCCATTTTGCAATGCATGGTATACCTTAACCATGACAGCATGTGAGGAGTTTACAAACTTAACTGTTTCAGAAATGCTTCCACTCTTGGTCCAAAAGCCAATGATTGTGCCCTTTTGGATGTCATATAAATTGCTCCATTTCCACATTACGACAATGACTGCACTATTTTCCATGTCATCCAACAAGCGTGATATACCCTCCACTGCTAGTGTTTCCACCTGTAGTGTGTGAGTGGTTATTACATATTGACATTGAACATAGGCAGTGCTCACATTAATGTCACTGGACCATTTATCTTGGATGTTGTTAAATGTGTGCACATTAGGAAGCTAAACCAGCAGTAGCTCGGTACAGATTAGGGTATATGAACCTGTGACGTCCAAACAGAAGACTGGTCTGCTCTGTCAATCTTCTGTTGCCCTAAGCTTGCATGTGTTTTGATGACCATTACTAAGTCAGTGGAAAATTGTTCATTTCACAGTAAAGGGATCTTGACTTAATGTTCTACATTGTGAATGCAGGAGGTATTGCTCAAGAAAAATCGCATTTTATATTAGTAAAGGATTACAATGCATTACTGCAAGGAAAACACCAGATTAAGCTCTGGCAACAAAAAGACACTTTGAGGCTATAAAAAGATGCTGCATTGGCTGCATAGTGGAAACTATAGAGAAGAGCCAAGCACTTATTTTGTATTACTGTTATCTGCCAATGACAACAAGCTACTCCCATGAGCAGCAGCCTGACCATCACAGCACTGGAAAGATTTTACTGGTAAGGTGGCTCCATTTTGCAGAGGAACGTAGTGCGTTTCACATATGTAAGTAGGAACTGAGATCTTTAGTACATAATACACACCTGCAGTAAGGACTCATTTTTACAGGAAGGAGGACTAGAGTGCATAGGCACTCAGGCCCGGATCTATGATAGTTCTGATCTGGGGCTAAAACTTGATAGTGATCCCTTCCCCCCTCCCTCCCTTGAGCATTTGAGGTAGGATGATAGGTCGTCAAAAATTAAAAAATTGATTTTTCAAAAATATGTTCATTTTGTAGTGCACAACTTTCTGAAGAGTTTGATATCTAATACATGTTATTTGGTTTTAAGTGTGCCAGAGTGCAGTGCCACGCCTCTTCACACAGCATTCTTCTATCGCACATCACTGTATTTCACTCTGTGGAATTCAAGTGTGTATATTTTGTAATGGAAGCCATCAAACTCATAATCAGGACAGTGAAAATTAAAATGTCCTGTGGTACCTCTCCTGCTCCCAGTTGGCCAGTTTGACATCGTACCGTTCTTAAAAGAAACTTACAAATAATACTGGGTGGATTATTTGTGACTGGGAGCACCTCAGAAAATTTTCACCCTTTATTGCCTATTAGCTAATAACTTTCTCTTTTGTGTGACATAAAATTAAAATTAGGAAACATAAAAGCAATAAAGCTGAGACAAGCAAGACAGTACAAGTTTCTTCAATCCTTAGGTCCCAGCATTTTTTTCTCTCTTATCTTGCTACAGCTTTACATGGTGCACTTTTCTTTCAGTGAAAGAATCTATTACCTCATCAAAGTTCATCAAATGTTTTGCTACATGAAAAATCAAAATGTCATTGTTTAATACTAGAAAAACTGTTAATATGAATAGTACCCAAGACTGGTGTGGTTTCTGAATTTGATGACGTTTACTTTGTCACTATCTGCTACATAAAACAAAATAGGCCTTGCTAATATTGCAGCAGTTGTAACACATGCCAAATAAGTGAGACTGTTCTGTCACAAATGGTCATTTTTATCTACCTTATTTACATAAATAATGTGACAGAATATAATGATTGAAATACCAATATCAAATGCCTATTGAGCCTACTACAAGCAAAAAGTTTTATGTTCGAAATAGTTTCACATTTCAATCATATGCTCCAGTTTCTCAAGCATGAGATTGAAAAGTAGTAGTAGTAGTAGTAGTAGTAGTAGTAGTAGTTGTTGTTGTTGTTGTTGTTGTTGTACAAAATTTTTGTATAACTTTGGAATTGTCATATTCTTCCATGTAATTTGTGTGAGGTTCTTGTTTCTTCTTCTTCCTCGATCTAGCCAGCAATCTTGTCATTACTAATTCTGTAACTATTCCTGCCATTGTCAAAAACCTATTCTCTGGCTAACTTCACTAACCCTGCCAGAATCACCGGTTCAGTTATTCCGCATTTATTCTTCGGTTGGGCATTATTAAGTGTTCATACAACGCATTTTCCACACTATTCTGAGAATAGAACTTACGCAGCTGCTAACTGGGGACTGTACAACTGGCCCTTCATGGTATAGTGTTCTGGCAAAAATTTTCTGTCCCTCTCCCCCCCCCTCCCCTCCCCCTCCTCCCCCCCCCCCAGATCTGGTCTGGGCCTGCAGGCAATTACTTATGGAGTACCTACCTTTGTTAATGACAGGTATCGCTCTGCTCTGCCACCTCTTTCTGTTGACATGCAAGCAGTTACTGTCCCATGCAGATATTGAGAATGTTTGCTACATACTCTCTAAGCTTCTGGGTGTTGTTTGATGTCCTTAGGTTAGTTAGGTTTAAGTAGTTCTAAGTTCTAGGGGACTGATGACCATAGATGTTAAGTCCCATAGTTCTCAGAGCCATTTGAACCATGTTTTTCTCTAAGCTTCTTCAGAAAGTGCTACACACGCAGAGTTTCTTAATGAACTTAACATACAGCTTCTACGACTTCATCTCCTTTGTAGATATTTTTATGCATGTCATGCACTAGGGATCAACTAGCACTGGCCACAGGGGTTGAATAATAGAGAGCTTTTTACTGGCATAAAACTTATGTGTCTTGAGTTTGCAGCAGAACAAGCACTACTATCACGTTGTGATGTGCTGTAGATATTTCATTATCGTCAAATGGATGTTCAGTAAGGGTAAATGGATTATATACATCCAATTTTCTATATCCTGAGATTGAAATAGCAACAAGGAATGAATTAATCACTGGCATCCTGTTTTATGAAGTTTGAAGTGCAGACTAACTACTGAGAAGCACACAGGTGGTGAGGACTTCATCCTGTCAGGTTATTAAGGAGAACAAGGAGAGATTTTGGCAATAGTTCCTGAGTCAAATTAATTACTGAACTAAATTAACATTCGTATTGGAGGCCAGCAATAGGATTTCAGGAAGAGGCGATATTTGATCCATTAATGAGGTAATAAACAGCCTAAGAGACATTTAAGCAGCTAATTGTTTAGTTATGTGCATGTTCCATGAATCATATGGAATAAGTCAGTTTTACAGTCATAGAAGATTTATCAGTGGGGAATATGGCAATATGCTGATCATTTACATGATTTCTTAAAGATTGTTTAATGTACATACATTATTTTATACTTAACTATATATCTCTCCTGCACGTAAAAAGGAAAAGGAAAAAAGAGAACCCCTCACACACACACACACACACACACACACACACACACACACACACGAGGAGTGGTCAGGGTTTCAGTTCCACCAGCGGTAAAGTTAAGAATTACCAGTTCTCTATATTGGAAGTTCGCATTTTATCACCCGTGATACAAGGCTCTTTTCCACATACTAAAATAATCCATTATTGCTTGTTTTGGCAGCTAACTGCAAACACTGAAAACCAACTTTAGTTTCACAACATAACGAGAGAGAGAGAGAGAGAGAGAGAGAGAGAGAGAGAATTTCCTGATTCATTAAAAGAAGCTGTTTTCATTCATCTCATCAGATGTGGAATGGATCATAATTACCCAAGTAGCAAACTGTAATGATGGCTCACTGTGTGGCCAAGACCTTGAATGCATGGTCATCCGGTGCTGTATGTGAATCATAGAACTCGGGCACTTTTATTAGTTATTTTAAGCGATGATGCAAGTGGTCCAACATGACTCTGCAGGGAGTGACAATACAAAAAGCTTTGCAGAGCAGGTATAATGTAATGGATGTTTACTTTCATCTTGAGAACAACTAAAATTGTGTTATGGACCCATAATATCCTCTGACAACTGCATATATGTACTGGCCACCACTTGTGCATACCTAATCCTTCCTCACCCAACATTTTAGTAAATATTGAGTCAGTGGTGAGTTGTCAGGTCATTATCAACAAGAGAATAATGTCCATCACCCACACACTTATTTGCATGTTCCATGAATCATAACTGAAATCTCTCACTATGATGTGAGACCACAGTGAGTTTCTTAACTATTACATGGTTTAACATCATAGAATGATTTACAATTATCTATGTTTAATCTCTCTCTCTCTCTCTCTCTCTCTCTCTCTCTCTTTCTCTTTCTCTCCCTCTCACCCCACCCCCCTCCACCTCCCAATCCCCTCCCCTTCTCCCTTTCTCCCTCTCACCCCTTTTCCTACATATGTATATTACATATTCCTTACATCGGGGTGCGGATGGTGAAAGACTTGTATGGCTGAATACCTCACACTCTTCTGTGCCCCTTTGGGGCTGAGTGATAGTGTAAAACATTTCTCCATCTACTATTATGTTTATGGATGTTACTATTGTTTTTAAATTGTAATTTTTAATCTTCATTAGGGAGTAAGTGTACTATGAGGCTGTTGCCAGTGTGCCTCACTGCTTAAAGAGCTTTCAACAAGTGGTTTTAGAGTGAACACCTCATAGTATTCTTATTACACATATCTGTGCAACAAACTGTATTTACTCAGTGCCAAATTTTCACACAATGTGATGCCATAAGTCACTTTTGAATGAAAACAGGAAAAGAAAGTGAAGTTTTTGACATTTTCAGCTCCAAAATGTGCAATTATCCATAATGGAAAAGCGACAGAGCTTAGATATTTCAGAATATCTATAACAGGTGACTTCCAGTTCAGGTTCTTATCAGTAGAAACAACTAAGAATTTAGAATATTATGTTTCATTTACTGATTTAGTGTCATGCATTATTTCAAATGGTGTAGTCAGGCCTTGTACAGTACAGAAGGAATTTATTTTGATTTATTGAAGTTCAGTAACAGTGCACTTGCAGATAGACAGTAACTATTTTAAAAAAAATTATTTTCTTTAATAACAAAGTCTTCACATTTGGTAATTGATTCCCCAGTTTCTCTTTTAACTATTGCACATATGTATTTAGTTTATAGTCTGAATTATTAATTTCAGACATTATTATTATTTTTGCTTTTTAATTACTTTCCTTAAGACAGTATTTCTTGTAATATGAAACCCGCTTTACTTGTCTGTTTGTCTTTTCCAGTTCATATACAATATAATTTCATTTTCCTTGCACATACTATTTTGATTTCTAGTGAAGCACCTGTTGAAGATGATAAAGATCCATCTGTAAATAAATTAAATTGATAATTGATATCAGTTATGTAACAATTGTGAGCACATTAAGAATCAATGCATAAAGAACATCAATATAAACGAGATAAAATATTCTCAGAATCATTTTAATGTGGAACTGTTGTTCAGTTATGTTGCATCTACAAAATTTTGTGTAATTTCAACTGCTTTACTCACTGCACAAAATTATTCTTTGTTACCTTATTTTCTTAGGAACAATATTTTTGGATGATGTAATTGGGGAAGAAAAAGACTAATAATTCTGCATTGGCTTTGAGTCAATTTACAATTGGTAAAGGGCTCTAAGATGTTGAATGGAATGTGCCATAAAAAAAGAGAAGGGATGTTGTCACAGTCAGTCAAATTTTGGCAAAAGAAAATTCAGTTGATACACACAAATGGTAAAAAAAATTCCAGCACTTTAGTTCTTTATTCACATTCAACTTCAAACAAACAGCTGATAATTGTAGAACTGCAATAAAGCTATTGGACATTTATTCTTAAATAGTTAAGTGCCATAGACATTGATGCCAATTAGCACACTGAAATTAGTTTGATACACATTGGGACAAAAATTCATTACTCACTATTATCATTCTCTCACTGATTGCCATCACAGTCTGTGACACATTTTTGAAGTTGCGAGAGTGACATAATAACAGTAGACAAAACTTATAGTTCGTAGTCCTCTTTGTGTAAATACCTCGGTCACTTTTGTCCATGGTCCAATAAAAACTCGTCCACCTCATCACTTTTTTATTGGATTATTAGGTACCCATCAGTCATAGAAGTATACAAATATTGCATAGAAGTATACAAATATCATTTTTGTTTGCAGTATTCTTACAGTTCAGATATAGTGTTTCAGTTAATTTCTTAATGGTAATGCACACAACAAAAATAGAAGATAAAATATTGCACTAATAATAATTACCAGTACTGAGTGGGTTGAAAAGACACAACTTTATGTATCAGTTTTATTTTATTTCACTTTTTATATTTTTTATTGCCTGTAAATACTTTTTTCTATGCTACTTGTTGATACCTCTCAGATTAAGACAAAACTGCAAGTTTCTGTCTCATAATATTCGTTAAACTCCTTGCAGATTCTACAAAAGGGGCATTGTGGGCCATGGAGAGGTATGGTGTAAAAGTCTGTAAAGTACACATTCCCAGAAAGTCATATAACATATTACTTCCTCCCATATACATCTTGCAAAATGAAAATTATGGGAAAAATCAGGAAATTCGAGCTTTAATGGATGCCAACTTGTACCTTTCTAATGTGGCACAATAGTGAGGATGAATTATATGAATTTGTAAACCATCTAAATTACATCCATGGAAATATTCAATTTAAAATGGAAATTGAAATTGAGGGCAGCTGCAAAGATAATGACAGCTTGGGACACGCAGTTTATCCTAAGTCAACTCATATGAACCTGTATTCATATCCAAATAGCTGCCACTATCCTTCCCAGATGATGGGTGTTCTTAGAAATTTGGTTCGTATAGCACTTCACATTGCTGATGAGGGCAGTCTGACAGATACGTTTTTAAAATTATAAAGAGTTTTTGTAGCAAATTGGTATTCTATGCAACAGAAAAGAAAGGAGATTAGGTCTTCTAAGGTGAACTTCAGGAATGAGGAAAATGAAGTAGAGAATTTTGAGTCTGTGGCTTCCTGTAATGCTTGGGAAGTTTGTTGTCAATAATAAGTTAGACACAACTGAGCATGAAATTAAAGTTATCTTTTTCCCTTTGTCAAAGACAGTAGCACTTTTGGGTCCCTATCAAGGATGGCTCTATGCTCCACAAGGCTGGGATTACTTCATCAATTTGGGACTCTGTGGCAAAAGTATCAGAAATCTGCTTTTGAATTCATGGAACCCTTTTGTTAATCTCTCAAACATGTCCATATAATAGCCATTGTTGACATTTTGCCATTAGGGTATGAATTCTTTGTAAACTTCATCCTTGGTTGTTTTTGTTGTGGCCTTCAGTCCAAAGACTGGTTTGATGCAGCTTCCCATGCTACTCTATCCTGTGCCAGTATCTTCATCTTTGAATAACTATCACAACCAGTATCCTCCTGAATCTGCTTTCTGTATTTATCTTTTGGTCTCCCTCTATGATTTTTACCCCCCACACTTCCCTCCAGTATTAAATTGGTGATCCTGAATGTGTCTTATCAACTGATCCCTTCTTCTAGACAGGTTGTGCTGCAGATTTATTTTCTTCTGAATTCTGTTCAGTACCTCCTCATGAGTTATGTGATCTACCCATCTAATCTTCAGCATTCTTCTGTAGCACCACATTTCTCTTCTTGTCTAAATCGTTAATCATCCGTGTTTCACCTCCATTCATGGCTACTCTTCATACAAATACTTCCAGAAAAAGCTTTCTAACACTTAACTCTATATTCGATCTCAACAAATTTCTCTTCTTCAGAAACACTTTTCTTGTCATTGCCAGTCTACGTTTTATATTCTCCCTACTTTGACCATCTCTCTTTTTTTTTTTTTTTTTTTTTTTTTGACTGCCCAAATAGCAAAACTCATCCACTACTTTAAGTGGCTCATTTCGTAATCTAATTCCCTCAGCCTCACTTGATTTAATTTGATGACATTCCATTATTCTTGTTTTTCTTTTGTTGGTATTCATCTTATATCCTCCTTTCAAGACACCATCCATTCCATTCAACTGCTCCTCCAAGTCCTTTACTGTCTCTAACAGAATTACATCATCATCAGCAAACCCGGAAGTTTTTATTTCTTCTCCCTGGGCTTTAATTTCTTCTCCAGGTTCTTCTGTGATTTCCTTTATTGTTTGCTTAGTGTACAGATTGAATAACATTGGGGATAGGCTACAACTGTGTTTCACTCCCTTCTCAATCATTGCTTCCTTTTCACACCCTTTGACTGTTATATGTGCCATCTGGTTTCTGTACACGTTGTCAATATCCTTTAATGCCCTGTATTTTGTCCCTGCTACCTTCAGAATTTCAAAGAGAGTATTCCAGCCAGTACTGTCAAAAGCTTTCTATAAGTCTGCAGATGCTATTAACATATGTTTCCGTTTACTTAACATATCTTCTAAGATAAGCTGTAGGGTCAATATTGCGTCACATGTGCCCACATTTCTCTAGAATCGAAACTGATTTTCCCTGAGGTTGGCTTCTTCCACTTTTTCCATTCTTCTGTAAAGAATTCGTGTTAGTATTTTGCAATCATGACTTATAAACCAAAAGTTGGTTAATATTCACATCTGTCAGCACTGGCTTTGTTTGCAATTGGAATTACTACACTCTTCTCAAAATGTGTCTCGTATATCTTGCCTGCCAGATGGAAGAGTTTTGTCATGGCTCGCTCTCCCAAGGCTATCAATTGGTCTGACATTTGCTATCAGTTGGTCTGACAAAATGCCGTCTGTTCCTGGGACCTCGTTCCAACTTGGGTCTTTCAGTGCTCTGTCAAATTCTTCTCACAGTATCATGCCTCCCATCTCATATTCATTTACATCCTCTTCCATTTTTATAATATTGCCTACAAGTTCATCTCCATTGTATAAACCTCTATATACTCCTTCCACCTTTCAGCTTTCCCTTCTTTGCTTAGCATAAGTTTTCTAACTGAACTCTTGATGTTCATCAGCTGCTTCTCTTTTCTCCAAAGGCCTCTTCAATTTTGCTGTAAGCAATATGTATTTTCTGCTGGTGATATATGCTTCCAAATCCTTACATTTGTCCTCTAGCGATGCCTATTTATCATCCTTGGTATCAGTTGGAATAATCAGCATGGTTTTCACTTTTGCCGTGTTTCTTGGTATCAATATGGATAATTAGCATGGTTTTCATTTCAGCTTGCTCATTATTGCCTTCTTGAGGTGAGGGTCCCTAGGGCATGCCATTCAGAACTTTAATGATTCTTCTCAGGATTGTACTCAAACACATGTGTTTAGTTGCCGGTATGAAACGGTAATAATAATAATAATAATAATAATAATATGTTGAATTTTCGTAAGTTTCAAAAGTCCATTTGCAGTCACCACTGGATTGTTGTTGTAGTAGTCAGAGCGCAGCAGGGCACACATTATCTTCACATTCAGATTATCACTAATAATGTCGTGCACTGTGATTTTTGGAAGATTGATTATCGCTGCTATCATCTACATCCTCATTTGATGATCGGCAGTCAAAAGATCATGACCACGTGTCACATTTTCATCACATTTACTGGTTGATAGCCATCCAATGTAGGGTTGATCATCCATTTTATCACAGCCCTACATAAATGACTTCAATCATTTCAAAAAGTGAGAACATGGCAAAATGCATATTGTGTATGGCAGAGTTGTGAAAAAAAAATTATAGATACCAAAGGGGACTACTCAAAAGAATTTTAAAATGTTTGTAGCAATATTTTGAATACATTATTTTTTAAGATATAATTGCATTAGTTTCTGGACACATCTTGTAGATCACATTTTAACAGAATGTATTTTGCATTGTGACAAGAGGGCAGTAACCAATTTCCCAGCATGTCCACACCCAATTTTTATGATCGTGAGATGATATGGTATGAGTTTCAGATTTTTTTTCTGTGTATAACCTTCTACCAGAGTTGTTAGGCAGATAATTTTAATATTTGTACAGGGTGAGTAGCTCATTCTTTTCTCCCCACTTCCCCCTCCTTCCAACAGTGATTAACCAGCCATGGTACCTGTTTAGCTACTTTAATGAGTGTACTGACTTTTAATTGTATTTCATGCAATGACTGTAGAGTGAGACCTATTTGTTGAGTGCTTATGGGTGCACATGTAAATTTATAGCTGATTGCATTAGTAAATGTGGCGAGAATAGGCAAGTGGCTCAGACTTAGTATGCAGTTTTAATTATTGTGTGAGGGCCTGGAGTGTATGGCCTCTACAGTGGCAGAGTTGAGTTGAGGCAGTGGGTTGACATCAGGATGCTGACTGGTGCTGGCTCAAGAAGACAGAATTAATAGTTGGACATTTTATCAGGAAACAAGCTACAGAATTCGTAGTGTCATTCCATAGTAGTTACACCTCCTTGGCATATGCTGACAGCTGTGGGTTCAGCAGTTGCTGATGCAGTGGCCAGCCAGTGGTCTGCTTGATGTCGGCAGTGGAGCATGACTGCTGATGTGGGATGCTTGTGGCGGTTCATGCACCTTCTTGACATTGCTCTGCCACACCTGCAGATGCAGAAGCCTGCTGTGATTCTTGTTTCAGAAGACAGATCCCAGCAGTGGTGCCAGCCCTTGTGAGTGGAGGCATACAGTGTCAGTTTTCCTGCACAAGTATAGGCGGATGGGTGTCTGCACTACCCCAGTCACAAATGACTGTCCTCCAAGGCAGAAGTCGAGCTGTGGCTGAATGGAGCTCAAGATGGCCCACTGGCTGGAAGATGCTGAGTCCGTGGCAGTGAAGATAGGGTCAGAACATGGCTGCTTGATGTTGAAGCCCAAGACTTGTGGTGGCAGCTTGCAAAATCATATCAGCCTATCATCCGGTGTGGACCTCCCATCGTAGTAGTTGTTGCCAGATTGTGAATACTTCTACTGAAAATTATGGATATTTGTACAGGTTTGGTGCCCACTTGTTGTGCCGAGGCACCACTTCTAATCACATACGCCAAAACAAGGTGGTGGCCAGAAGGTGTGGTAACTGGTCCACCTCTGCTGCAGTCGACCTGCCATTCTACTGTATCATTAGCACTGTGAGCCCTGGTCCTCGGCCCTTGATGTGAAAACCAGCTGATAATATTGCTGCATCTGATGCAAGGGTGTTTTGGTCCACTCAATATCCACTGGTGTCTGCGGCCTTCTTGTGGCAGCTGTGACAATGCTGCTATTTCATATAGTATCACTGTAAAGTCATGGCGATGCTACAGGTACTTCCCTCGTCCACTAGGTCCAGTCCCAGCATATCAGCTGTGGGTAAATCTGCAGTACATTTTTACAATGGTGTACCATACGTTTTCTTAAGTCTAGTTAGTTCGAATTACAAGATTTGTCAACAGTGTATTAAGCCCACAACTTAAACTCACTGGCATTCATGTACACATGACCTGAAATTTCCTTGACTTCTCATTAACCAACAGGGTAATGTTACCAAACTATCTCCTTCTGTTGGATAGCCTTAGCAGTACATTTGTTTAATAGATCCCCTACACACACAGTACAAATGTTACACTAACTCATACTAATCCTCACACCACTGACAACTTCTCAGTGCTGCTGTAAACTGTTTACAACCCTTATTAATCATACACAAAATATCATTTAGAATATTGTGCCATTAATCCAGTCAGTATACTTGGTGGTGGGGACTGCAGTGTTATTCATTGAATAACCTTATTTCACAAATGCACATATTCCTACCATTAATCACAATAAATGTAGAACAGACAAATATAACACTGGAAAAATCTTTCTCCCTTAGAAATTCTTGTAACACATTGTTCATCAGTTAATCATATCCTTTGCTTGGCAGATATGGCGGGGGGGGGGGGGGGGCTATATGTCACATGGGTGGGTGGCCCTCTGCCCCTAAGGTGGATGAAGGCTGCACAAAACGGTCAGAGATACCAAGGTGCTGGATATTGTTACGCTCGTTGTCATGACCATATGATGTTGGTTACCACAGTATCTATCCTGCAGTGGCTATGAGCAGGTTCAGGGAGAGGAAGAGGTCGGGTCCCAGAGTATTATTGAGATAGATCAGGTTTTGCACTTGGAGGACCTCAAACAGTTCATCCAGCCAGTACAATGGTGGCTGTGTTACGTTCATCCTGGTGATCCCTGTAACAATGGTTGGTAGATGGGAAGGTCGGACCAACTGTGTCACAAGATCTGCTATTGATCAACAGTCTGCTGCCATGCAGATCTAACAGCATCATCTCTCTAAGTCTCCCTTGCTCGCAGCAATTTGCTTCCACTACTACAGCATTGTACATGGAGTAGATCCAATGTAGCCCCATCACTTGGAAATAGGGTTGTGTCTCCAGGATGTTATGTGTGCACACTGGCTGTCCATCTTGCCTAAGAACAACTGAATGTAGCATGTGTTCTTGCCAGATTGGATCAGTTGGTTCAGTCATATGTCCACTCATTCCCTCTGATAGTTATGGAATTCCCCCACTGACATTACCGTGTGTCTTCACCCATCTTCTGAGACTAGCATACTTCCCTGAGCCTGGTCTACATCTGCATGTACTTTCCGAGAATTCCCCAAAACATTGGGTAAGGGTGGATGGTAAAACACTTAAACTTGGTGTGGTCCCCTGCCACTACAGGAACTATACCAGCACATAGAGTCATTCTTGGACCATCAAGTCCTGTACTGTAGCAATGTTGTAATACAGAGGTAGATTGTGTTTACTTGGCTCATAGATGATGCCTAAATCCATAGGTAACTCCCTCTGAACATTTTGTAAGCCCACCAGGTACTGCTCTGGTGATGGTAGTGCTGGCTTCAACTTTCATTTATGAAATGGTGTATGGCTTCCCACAATTCTGCCACTTCCACCCTAGCATCCCATATGCTATTGGCTAGCACTTATAAAAGCCTTACAACCATTACCCTCATATCTGAGGAAACCAACTGGGTCTGTATAACCCGTATGTCCCAGTTTACTGAGTCAACTGTTGTCCTTGCATACTCCATTAGCTTCATGATCAATCCTCACAATGTGCAGATGTTATGTAGCACATCTCATTCCATGTTCGACAGTTTTGTAGTGTGCCATTCTAGTACTGCTCTATCATCATCTACCACTTCCCTTATTCTTCCTATTGTGCCATTCCATTCCTCTGATATCATTGTCGTCTGTGGTTCCAAATATGGTTTTTATTGTTCCCACTGACATTCAACCATCCTCTACTATGTTTCTGCAAAGTCCATGGTACTACTTCCACTGCTTGCTGCAATTTTGCCCCCATAATCACTCATAGGATGGGGACAATCCATGGTATTGCCTCCGTATTTCTCCGAACATCCCTTACCTCTCTGCTTCCTGTCGCAGTTTTGAAAAGGTTTCCTCTAACCTCTGCACCTCATTCTGCATTTCCCATGTTATACATCATCCTCAGAGTCCTTCAGTGACTAGTGAGTAGGCCTATAGCATCCTCATGCCTAGTGACCAGCACCGAACTTCCCTGTGCTGGTCCTGCAGTGCTGCTAACTCACCCTCACTGAAGAGATGTAGCACCACCAGGATTAGGACACTTAGGACCCCCATCCTCTGACATGCAGCAATCTGGGAAAAGGAAGCTGTAATTATTCCCCCTCCCTCTTTCAAAGGACACTATGTCTCCTCACACAGTTCCCCGTGTGAACATACAACACAAAGACCATGACATCAAGCAACAATAATTACAGCAACAAAGTGTATTCCTCCTTTAGTTTCTATTTTTGAAATTACACTGTGCAGCAATTACATGCTGTCCTCCCTACCTTTGACACAATAACACCGTAATTTATGTTACAACCTCCCAAAATAATCTCCACACTATTTGTGCTAAACAAAATTTCCTAGTAATAAACATCCTTCCTTGCTACTTCTGGGAGCTCAGCCCATACGATATCGTGTTTACACTGATCAACCAGAACATTATGACTACCTATTTAATAGCCAGTATGTCCACCTATGGCAGGGAGAACAGTGACGACACATTGTAGCATGGAAGCAGTGAGGCTTTGATAGGTTGCTGAAGTTGCCACTACATCAGCACACTCAAGTCACCTAACTGCCAGAAGTTCTGGGGAGAGGAGTGATGAGATGTGATGTCACGTTCAATCGCATCCCAGATGTGTTCGATTGGGTTCAGATCTGGCAAGTTGGAGGGCCAGCACATCAGTTTGAACTTGCCATTGTGTTTCTCAAACCACTCCATCACACTTCTGGTCTTATGATATGGTGCATTGTCTTGTTGAAGAATGCCACTATCGTTGGGAAACATGATTGTCATAAAAGGGGTGTATGTGATCTGCAACCAATGCACAACACTCCTTGGCCATCATGGTGCGTTGTATGAGCTCAACTGGACCCATGGATGTCCATGTGAATGTTCGTCAGAGTATAGCTGAGCCACCACCATCATGTCTCCATCTTACAGTACAGGTGTTAAGGAGCTGTTCCCTTGGAAGACAACAGATTTGTGCCCTCCCATCAGCATGATGAAGAAGGTATCGGGGTTCATCAGACAGTGCAATGCTCTGCCACTGTGCCAACTTCCATTGTCAATGGTTATGTGCCCATTTCAGTCATAGTTGCCGATTTTTTGGTATTAATGTTGGCACTTGCATGGGTATTGGCTGCACAGGCCTGTTGCTACGAGTGTTTGGTGCACTGTGTGTTCACCCACACTTGTACTCTGCCCAACATTAAAGTCTGGTGTTATTTCCGCCACAGTTTGCCACCTGTCCTGTTTTACTAGTGTGCCCAGCCTATGACGTCCAACAACTGTAATGAGGGCTGGAAATCCAACCCCATGACATCTGGAAGTGGTTTCAGCACATGTTGAAGACACTCCACACAACACTCTTCCAACACCCAACAAGTTGTGCAGTTTCCAAAATGCTCGTGCAGAGCCTCCCGGCCATCACATTCTACCCTTGGTCAAACTTGGATAGATCACACACCTTCCCCACTTTACACACTGACAGAATGCTCACTGATACTACACACACATCCTTTCCAGGTGATGTTGCTGTCACCTAGACGGGTTTATATTGATAGTAGATCAGTGGTCATAATGTCCTGACTGATCAGTGTATAAATGTTTCAAGATCTTTTTGTTACTCATTCTCCCTATATTTCCTCACTCTTTTCTGAATGGCCAATGCTGAAACTTGCAGTAATGAATCTGGAGCACTTTGAAATGATTGTAGGGGTCCCATGTGAACTACAGCCCCTTTAGTTGGCAATTGTAGCTTGACATTTACGTGTGATGTCATAACAATTACTTGGTACTGCCTCTGGTAGCATGTAATATATGTCTTGGTCTCTACCCCTTGTGATATTCAGACTTGATAAAAACACCCATTGTCCTACTCTATACTCTGGAAATTATCCCCACATGTTTCCATAACTCTTCTTGATGCTGCACGACTCAGGTGTTTGCCACCTGTATACATTTCCACAATTTCATTTGTATGTTTGCTAAATTCTGAACTGACACTCTGTTCTTACTGATTTTTGGCGTGACTATGTCAAACGGGGGCTGCATCTTGCTCCCATACATCACCTCATTTGGTGAAAGCTCAGCACCGGTATGCACCTTAGAATTATATGCTGCCACAACAAATGGTAAATTAACATCCCGATCATTATGGTGGCTGTATCACTGTAGTTCCTTGTTGATTTGGAATGGCAGTCATTGCCATGTTTAGTGAGGAATGACCAGTAATAGCCATAATGTAATATTTTCCCACTGGGTATCTGCCCTAAGATATCCGTCCCTGTCATTTCAAAAGATTTGGTTACCTCAACTAACCTTTGTATTGGTACTTGCTGATGACTCAGGTGTGCTCACTGTGTACATGGCACACAGTTTTGTATGTACTTTTCTGCATTTCTTTTCTGTGTCCATCACCAGTAATACTCTGTCATTCTTCAGTCCAATGTTCTACGACCCCCATGCCCAGATATCATGTGATGAGGACCTCCTTCAATACTTCTTATCGTAGCTCAGTAGGCATTGCTATGAGTGGTTTCAGTCTTGTTGACCTATATGACAGCCTGTTGTGCTCAATGAATTGCAGCTGCATCATAAACAGCTTGCAGTCCGCATCAACAAACTGCACTGCCTGCCACTTTGCAAGACTATAACCCAGTGCCCATACTACTGTAACCTTCCTGCTCAGTCCATCCACATTTCCACACTTCTGGCTTGGTCTGTGGACTAACACAAAGGCAAACTCACTTATTCTCAACACTCACATCATGAATCTGCTCGAAGGGTTTTTCAACCCCAAAATCCAGTTCAATGCTGCATGAAACCCAACTTGAATTTTGTACCTCTCCTTTTCCATTATGGAGTAATTTCTCACAGCCTTGTTCATCTGTCTTGAGGCATAAGCCAGAGAATATTCCTCACCATGTATCAACTGACTCAAAACACAACCCAGTGTGTGGGTGGAAGTGTTGGACGACAGTGCAAACTCCTCATCATCCTGAAGGATCAACACTGGATTCAGTGTTAATGTCTCTTTCACCTTCACAGATGTTGCTTGACACTCTGTTGCTCACTAAAATTTTAAACCCGTTTTTTGTAATTGTGTAAGCAACCATGTAATGCCTGCAAGCCCTTTCATGAATTTTCTGCAGTAATTGTCCAATCCCAAGAATGATTGTAATTCCTTATTTGTCTGAGGAGCTGGAAAATCCCACACTGCATGCACTAATTATGGGTCTGTTTTCACGTCTTTCCAGCTAATCACATTTCCTAAATAACTTGCTCCTTCCATAGCAAAATTATACTTTTCAATACTCAGTGTTAGACGAACTGCACAAATCTCTTAAACACTTCCCTCATTGGTTGTGTACGTTCCTTCATATTCCCTGACAACACAGTTATATTGTTAAGGTACACAATACAATGCAGAGGTTTCAAACCCCTTAGTACTCTGTCCAGCAACCATTGAAATGTGGCTGATATGTTTTTTAAACCAAATGGCATTCACTGGTACTGGTAATTGGTCCAGTGGACTAAACAACACAGTTTTTGGTCAGGCTACTAGAGCTATCTCCAGTTGGTCATACCCACTCCTTAAGTCTGTCCTAGAGAAGTACTAGCACTGCCCCAAGTTGTTGAGGCTTTCTGAAATGTTGGGTATGAGGTATTCATCTGGTATTTTTTTACTATTCATGTGCTGATAGTCACAACAAAATCTGTACATCTTTGTTCCATCTGCCAACTTATTTTGGATACAATGAAGAGGCTACTCGCCAAAGGTTAGTGCTCTCCTCTATTATGCCATTGCTCAGTTGTTGGTTAATGGAGTCCTTCAAATCTGACAGTAAATGCTGAGAGGTACTGTACAGTTTGTGATATACAGGTGCTTTAAACCCCTTTGGAATTCTATGTTGTGTTATGGGCATTGCTGGCAGTGGACCCTGAGGATTAAATAACTCCTCAAATTCCAGTAATGATTCTTCCATTTCCACTTTCTCTGTTCCCTTCAGATGCCCTACCTCTGCACAAGCATCTTTGTCCAAAATGGATAAACTTGCTACCAACAAACCTTTGCTTAGCTTCTCATCATCAGTGCCAAAATTATCTTTACTGATTGGTACCACTCTTTCACTGTCCATCTCCTGTAGATGTACAACACTTCTTCCGATGAAGCACTGTTTTGCATCCAACACATCATTCTCTTCTAGCTGTTCTATCACACACAACATATCAACAGGTCATTCTGGTCCCACACTCACTCAAAGTAGCTTACAAGTGCCTTGTGGCACTATATTATGCGAATTAAGCCTTAGCGATTTTGTCTGCAGTTTAACTGGTTCCTCCCTTAAGGCAGAAGGACATTACACCAGTATTTCATTATGGAATATTTTCCCCTTGAGTTCCTCTTTACGTTGCTGAAGGTAAATTTCGGCATGATGTTTGAACAAAAATTTTACCCCCGGGATTGTGCAGTAACCTTCACTTAACATGAGGCACCACTTCCATGCACTCCTGAAATTATTCCACCCCAACAAGAAAACTTAATATTGCTGAATGCAGTCACTTCTTGTCACTATCTCCCACTGCACACAAACTATAGCATTTTGGGTTTAATTGTTTCATACCTGTGAGGTCCAGACTTGCCACTGATACATGCACCTTATCTCCAATATAAATTTGTGCTTCTTACCCCTTATGACGCCTACTACCTCACATTCCGCCTCTGCATATATTTCTGCAGCACTGAAATTTAATGGGAATGCCATCCGGTGGACTTTGGAAACCTGTTTGTGTTTTAACACCAGAACATTCTGCCCCTGTCCATTCTGCCCCTATCCGTACAATCCCAACCACGCCACATATTTTAGCTAATGGCACTGCCTCTGGACATGCTCTGAACACCCACAACTGGAACATCTCACCTCAGTGGACAGAATATCTCACCTATTACACGCCTCCCTAACTAAATCTATCTTGTCCTACACCATAGATAACCTAACAGCAGTGTTAGGTCTTTTGGGTTACCTGTCTTGAATCTGCCTAGACAAATCAGATGGCAGGACTCTCAGGAAAGTATCTAAAACCCTCTGCTCTGCTTCCTGGAGGATAACCTTATTTGCTTCCCATTAACTCATAATTATGGTCATTGACTTTTCTTATTCTATCACTGAAACTTTCTAATTACTCATTGTGCTTCTGTGACATTCCACTCAACTGCTCAATAAATAAATAAATAAATGAAACTCATGGTATTATGTTTTCTATAGCATTGTGTGAGCCATTGTCCAAGCTGTTAAAATGTCAGTGTGTTAGTCAACCTCTGTTTATATCTCACAAACGCTTTTGCCCCCCATCAGTTGCAGCTTAGCTGATCATCTGTCCAGAAACGAATCTTTCCTGTCCAAAAATGAATCTTTGCTGTCAAAAGGTGAATCCTTCCTGCTGCCTCCAGATCATCCAGGAAGGACAACATATCATCAATTGGCAAGCCAGAATTGGGAGTAATCAAATTAGTGGCAGCTGAATCCACCAAAGGAGTAGATAAACAGGATGATGCCCTGCCTTCATTCTTAGCAATCATTTTCCTATGCATCTCTGCCTTTTCTGTTGTTAATTGCTTTACCTGATTTGTTGATGATTGAATTACCCTAATAGGTTGCATTGCAAGCCCCTTGGAGGTTGTGAATAGTGGTCCCTGGAATCGCCATGAAGTCATGACAAATCATCTGATTTGTCTGGCTTCATAAATGCTACTCTCAGGTTATGATGACACTCCACCTTAGAACCCCACCCTCTGTATGCAGAAGGGGGGGGGGGGGGGCACATTTTGTCCACATACCCCACTGTAATTGTCACTGCTATGCGATACTGAGTCGAGCTGTCAGTGTCTGTCTCAGAGGTGCTTCTGATGCCAAAATGTAGAGGCCCAGGTTGGATGACCTCTCTTGTGGCAGGGTAGAGTTGAGGCGAAAGGTTGCTAACAGGTGCTGGTGTAATAAAACAGCATTAACAGTAGCACATTTTACTATGAAACAGGCTACAGCACTTGTAGCATTGTTCTGTAGCAGTTAAACCCTCTTGATGTGTGTCAATATCTATGGGGCTGGTAGCTGCTGATGCAATGCCCGGCCAGTGGTTCGCTTGGTGTCAGCAGTGCAGCAAGACCGGTGACACCTGCGGCAGCTCATGCTGTTTTGGCATGGCACTCAGATCTGGGGCAGGGTGTGCCTGCAGATGCAGAAGCCCACTGTGATTCTTGTAGCGGACAGCCCCCAGCTGTGGTGTCTACCCTTGTGAGCGGAGTTGTACAGCACCAGTTTGTCTGCATAAGTACAGGTGGATGGGTGGGTGCACCACACCAGTCACAAATGGCTGATCTCCAAGGCAGAAGTCCAGCTGCAGCTGAAGTGACTCCAAGATGGCCTAGCAGCTGCAAGGAGCCAAGTCCATGGGTGTGAACTCAGAACCTGAAGATGGCTTGTTGGTGGTGGAGCCCAAGACTTGTGGTGGCAGTTTGCAAAACCATCTCACCCTGTTGCCTGGCATGGCTCTCCTGTCATATTAGGTGCCACCAGATAGCAAATACCTCTACTGAAAATGATTAGTGTTTATAACGGTGTAAAGCCCACATGTTGTGCCGAGGTACTGCTTCTAACCATGTACAGCAAAACAAGGTGACAATTGATCTTCCACTGTTGTAGTTGGCCCACTGTTCTATTACGTCATCAGTACTACGAGTGCTGGCCCCTGGCCCTCAGTGTGAAGACTGGCTGGCAGTACTGCTGCAGGTGGTGCAGTGGTGTTTTGGTCTGCTCCCCACCCATCAGCATCCATGGCCTGCTTGTAACAGCAGCAGTATTGCTGCTATTCCACTTAGTAGTGCCAAAAAACTAGTGGCAGCACTACAGTTTTTGTCAGATTTAATCCAAAATATACTGTTCAATTAAAATAACTTGTGAACTTTAACAGTTTGGTCTGTTGTAGGGCATGATGACATTGCCTGGCTAACACCAATGATGATCCTATTTCTGTTCCCACGTAACCAACAGATCAGCAGATTCAAGTGAATTCATCAGATGTTGCTGTGAACTAGTGTTATTGTATTAGCGTTGTTTTTGTAGCAGTATGATATATCTCAACAAGAGATTCGGCTTAAAAGAGACTGTCTGACAATGTGTCTACCAGTTTCACAGCTATCAAGGATTGGAGGAGGGGAATTAATACTTTGAACCGGAGTGCAGTAGTGGTGATCCAGTTTTACATGTTTCAAAAGTGGTGGGCAGAACAGCCACTACACATAACATTCCTCGGAATGGTTGGCAGGTCAGCAAACTGGCAATGGTGAAAGGACATAGCACAGGCTTCCTACATACCACACTCATTTCAGTTCTTTTGAACTTAAATTCTGTGGCAAGAAACAATAAAAAGTTTTGTGTTGTTGGGGTGGAAATGATGACCAGAGAAGCTGTTACAAATGCTGTTCCACATAATTGGTCTCAAGTTGTGAGCCATACCAAGAATCTGATCAAAGAAACATGGATCTGTACAGGATTGCTGGAGGGTCAAATCTAAGAAGGCTATTCTTGTCAACTCCAGCAGCAGTTCCATGTTTGAGTAAGTGGACTGCAATAATTCTTCGTGTGAAATTATGTCACACCGTGTTTGTGAGTGTTTATAAAATATTCAGTGATTAAGTGCCCTGTTCAGTATTGTCATTTGCTAATTACTGAACAGTGCTTCATAGATGGCACATTAATGATGACATCTTCAAAGTGGGCGTGGTAGCTTTGGCTTGTGGTGGCAACAGCGTCTCCTCCACTCGCCATGTGCATGACTGTTAAAAGTTGCAAGTTATTATAATTGCACAGTACTAAGGGTGCTTATGACCTGGATGTTTAGTATGCTGATCATAACACCGTCGTGTAAATGCATATGCAAGTGGATCTCCAATATTAAAGTTATGCCCTGTCTACATCTGCAAAGCATGTAGCAATCAGAACTGCTGTCTGACTCATAACAAAGCCCCACAACAAGAAATATTACCAAACAAAAGTTTGTCTGTAACCCAGCTGTGCACCACCATCTCCTCCTAGGGAGAAAAATGGATGGAAAATGGAAATAATATATAGAAATTCTTGCCTGTATCTGTCAGACAGTAGAAGATTTGTTTCATCTGACAGTGGTGAAGACAGCACTCTGGACATTGTCACATGTGAAAAATCCAATCTGTCCATGGCTGCTCCAGACAGTGGAACTCCTTTTGGGAGGAAAGTGAGGGAGGGGGTGGGATGCTTTTAGTTTTGGATCTGTTTATCAGATAGAGCATCTTGCAAAGGCACCTGTATGACAGTTTGTGTACTTGGGGGCAGGGGGGCTGTGGAGTATTTTTAATATTTTGGAAGTTGAATGGTGACTAGTAAATAGCCATAAAAAAGTTCCATGTCTGACCTTGTTAAAAACCTGTGTAATACCAACTTTTAAATTATTTTCTTGATGGAAAAACACCTGACTATTCTCCATTTTTTTCTTTGCGTTAGAGGTGGAAAGGGGGGGGGGGGGGGGGAGCTCCCCTTCTTGCCCGTGAGTATGGTGCCCTTGGCAGCTCATGAAAGGAGGCTACCAAGTTGGACTGGGACTGTCAGGATGGGCAACTGGGCATTATTTAGCCATTTGAGTGTATCCAAACAAAAAGAGAGAGTCCAGGATATGGTGAATCATGCCCCCCCCCCCCAAAAAAAGGAAAAAAACAGGTTGCTAAAGATGTTGAATTATCCACACCACAGCCCTCTGAATACATTAAGAGGCAGTCTGCCTCTTGATATAGTAACTAGGGATAGCCAGGTGGCATTGTGACAGTGTGCAGAGAACCTCACAACATTTTGGCCTGCGAGGTTCAAGTATCAATGTAAAATTAAAGGGAGTAAACAGAACTTCCATAGGAACTTCTTAAAACTTGATTAACCCATCAACAAGTCCTACAGAAATATGAGAGTCTATATGGAGGTTTACTACAACAGATCATCAATAGATGTTACATCAAAGCACAGGTGCCTTGTAAGAACACCTGACATTGTAGCTTAGATATTAATTGATATTCCTCAAACATTACCACCTCAGTGAACCAAGGCTCAGTAATTTTTGCCACCTTGCTTTTGTGGAAGAGTTCATGTAAATCTGCTTCTTCAATAAAACAGGTTTCACTGATCACCAACTCAGTACAGGTAAATCACAGAAAATAGTAAATCTTGATTCATCTTGAACTAACCAGAAACAAAGACTTTGAGAGGTGGATACCAATTAACAGTTAAAGTACTCAGGACTAAAACATTAGTGCTAGAGATCACTGAAGCTCACCAGGCAGGGAAAACATTCTAATACAAACCACTCTGTCTTGGAGCATGCACATGCTGTTGGTATACTTGCTGGAGCATAACATGCAGTAAAATGGAGAATGGAGACAGTACCACATTAGGGAAATAGACTTATTCATGTGCAAGTCAAATTCCAGTGGCTGGGAATTACTGAGTTCAAATCAATGACCAGAAATTAGCCAGATATCACAAGGCCATTGCAAAGTAATCTACTACAGAGTAGGAAGTACACATCAGCAATCTGAGACAAGAGAGGCCAACATGGCCTGTGGCAGTCCATATATCTGCCTCTGTTTTCTACCCACAAGACCTGGTGCCACTGGATGTCTCACTTTGTGCCGTGTAATGACCTTGCTGGATATGTACGTAATTTTATCAACTGATCTATCAAAACAAAATGTCTAGTTGGATCACAAGAGATCTCCCCCCTTGAATTGGCTCATAAGGCTGGAACAGTCCTAGCTGATACACAGAAAGATGAGGTGAGTGCAGTGCGGCCTGCTATGTAGACAAATGCTCCATTAGAAATGCCAAACAGAGTTTTTGTCATGGTATTAATGTTCATACAGTGATATATGCATATTTTACTCCACTTTCTCCTTTTCGGGGCTGCGTTGCTACCTATTGTGTGCTGCTATGCATACAGCCTGTTGGTGTGTTATACAGATTTGTTTCTTTTAAATACTTTTAATTTTTAATGTGTATCCTGTTACACTTATTATTTCATTATTGTTTATTGGTCTCTATCCATAGTGCTTCTGCAGCTTAATTTTGGAGTTTTTATTACAAATCTAAGTTATCATGTTAAAGCTACTTATGAGCACCATGTGCATGTGTTCCCATACTTAACTGAACATGATAGCTGGTTTTCATTTCACTGTGTTTAGTAAAGAACGATGTGTGCTGTTCTGTAAGTGTGATCCTACGACTGCACCACTGCACCTGCTGTCATGACTGTATGGGAGGTATTGTTTTGCATTTTAACACTTTATTTGATTTACCACTGTGTAATGTATTCCTTCTTTTTACGGTCTGCTTATCATTTCATGTTGATTGTCTAGGCACATGCCCCAGTCAACTTCCTCTGAATGTATGCTTATTGCACAGCATAAGAGTTCTCAATCCAGGGTTCGTAAAAATTTTGTTAGATATTATCTTACAGCCTTGCATGGTGGGACCATATCTTAACTATTATTTTCCCTTTATTCTATTTGTCGATAATCTAAAGGTGCCATGCTAAGGCAAAACCAATCATTAAAGCAATATTTTCATGACCAAAACTGCTTTATTCGAGAATAATCTTTATATAGTTGCTGTACCAGTCCATGAGATGGAGTGGGAGATGTTTTACATTATGAATTGCTTGGACCGAGTTTTGGGTAGAAAATCCAAGTGCTATATACAAATTGAGGTCAAAAATATTTTCCACTGAGGGTTCTGTCAATAGAAAGATAGTAACGGTGCTGGTTACCTGATTGTATGTTACTTCCAGAACAACCTGTCCTAGTACCACAATTTCAAGATGAACATCAGTCTGCAGCTTAGATGCTAAAAATTTTAAGATTAGTGACAACAACTGGAGACACATGGGCTGATTAATAATCAAGACTGGGGTAAAATAGGAATACCATGATTAATTCTGACAGCATAAGGCAGCATTGTGCTGCCCTTGAATCTGGTATGTTGTTGTTTATTTGCATTGGCACACTTGACTGCTAATGGCTCAGTCAGCTCTGACAAACAACTTTCATATCACACTGGAAAAAATACTGTTGACAGATATCATTATAATGTAGGCAACTACATCTAGCATGTACAGAAAAACAATCAGGACAACTGAGAAGTCTATGCAATTTTCAGTGAGGATGAGTTGAAAAACTGTGATGGCACATATTTGATGCCTTCCTGTCAAGTGGGGGCCACTCCAACTCAACCTGGACTGCATGGCATTTTAACATTTTCACCACCAGACAGACTAGGTCACACCACATTTGCCAATCAGAATGACATTTCTGATATAAATGATATTATGTTGAAAAGATAGCCTGAGCTGCAAGCGAAATCTTGAAGGCCATAACAATATGCAAAACTTTAGCTGAATAAGGATCTGGCTGTGTTAATGCTTAGCATGCACTTCCCTGTCCAGTGCTGATCTGATAACCATGTCACCTATTAAAGTTTATGTGTATGATTTCCCACAAGAACACATAAACTTGCATTTTCTACTCAGGCCTGTAGATCCACAGTTCATGATGCTTAGAGTGTTGGAGTAATCCTAAATGAGCAGCCAGCAATGCATTTTTGTTGCAAAATATTCACTTAAAAGCAACTGTGAGTAAATAGTGATTAGGAGTGGCACTGATGTTTTACACAGAGGTGTCAGTTTTTATACGGTATATAGAGCAGTGGATTTGTAAATAATAAAAAAATCTCACTGTCTCTTGGGGCACTTAATGTCACTTTCCTGGAAATGAAGTGCTAAATGCTTCTGGTATACTTCTCAGTCTTCTTGAGCTTCATTAATTGGCTGGAAAGCCAGGTCTACCAGAAGAAATTGCAGACATTCCTGATCCATCGCTTCTGTACAAGCTTGTGGTGTTCATCAAACTGCTGTTTCCAGAACTCAAAAAACAGCATATCCATTTTGGTTGTAACACACATCAAAGTGGCCTCATAAGCACTATTCTGGCATGGGATGTGTTCTAGTTCCAAACAGCCCATCGTCACCACTGTTGTAAGTCTAAATCTTTAACAACACAGGTTCCATTGAACACCAGTTAAGTACAAATAAATCACAAAAAAATAATAGATCCAAACTCTCCTTCAACTCAACAGAAGGTATATAATTTTCTGTATACCAGTGTGTAGTAAAAATGACATCATCCAAGACATGAGATATGGTAACTGGACTTCTGGAGCTGGATATATCTTGGTTATTAAAGTACACTCGAGATCTACTGAATGACTCAAACATTAGTACTGGAAAATACTGTAACTTGCTACTCTGGAAACCACACTGATACAAACCACTACACCAATGCATGCATCACATCATCAGTGCATTCACAGTAGGTACAGGTTGGCCAGTGGAGAATGGAGACAGCACCACATGTGCAAACCACACATTGATGGCCCAGTATTCGCAGAGCCGAAAATCTATGTTCAGAAACTAGCTAAGTACTGTAAGGTCATCATAAAAAGGTCCACCAGAGAGCAGGTGTTACACATCAGTGATTCAACATAAGACAAGTGAAGTGGAGACAATCCATCAGTCCATGACAGTCCTTATATCTGCCACTGTTTTCTACCCATGTAACTTAGTGCTGGCAGATGTATCAATCCAGACCATGCCTAGCGACCTTGTGAGACGTATACCTAATTATATCAATTGATCCATCAGTATGTCCAGCAGGATTACAAGAAGAGTGTTCATGATTTCTAATTACTCAACAATAGGTATACCGAGCGAGGTGGCGCAGTGGTTAGCACACTGGACTCGCATTCGGGAGGACGACGGTTCAATCCCGTCTCCAGCCATCCTGATTTAGGTTTTCCGTGATTTCCCTAAATCGCTTCAGGCAAATGCCGGGATGGTTCCTTTGAAAGGGCACGGCCGATTTCCTTCCCCCATCCTTCCCTCACCCGAGCTTGCGCTCCATCTCTAATGACCTCGTTGTCGACGGGACGTTAAACACTAAGCTCCTCCTCCTCCAATAGGTATATAATTTTCTGTATACCAGTGTGTAGTAAAAATGACATCACCCAAGACATGAGATATGGTAACCTATGCTGAATGTAGGCATTGTAGTGCGTTACATCATCTTCAACATAGCTATAAGTAGAGCCTCCTTCAGAATTTTCAGTGAGATTTGAGTGATACTATGTTTTCCTAAACCACTGGAGGACACATTTTAATGTATCTTTTGGAGTCAGGAAAGAACTAAACATCTATTAGCAACTGGGCTGAAGACCTATCCAGCTGCATAAGTAGAATTGTGGATTTCCTGATGAACAGGTTTTGAAATCAAGACAGCTCATTATAGTTTATACAATATTTGCTTAGAACATATGCTAATGTAATTCTGCTGGAAGTGGCTGTACTGCAGGAATTACTTTGCAGAAATCATCTAGTAGGCATATATTTTGACCTTGAAAATGCCTATAGTACCAGCTGTCAGATACATTATTCTTAATAAGTACAACTATAGGAGAGGTTTTGTATCAGTCTCCCCATTTTTATGTAGTCATTCAGTAGCATAACACTTGCAGTAGAGTCCTATATAATACTTTTTATTTTGGACATTTTTGCAATGTTTTACTCCTCTGTTGCACCTTCTGAAATGACTTTTTATCTACAACTGTCACTTAGAAGTCTGAAGAAGTGGGCAGCAGTCTTTGGATTTAGATTAATTTCAGAGATATGTAGCAGTACACATCATGTTTTAATATATTTGATTTGAAGATGTGGAACAATACTTTGCTTTCAGAATTACAGTGAAGGTTCTGAATCTTATGTTTGATGTTAAGTTTACTTGGTTTCACTCACTAAGAGAATGAAAGGTGAGTGTATGTTAAGCTTTAACTCTCTTGAAATGACTCAGCAATTACTCTGGGAGCAGACAAAGCAAGGGTACCCAGTACTCCAATTTTTGAATGTCTTTTTATGGTTTATTATTGGTGCATGGTGCAAGGAATTTGTATACACTGAGGATGTATCTGCTAATAAGCATTTTAAAAACTAGCACAATATCCTTTCTGTCGACTGATGCTGGTGAGCTGCCAAAACCCATCTTGCAGTGACTCCTAATGGGATGATATGAATACAAGGTGTGATAAAAAAGTAACAGGAACTTTTGAATTTCGTGGGCTTTATGCATCCGATTCTCGAAATTTCTGTTTTTTTGCCTTGCTGGTACACATGTTCCTCATGTATATTTGGATTTTGAATATTTGGTTTATTGTAGACAGCCAAAAAGGTTTTTGTTTTTGGAAAGGATTAATCAAAAAATTGCATTAAATTTTGCTTGAAAGATGGAATAAAATTTAGTGCCACATTCAAAATGTTGATTGTGGCTTTTGGAAAATTTAATATGTGGAAGACAAGAGTTTACAAGTGGTATAAACATTTCAAAGAGGGTCATGAAGATGTTGAAGATGACAGCTGCCCTGAATGCCCTTGCACATCAGTTAGCGATGACAATGTGGAAGAAGTAGAGGAAATGGTTCTGGAAAATTTCTGAATCATCATCAGAGAGGTTGCTGATGATATCAGCATATCATTTGGCTCATGCCAAGCAATTTTTTCAGATATTTTGGGCATGAAACATGAAGCAGCAAAGTTTGTTCTGAAATTGTTGAATTTTGGCCAAAAATAACATCGCATAGACATCACTCAGGAATTGCTGAATGAAATCAACAACAATCCGAAACTTCTAAAGAAGGTTATAACAGGTGATGAAAAATAGGTATATGGGTATGACATTGAAACCGAGGCCTAATCATCCCAGTGAAACTGCCTGAATAGCCAAGACTGAAAAAAAAATCAAGAAGTTTGATCACATGTGAAGGATCTCCTCACTGTTATCTTCAATAACAATGGTTTAGTGCATAATGAGTTCCTGCCTTATGTCATACAGACAATAAGGAATCCTACTTGGAAGTTATGCACCATTTGTATGAAGCAATCTGAAGAAAAGACCAGAAATGTGGCAAAACCACTCGTGGAAGTTGCATCATTATAATGCTCCAGGTCACACCTCAATGCTTGTCAATGATTTTTTGGCAAAAAACAAAACCATTATTTTATGTCAGCCACCACATTTGCCGGACATGGCCCTGACTTCTTTCTATTCCTAAGGCTGAAGAGAACTGTGAACGGACATAGTTTTGCCGCCGTTGATGAGGTGCAAACAGAATCGCTGAAGGAGCTGAATACCTTAAGGGAAAGTGACTTCCAGAAGTACTCCTAAGATTGGAAAAAGTGCTGGCACAAGTGTGTTAGGTCTGTAGGGGATTATTTTGAAGAGAACTAAGTTGATGTTGATGAATAAATGAAAATTCTTAAAGAAAAACAAAAATTCCCATTACTTTTTGATCAAACCTCATATAGAGTTACATCTGTACAACTATTACCAACATACCTTCTTCCTACTCACCCATCATTAGAATGAAACTTCATAACTCTTCCATTAACAAAGAAGGCATTGAAGATTTGTGAAAGTGGTATCTTATAGGTATGGGTCATGTTACTGTTCATAATGAGAAATGGAGCCATCACCCACCTTGTTAGACCAAGAGAACCAAAGTTAGTGTGGATTCATTGGGATACAGAAGTAGCAGTACCCAGACTACATTTTTTAAGTTTATGTTTTGGTTAATTCATTTTCAACATTTAAAAGAAGTGCAACTGTATTTTTGTATACGAGATGATGATGAAGTCCCATACTCCGTGACGAAGCGTAGGGGAACGATGCGGGATACCCGCACCGCCGTACTAGGCAAGGTCCTAGTGGAGGTGGTTTGCCATTGCCTTCCTCCGACCGTAATGGGGATGAATGATGATGATGAAGATGACACAACGAAACCCAGTCATCTCAAGGCAGGAAAAATTCCTGACCCCGCTGGGAATCGAACCCGGAACCCCGTGCTCAGGAAGCGAGAACGCTACTGCGAGACCACGAGCAGCGGACACACAGATCTAAATGGTGGAATTTGTATGACTGTTTTGTGCTATTTTGTAAATGAAGATTCATTCTACAGTTGGTGAAGTAGAGGTGTATGTAATCAGGGGGTCACTGAGAGAGATATGATGCAATCATGCCGCAAAATTCATCATATTATCTGGCTCCTGAACTACTAAGAAAAAGCTACACAGTGCACATCTCAAGGTAATAAACAAGTGAAGACCATGGAGGCAGGGGAAAGAGGTATCAGTGTGTTGGGTTCCAGGGCATGATGAGGAGACTTAAAAAAGTTGAGTTACACATCATTAGGGCAGGCCAAGTAACTTTTATTGAATGCTGCAAGACACTTCAAAGTGACACAGATACATTACACTATCTTTCAGCACAGTCACTAGATGTCTGTAAACATTGGTCAAAACATTCTATCAGTCATTCAATTCCTTGACAATAGAAATCTGTTTCTTGGTTATGGAGCTGTTAGAAAACTGCTGCATGAATGTCCTCATAAAAAATTCTGTGGTTGCTGTGAGTCAGTTCCTGGATTGCCTTGACATTGTTGTCTGTGGTTTATGTCAATGGCATTCCTTCCTGATTAGTATCAGCCTCTTCTGTGCAACCTTGGTCAAATTGTTGGCATCATTTTGCTATGGCTGGACTTGTCATTTCATTTGGTTCATATACCAACAGAATTTTATAGTAAATCTGTTTGCAATTTAGTCATTTTACCCACAAGAATCATTGTGTCCTGCATACTTCTGTGAAGATTGGGAAGTAGGAGACAGGTACTAGTATCTTTTAAGTTGCTGCACGATTTCACTCGCACACTCTGATGCACCTGTCATCCATATCACAGCAGAACTGTATGCGCAGGAAGCCTGGAACATGTACTTTCTTCTGACAGTGCACCATTTTTGTGCACAGTAGTCTTAGGAAAACATGTGTCACTTACCTAGGACTTCAGAGAAGTGGTACTGCTGATGAAATTAAGTATCTAAGAATGCTAAGTTGGAAAATATTGTAGCACAATGTGCCATCTCCTAAATGCTCTCACCTCTTTGTTGAGACGCAGGATCATTCATCCTTATTCAGTTGTTTGTTTAACTTTACATTTTAAGATGTTTTACTGGTGCCTCAAACTGTTTTAGTAAGAACATTAATAATTGCCCTGTTGAGCACCACAACCCATCGCCAATAAATGAGTTAATTGGCATCTGTCTTGAACAAGCACACTCCATTGTGGACTGAAATGTTTCTTTTGAAAACATCCTCTACTTTGTGGCAAGCCCAGTTTTCCATGATATTCTATCTCCAGGAGGGTATGCAGGAGAGCTTCTCTGAAGTTTGCTAAGTAGGAGAGAGATACTAGTAGACTCAAAGCTGTTATAGCAGATTGAGAGTTGTGTCTGGTTAGTTTAGTCAATAAGAGCAATTATCCACAAAATGCATGATTCTGTTTTTAAGTCCTGGCCAGGTATGCAGTTGTAATCTATCAGGAAGCTTGACAAATACTTTTGTAGGCTGCAGTGCAAACCTGTCTGCTGCAGTAATGAGAATATCTGTTGGAGGTTGCAATTGGTTCTGGTGATTAAGATTTCATACACTGTGATACATCACACAGAAGGTCTTCTATAAAACAATGAAAAATGGCTGATATGCTGTAGATGCCGAAAGACAGCCTACAGTCATAGCACATAACAGGTAGAATACTTTTGATCATGCTTATCTGTCATTCTTCAGTGAAGGGCAGCCAAAAATAAGCTTCTGATAAATCAGTCTGAGTCATCATCATGGGCTTGAACACGCATATGACTGACATGTATGGTAGATGTGTAGCAGATGTCCAAGGTTAGAACTGTTGACTGCTTATTCATGAGCAATGATACCATGGATTTCAAGAGCAGGGCTGATCCCAACTGCCAATAAGTTGCTGCTGTAATTCGTGGTATCACTCTTGTATCCAGTGGAATGCAGACATGTTGACCAAGAGTAGTGAGATTTGACTGCAATGACTGAGTGGCAGTTGACACTGGGAGCACTGTTTGTGCTCCATCCTCCTCCATTTATGGCATGGGCCGTTAGGTATTGCTGTTGTTACTGTGACAGACAGATGAAATGTATGTGGCAAGACCAGAAGCAATATAAGAGTCTCAATGGTAGGGGTACTCTGCTGCTTCATTCTCCCTAAAATGTTTTGGACTTGATGGAAAAATGGAAATGCTGGGCAGGAAATCAGGACAGATTATCATCAGAGTCATCAGGAAAACAATTTGGTTATTGTGGTGTTTTGTAGTGTGGTGTTTTCAAAAGCTACTATTATTTTTCCAGTCTCAACAATCCTGAGGACCTCTTTGAGCCACAAATACAATCTGAAAACTTCACCAGGTATCTGCATATCTGGTACATCCTGTATGAAGCAATCTCATATAAGCCCTTTTGCATATGAGTGACTACAAACAGTAGCAGACAAAGCAGTAAAATTGACGTAAGTCTTGAAAGTCAGGAGCTCATTGTAAATAAGGTTGGCTTTGTCAGCGGAACATAGCTTTACAAGGATGTAACCTTTTAATGTAGTATTCCATCATCTAAAGCAGAGTTGCCGTACTTGAATTGGATAAATTATTTGTATTGGACTAGTCATTTCTTGCACTTAAAGGAACAAAGACACTAGGACACTAAAACACTCACTGGTCATGCTTGTAAGCTAATCTCACTTAAGCACAATGAGAAGACTTCAGGGCCACACCAAGCCATGAAATAACCAAAATGAAAAGTGCCCCTGTCATAGCACAAAAAAGACAGAGTTAAGGATGTAAAAAAAAAAAAAAAAAAGAGAACTAGCTGTTCAACTTATCAGGCAGATTCAGAAACATTTTGCTTTTAACCCACCCCCAGAAACTGTATACCCCGGAAAAACTTGGTTAGCTATTACATACATGCTCTTCAGCTGTATGATGATATATATTGTTCAATATGCCAGGTGAATCTTCTGGATTCTGAGCACAGGATCAGCAGCTCTAGCATATATATTACAAGATGCAGGTATGTCAAAACTTGCAGCTAAGAGAGCTCAGTGTGCTGGGGAAGTAGAGTCAACACGAAGCCCAAATATGTCAAGATGTTTCTTTTGTTCTATGATAGGAGCATATTTTATTCTGGTTACCAACCTTTCCTGTATTGTAATTCTGATATAAGACCACCATAGCTTGGCAACGATGTAGATTTTTGTTGACTCGGATGATGACTTATTGGGTACAAGTCTTTTTTTATTGTCTTTCGAACCATGGATAAAGCTTTCACAAAACAACAGGATGACAATTAACTACATGTATTTGTCTACATTCCAACCAAATTTTAACTGATTCAAACAAGTGTGAAACTTAGAAGTGGCACACATAAAAAACTTGCAAAGTACATGTTTTTTGCATGTAAAATCTGAATGAAGCTAGATTTTTCAAAGTGAGTTTTTTAATTTTATTGTAGCAATGCATTTTTTGTTTATTTGATTAACTTTAAACCATTTTCACACATTCATTTCATGTAAGAACTAATTTTACATGCCAAATTTATCTTGACTTTAAACCATTGTATCTTGACAATGGATAAAGATTATTGGATGAAAAAAAATTCATTTTGACTTTATGCATTTATCTGTCTTTATGCAAAGTTTGAATTGATTCATACAAATTTAAAGTAAATCTCCAAGAAAAGCATTTTGTTTTGCACATAAAATCAAAATGAGTGTGACAGTTTTTAGCACATAAAATACCAAATGGGGTACATATAAATGGTGCCATTAGCTGAGCATTAATTTTAGCTCAATTAAAATCTTTTGCAAAAGAAATTAATAGATTTTCACAATTTGCTTGAGCGGCAGGTCTAGTTCATCATTCAAATTTTGCTCAATGTTCTGTAACATAGCTGCAGTAAGACAGATGTTCAAATGGTTATGCAAATAGCCATTGGGCTGGGGTAAACCAAACACTTTTTACCCCATTTTCCAAACTCAAAAAGGAATCAAGTACCAAGACTCCTCCTAACCGTGATTCTGGGCACAGCCTGTTCAGCATTTCCACATTGTAATGATGGTATTGGTAATCAGAGTATGTGACTTGATGACTGCTAAAAATGGTGTAGCAGCAATATTAGTGAAGTAATTTACACATTGGAAAATGCTCTTTGGACACTATTCCAGGTGGCAGTGAAAAATACTTAAACGTGGTAGCTACTTATAATAGAATGTCGTTGTTTCAGATAAAGCCAAGTCTTATATTTATCAGATATTTTAGACTCTTTGTTGACAGGAAACTGTGGACAATCATTTTCAAGGATGATCTTGAGAAAGTATCCCACCCCTCCTCCTCCTCCCAATTATATTATTATCCATTGCTTGGGACAAAGAATAGTGTGTTACTTTGGACTGCACATTAATAGTACCCTCGAAGTACCGACAGATACACAATAATCTGTCTAGTTTTTGAATGCCTATGATGTGGCCCACTGACTGAAAGAAATGTGTATTATCGCCAGCTGGTCTTGAAACTGATCTTATTCCACCCTTAAATCTTCCAGGAATGCTAATAGAATGGGTCTTGCACTCCAGAAATAATATGTGTGTAACATATTTTTGTGCGTAACTCAAACCAGTTTCACAAAGCGATGCATATTTTTGACATAATGTGTCCAAGTCTAAAAGGGGAATGTTCAAGAACTCCTCCATTCTGTTTAAATCATACTTAAGAGTGTCAAAATTTATTCTTAGGTAACCGTATTGTCACTTTTGTGTTGTAACGGAAACTGCATGTAATGTACTAATCAACTGATACTTGTAGTGTGTGATTATAAATGTCAATGCAAAAATTAATGACTAGCAGACTTGTCAAGAACTAGATCGCTGCCCTCATAAATCTAGAGATAACCAAGTCAACAAGCATCCAAGAAACAGTCCTATCACTGTGTCCACAACCAATGTATTACTGATATGAGCAAGTAGGTGATATTGAAAGTGTAGTCAATTCAGTTTAAACACTTTTAATGTGCTGCTACGGTACATCATACCATTACATACTGGTACCATTACTGCTACAAAAGGAGCTCAATATGGCGCCCATCAGTGTCCAGAAGAGTTTGAAAGCACAGGTTTGCATTCTGCACAGCAGAACGAAGCATGTCCATAGGTATTCTGGCTACATCTCTTGATAGGCTGCACTTAAGATGTGTGAATGTTCCCCTGGTAAACTCTGGCCTTCAGGTAGCCCCACAACCAGGAATCACAGGGAGTGAGATCAGGTGATTGTGCCATTCAAGCATTTGGAAATGATCAACTGATAACTTGATTGTTTCCAAATGTGTTTTGGAGAAGCATGTGAACTTCACAAGCATTGTGCGGTGGTGCACCATTTGCATGAAACCATTGAGTGCAATGTGTCTATCTCCAGTACAGGCAGGTATGACATGCTAGTGAAGCATATTGCAGTGATGCTGGCCAGTCACACTGCACGACTTTGGTCCTTGATTGCCAAGTTGTTCAGAAAAGAATGGGCCAATGATGAACGTAGACATGAAGCCACACCATACGGTGACACGTTCATCATACAGAGCAACTTCATGCACAGTGACTTGAGGTTAAGATCTTCACACTCAGCAATTCTGTGTGTTCACCTGACTTGTCAGAGAAAAATGAGCTTTATCTGTCCATAGGATTGTCCAGGGCCTGCCCTCATTAACTTAAATCCTTGTGAGAAAGTGGAGAGCGAAGCCAACATGTCGTCATGCATCCTGTGGTGCAAGCTGCTGTATGATATGGATCTTGTATGGATACCATTTGAGAATCGTGTGAAGCACGTTTCGTACAGTGGACCATGGGATGTTCAAATGACATGACACAGCACACACCCTGCCTGACAGTCGGGAATTGTGTGCAGCATTGTCTGCTATAGCAATAGTGATTTCATCAACCACCTGTGGTGCAACTAGTCGTTGGCCTCTACCTGGAGTGACACCCAGTTCTCCAGTTGATTCAAACTTTTTCATCATGCTCCGCACAGCAAGTGCAGAAAGAGGACCCTTACTTAATCCTTTCATCTGGCGATATTCTTGAAGTGCAGCTGTTACTGTTGTTTTGGCAATAGTGCTTCACCAATAATGTCCTGCTCCTTTTGTCCAAGTTTATGTTGACACATCTACAAGTACACTGTGACTGGTCAGGTGTGTGAGACTGCAAATCACAATGACTGATTACAGCACCAGGTGCCCTTAGTTGGAGCAGTACAGTGGCACTGTGATGCATGGAAATCATGCACCCCATACTCCGGACATTAAAACTAACAAGTTTGGTACTCATATTGTAATTAGTTTCCATGTTATAACATATTAAATAGGGAACATTTACTTATAACCACCCAGTACATGCCAAAGTGGATTTGTTGTGGTGTTGCTGCTGAAAATGTCATTTACACTGCATTGCAGAGTGTCCCAGCTTTTGGTAACTAGCCTGGCACTGATCAGCATGTGGGCAGCAAAACCTAGCAAGTGCTGTGGCTCAGTGCTGAGCCAGTGTATTGCTGCAGGTGTTGAGTAATCTTGCCTAGGCCTGTGCCATTGTGAATGAGTTATCATAAACACTGCACTGAAACTACTAGTGAGATTTCAACTTTATGCTGGACTACTTATCAGATGATCAGCCCATGTGATGTCCTACTGGTGGCACTGATTGTTATGCTTTGAATTATTCTCCCCAGTTGCATCAGATGTTTCATCATTTGTGCTCATATCAGTATATGATGAGGATGCTACCTCTGTGAACAAATTAAACATTAGTACCTATTTGCCGGCCGAAGTGGCCGTGCGGTTAAAGGCGCTGCAGTCTGGAACCGCAAGACCGCTACGGTCGCAGGTTCGAATCCTGCCTCGGGCGTGGTTGTTTGTGATGTCCTTAGGTTAGTTAGGTTTAACTAGTTCTAAGTTCTAGGGGACTAATGACCTCAGCAGTTGAGTCCCATAGTGCTCAGAGCCATTTGAGCCAGTACCTATTTGAAAGTTGCTTCAGTTGTCAGTTTTATGTAAACCAGCATATATGGTACAGGCCTGGCACCAGATGTGTCAGTGTGTATCACAATGGCTAGTTTATCTTTATTTTTTCATGTTGATCAACCAACTAGCATGTATAACATATTGTTATATACATTGTAGTACTTTGATTGTTTATTTTTTCAATGTACATTTTATACGTGATACATTAAAAACCTTCATATGCCTGTCTATAACCTGATTCTGTTGATGACAGTTATTTAACAGGCTTTTACGCACAGGCATCATCTGTTATTACTTTTCCCTCTAAAGAAAGTCTTCTGTTCTATTTGGTAGAATATTGTCATCTGATGGTTCCATGCATAGGCTTCTGGATCTGTATATTTTTACCACATTCTGCTTCTCCATAAATTATTTTGTAATCTGCCATTTGTACAACTTGAAATGCCAAGAGGATACATGTTACTAAAATGAATTTTACACCACAGACTGAGAATATGATATCCACAAATCATTAGGATTACAGAACTGTGGATGATCTCTTATCTTTTTAGTATGTTATGAAGTGCCCATAGGCTGCAATTGGCATATGGATGGAATCAAAGTGTGCTTAGAGATGTCGATGGGGAATGTTCCTTTACGAAGTTTGTATGTAAGTTAATGAAGCATCAACATGGTTGCTGAAGGACTTTGACAAGCAAGCTTCCAAGCAACCATACCTTAGACATGTTGAATGTACAATATATCAGGGAACACACAGACCTGCGAAGCAGTGTTATCCATTATTTCCCAATAAAGCCTTCCGTGTTCCTCATCAAATATGACCAGGAATTATCATGCTGAAGTCTTGTACTTGGAGTTGGCTCAAGGAGGAGCAGTATCTTGGGCTCTAATATCTCCGTGGTGCAGCAGTTGCATACAGATTGACAGACATATTGATTCCAGTGTGTAGAAATTGTACCATTGTCTTGTGTGCAATGGGTTCAGCCCCTAGCAGACAGCACTGAGTGTTCAACATAGATATGTTCAAACCCATTACAGTGCTCCAGATTGAACAAAAATTGTATGAAGCTGTGCAGAGGTCATCCCATACCATAGTCACATTGTGTGGTCCAGTACTCACTTGCCGTTAGGTCTGATCACCTTCACTCCTTTGTTTTCCAAAATACATAATGCGCATAGCAGTGTCCCTAAACTTCGTATGACAGCTTTGTTTTTCTGGAGACTGATAATTTGGATCAGTGTGAACTCATCCATGTTTTGATATTCTGCATCTTGATGTCATTGGGATGTTTCTACTTCATTTAATGGCTCCTCACTCTGCAATCTTGGTGTTAAAATGACCATTTCAGGAACAATGGAGGTTAGCATTGTTGGGCTTGTATTTACACTATGTTCATGCAATTGCAAACATTTGTTGCTGATATGCCACTTTGCATATCTTTTGAGTTTGGATTTATACAGGCCATTTCTTGTGGATGTTGCAATTTTCACAAATGTTAGTACATATTGAGTAAGTGATATTGCGTCTAACCCTTTTGAACAGGAGATTAGTGTTTCCCAAAGTAGTGTTAACCCCTTCTGGTAGAGTAAACTGTGCTGAACTGTGCTTTTTGCAGGTGATACACACAATAATTGTGCTATCCAGGTATAAGATGTATGGCTGGTAATAGTGTTGACTATTTTTGCAATAGCTATCAATAATATAAAGTCCTCAGTAATTGGTCCAATTCATATTTCTTATTTTTTGATGCTCCTAGTCTTTGCTGTTCTTCCAGTCAGACAATAACCATATGCTAGTTGTAACTGGCCACTCAGTATTTGCAACAGACACTTACAAGACTGAATAAGTGGTTTAAGAATGCCAGTTTCAAATTTTGGACTGCTAAATATTGATTTTTAACTGTTTCAACTGTGCTGAATTGAGATTGAAGGTCACTGTTCTGCCTGTACAGTATAGTCTTAGAGTGTCTGATGTTCAATTATAACATTACATGACTGCAATAAGTGAAGGATATGAATGCATGTGCCCTAAAAACACTGGATATCTTGAAATCTGTTAACCTCAAATTACGGAAATGAGAGCTAGGTCTTCATACCAGAAAATAATAGTTCAAGTTCAGCATGAAGTAATTAGGTTTACCATAGACACATACACCATCTTTGTTCCTATTCTCTTTAATGGGGTTGGTGAGTTCATAATATTTTAGCATTGACACAAAGAAATGGTTGTTGAGTACCGAAATTATGTCATCGTTAACTTTTCTGTAACTCCTCAGTTGACTGATATCCTCATGGAAATTTAGCTAGGTGCTAATGTTCAACAGCTGCAGTATTTCAATGATATACCCCCTCCTCCTAATCATCATCATCATCATCATCATCATCATCATCATCATCAGGTGCTCCTGTTGTATTGAACTGGCAGGGGGGCTGCTCTTCCTGCCTTCTATCCCTGTTCCCTGGCCTTCCTATGATTCTGTTTGTGATGATCCATCTTCTGTGTGGTCCTCATGGCTGCTCTCAATTCAGATGCCTTCTGTTCATGGTCCACTCTCATGGCGATCACCTGGTACCTGTGTGCTCTCTAATAGATCGTATGATGCTCACTGCACTGACACTCTGTGCCATATCTGCTCTGACTCCCAGCTGGACCATAGGCATTTTCTTAGCACATCTGCTGTTTGAAGAGGCACTGAAGAAGTGCTTGCTTCATTTCCAGAGTAGTGCAAATACTATTTGCTGTATGTGTATGCAGACATCATTGTTCCTTCAGCGACTTAAGCCTTGCTGAGTAGGGTGGCCAGTGTCTGTGGGTGGTTGTGCTTGATGTCAGTTGCCTCCGTAATGATACTGTCCTGCACCCTGGAGCCTGAGCCAAGATTTTCATCTCATCATAATTTATGTGATGCTTGTACTCCAGATAACACTTAACCACAGCAGATTTTCTAGGTTGTCCCAGCCTAGCTTCAATCAATCAATCAAATTTTATTGTCATTCAGCTCATAAAGCAATAGACAACGTCAAGATAACTTCCATTTTTAACATTAATTACTAAATACAATTTAGTTTGGATTACATAAGGCCATCCGCTAGATACAGTGTTGAAAGACAGTATTTTCAGTTTCAAAAAAATCACCTACTGTGTGGAAAGGATTATTTACTAATATTCTGTACAAATTAGCTTTGAAGATACTGACAGGTAACTCTTTTAAATCTATACTGAACTTATTGTACAACTTAAGTCCAAGAACTAAATATGAATTCTGTGACTTGGATAGTCTTTGATATGGTACATCTAAACATGATTTGTTCCTGGTGTTATGGCTATGTACATCCCTCCTTAATGATATATTTGAAATATTGTTCCTAACATACAATAGAACATTATAGATGTACAAGTTTATTACCGTAAGGCATTGCAATTTAACAAACAAGTGTTTACAGTGTTCTATCTTATCTGAGTTGGTTATTATTCTTACTAATTTTTTTTGTAAAAGTAGAATGTCCTTTACGTGACTGCTATTGCCCCACAATAAGATTCCATATGATATGATACTTTGAAAGAAAGCAAAATATGCTGATCTTATATAACTATAAGGACATGTCTTTTTAAGTTTCTAATTAAATAGATAACTCTTGAGAGTCTGGCAGATAAATGTTTACGTGTGGTTCCCATGTCAACTTGTTGTCTACTATAACACCTAAAAATTTTATACTTTCTAAGTCATGATTCTCTCTTAAGCTAAAGGAAATTGCCTGGGTCTTACTTTCATTTAGTAGAAAACCGTTCACTCTAAACCATAATGAACTCTGAGCAAGGGTATCTTTAACTATATTTTTTAGTGTGTTTAAATCTGAGCTTTTATTTAAAAAAGTTGTGTCATCAGCATATATTATTGTGTGAGAGTTTACAAAAGATGGCAGGTCATTAATCATAAGTAAAAACAATAGAGGTCCAAGTACTGAGCCCTGTGGCACGCCAGACCTAACATTAATCACATCTGTCTTCTCCCTGTTAATGCATACAACTTGTTGGCGGTTCTCAAGGAAGGATTTAATCATATTTATGCTGCTATTAGCAAAACCATAATAGGATAGCTTATTCAGTAAAGTATCATGGTCCACACAGTCTAACACTCTGCTCTGTTGATGTTCCACATGTTGAACTATTAAACAAGTACTTAAAAAAACCTAGTCACTCATTGCTTTAACTTCCTTTTTTCAGCCAGACTGTATGGAGTAAAGACTGAAATAGCAGTCACAGATTTCAGTAAAGGTTATGGAGCATATGAAGATGTGAAGAAGAAGCTTAGTGAATTGGATGTTGGAATTTTGGGTGAGTAATATGGTTTTTCTACATGTAATAGAGTACAGCATTATTTTCATTATTAGATTTGAGTCTCAGTGCAGTAGAAATTAAATTTATTTTGCTATTTGTTATGAAATTTATTTTACTGGTTCCAATAAATTCTTCCTTGAAGGATTTTAGCAAAGTCAGGTTAAAATCTGCAGCAATCACTATTCCTTTGGTTTTTATGTTGAAGCAGGTCAATAGAACTTCAAAATGAGTTATGAATTGCTGAATATTAACTGTAGGTGCTTCGTACACAATTACTATTATAAATGATTTTTTATGAAATTCAATTTTTGTCATTCATTATTCTAGATGCTGTTCTGAGCAAATTTATTAATATAAATATTGTAAATGTATGACAGTATTTCATAAATGTAGCAACTCCTCCTTTCTCTGCAGTAATAAGACAGTAATCTAACTGTGTGACACCGTACCTTTACCAGCAGTCATGTCTTGTTCAGAAGGGCAAATTGTGTCACCTGGCCTTGACCATTAATATAGTAGTGCAAATATTTTACTACCCATTCATTGGTTGTTGTAATGAAATTTTATATTTGCTAAAATGTAGGCAGGAAATAAATAACTAAATCTACTGACTGCTGAAAATTTTTTAGCTAGTATCACCTGGCATGGATGCAATATATGCACCATAATTATGGTGCCTAGTTATTGTCTTCAACATCTCTTAAAGCATGGTTTCTTTCTACCATCTTTACCATGGAAAATATGCTGCTCTGACCTCTTTTGAGCACTGGTATTTTGCCACTCATGACAGTGCTGTCTCCCCCCCCCCTCCCCCCCCCAACCCCCACCCATCAACACAACCACCAAGTTTCTTTTAATTAGTCTGGCTAGTTTTCCTTTATCCTTCTTATTTAGGTGAAGGCTGTTCATAGCATGTTCCGTCTTCAGCAGGAAACACACCAGTATTAGACCTCGGCTCAGACATGAGTACCTATTACAACTCTAAATTAACTCTCCCCACAGATGAGCTAAAATGAGGTGAGCTGTGTCGTAGAGCTGATGTAAACACCACTTTGGATTCCCTCAGTGCTGAGACTATTTTTACCTGGCCATACTGTGTAGAATACTTACGATCTCTGTCAATACTCTTACCCAGCGCTTCCCTATAACCATTGTGCAACCCTTTCTGAAATCTGTGCACAGTAATCATATATCCTGGTGACCTGTTATTCTGAGTGTAGTTAATCTTGGAACATGTGATTCACTCTTGTATCAGGAGAATTACCTAACAACAAAATTTCCCTTTAGTTTACTGGCTCTTCTACAATACATCTTTTGTTCAAATAACTTACGGGTTTGCTGCCGGGTGACATCGTCAAACACCGCAGATATTTCGACAGGAGCACACCCTGCCATTCTCAAGGCACAATTGCAAGGAAGAAAAAATGTGCAAGCAAATTTAATACCTTGGTTCACAGAGGAGAAACAAGGAAGACACCACACACAGAACAAGTGTCAACACAACCAAAGATAACCAATATCAGAAATATCGATAGTTACTATTAATCAACAGGTGAGGTAGCACTAATTCTGTCCCTCTGTTTTTTGATGAGAGACAGAGCCGGATTCCAAGCAGCATTTAAACAAAATCCACTGTCTCTGTTAATAAGGTTGTTTGATAGTCTGATTTCAACAGCTTCCTTAATAACACTATCCCAATATCTGGGCATGCAAGCCAGAATCTCCGTGTTATTGTATTCCATAGGAGATTATGGCTTGCACGTCCAGCTATTGGGATAGTGTTATTAAGGAAGCTGTTGAAATCAGACTAAAACAGAAGGACAGAATTAGTGCTACCTCACCTGTTGATTAATAGTAACTATCGATATTTCTGATGTTGGTTATCTTTGGTCGTGTTGACACTTGTTCTGTGTGTGGTGTCTTCCTTGTTTCTCCTCTGTGAACCGAGGTATTAAATTTGCTTGCACATTTTTTCTTCCTTGCAATTGTGCCTTGAGAATGGCAGGGTGTGCTCCTGTCAAAATATCGGCGGTGTTCGACGACGTCACCCAACAGCAAACCCGTAAGTTATTTGAACATTAGATTTGCCGGAAAAAGTTAAGGTCTCACAATACATCTTTTTATTACTTATTGGAAGTTTGTTGTATGATCTCTGTGCCTACATGTGCATGAAGCTAATTCAGTTCTAACTCAAGCTACTAGTAAAACTTATTTGATGCATTTATTGCAAAGTTGTCTAAAATGTCTTGTGCTTATTACCTCTATTGTCTGTTGCCACTTCCCATCTCTGCTTGCCCTTCTTCTACTTAAGCTATCCAGATCTCTTTTAGCCTCATGTAATTTGATCTGAAGGTCAGAAATCTTTCTGATTGGTAGGGCTATAAATGATGAGTCACAGGTAGTAAATATATTTAATAATCATTTTTTAAGTGTAGTAAGAAGTATGGGGAAAAATGCTTCAAGAGAAAAATCACTGCAGTATGTTGAAAAAGCAGCTCTCATAAAATTCAATCATATGAATGTATCAACAACTTTTCATCAAATGAAGGAACTTATATGGTCTCTCAAGAATAACAGCTTATCTGGTTTTGATGATGTTTCCGAAAGAGAACTAAAGATTTGTTCTTATACGATAACTTCTGTCCTATCTTAAATATGTAATTCATCACTAACTCAAAGCATTTTCCATAGTCAAACTCCAGTTTAAGAAAGTTGGTAGGGAAGATGTCAATAATTACTGACCTGTTGCACTGCTGACATCATTTTCAAATTTTTGATAAGGTGATGTGTTCTAGAATAGTATCTCACTGGAGCAACAGTAATAACCTCAGCAAATCACAGTTTGGATTTCAGAGGAGTTGCTATATGAGAATGTAATTTACATGTTCACTCACCAAATTTTAAAAGCATTAAATAATAAAATAGCACTGTTTGATATTTTCTGTGACCTATGTAAGGTATTTGACTCTGTGAATCACTGTATTCTCTTATATAAATTGAAGCTTTGTGGGATTGAAAGTATATCCAACCATTGGATAATGTCATATCTAAACAATAAATGCAAAAGTTCTACTTAGTAATTCAACCAGTATATTGGGGGACATTATTCTGACTGGGGAGAAATCATATATGGAGTTCCCCCAAGGCTGAATCATTTGACCATTATTGTTTCTCATTTATGCAAACAGTCTTCTGTCTAATATACAACAAGCAGAATTAGTTCTTTTTACATATGGCACTTGTATTGTAATCAATCCAAGCTGAAATACAGAAACAGAAGACATGGTAAACAATGTTCGTAAAAGTATCAGTGACTGGTTTTCCACAAATGGTCTCACTCTAAATTTTTAAAAAGAGACAACATATTCTGTTCTGCATATATAGGGATACTACACCAGTGATAAGTGCAACACATGGTGAAGGAATAATAAGTGGAGTGGTAACTTCAAGATTTTTAGGTGTCCATATTGATAAGAATTTAAACTGGAAAAAGCAGATTTTGGAACTCCTAAAACAACTTTGTTTAGTCACATTTGCATGTAGAATCTCTGCAAATCTTGGGGAGAGACAGATCAGTAAGTTGATATATGTTGCATATTTTCAGTCAATAATGCCATCTGTAATAATGTTTTGGGGTAACTCATGTTTAAGAAAGTAAGTCTTAAAAGCTCAAAAACATGCTGCAAGGATAATTTGTGTTGCTCACCCACAATCATCTTGTACATGTTGTGTAAGGATTTGGCCTTTCTGACAACCGCTTCACAGTATATTTATTCCCTCATGAAGTTTCTTGTAAATGATCTACTGCAGTTCAAAAGGAACAATGATGTACATAATTACTATACCAGAGGGGAAAGGATGTTCATTACTCCACATTAAGGTTATCTTTAGCACATAAAGGATTGCACAATGTTGCAACTAAAATTTCCAATCATTTACCTGTGGATGTAAAATGTCTGACAGAAAACAAAGTAAAATTTGGAAGTAAACTGGAAAAGCTTATCCTTTTATTCTGTAGAAGAATTTCTATTATTGTAATGTGTAAAAGGTGTTGTATAAGAACTACTAACTCACATCTGCATGTTTTTAAAAAAAAAAATAATAATAATAATAAAATAAAGTTATAAGTGTTCACCATGTAGACATATTTACGAATTAATTTACAATGTGAATGGACAATGATTCGTTCCACATCAGTACGATTTACCATGCAAAATGATCCATGGAACATGAAACTAACTAATTCGCTCCCTTTGGTTTCTCTATCTTCCTGTCTTCACCACATATCCTGTATAACCCCTTATGAACCTTACTTACTTTCCAAAGGCTCATGCCACTACAATCAGAGCATGGTAAAAAGTACAATGATCATCACATCAAATCTTGGAGCAATTACTCAGCAAAGTGAACTGAAGACCTGACCAATATGGCATCACCTTTGTGTTCACTTTCAGGAATCTGATAGGGGCTGTAACATGAGGGGGCATTAAGTAAGTTTTATGTATTTTATCTGTTCTTGTGGATAGACCCAAAGGAACAGACACCATTTTGATCCTGCAACCGCTATCAATTAAGACACAAAGAAATTAAAGACATTAGCTGCAAGTGTGCATTGTTTTGTCAATGGGGTGAGTTGAAAATTCAAATCTGGGTAATGAGGCAAATAAGCAGGGGCACTACACTGTGGTATAAATTAACAATTTGAGTCTGACAGGAGGTGTGCTAAGGTAGCCCATGTGCTTGTGGTGACCACTGTATCCAGATGGTTTAGTGGTCAGTACATCTGCCTAGGAAGCAGGAGACTTGGGTTCGAATCTCGATGTGGTACAAATTTCCAACTTGTCCCATTGCTATAAATCATTGCTCATGGGAGCTATTGTCTTTAATTCCTTCGTTAAGAAATTAAGTTACACGTTATTGTGGCAGGCCAAGTAACTTTTATTGAATGCTGCACTACACTTCAGAGTGCCAGATATGTGACACTAATTCTCATCAGAGTCACCAAGTCTCTGTAAATAATGAATTTTTCAGTTCCTCAACAATAGAAATCTGCTCTTCGGTCACAGAACCATTCAAGATCTGCTGTGTGGTGAACTTCCTCATCATTGGAAAATCTGTGATTGCTGTGCATCAGTTCATTGATTGCCTGCACATTGTTGTCTGTGGTCAATGTCAATGGCATTGCTTTCCAATCAGCATCTCATTTGTCTGCACGGCCTTAGTCAAATTGTTGGCACCATTTCACTATGGTGGGTGCAACATTGCATTTGCTGTGAGCATCACCAGAATCTCATCATGAATCTGTGCGTGAAATATAGGTGTTTTGTCCACAAGAAATGTATTGTCCTACATACTTCCACTTTGAAGTATGTTTCCAGTTGTTGCACCATTTTACTGAAACACTGTGCTGCACCTGCTACCTGTTCTGCAACAGAACTGTCAGCAGGAAATGTGGAACATGGACTCTCTTCTGACAATGTGCCACTCTTGTTGTCCAGTGATCTAAACATTCCAATATTTTGGAGAGGCACAGCTGTGCTATGGCATCATGGCATGGGGAGCCATTGGGCATGACCTCAGGTAATGGCTGGTAGTGACTGAGAGAACTCTCATGGCACAGGATGTTCACCACACAGCAGTTATCCAATGACTCCATGACTGAAGAGCAGATTTCTATTGTTGAGGAACTGAAAAATTCACAGTCAATATCATGGTGCCATTTCTCAGCAGGATAGTGCTCATCCACACGTCTGCACGAACTGTTTGTGTGATTTGAAGAATAACATTTTTACACTGCACTGTGTATAAAATTTTTTATTTCTTTTTCATGCTTCTGGTTTTGGGCACTTCCCATTCTCAAGTGTGTGTGATAACATAGCAACACACCATTGCAGAAAGCAGCAAAACACAAATCATTTTTCGTTGGAAATATTGCCAGGTTTGTCTTCTTTGTGCTTCTGGTTGGAAGTGACATTTAAATAACATGATAATACTTTTGTTCTCATAAGCACCTTTATATTTTACATGATTATTATTATTATTATTATTATTATTATTTGCACAATTATGCATGGAACATGATTTTTAAATTAATGATGATGATCATGTAGCCACATATGTTACGAGAGGTAAATGTTATGTTTGTGTAATAGTGTATCCAGTGTGAGGGATTGATTTCAAGTTCGGTTACATTATTAAGTATGTTGCCAATCTTACTACTCCATTAGACAAAGTTTTCCCGTACAACTGTTTGATCAAGTGTTGCAAAGGTAACTCATTAGTATGAAGAGTGCAAACCAACTGATGAGTTTACGATTAAGCTTTGCCTCAACCCCATGCCTGACTACTCCTTCCCAATCAGTGTTAAAATTTGTTGAGTCACCTACAGTAGCCTGCAAACTTTAATCAATGCTATTTTTGAAACTTCCTGGCAGATTAAAACTGTGTGCCCGACCGAGACTCGAACTCGGGACCTTTGCCTATCAGCGCACACTCCGCTGCAGAGTGAAAATCTCATTCTGGAAACATCCCCAAGGCTGTGGCTAAGCCATGTCTCCACAGTATCCTTTCTTTCAGGAGTGCTAGTTCTGCAAGGTTCGCAGGAGAGCTTCTGTAAAGTTTGGAAGGTAGGAGATGAGATACTGGCAGAAGTAAAGCTGTGGGACCGGGCGTGAGTCGTGCTTCGGTAGCTCAGTTGGTAGAGCACTTGCCCGCGAAAGGCAAAGGTCCCGAGTTCGAGTCTCAGTCGGGCACACAGTTTTAATCTGCCAGGAAGTTTCATATCAGCGCACACTCCGCTGCAGAGTGAAAATCTCATTCTGGGAATGCTATTTTTCTTTAGAAAATCCACAAGATGGTTAGCAATAACTTGAGCAGGTTTCCTTTTCGTTAAGTCTTTCTCTGGAGTAAAATGGAAAAGATGCTTTCCACCTGGATCACTGCAAATGCTGTAATGCTCATCTTTCACAATACTTAGAAACTGATGACTGTAGTTATCTGCTTCTAACAGGACTTTAGTGGAATCTTGGCATCCATCAAGGAAGATACATTCAGTGTTGCCTACACTACATCAAGCAGGTTCTTCATCAAGTGATTTCATGATTTCTTCCTTTGTGATTTTTACTTTATTGTGATCAACCAGAAGCCTCCTGTCTCCTTCAGTAATTAATCCAGCATCCAAGTTTGGAGCTGTTGTAACAGCAGCTGTAGCACATAAACCAACACCAAATCTAGTACTTTGCAGTGTAACATTGTGCAATTGTTATGTATTATACTGACTTGTACTTGAAGTAGAAGGTACATCAGAATCATCACATTGTGTCTGCAAAGGATCTTCAGAATGTTCATCTTTAACATCAGCTGTCTCTTCATCTTCTTCAGAGAAATGAATTTCATTTGGTTGTAATGTTAACTCTTCCTTCTTTTTTCTGCTTGTATTCAGAAATCCTTCTTAATTCATCTTATTGCTTCTTCTGCTTTTTAATTTGTCTTCTGTGCCCAGATAGATCGAATAACATGGTTTGATGCTGTCCAACAGAGCCAACCTTGTCTCTTTGACCTTAAATAGACATTAATACTTTGACAAGGCTCTTCATGTCCATAGAATAAGAGCAGGAGATGTGCACTTCAGTTTACAGTCAGCTGAACATGGACCTTCAAATACTGAATATACACTACTGGCCATTAAAATTGCTACACCACAAAGATGATGTGCTACAGACGCGAAATTTAACCGACATGAAGAAGATGCTGTGATATGCAAATGATTAGCTTTTCAGAGCATTCACACAAGGTTGGCACCAGTGGCGAGACCTACAACGTGCTGACATGAGGAAAGTTTCCAACCGATTTCTCATACACAAACAGCAGTTGACCGGCGTTGCCTGGTGAAACGTTGTTGTGATGCCTCGTGTAAGGAGGAGAAATGTGTACCATCACGTTTCCGACTTTGATGAAGGTCGCATTGTAGCCTATCATGATTGCGGTTTATCGTATTGCGACATTGCTGCTCGTGTTGGTTGAGATCGAATGACTGTTAGCTGAGCCGTGATAGGGGAACAAGGGGGAAACAAATGGTAGCACCAAAATTTTTCTTTAAACATGGTGGCTTTATTGGAGTGAACAGTTACACTAATTCTCAATCTTTCAAAATCAGCTTTAGTTCTTTAAGGCAAGGATCTGCGATTAATCAAAACAGCAAACTACTTTTAATACAGTAGCAAAGGGCAAGCTAGGAAGACAATGAAATTTAAATAACAACTCTCCACAAATATGGCTTCACAGGTAAGATTAAATTTATGATTGTTAATTTAAAAAAAAAATACTTTCAACAAATATCCCTTAATGCCTTTAGTAAAACAATAAGTGATAGGCCTAACGAGAAAGTGCAATCCACCCCACCATTTCCATAGACCATATACACAAGTTGCACAATTTAACCCCAAGGATTTGCCAAGATAAAATTTCCCCAAAATGTAAAAGATAAATCATTACACTAAAATGCTGCTTCAGTTATCAACATAAAAATTCACAAGGAGCCCAAGGCTAGATTTGAACATTTCTGACATCACAGCAGTGGGCAAGAAAAATTAGCTCAGTTAACAAAATACAGTTACACCAAAACTCAAATACTCAAATACAAATACCAAAACTCAAATACACACACAGTGACAACCGCCAGCTTACAATAGTTCAAAACATTATTCAATCTCATAGGTGCGCAGGTGTCATTACCAAGGGGAGTGTGTGAACCAACTTGAAGTAACTATAACATGGCACAGACAAAATTACAGATTCTGCAATCTATGCAGAGAAGTCGCCCACATCCACACTCACGCATGGGCACAGAGGAGCCAACCTTAAGGCAGGGAGATAGGACAGGCAGGGTGCAAAAAAAAAAAAATTCGTCACGGGGCACACCGAACCACTGGACGGGGACTACCAAAATTCACTCACCTTAAACTTTACGTACAACGCCCAGGCGAGGAAACGGGAAATCGTACAGGCACAGGCCAGCAGAAACCCCAGACAAACACACAGAATCCCATCAATTCCAAAACATAATTTAATCAATTATCCCCCAAAACCCTGGAACTTGGCACAAGTGAAATTACAGGCCACAGGATCCAAACGCACTCTGCAGAAGAGTAAGGAGGGAAAATGTTAAAAAAAGTTCTGCAACGGCCCAATAGAACGCCAAGAAAAACACACTAAGTAAGGTACATCACCCCACAGAATGCTGAGAAACACGAACACTGGAGTTTGCCCACGTTTACGACACAATCATAACAACGAAGATAATCTTCTTAGCCATAGTACGCTGAAACACACAAACAGCACCTAACTTCTGAGGACGGAAAAGTACTCCCCTGTAAACTATATCTGGGAGCAGCACAGCCACAAGCTCCTCCTGCCAAGGTGCAGTCCAGGGAAATCGCTGCGAGAAAGATGATCCAGCACGAGTATTGTCACCCAGACCTCAGCAAGGTGCAGTCAGACAGGGCAGGAAAGCTGGTAATCAGGCGACGACTCCAACCACCAACCTGGGGAGCAGCAAGTAACACCAGCCCTGGCCAGCAACAGCGCAGAGGGACCCACCATCCGACGCAAAAGGCAATGCTCGCGCCCAAACTTGACTGCCCGTGCACACGCCACCGGGCAGAGACGGCGCCACCCGCCACCAGGAGGTGCCCCGCAACGGAGAAAGAAACACCACTCAGAGGCCCAACGATCAAGAATCGATCTAGAATACCTCTGCCACGCCACATTAGCAGAATATGGATTCAGTGGGTTCAGGAGGGTAATACGGAACGCCGTACGGATCCCAATGGCCTCGTATCACTAGCAGTCCAGATGACAGGTATCTTATCCACATGGCTGTAACGGATCATGCAGCTACATCTCTTTCCCTGAGTCAACAGATGGGGACTTTGTAAGACAACAACTATCTGCATGAACAGTTCGATGACGTTTGCAGCAGCATGGACTATCAGCTCGGAGACCATGGCTGTGGTTACCCTTGACGCTGCATCACAGGCAGGAGCACCTGCCCCCCATGCGGGTCCGGGGTAAGAATAGGCCCGAGGTATTCCTGCCTGTCGTAAGAGGCGACTAAAAGGAGTTTCAACCATTTCGGCCTTCCATGTGATGGTCCCCCTTGGGGTTTGACGTCCATTTTTCAAAATTATACAGAAGTACGAGCCTTTTGGGGAAGGACGCCTTACGTGGTGTACCACTGGTCCTCAGTGCACGAAGACCTTGGCACTCAGCATTGTAACGGCGTTGTAACCATACCCACTATTCCTCAAATTGGGCCTTAACGCCTGATGGGTTGTACAAGTTATGCCCATAGTGCGTCCCCATCTGCACCTACGATCATGATGGACTTTCCATGGCACCCAAAATCCAGCATGGTAGCCAGCCCGTTGTGTTGGGGTCGTCATGTACCCTCTAGGTTGTAGCCCCCTGACAACACAGGGATCGTACTGCCGATACCTGAGCTGCACCCTCCCCACGTCGGCCAAGGAGTAGATGCCCGTCTCCTTGGGGCATCAGGACTCCCGGCAACGGTCATCCTCCCAGGTGGCCCTTGCTTAGGCTGGGTGGTGCCCATGGGGAGAGCCCCTGGTCGGAGTGGGTGGTATCGGGGCGGACGTTTCGCAGATGAAACGTCAACGTGTATCAGGTCGCTCTGCGGCCGAGTCTTTTAAAAAGAAAGGTACTGTCTCTGGTTCTGGTTCTCCTGCCCTTTCCCCCTTGGCCACTCCCTGGGAGGAAGGACAGGCCCGCCGGCTTGGGGCGAAGTACTTCCCCCGCTATTTGGTCTGTTCTCGAACCGATGGGGGAACGTTCGCCACCTCCAAGCCCATGTTCTTTGTTCAGCACATCGAGGACATCTTCAGGGAAATCGAGGCTCTCAGTAAAATGCGTTCGGGGTCTGTTCTTATACAGACCACCTCCGCCACACAGTGGGCGGCACTCCAGGCATGCGACCGACTAGGGGACATCCCAGTGTCCATTGTCCCGCATCTGGCACTGAATAGGACACAGGGGGTTATTTTTCATCGGGACCTCCTGCTGCAATCTGATGAGGAGCTCAGGGCCAACCTGGAGCGCCGAGGCATGCATTTCGTCCGGCGAGTCCAGTGCGGCCCCAAAGACCGTCGCATCGACACCGGCGCCTTTATCCTCACCTTCGAGGGGGACGTTCTCCCGGAGAAGGTAAAGGTGATGTGCTACCGGTGCGACATGCGACCTTACATCCCGCCTCCTATGCGCTGTTTTCGGTGTTTGCGCTTTGGGCACATGTCGTCACGGTGTGAGGCTGAGTCCCTTTGTGGCGATTGTGAACGTCCTCTTCGTGAGGAACATACATGCACCCCACCACCTCGGTGCGTTAATTGTCCTGGCATCCACTCGCCTAGATCCTTAGACTGCCCCGCGTATCAGAAGGAGAAGAAGATTCAAGAACTCAAAACTTTGGATCGTCTCTCTTATTCTGAGGCCAGGAAGAAGTATGACCACCTCCATCCCGTGATGTTGACCACTTCGTTTGCCTCAGTCGTGTCCACTCCTTCCACAGTATCCTCACCCCTATCCTGTCCCCCCTCCACCTCCTCTCCCCATCCGGGGTCTATGCCTCCGCCTCCCAAATCCCTCCCTTCCAAATCCTCCTCCCCCGCGGCCCCCGCTCCCTCTGCCCCAGGGGCCACCCTTCCTCCTCCTCCCCCCCCCCCCCTCCGCCGCCTGAGAAGCGATCCTCTTCTCAGGCATCCATCAGGGAAACGTTCCGGACCCCAGCTTCCGAGGTCCGGCATTCCAAAACGGACCCCGCGCTTGAGGACCTTCTTCGGGTCCAGCCCACCATCCCTGTGCCTCCTCGGACTTCCAAGAAGGCCCCCAAGAAGAAGTCTCTATCCCCTCTCCACCCCGGCACGTTTCGTCTGACACTCCATCCGTGAGTCGCTGCTCCCGGCTGTCCTCAGTTTCGCTGGGACGCTCTGCTGCCAGGCGCTCAGCTGGCCTTACATCGGCAAATGATGCTGCCCCTCCTACACAACCCGGGACAGCGGCCGCAGCTGGCGACGACTCGATGGAACAGGATCCGCCTCCCGCCGGTTGTAGCGTTGTTCCCTCGAAACCTGGCCCTCCGCGGCCATCGAGGTGACCAGCTCTTCCCCCGTCTCGTTCCCCCTCCTTTTTGACTACCGATGGCCTTGTTACATTGGAACATAAGAGGTATTCGATCTAATCGGGAGGAATTACAACTGCTCCTCCGCCTGCACTGTCCGCTCGTCCTTGGTCTCCAGGAAACCAAGTTGCGCCCAACTGACCGTATTGCCTTTACCCACTATACCTCGGAGCGGTCTGACCTCACCCCTGTGGACGGTATCCCAGCCCATGGTGGGGTCATGTTGCTCGTTCGGGACGATGTCTATTACCATCCCATCCCATTGACCACCCCACTCCAAGCAATAGCTGTCCGTATTACTCTTTCTGCTTTTACTTTTTCAGTTTGTACCATCTACACTCCATCGTCATCCGCAGTTAGTCGGGCTGACATGATGCACCTGATTGTTCAGCTTCCTCCGCCGTTTTTATTGTTTGGCGACTTCAATGCCCATCATCCCCTTTGGGGCTCTCCTGCATCCTGTCAAAGAGGCTCACTCTTGGCAGATGTCTTCAACCATCTCAATCTTGTCTGCCTCAATACTGGCGCCCCGACTTTCCTCTCGGACTCTACTCATACCTACTCCCACTTGGACCTTTCGATCTGTTCTACCACTCTTGCCCGTCGGTTCGAGTGGTATGTCCTTTCTGACACCTATTCGAGCGACCATTTCCCCTGTGTCGTTCGTCTCGTGCACCACACCCCATCCCCACGTCCTTCGAGCTGGAACATATCGAAAGCTGACTGGGGACTTTACTCCTCCCTGGCGACCTTTCCGGACCACGATTTTCTCAGTTGTGACAGTCAGGTCGAATACCTCACGGCTGTTATCATACATGCTGCCGAACGTTCCATTCCTCGTACTACCTCTTCTTCAAGTCGCGTTTCCATCCCCTGGTGGAATGAGGCTTGTAGAGACGCTATCCATGCTCGACGACGTGCTTTACGCACCTTTCGCCGCCATCCTACGTTGGCGAATTGTATTGGATACAAACGACTCCAAGCGCAATGCCGTAGAGTCATCAAAGACAGCAAAAACGCTTGTTGGGCCTCTTTCACCAGTTCCTTTAACAGTTTTACTCCCTCTTCTGTCGTTTGGGGTGGCCTGCGCCAGCTGTCGGGCATTAAGGCCCACTCCTCGGTACCTGGCCTGACCTCAGGTAATGAGGTCTTTGTTGATCCTGTGGCTGTCTCCAACGCCTTCGGCCGGTTTTTCGCGGAGGTTTCAAGCTCCGCCCATTACCACCCTGCCTTCCTTCCCAGGAAAGAGGCAGAAGAGGCTCGGCGACCTTCCTTCCACTCGCTGAATCTGGAAACTTATAATGCCCCCTTTACTATGCGGGAACTCGAACGTGCGCTTGCACTGTCCCGGTCCTCTGCTCCGGGGCCAGATGCCATTCACGTTCAGATGCTGGCACACCTTTCTCCGGCGGGCAAAAGCTTCCTTCTTCGTACCTACAATCGCGTCTGGACCAAAGGTCAGGTCCCCATGCGTTGGCGTGACGCCGTCGTTGTTCCTATACCCAAACCCGGGAAGGATAGACACCTTCCTTCTAGTTACCGCCCCATTTCTCTTACAAGCTGTGTCTGTAAGGTGATGGAGCGCATGGTTAATGCTCGGTTAGTCTGGATTCTTGAATCTCGACGGCTACTTACCACTGTCCAATGCGGCTTTCGTCGCCGCCGCTCCGCTGTTGACCACCTTGTGACCTTGTCGACATTCATCATGAACAACTTTTTGCGAAGGCGCCGAACGGTAGCCATGTTCTTCGATTTGGAAAAGGCTTATGATACCTGTTGGAGAGGAGGTATCCTCCGCACTATGCACATGTGGGGCCTACGTGGTCGCCTGCCCCTTTTTATTGATTCCTTTTTAACGGATTGAAAGTTTAGGGTACGTGTGGGTTCCGTATTGTCCGACGTCTTCCTCCATGAGAACGGAGTGCCTCAGGGCTCCGTCTTGAGCGTAGCCCTTTTTGCCATCGCGATCAATCCAATTATGGATTGCATTCCACCTAATGTCTCAGGCTCTCTCTTTGTCGATGACTTCGCGATCTACTGCAGTGCCCAGAGAACATGCCTCCTGGAGCGCTGCCTTCAGCGTTGTCTAGACAGCCTATACTCATGGAGCGTGGCAAATGGCTTCCGGTTCTCTGAAGAGAAGATGGTTTGTATCAACTTTTGGCGATATAAAGCGTTCCTTCCGCCATCCTTACATCTCGGTCCCGTTGTTCTCCCATTCGTGGAAACAACTAAGTTTTTAGGGCTCACATTGGACAGGAAACTTTGTTGGTCTCTGCACGTCTCTTATTTGGCGGCCCGCTGTACACGTTCCCTTAATGTCCTCAGAGTTCTTAGTGGTTCATCTTGGGGAGCGGATCGCACTGTCCTGCTTCACTTGTATCGGTCCATAGTCCGATCGAAGCTGGATTATGGGAGCTTCGTCTACTCGTCTGCTCGGCCATCCCTCTTACGCCGTCTCAACTCCATCCACCATCGGGGGTTACGTCTTGCGACCAGAGCCTTCTACACTAGTCCCGTCGAGAGTCTTTATGCTGAAGCTGCCGAATTACCATTGACCTACCGGCGCGACGTACTGCTGTGTCGGCATGCCTGCCGGCTGTTGTCAATGCCCGACCACCCCTCTTATTAGTCCTTCTTCGCCGATTCTCTCGACCGTCAGTATGGGTTGTATGTGTCTGCCCTGCTGCCCCCTGGAGTCCGCTTCTGTCGCCTGCTTCGACAATTGGATTTTGCCGTCCCTACCACCTTCAGAGAGGGTGAGAGCCCGACACCACCTTGGCTCCAGGCTCCGGTTCATATTTATCTCGACCTCAGCTCACTCCCGAAGGAGGGTACTCCGGCTGCAGTGTATTGCTCACGGTTTGTCGAACTTCATGCTCGACTTGCCGGTCACACCTTTATTTACACCGATGGCTCCAAAACTGACGATGGTGTCAGCTGTGCCTTTGTCATCGGGGCCGCCACCATTAAATACCGGCTCCTCGACCAATGTTCCAGCTTTACGGCCGAGCTTTTTGCTCTCCATCAGGCCGTTCAGTATGCCCGCCGCCACCGCCATTCATTGTATGTACTCTGCTCTGATTCCCTCAGTGCTCTTCAGAGCCTTGGAGCTCCCTATCCGGTCCATCCCTTGGTGCAACGGATCCAGCAGTCCCTCCATTCTTTTGCTGCAGATGGCTCTCCTGTCAGCTTTCTGTGGGTTCCCGGCCATGTAGGAGTGCCTGGGAATGAGGCTGCTGATGCTGCAGCCAAGGCTGCAGTCCTCCTGCCTCGGCCAGCCTCCCATTGTGTCCCATCATCTGACGTTAGTGGGGTTGTTTGTAAGAGGCTTGTGTCGTTGTGGTGGGAGGCTTGGTGATCCCTCCAAGGAAACAAGCTCCGGGCAGTAAAACCGCTCCCAACTGCTTGGACAACCTCCTCCCGACCATCTCGGCGAGAATAGGTCCTTCTGACCAGGTTGCGGATTGGGCATTGCCGGTTTAGCCACCGCTACCTGCTCTCCGGTGACCCAGCCCCGCAGTGCCCTTGTGGTCAGGCATTAACAGTGCGCCATGTTTTATTGTCGTGTCCCCGCTTTAGTCAATCTCGTGTTGTCCTGTCCCTGCCATCTACTTTACCGGATATTTTAGCTGATGACGCTCGAGCAGCTGCTCGTGTTCTGCATTTTATAACTTTGACTGGCTTGTCCAAAGACATCTAACTTTTTTACTAATTTTATCTGCATCTTTGTCAGGACTTTCTGGTGTCCCCCCCTCCCCTTGAGTTTTACTAGATTCCATGTGCTCTAACAACTGTGACTGGGCGCTAATGACCTCAGTAGAAGAGCACCTGCGATGGTGTACTCAATGACGAACCTGGGTGCACGAATGGCAAAACGTCATTTTTTCGGATGAATCCAGGTTCTGTTTACAGCATCATGATGGTCCAATCCGTGTTTGGCGACATCGCAGTGAACGCACATTGGAAGCGTGTATTCGTCATCGCCATACCGGTGTATCACCCGGCGTGATGGTATGGCGTGCCATTGGTTACACGTCTTGGTCACCTCTTGTTCGCATTGACGGCACTTTGAACAGTGGACGTTACATTTCAGATGTGTTATGACCCGTGGCTCTACCCTTCATTCGATCCCTGCAAAACCCTACATTTCAGCAGGATAATACACGACTGCATGTTGCAGGTCCTGTACGGGCCTTTCTGGATACAGCACATTCTCCAGATGTCTCACCAGTTGAAAACGTCGCTGTGCAACTGGCTCGTCACAATACGCCAGTCACTACTCTTGATGAACTGTTGTATCGTGTTGAAGCTGCATGGGCAGCTGTACCTGTATACGCTATCCAAGCTCTGTTTGACTCAATGACCGGACCGATGACCGTCGCAGTCTGGTCCCTTTAATCCCACAAACCAATCCACACTCAATGCCCAGGCGTAACAAGGTCGTTATTACGGCCAGGGGTGGTTGTTCTGGGTACTGATTTCTCAGGATCTATGCACCCAAATTGCGTGAAAATGTGATCACATGTCAGTTCTAGTATAATATATTTGTCCAATGAATACCCATTTATCATCTGCATTTCTTCTTGGTGTAGCAGTTTTAATGGCCAGTAGTGTAGTTTAATCTCATATTTGCAAGTGAGGATGTCAAAGAGCTTGTACAATGTTGCTATGAAATCCTCTTTCACTTCCAGTTTTCCTCTGCCAAGTGTTATGTTTTTGGCCTCTTCCCAGTTTGTTTGCTAGGCCCCACTTTTCAAGCACTTTTGGATAAATATCCTTTGCAAGAGTGGCTGCTGGGTATTTTCTGACATTCTCTCCACTCTGCTCTCTTAGCAGAAGCCCATATCTTAGAAAATTACGCAGAGTTGGGGCCCCCAGGCGCTCAGCATTCATTTGCTGGGTACGGGCTTGGCGACCCCGGGGTTCCTGAGCTAGGGACTGGTAAGCGCCGCCAGTCCCCTGTCACCGTAAGCTCTGAGCGTACTTCAGCGACCACTGTGCAGCACGGCGGTGGAACGTTGTGTGTCTCAGGGAATGGGGATCTTGGCTTGACCGCCCAGATCGCGAGGATGAAATAAACCTCTATAAAAAAAACCTCAATCTCAAGGTGTGCTGCGCGCTGATGAGATGCATGGCTGTTGAGGTGGAACAGTCGTTAGCGGGTAACCTCTGGGGAGCCTGCCGCACCTCAGTTGTATAAGGCTTACCTAGGCACGCGGGGCTCTGTCTAGGTGGACTCCTAGTTCCCTAGCTGCTCGTGGGACTGAGATGGAACCCTCGAACTTTTCTTCTTCTTCTCCTCCCAGCAGAAAGGGTGGGCCGCTGGTAGGTTCTAACACCCAATCTCACAAGAAGGCTTGTGTAGCCAGTCCTCCTGATTCAGGTAGTAGTAACAGAACGCATGCTGCTTCGCAGAATGTGTTTCTTATAATTAAAAGAAAAGATGGGAGTTTCGAAAAAGTTTCACCATTTTATATCCAGAAAGGCTTAGAAGGTATTGCTGGCACATGAAAATCTGTAAAGCGCTTGCGAAATGGCACCTTGTTGGTTGAAACATCTAGCTTCCAGCAAGTCCAGAACCTTCAGAAGGCACAATTTCTTGGGGAGTTTGCGATAGAGACTGAATTTCGCAACACCTTGAACTACAGCAAGGGTGTTGTGACTTGCAGAGATCTCGTTGACATTCCCCAAGACGAACTGAAGGTTGAATGGTCCCGGGAAGGAATTGTCGACGTGCAACACGTTATGAAACTGGTGGATGGTACTCTCATAAAGACTGACTCATTTATCCTTACATTTAACAGCACCAAATTGCCAGAGCATGTGAAGGCAGGTTTCCTACGTCTCAGTGTACGGCCTTATTACCCCAACCCCATGCGGTGTTTTAAATGCCAACACTTTGGACACACTACTCTCGGCTGTAGAGGGGAAGCCACTTGCGGGAATTGTGGTAAAGCCGCCCATGAGGGAGTTAGTTGCTCCTCTCCTCCCAAGTGTGTCAACTGCTCTGGGGATCACCCTGTGTGGAGTAGGGAAGGCAGAGTTTTCCTTGAGGAACGGAAGATCCAGGAACTTAAGACTACAAAACGCATCCCGTATGGTGAGGCGAAGAAAATTTACAAGTCCCTGCAGCCGCCCACATTCGCTGCTTCCTTTTCTTCCGTTCTCAAACAGCCAGTCTTGAAAACCGATGCCGCTACACAAACGGAGGTTGCTACTGTCAGCACTAGCACCTGCGTTTGTCAATGTACGTGTGCTGCTGCCATTCCTGTGAAGACTGCTGCTCCCCCCCGGCCTTCTGACCAGGCTGTGGTAGCTGACATCATGGAACTTGCTGCCCCTTCCCGGGTCCAGTCTCGTGCACTGCCCAGTGCTGCTACACCCCCTACTGCTTCTGAGGTTTTGGCTCCAATGCCACCTCAGGCCAGAAAATCGAAGCCAAAGACAAAGGTGAAGACTCGCCCACTAAAGGAGACTGACGTTCTACAGTCTGCTGATGTGGATGTCATTCTCTCTGACGTCTCTCTCGACTCCTCTTCTGAGGCGATGGAGGTTGATGTCAGACTGGGGCAATCATCTCGCCCCAAAACTGAGCCTCCACCTGTTGTGGGCTCTTCTCCCCGACAGAAAGTGAGAATGAAGGTACTTCCACCCTGATCGATGGCTCCCATTATACAGCGGAACATGAATGGATTCCGGGCACATGTGGAGGAACTGAACCTCCTAGCACGGCAACGCCCCCTGTGCTTGTGTTTACAGGAAACGCATTTCAAACCATCTGATGCTCCTGTACTAAAGGGCTATACGTTATATCGCCGAGATTACCTGACTGGAGACAGGGCCAAAGGCGGAGTCGCCGTGTTTGTCGATAATGACTACCACTCCTCTGCTCTCCCCCTGGATACTGACCTGCAAGCAGTTGCAGTTGAAATTTATTCCCATCGGAGGCTTACCGTTTGCTCCCTTTATTTACCCCCTCTGGATGCAGTGAACTTAGAGGCTCTCACAGACCTTATCGACCAACTCCCCCGCCCGTTTCTCCTCCTGGGAGACTTCAATGCCCATCATGTCCTGTGGGGCTCCACTTCTCTTTGCGCTCGAGGTCGAATTTTGGAGAGCCTCCTAACATCTTAAGTGTTGTGCATCCTCAACACAGGTACTCCAACTCATTTCTCTAGTACTACAGGGTCATTCTCAGCCATTGACCTATCTTTCTGCTCTCCAACCCTCACTGACTCCGTTCACAGGGAGGTCATTGACGACCTATATTCCAGCAATCACTTCCCTATCCGCATTCATCTCCTGGGTGGTGTATTGCTGGAGCAGCGGCCACCATCGTGGATGATTGGCAGGGCTAACTGGCCACTGTTCACTCGGTTGGCTGTCTTTGACCGCCACAACAGCGTACAGGAATGGGTGGATCACATCACGCTTGTGATCCACCATGCTGCCGACCTGTCCATACCACAGTCTTCTGGCACTCTTAAGCGGCGCCTTGTGCCTTGGTGGACAGAAGAGAGCCGTTCAGCCATCCGGGACAGGCGTGCGGCTCTTCGCCGATTTAAATGCCGCCCAACAGCGGTCAATCTTACTGCCTTTCGTATCGCAAGAGCCAGGGCACGCCGTGTCATTAAAGAGAGCAAGAAAACATCATGGCAGGAGTTTCTGGACTCCATCAACCATTCCACTTGTTCCACAAAGGTATGGGAAGCCATCGGGAGGATTTCTGGTAAACGCAGCCGTTTACCAATAGCTGCAGTCCTGAACCAGGAATGCCTCCAAACGACACCCAGAGCCATAGCTCAGTCGCTGGCAGAGCATTTTGCACAAAGTACTGCCACTGCAACCCAGGATCCAGCGTTTCGTCGCTACCGTGCGACTGTCGAAAGAGCGAACTTGGACTTTCGGTCGAACAGTTCTGAGGCCTACAACTCCCCTTTCTCCATGTGGGAACTAGACTCGGCTCTTACTGAGACTTCTGACACTGCACCAGGTTACGACCGCATCCAGTACTCCATGCTTCGACATCTGCCAGCGGCGTCAAAGGAAATCCTCCTCAAATGTTTTAATCTCATATGGCAGACAGGAGTGTTCCCCACCTCGTGGAGGGAGGCAATCCTCATCCCTCTCCTCAAACCAGGAAAGGAGCGCACATGTCCCAGTAGTTATCGTAGTATCGCCTTGACAAGCTGTGTCGGAAAGACCCTGTAACGGATGGTTAACCGTCGTCTGGTCTGGTTGCTAGAGACCAGACAGCTCCTTAGCCGCTTTCAGTGTGGATTCCGAAAATTTCGGTCCACAGTCGACAACCTGACCCTCCTCGAGGCGGCTATTCAGCAGGCTTTCCTCCGTCAGCATCACTGTATCGGTATCTTCTTTGATATCAGTAAGGCATATGATACTACTTGGAGACACTGTATTCTTGCACAACTGCATCAATGGGGCTTTCGTGGCCGCCTCCCCATTTTCATTCGGTCTTTCCTGTCTCAGCGGTTTTTTCAGACCCACGTTGGTAACACACTGTCTGATCGCTTTCAGCAAGAGAACGGTGTCCCCCCATGGCAGTGTTTTAAGCGTTACCCTCTTTGCCATAGCCATAAACAGTATAACGTCTACAGTGAGGAGTCCAGTACAGTGCTCCTTGTTTGTGGACGACTTTGCTGTTTTCTGTTCCTCCTCTAGTGTTGCATCCGCGAGCCGTCAATTGCAGCTAACAGTGCGGCGGTTAGAGGAGTGGGCTGCAAAGACGGGTTTTAGGTTTTCTGCCGATAAGTGTGTTTGTGTTCATTTTAATCATTCTCGTCGTCTTTTTACGTTGCCTGCCTTGCATATGGGGGATACTGTCCTACATTTTAGAGACACAGTGCGGTTTCTGGGCCTAATTTTTGACTCCAGGTTGTCATGGTTGCCACACCTACGTGACTTGAAAGCCAGAACGCTGAAGGCACTGAACATCCTCAAGTGCCTCAGCCACAGGTCTTGGGGAGCGGACAGGGCGCGTCTCCTTCAGTTTTATCAAGCTTTCATGCGCTCACGGCTGGACTATGGGTGCACAGTATATGGGTCAGCGAGGCCGTCTTATTTGCGGATCCTTGACGCTGTTCACCATGCTGGGATTCGACTGGCCACGGGTGCTTATCGGACCAGTCCCGTACTCAGCTTCTGTGCTGAGGTTGGCAAACCGCCACTTACCATCCGGCGGCAGCTCCTGCTGGTGCGCCAAGCTTGTAAGTTTCTTGCAGCTCCCAGCTCGCCTGCTCACCATCTTGTTGCCCATCCACCTCTGGACCGCCTTTTTTCCCGCCACCCCCCGGGCTACGTTGCCGTTTGGGATCCGAGTGCAACGTGTGCTAGAGTCCCTTGGTGTGGAGTCTGTACAACCCCAAATCCTGGGTTTTAACTGCCTGCCACCCTGGTTACTGAAGAGGCCCCATGTGATTTTAGATTTATTGCAGTACAAGAGAGATTGCACTCCTGCCAGCGTTTTTAATGCAGCATTTTCTGCCATTTTATCTGAGCACCACGACTATGTAGCTGTTTTTACGGATGGGTCGAAACAAGGGGATTCCGTGGGTTGCTCAGTTGTTTCTCCGGATCGTGTCCTCAAGGTCCGACTGCCTCAGACTTTTACTGTCTTTGATGCAGAATTGTCTGCGATCTTGCGGGCACTGGAGCAGATGAGACTTTCTTCCTCTCCTAAATTTCTTGTCTGTTCCGATTCACTCAGTGCCCTTCACTCATTGCAACGTTTGTATCCGGTGGACAAAATAGTCTAGACCATCCCGGATGCCCTCCTCCGACTACAGCGACTGGGGAAGGTTGTAGTTTTCTGCTGGGTTCCGGGGCATGTTGGCATTGCTGGGAATGAAAGGGCGGATCTCACAGCCAAGGAGGCGTGTCTCGAACTACAAGTATCTCAGTGTGCTATCCCCTTGCACGCACTCACCTCGCTGTTGAGCTCACGAGTCATGCGTCGGTGGGAGGATGAGTGGCTGGAAGTGACTGACAATAAGCTCCGTATAGTCAAGCCCACAACGCGTGTGTGGTGTACTTCCTTCCAGCCCCATCGACGGGACGAGGTTCTCCTCACGCGGCTTCGAATAGGCCACAGCCCTATGACGCATGGCTTCCTGCTCCGGCGAGAGGACCCTCCAATGTGTGGTGCTTGCGGCGTCCAGGTCACTGTGCGCCACGTTTTATTGGATTGCGTTTTATTTTCTGACCAGCGGGCCGCGGCTGACTTGCCGGCGGACCTGCCATCTTTTTTAGGCAACACTCGGACCAATGTGGTTAAAGTTTTAAAGTTCTGTGCCATGTCACATGTTTTTACAAAGATTTTAGGGAGAGGATTTTAATTTGCTCACTGTGTGACAAGCTCGCCCATATTTTATGTAAGTGGCCAGCCAATGACAATTTTGTGTGTCATTCTTGTTGCTATGTTTTCCCTTTCCTTAGGTTTTACTTTCTTATGTAGTATTTTCCCTCTTTTTCCTGCTTTCTTTGAGTGTGTTTTTCAGTTTTATTAGGTCTCTCCACATTCGTTCCTTTTAATGTGTGTCAGGGTGCTGATGACCTCGATGTTGAGCGCCCATAAGCCCCAACACACACACAACACACACACACACACACACACACACACACACAGAGTTGGGAATTCAGAAGGCACCATTTCTCAACCTGTTCCAATGAAGTCAAATGTGTGTGATAGTTGCCAGTCTTGTTTTCCTTTTACTAGCCATGCTTTTGATTTTTCAGATTTTGCAAGTGGAAGAAACTGTTTGTGCATGGTACAAGAAAGACAAGAAAATGTTACTATTTGTGTGATATTAACAAAAAGACACTCATCTGTAAATGAGTGTTGCTAGTTTAAAAACTTTTAGAAGTGGCATGAAAAAAGTTTGCAGGTTTTATAGTATGTTTTTACCCTTAGAGCATACATACAGTCCAAATAAATAAACACTTCTTGGAAGAAGACAGTTTGCAAAATGTCATGGAATTGAGATAGTCATTTACCAAGCAAAACACTGTGATTGTCATTTCTTATAAATATTATATTTTGAATTGCTAATGAAAATGTAGCTTTATGACATCCCCCTCATTTTTTGAAAAACAAAATCAAAATATTTAACATACCCTAATACAACAGTTGTGGGCCAGCTTGATACAGAAGAGGATACAATGGACTTATGACATCCTTTCGAAGCAGCTCAGTGCCTGCATCTAGACCAAGGGGGGCGGGGGTTCAACATCATACTGACAAGTGGGCTCAGACGGCCAAATTCTTTGTAAACCTGATTTGTAATAACTTAAATAACATCACATACCCTCTCAGTCCATGAAATTTCATTTTATCTCCTTCTCTTCTGGGTGCTCCACATTTTTGTCAGGCAATGTATGCCTCCTTCCTGGAGAGGAATCTCTCAAAACTTATGAATTTTTAAAGTGATGTGATTAATATTATATTTATTGTCCATTTATGAAATTGCACAAAGAGATCAGTTGCATAATGTAAATTTCAACTATGTTGTTTGATATGTAAATTCATTTATTTGGAAGTTTGTTTTTTTTTTTTTTTTTTTTTTTGAAAATGTTTTACAGTAAACAATGTTGGTGTTATACTAGAAAAACCAATGTGTTTTATTGACATGACCGAAGATGACATAAAGAACCATATTAATGTCAATATAATTCCATGCAGTATGATAACAAAGATGATATTACCTCGTATGATGGAAAGGAAAAAAGGAGCTATAGTAAACATAGCCTCTACTGCTGCTCTGCAGCCTACACCAATGTTTGCTGTTTATTCAGCAACTAAGGTAATATTTTGACTTCTTTCATAGCTTTAGGTAGTTAGTTAAAAGAAAATTAAGAAGTTGTGAATGATTTTTCCAATTTAGTGTTGATAATTTGCAGGTGTATATGGATTACTTTTCTCAAGCATTGCAGTATGAATGCAAGGACCATAATGTTTCTGTCCAGACCTTAATACCTTGGTTCGTGAACACAAAAATGGTAGGATACAGCAAACAATTGCAAAACTCATGGTTTGTACCAAATGCTGACAAATATGCAAGGCACGCAGTAAGGACCTTGGGAATAGCTGAACGCACAACTGGTTACTGGCTACATGATATAATTGTAAGTTACAAAATTATCCTGCTCTTCTGTGCAATAATGTAAGAAACAAATCCATGAAATTATCAATTTTATTTGAAATTTTGCTAACAGTTATTACTGCATTTATTCTGATAGTACAGTTAACATGTCATTCTCCATAAGAAGCATGTATGAGTTTTGAAATTTTGTTGGTTCATTATTTCATTATTAATTTGTTTTTGGTCTACAATGTAGCTGTACTGTTGGAATAAGCAGTCACTATAATGTATTATAGACCCTATTGTATGCATACTGCATAAACTTTAACTGACTGGATTGTGTAGCTGTTGATTAAAAATCAATTTATAGAAGAAAATATGAAATTTTATGTTAATTCTTTGAATTTTGTGGTAACTTGTATTCTGTATTCTGATACAAGAAAATATCACCATAGTGGATATGAACAAATGCTAGGTCATTAGTCTTCACAAATTTGGTTGTAGCATCTACATTTTTCAGATGAAAATTAATAGTCAATTTTTCATGTGATGATACCATTAGTGATTCTGTGCCTTATACAAATACTATGATTACAGTTGCTTGTAGATTATGTTACAACTGGGAACCCCCTCCCATATTGTTATATTAAATACACTGAAAAGTCAAAGAAACTGGCACACCTGCCTAATATCGTGTAAGCCCCCCGTGGGCACGCAGAAGTGCCACAACATGACATGGCATGGACTTGACTAATGTAGAAAATAGTGCTGGAGGGAACTGACACCTTGAATCCTGCAAGGCTGTCCATAAATCTGTAAGATAATGAGGGGGTGGAGATTTCTTCTCTGAGCAGCACATTGCAAGGCATCACAGATATGCTCAGTAATGTTCGTGTCTGAGGAATTTGGTGGCCAGTGGAAGTGTTTACACTCAGAAGAGTGTTCCTAGAGCCACTCTGTAGCAATTCTGGACATGTGGGGTCTCGCATTGTGCTGCTGGAATTGCCCAAGTCTGTCAGAATGCACAATGAACTGGAATGGATGCAGGTTATCAGACAGGATGCTTACATATGTGTCACCTGTAAGAGTCATATCTAGATATATAATGGGTCCCATATCACTACAACTGCACACATCTACCAGCTTAAACAGACCCCTGCTGACAGGCAGGGTCCACAGATTCATGAGGTTATCTCCATACCCGTACACATCCATCTGCTTGATACAATTTGAAATGAGACTCATCCAACCAGGCAACATGTTTCCAGTCATCAACAGTCCAGTGTCGGTGTTGACGGATGCAGGTGAGGCATAAAGCTTTGTGTCATGCAGTCATCAAGGGTACACAAGTGGGCCTCATTATCTTACAGATTTATGGACAGCCTTGCAGGATTCAAGGTGTCAGTTCCCTCCAGCACTACTTTCTACATTAGTCAAGTCCATGCCATGTCATTTTGTGGCACTTCTGTGTGCTCATGGGGGGCTTACACGATATTAGGCAGGTGTGCCAGTTTCTTTGACTTTTCAGTGTATTTAATATAACAATATGGGAGGGGGTTCCCAGTTGTAACCTCTGAAAGCCCATATTGATGATGTTTCATTGAATGGTTCACACACTGACACTTGTTCATGGCTCAGCATTGCAATCTGTAGCAGGATTGCATTTTTGTCACGTTGAATGATTCTCTTGAGTCATCATTAGTGCTGTTCTTGCAGGATCTTTTTCCAGCCACAGCAATGTCAGAGATTTGATGTTTTACCAGATTCCTGATATTCACAGTACACTTGTGAAATGGTCATACGGAAAAATCCCCACTTCGTCACTACCTCAGAGATGCTGTGTCCCATCACTCATGCTCCGACAATAATACCATGTTCAAGCTCACTTACGTCTTGATAACCTGCCATTGCAGCAGCAGTAACTGATCTAACAACTGCACCAGACACTTGTCTTATATAGGCATTGTCGACTGCAGCGCCGTCTTCTGCCTGTTTACATATCTCTCTATTTGAATATGCATGGCTGTACCAGTTCCTTTGGTGCTTCAGTGTACATGCTGAGAGGTAAATAAATGTATTATGAAGTAAAATATTTTCTTCTGCTGTGATTAGCGTGAACATGGCATTAGTCATATGTCTTTCTCATAGTCTACACATTTTTGGAAATTTTTAACTGCCATTATTCTCTTCACATCCCCCACAGGGGCTAGAATTGGACCGTGTTAGTCCTTGTTTACTGTAAGAGGTGACTAAAGACCAGTGCAGGGATTGTCTTATCCATGGAGAGCTCCCAAAGTTGATGATACAACACTGAAAAAGACAGACTTAAGGCTTGATTTGGATAACATAGTACTTTGCTCTTTTGGTTAAAAACATCTGTGGTCTCTCTCATGGTCATAACCCCTTAGTTTTCAAAATTTCACAGTTTTGTGGGCTCTCTGGGGAGGAGCACCTTTTGTGGCATGTAATCCGTTCATTGTGTGTCATCTCCCCAAGTACCCTTTCTCATAATGGTTCAATTCTGACTTCTGATAACCAACATGCTAGCCAGTGTACCAGGAGATATTAGGAAGAGGCAGAACGTTGGCAATGCTTATGGTTGTTGCTCCCTGACAATGCGGAAATTGCACCTCAGATACATGAGGAATGAGCTCCCCATGTACACTGTCTAGTCAAAGGCATTGGGAATTAGGACATTGGTTAACATGCCAGGTAACAGCTTGACGTAGTGGGTTAGGTCTCACAGAGGCATCAGGATGGACGATCTCCAGTGAAGGGAATCAAGCTTTCATGGAGCAGTGGAAATGATGGTTTCACCATTATTGAGGTGAATCTATTAAGTTACCTCAACAATAGTGTTGGAGGCTTTTGCTTAAATTTCAGTTGGAATTCTACTCTCTCCCTGGTCAAATATAAGAGCAACAGAGTTAGTGCTACTAATTCACCTATCATTGGCTAATATTTCACTATCAGCAATGTCCGATGTTGGTTACCTTTTGTTGTGTGGTGATGTTAGTTGTTCTCAGCATGTGTTGTCTTTCTGCTTACTTCATCTTTCTGTTTCCAAATTTCTTTAGCCCTGCCCACAGAACGTTGAAATTGCCTTGCATAGTGATCTCTCATTTCATTTTTGCCTTGAAAATGATGGGGTATTCACTTGTTGACCTTCTGCTGGTTGTCAGATACCCTTACCTGGCTGTGTTCCCATGAATTATTTGAATATTCAGTATGCTAGGAGAAGCTCAAGTTTCATGTTGCCTTACGGGATTGTAACAAAACTTACAATGCAGAGAGTTATAAGCTCATAGTGTTCATATCCTTGACAACACTACAGTAAGCAGACCAGGTAGGAGAAGTGGAGTAAAACAGTGTGTCAGTATTTGGTACGCTCTAGAACTGAATAAGAGTCTCTTAAGAAGAATAGATTTTAGATAAGCATGGGGAAGTAGCAGTTTTTGAAATCTGACAAACATGTGTGTTAATTAAAATGTTGAAGTGTACTCAGTCAAATAAGTAACAGTCTTGGAGGTGTACCAGTTGAGATTATTCCTAATAAATAAATGCACAAGATTCAGGGACTCGTCTACACTGTTGGTCATTAAAATTGCAAACTCCAGAGTATAGCAAATAATTAAAGGTTACTTATTGTGTGTATACAGTATAGTAGTAAGAATTTGAATGTGAAATTATCTGCACAGAGGTGCCACATCCCTAACCCAGGTGGGCATCAAGCTGAACTGAGATTGAATGAGAAATACAGAACATCATTCCTTGTTGCTTCATCTATGTGCCAGAGTTCATCAGTTATAGCTGCTGGCAAGTGTTGGCAACCCATGATCGCATGTTCGCAATGAGTGAGACATTTGAAGAACATGCTGGACAGGGCAACTGTCTAACACCGTTCTATCAAGGTAGGCCAGGACAGCACAGGCAACATGTGGTCATGTGTAATCTTGTTGAAGGTAAACTCAAGGGTACCTTAAAGATAGGGCACAGCCACCAGTCTTAACACATCAGAAACACAACACCTGCTGTCCAAATTACCAACTGTGTGATCCAGAGGTTACTGTGTTGTGTACCCAATGGCAGCCCATACCGTCGTACCAGGTACTGGGCCTGTATTATGATGACAAATGCAGTCTGGCAATGTCCATTCTCCTTGGAGCCTCCACACATGGATACAAGTTGTACAGGTGGACAGCAGCAGTCTGTGGATGTTTGCTGATGATGCTGTGATGTAGGAGAAGTTATCTTTGTTGACTGACTGTAGGAGGACACAAGATGACTTGGACAAAGTTTCTAGTTGATGTGATGAATGGTAACTAGCTCTAAATGTAGAAAAATGTTAGTTAGTGCAGATGAGTAGGACAAACAAACCCATAATGTTCGAGTACAGCACATGTTGATTGTATATTTAGGCATAATGTTGCAAACTAATTGAAATGAGATGAGCATGTAAGGATTGTATGAGGGAAGGTGACTGATTGATTACAGTTTTTGGGAGAATTTTAGGAAACTGTGGTTCTTTTGTAAAGGAGACAGTAAACAGGACACTAGCATGACCCATCGTTGGTCATTGTTGGAGCGTTTGGAATCTGCATGATGTCGGATTAAAGGCGGACATTGAAGTAATTCAGAGGCCAGCTGCTGGATTTGTTACTGGTAGGTTCAAACAACATGTGTTTATTACAGAGGTGCTTCGGGAACTCAAATAGGAATTACTGAAGGGAAGGCGACATTCTTTTCGAGGAGCACTATTGAGAAAATTTAGAGAACCAGCACTTGAGACTGACTCAAAAATAGTCCTACTGTCACTAACACACATTTCACCTAAGGACCATGAAGATCAGATTAGAGAGCTTAGGGCTTGTACAGAGGCATATAGACAGTCGTTTTTCCCTTGCTCTATTTGCAAGAGGAACAGGAAAGAAAATGACTAGTAGTGGTGCAGGGTACCCTCTACCACGCACCATTTTATGTCTTTCAGAGTATGTATGTAGATATAGATGTACACAGAACTGGGACTTACCTGAAAAGATGATGTGGTGTCAATCCTGTGTCCAGTGTTGTTGTTTGATACACCATAGTTGCTGCACCTCCCTTTGATGCCAAGCCAAGGGAAGCCACAATGATGGTTGCCATGCTTGACGATCTGTGATGCTCCAGATGTTATTGCAGTGTTGATGTGGATACTTGTCTTGGTCCAAAAAAGGTCAGTCCTAGTTTGAGGTACATGACGTGACTGAAGGATCCTACATGGTCAAGCAAACAATATGTCTGTCCTCTTGGCTGCTAGCCATGTGGGGCCATAGAGATCATGTAAGGCACTGAAGATGGTTCTCTTTAATCATTCTTTTGATATTTGTATGACAGTTGTGGAAACCTGACCAGCCCAAGCAGAAAATTCATGGAACAATAAACTGTAGTCTCGATAGGCCACGATACTGTCACATTTGACTTCCAACACATACTAGTAGACATTTCTCCTTACACAAGGCATAATATGACCTTCTCAGAAACAACTAACATTTTAATGTGATTTCTGAATGATAGACTTGCTGTGTAATCTTTCCTTATATGCAGAATGTAGATTGTGTTACTCCTACCTACTCTGTATAGTTGTGCTGAAATATTTGCTTATCAAAGTGTGTAGAACACTTCTTACCAGTTGATATTTGTTGCATGCTGCCTTCATGGTGATGCAATTTTAATGGCTGGCTCTATATATCAGGGCTTCATGGTACATACTGTCAGAAAACTGCACATTGAATTAAACTGCTGAATTTATTCACTTTATTTGCTGAATTTGTCATGGGCTGGAAGGTAATGAAGTAGACACTCAATCTTTATGGTCTCCTGTGAAGGAATGTTTTACCAGTGAAGGCCAAGGTCATGATATTCCGGTGTGATATAAAAGCATATGCGTTCCTCACATATGAGGTGCTCTAAATGTCCAATGTGTGGGTATGTCTCCTCCTGCTGTTTTCAGGAGCCATCTCCAGGCACTGTGAATGGATAACACATCAAAAAATGTTTTGTGAATTATCTCCTGTATGTATGAATTTCATGAGACTCTGCTCTTCTTCATCACTGATATGCCACAATACGAGAAGGCATGAAAGCCCCTTGACTATTTATCATACCAAAATATCAGGAAAAATTTGGTAGCTTCCAGCCTGCTAATATGTCATCAAGTTTTGTTAGTACTGTGACGATCTTTTACCTGACCCAAATGCACTGATGTCATCTACGCTTCCAACACCAACCATTAGTCTGATTACGTACTTCATATGGAGAGACAAAATAGCTGATGCCTGACTGCACTATAGCCAGCTTTCAGCCACAATGTGCAAATGACTGTCATCAATACTGAATGCAAACCATACTCACCTAGAACTGCAACAGTATTGAGACATTGCCATATAGATGTAAACAAATTTGTGTTTCATTATTGTTTGTCATGTATGCATGTAGCAGCCACATCAGGACCACTTTAACTGTTAGGGATCTTTTCTAGTCATATGGATTATAGACAGACCACCCACTTAAGAGAAAAGATATCTTCTCCATCATCCACAAAATTTTTGAGCTGTTGAAAATCAGCTTATTGGTGCAGCCAGAGAAGTATAAGGCTCCTGAGTCACCAAAGTCACACCAGGAAAAAAGGAAAAGATTCAAGATGAAACTTTTCTCCTCAGCTCCTACTACCATTGATCTAACCTTACCTGAATGTTAGGAAATGAAAGTGAACATGGTACCTCTGAGTTGAGTAGTATAAGAAAGACAGTAAAATGGTCCCAGCATGTCTCTTTTTCTTCATATTCCTCCCCATAAGCCTACTCTATAAAAGTTTCTAAGGCTATGTTGCAGTGGAACTAGAATGGCAGTTATCATCACGTGATGACATTTTGAAAATGGTTGCAGTCATGGAACGAGGGGATAAAACAATCTATATGCCCCTGTTCAAGCCTTATTTCTCTTACCTTGTCTTTGCAGTCCTTACATGAAATGTACATTGGCGGCAGTAGAGTCACTCTGCAATCAGCTTCAGGGATACCCATTTAAGTTTGCGAAGCATCTCTGTAATACTCGCAACATATATTCGTATATTCATTGCATTTCAAGAGCTCAAGAAGAAATTTGAAAGACTATACCCTGTTGATTTGTCATTGGCTTGAAGACTTCTTAATTAATAGAACCCAGTATGTTGTCCTCAACTTTGAGTGTTAATTAAAGGCAAGGTTATCATTAGGAGTGCCCCAGGGAAGTGTTGACAGGATCACTCCTGTTCCTGTATACATAAATGATTTGATGGATAGGATGAGCACCAATCTGTGACTGTCTGCTTATGACACTGTAGTATTTGGGAAAGTATTGTCACCGAGTGACTGAAGAGGGATACAGGATGACTTGACAGAATCTGTATTTGTTGTGATGAGTGGCGGTTTGCTCTAAATTAGAAAAATACACAGAGTTGGAAAGTAATATGAAATAGATCAAACATTTACGGATGGTAGTATGGAAGGTGAATGGTCAGTTTTGGTTTATTGGGAAAATTTTAGAAAAGTGTAGCTCATTGATGAAGGAGATCTTGTGTGTAACACTGATGCAACCAATTTTTGAGTTCTGCTCATGTGTTTGGGATCACTACCAGACTGGATTAAAGGAAGACATCAAAGTGATTCAGAGGCTAGATGCTATATTTGCTTTTGGGTAGATTGGATCAACATGCAAGTATCACAGAGATGCTTTACAAACTTAAAATGGGTATACCTGGAGCTGACTGCAGAGTGACTCTACTGCCACCAATGTACATTTCATATAAGGACTGCAAAGACAAGATAAGAGAAATAAAGCTTGAACAAGGGCATATGGACTGTTTTTCCCCTTGTTCCATTTTCATGTGGCATAGGGAAGGAAATGACTAGTAGTAAAACATATTCTGATTCTTTATTTGCCGTTGAGCACATGCAGTGAAATAGACATTACAATTATGTCAAGATACATAAGAAGTTACTACATTAGTTAGTGTTTACATTACAAGTAAAAATTATTTATGCTACATTAATTGATTGTACAGTATTGCAGTAATAGAGTTAAAACTCAATTTCTATGTTAAAAGTATCCAAGAATTCTGTAAGACTGTTGTATGGATTGTCTGTTAACCATTTGTGCAGTTTACTTTTAAAATTATTGAAAGGTATATTGAGTGCAGTGTTTAGTAATTTTTTAAATAATTTCAAACAGTTCACTTTGTGAGAGTTGCCTGTTTTTGTCAGCCTATGTCTAGGAATGTCAATACTCTCTTTGTTTCTGGTGTAATGTAAGTGTATGTTCTCTCTGGTGTTAAATTTTGTTATGTCCTTTTTAGCATATGTCAGTGATGCATAAATATAAAGATTTATCACTGTCATAATTTCCATTTTGATGAAAAATGGATGGCAGTGTTCCCGTGGACCAACCTTGCACGTTATTCGTAGCACCTTTTTCTGCATCAGTAGTACATCACTGACATGACATGAGTGTCCCCATAGTAACAACCCATAAGATATATGAGACTGAAAAAGTCCAAAGTAAGCTGTTCTGAGATATTTGTTACTCACTAGATCAGACAGTTTTTGGATGAGATAGGACACCCTCGATAACTTTTTGCAGACGTAGTTGATATAGGGTTGACAGCTATGTTTGGAATCAGTGTGTATTCCAAGTAGTTTTACGGATTTTGGTTCTACCTCGTTAGCCAGTCCCAACTGCAGATGCTGAGTTTTCTCTGGATTACATAGAAGTTTGTTAGCCAAGAACCAGTTCAGTGTTAAGGTGAGAGTGTCCTGTGATTTCTGGTGTAGCTTTCATAAATCTTGATCTGTGCTGATTAAGGTTGTATCATCCTCATAGCAGATAATTGACTCCGACCCAACATAAGATGGCAAATCATTAATTGCAACAATGAAGAAGAAAGGACCAAGGACAGAGCCCTGAGGTACACTAGATGTGACATTATTCATGGAAGAGTTTCTGTTTTGAATTGACACAAATTGTCTCTTGTTATGTAGATAAGAGTTGATTATTTCTAACTCAGTATTATTTATACCATACTACTTCAGTTTGGCTAGTAGGATCTCAAAGGGGATACAATCGAATGCCTTACTCAGATCACAAAGTTCAAGTGAGACTGTTTGTTTATTTTCGAATGCTGTTAATCTCTGATTAACTATTTCAAGGACTGCAGAGGTGGTAGTTTTCCCTTGTCGAAAACCATGCTGTCTATTACAAAGGAGGTCATACTTTTCAAAATAGTTTTTCTTAGCTCTTTGTCGAAAATTGCTTCAAATATTTTGGGAAAGATTGGTACAATAGACACTGGTCTATCGTTTCCAGGGAGGTGTTTTTTCTGCTTTTTGTATATAGGTATAACTTTGGAAATTTTGAGCTGATCAGGGGAAACTTCAACTTGTAGGCATTTATTCATAATAAAAGCAAGTGGATTGCAAATGAAGTGTATTGTCCTTTTTATTGTGTAGTTAGATAGCCAGTAATAGTCCATGCTTTTCGAGTTTGAAAATTTTCTAACAGTATTTATTATATCTGTGGGTGTGACAGGGTCCCAGTGAACTTCATGCCCTTTAGGTAGCTGATCAGCAAGTATATAAATTGCTAGTATGTCTCATGACTAGTGGAGAATGTAAGTAGACGTAGGTGTAGACTGAGCTTTGCCAGTAACTACCTTCCACTAGGAACTATAATGTATGCTCCAAGAACACTGTGAATATTAATGAAGCATCCAGTGGTGTCCACACACTCACAGACTCTGCTGCCTTAATTGGAAAAATGCTTCCAAATATTGAACTAGAAGCATTTGTAGCTCTGGTGCTGATGCCTTGTGAGGTATAGGTGTGCCATATCTATTTACCATGATACAGGAAGATTACATTCCAAGATATAGTTGGCCTAGAGGAGCTGCTGCCTCCACCGTTTCTACTGTTGGGGGACTGCAATACCCATAACCTACCTGGCTCAAAACAGTAGACCTCCATACAATGTCTTGATAAATTGTTAAAAGTGACTGAACCATACTGCTTCCTGTGTCTTTTATTTGATAAGTTGGTGTGGGCTGCTACACAATGATGCCAGATAAAATTCAACTGTATTGTAAAACTAAATGCTCTCATGCCTTCACTGACACCATCTAAAGAGCTGATAGTATGGTTGTTTTAAGACTAAGGATGTAGACTGTATGGATCCATATTACTGTCAGTGTTAACCTTGCTCTGTCGTGCACCATAATGACATGTAGCTAGTAACTGAATATTTTGTGTGATTTCCAACACTTATCTTAAAGCAGCACTGATCATTGTGTTGTTAAGAGTCTGATATCAATAGCTGCTCATTAACTGTACAGTAATGGTCTTCAGATACCTAAAAATCTGTGTTATCCATTTTATCTTGTAATCAGAAGAATTGCACTGCCCCCCGGGCTTTCAGGTAATCTAGGATATTAGTGAAGGTTCTTAGAAATGACTCCCATTATCTCCATTAGATTATATATGTTTATCCTCTTCTTACGTACCTTATTGCCTCGTAATTCATGAGATACATCTTAACTTATCGTGTGACAATACAGATCATGCCATCTTCTAGTGACCGTTTCTCTCTTATGAATGTTACAATTCAAGAGCTATTTGTACTTTATAGAGTCAGTGACAAAGTGTTCCCAGGACCTCAGCTAGGGAGGGGGACCACATTGTGGTTGCACAATGAATGGTGAAATGCTTTCGATATTTCACAATAAATGTTTCTGGGTTAACTTATTAGTAGTCAGTTCTGCCTTTCTACAAACTGGTACAGAATTGATATATCTATCTTCATTGTGCAACAGTATCTGAGTTTGGTTTACGAAGATAATATTTGTTATGAGGGGGTGGGGTGGCTGTGCCCTGTGTTTCCTGGTGAGTACAGTCATGGTCAGCAACCAAGTTGATTATAAATTTACGTAATCAATTGAGTACAAAGAGTGAGTGAAACAGGGGGGAAAAAAAGATATAGTGTCACTGATAGGAGGCTTCCATACTACAATGAAACACCAACAAGTTCAGAAGTAAAGTCTTTTCACAAACAAGATAGACATTTTGTGCATGTTTCTGCAAAAGAATATACATTGTATTTTCCAATTCCCCCCCCCCCCCCTCTCTCTCTCTCTCCCTCTCTCTCTCTCTCTCTCTCTGTCTCTGTCTCTGTCGCTCAGTTGGGAGGGGGGGGGGGGGGGGTGACTGTTCATAACTACCAAGTATCACTGCTCATCTATCACTCTAACCACAATGGTACAATGCCTATATGATGAGACAGTTACAGGACTGAGTCAATGAGATCCCCTGGGCATTCCTACATTTGGAAATTTTGGTATACATATTGTGCTAGTTTCTAATGCTTTCTCTTACTCCAGGATACAAGAAGCTGAGAGACTTAAGTGCTCTTATTATTGTAACATCTGGGTTTGCTTCAGTAACCACTGTCTGGCATGATGAGCATTATGTGCCTCACAGAACTGAGATTTTAACATAACTGCCAGGGTTATGACAGTAGTGTAAATGTTCTTAAGGCATTCAACATCGTGTGATGAGGTGAAGTTAGTTATTTGCTTGATCCATAGGTCATAACTGTGACCACCTGCAATGTTGCAGAACAGGTCAGCTTTGCATTTATATTACACTTATAAAGGTTTTAAGGAAGTTGCATCTCGCAGCTCTCAAATATTGAAAAAAAGACATTTTGACTGTTTCCAGAAAAGCTGCTAATTATTTATTGGCTGACTAGTTTTGGGCTCTGCCCATTTTCACAAGCAGTCTATTACACAGAACAATTTTTTTATGAGTGGGTGCATCAAATATGGATAATAAAGGTATCAGTAGTAATATAGTCCATATGGCAACTACTTATGTGTTTTGTATCTGGTTTATACTTGGTGTGGACAGTGCTGTTAATGTCATCACACTTTAGATGCAGCTCACATCTGTGTTGAAATATGTCACTATTGTAGCTACAGCTTACTAAGTAGTATTCAAATGTATTAGCATAAGATATATTTGTTCTAATTGTGTACCTTCATTATCCAATATGATCTGATACACTTGGCAATGATATTTTGTTTTCAGTGGAAAATTTGTTCCCATTGGAGTTCACTGTGTGTTACAATGACTTACTTTTTTAGGCAATTTTAACAGACGTTAATGCAAAGAATTTTTTTGTATGTGTTGTTTTTGTGAATGAAGGTACTACAAATAGTGTAATGCATGAATAATCAATATAGTTTACTCCGCTACCAACAAAGTCAGAAAGCAGAATTTACACAACTTCAATGAATGACTAGTGCTACCACTGGTAGTGACATGTGATCTGCAGCAGCATGGCAACAGATGCCATGGTTTGGGTGTTGATGATACCACCATATGGTGTTGTATAATCTCTGAAATATTCAATGTACTCTGTGACTACATTAATATCACTGACTGTATTCAGTGTGGGGCACAGTATTCCATTACTTTACAGTTGCACAATGAATTTTCTGTCAAAATTCTTCACAGCAGAAGATAAAAATTAGTTTGATTTAACAGTTAGGAAAATTATGTAAAAGCTTTATTTCTCATACTGAAAGTATCACCATAATTCCAATCTCCATGATCTACTGACTACTGAAAGTGCCAGAAATTCAGGCACACCACTGTGTGATGTGAAGGTCAGGTAAAACATGAGAGATGTAGTATATTCACACATGCTATGAGACACAAACAACATTCTAAGAACTAAGGATGACTAATGCATACTATAATCTGATCTGGATTTTCCAAATCTAAGAAAAGAAATCTTTCAGTGGAAAGTGCATAGTATCAGTGCACGTATGGAGGGAATGAAATTGTTAGTGCAGTCCATGCCACTGTACTTAAGCCTACACATGAAGCATTTTAAATGTTCGAATGCTTCTATTCTCATTGTATGTAGCTCCAATGAAAGGATGCCTCAGTGGAGACAGGGATAAATGGACAGTGCCCACCTATTTGAATTACACATAAAATTCAATTCCGTTCCCTCTCCTGATAGTTGTTCAAGCAGTTGCCATAAAATTGCTCATTCCAAGTAATGTTATGCAATGAAGCTCTCAATAGAGGCTCACTCAGACTTTACTTCACAACTCCCTCAGCTACTCCTACTTTCAGGAGACTTTAATGCTTATAATATGCTCTGGGGAATGCTTAGCTTGCCTGTGCCAGTATTATACTGTCAAAGATCTGTGATAATTGTCTTATAAAAGTGAAGACCACACTCTAAATTTTATAAAAGATATCGTAAAGCTTCCCTATACACTGTTGAATATTTTATTAAACATCTTTTCATAAAATATCTTTGACAAAGTTATTTTATAATGTACATGGGCATCGGTGATGCTATAGTAGTTGAGGAGCAAATCTCTATGTAACCTTCCTTGATGGCAGCCTGTGACATCAGGAATGGGACTGAGTCTTGTACAGAGCATGGATTGTTGTAGCCAAGTGGACAACACCACATCCTATGGTGCTGCTAGAGGTCGGAAGGTACAGGATGTTGGCTGTGGAGTCTGGTCTCCCCGTGGTAATGAGTAGTTGAATGTGGCAGTTGTTGAAATGTTACCTTTTGTTTCAACTGGTGAAGTTGTCCTCTCTCAGTGGAGATCATGAATGTATGGCAGCTGGAAAGATGGACCATGATTTGAGTGTAGATCCCGTTGTGCACCTGAATGTATGGACCCAGTCTGGAACTGTATAAGATGTGGTAGTACTGACTGAAAACCTGAGGTGCTGTCTGAATCAGGTGGAGGATTTCCACCAGGTTTAAGTGTCCGATTAACAGCATTCTATGTGTACTCAAAAACAGAATTAGAGCAATTTCTAATATGGATCCTTGTACCACAGCAAAAGATAAAAATTAGTTTGATTTAACAGTTTGTATGCCTTGAATGTCCATATCATTCTCTCATTCACCATTAGATTCTTAGTCTCATGTGGTCTCTATTGCTTTTGGGGACAGATTTTGCAAAATTTTGCTTGACATAAACTGTTACCAGGTTTGGATCTCGGAAGTGCAAGGAGGGCCTTTCATAATGATCATCTGTGTCACTTGTAAGATTGTGGCCTGTGGCTTGCCGAACTTCTTGCAGATGACAAAAGGAAACTTTGATGACCTATTCACCTTGATAAGTCACCTTTTGTAGAGAATGGCCCCACATAGCCAAGCTGCAAGGTGCCTCTTGGACTGATAGAGTTGGCAGAAGCTGAGGAGGGCTGTGGGGATACAACCTGCTATATTGTGCTCTCTGGGCATTCTGTCTTGGTGTCTATTCCTGACCACTACGCAAGATGCCTCCTGAGACGTGACAAGGTAGTAGTAGGCAAAACGCAACAGGGAATAACAATAATAAACTGCAGGAGTGTCTACAGAAAGGTCACAGAACTGCTCTCATTAATAAACGGTCACAATGCCCACATAGTACTAGGGACAGAAATTTGGCTGAAACCAGATGTAACCAGTAATGAAATTCCAAACTCAGCTTGGAATGTATACCACAGAGACAGGCTGGACACTGAAGGGGGAGGCGTGTTTATAGTGATAAAAAGTTCAATAGTATCTAAGGAAATTGATGGAGATTCGAAACGTGAAATAATTTGGGTGAAGGTCACGGTTAAAGCAAGCTCAGACATGGTAATTGGATGTCTTATAGGCCCCCTGGCTCAGCAGCTGTTGTGGCAGAGCACTGGAAGGAAAATTTGGAAAATATTTCGAGTAGATTTCCCAACCATGTTATAGTTCTGGGTGGAGATTTTAATTTACCAGATAAAGACTGGGAGACTCAAACGTTTATAACGGGCGACAGGGACAAAGAATCCAGTGAAATTTTTTTGAGTGCATTATCTGAAAACTACCTTGAGCAGTTAAACAGAGAACCGACTCATGGCGATATCATATTAGACCTTTTGGTGACAAGCAGACCCAAATTATTTGAAACAGTTAACACAGAACAGGGAATCAGCGATCATAAAGCGGTTACTGCATCGATGATTTCAGCCATAAATAGAAATATAAAAAAAGGTAGGAAGATTTTTCTGTTTAGCAAAAGTGATAAAAAGCAGATTTCAGAGTACTTGACAGCTCAACGCAAAAGTTTTGTCTCAAGTACATATAGTGTTGAGGACGAGTGGACAAAGTTCAAAACAATCGTACAATATGCATTAGATGAGTATGTGCCAAGCAAGATTGTAAGAGATGCAAAAGAGCCATCGTGGTACAACAACCGAGTTAGAAAACTGCTACGGAAGCAAAGTGAACTTCACAGCAAACATAAACATAGCCAAAGCCTTGCAGACAAACAAAAATTACACGAAGCGAAATGTAGTTTGAGGAGGGCTATGCGAGAGGCGTTCACTGAATTCGAAAGTAAAGTTCTATGTACTGACTTGGCAGAAAATCCTAAGAAATTTTGGTCTTATGTTAAAGTGGTATGTGGATCAAAAAAAAAAAAAAAAAAGTCCAGACACTCTGTGACCAAAATGGTACTGAAACAGAGGATGACAGACTAAAGGCTGAAATACCAAATGTCTTTTTCCAAAGCTGTTTCACAGAGGAAGACTGCACTGTAGCTCCTTCTCTAGATTGTTGCACAGATGACAAAATGGTAGATATCAAAATAGATGACAGAGGGACAGAAAAACAATTAAAATCGCTCAAAAGAGGAAAGGCCACTGCACCTAATGGGAACCGGTTTGATTTTTTACAGAGTACGCGTAGGAACTTGCCCCCCTTCTTGCAGCAGTGTGCCGTAGGTCTCTAGAAGAGATTGGAAAAGGGCACAGGTCATCCCCATTTTAAAGAAGGGACGTCAAACAGATTTGCAGAACTATAGACCTATATCTCTAATGTTGATCAGTTGTAGAATTTTGGAACACGTATTATGTTCGAGTATAATGACTTTTCTGGAGACTACAAATCTACTCTATAGGAATCAGCATGGGTTTTGAAAAAGACGATCATGTGAAACCCAGCTCGAGCTATTCGTCCACGAGACTCAGAGGACCATAGGCACGGGTTCCCAGGTAGATGCTGTGTTTCTTGACTTCCACAAGGTGTTTGATACAGTTCCCCACAGTCGTTTAATGAACAAAGTAAGAGCATATGGACTATCAGACCAATTGTGTGATTGGATTGAAGAGTTCCTAGATAATGCAGCGTGTCATTCTCAATGGAGAGAAGTCTTCCAAAGTAAGAGCGATTTCAGGTGTGCCGCAGGGGAGTGTCATAGGGACGTTGCTATTCACAATACATATAAATGACCTTGTGGATAACATCGTAAGTTCACTGAGGCTTTTTGCTGATGATACTGTAGTATATCGAGAGGGTGTAACAATGGAAAATTGTACTGAAATGCAGGAGGATCTGCAACAAATTGATGCATGGTGCAGGGAATGGCAATTGAAACACAATGTAGACAAGTGTAATGTGCTGTGAATACATAGAAAGAAAGATCCTTTATCATTTAGCTACAGTATAGCAGGTCAGCAACTGAAAGCAGTTAATTCCATAAATTATCTGGGAGTAGGCATTAGGAGTGATTTAAAATGGCATGACCATATCACATTAATCGTTGGTAAAGCAGATGCCAGACTGAGATTCATTGGACGAATCCTAAGGAAATGCAATCCAAAAACAAAGGAAGTAGGTTACAGTACACTTGTTCTCCCACTGCTTGAATAGTGCTCTGTGGTGTGGGATCTGTTCCATATAGGGTTGATAGAAGAGATAGAGAAGATCCAACGGAGAGCAGCAAGCTTCGTTACAGGATCATTTAGTAATCACGAAGGCATTATGGAGATGATAGATAAACTCCAGTGGAAGACTTTGCAGGAGAGATACTCAGTAGCTCGGTACGGGCTTTTGTTAAAGTTTCGAGAACATACCTTCACCGAGGAGTCAAGCAGTATATTGCTCCCTCCTACATATATCTCGCGAAGAGACCATGAGGATAAAATCAGAGAGATTAGAGCCCACACAGAGGCATACCGACAATGTTTCTTTCCATGAACAATATGAGACTGGAATAGAAGGGAGAACCTATAGAGGTACTCAAAGTACCCTCCGCCACACACCGTCAGGTGGCTTGCGGAGTATGGATGTTGATGTAGATGGTGCTTGGCTAAAGCTTTCATTGTGGTCATCTCTCAATGGCTACATTGAAATACTGGCAGGATGCATAGACACAGTGGTGGAGGATCACCACTTGATGTTCTACATGTTTTGTGCTGAAAAGCAGTGCACAGTAGGATAGTGTCATATGGTTGTCGAGGGAAAAATAGGTTTGCATGAAAAGATTGATTGAGGCAGAAATGGAACAGCTCACCCTTTTATTTTATTGTTTATTTATTTACTTTCCTGTGAGTTCACAATCCAGATACTATGATGGACTATACATGCATTAATGACACAACTAACAATCATGATTAAAATAATAAAATCACACGTGATAGTGGCATTCTATCACAATTTGTATGTACAATGTGGTTCGAATATACAACAATAGCACAAAGAATAACGGTCCTACTAGTGGTTTGCACAGTGATTACCACTTAATTTAAAAGATATAAGCTGTGAATAAAGTTGAAGAAATCTAACTAAAAGATAAGAAGAAAAAAGAAATAATAGAAAATAGGAAGAGATGTCAGTTAAGTCCTGATTGCAGCCACTGTTTGTTGTGGCCTTGGAATATATGTCGAGTCTACTCCCCATAGCAAGTTGCCTACATTCTGTTTTTGTGCACTTCAATATAGTTCTAAAGATGTAGAGCCTTTGCTGCTCTACAGAGCCATTGTTTGAACTAATGATAAATATTATGCTGCATTATAAAGTTAGAGTGGAATTTTCCATTGCAGTTATCCTACAGCTACTGTTACTACAACTATAACACCAACATAATGTTAGTAGTTATCTACAGCCAAGAGTTTGACCTGTGCCAGGTGTGCCAACAACACTTCAAGGTATGATCTCCACACACACAAAACGTCATCACTGAACACTTCACTTACACTGTGTGACACTCCCTCTTCACTTGTGCTCACTGTAGCACCATACTCCCTATTTTGCACCTGTTACACCATGGGAAAACCATGATGACAAATTTCCTTGTATTTTACTAGCAGTCTGTTTGAAATTTTTATCACTAGGTAATTAATTATGCACCAGTCTTCAAGGTCTGTTGCATGCAAAGAAATGTTCTGTCTAGAGGTGTTAAATAGTGTACAGTGGAAAACAACATGTTACGAAGTTCCTTCATTTCCCCATTTTCCAATATCTCTGTCTGAGCTTGAGTCATTCAAGATAATTGTAATAAGTATCATGTCCTGTCAAGAGATGTACCATGTTCCAATTAGGATTGATTATGGTACATTTTCAGCCTTTCCCCAGATGTTCAGGAAGAGAGATTAAACTTATTGGCCCTTATCAATATTGTCCCATTTCTTATGCGAGGTTAGTTACCATCCAATTTTTTAATTGGAGTTTGTTCTCAGAAGGTCTCTTATACAACTGCATCTTATACAGGGAGCGTGTGTTGTACATACAATACACCTGTGCTGTCTGTGCCCCACTATCCCATGACATGTACTAAGTCAGTGTAGGTAGTTTTGTGCACTGTAATCATTAGTTTGTTTCCTTCACATCACTTCCTTGCTTCCTCCATCAAACTGCAGGCTTTATTCTCAAGAACCACTCTTGTGTTCATAGAAACTGCTACTAGAAGATTGTCAGCACACTCCGCTGTCCCATCTGCCTCAGTGTGTCCCTGTCCATAAAACTGAGGAGAGGCTCTGTCATGAGATCCTAGAAGACACGTCTACAGATGGACCTCTGTGAGCATCCCTTTGTGATACTTTTAATCACTTCCTGGTTTCCCTCGGGCCTCTCTACCGCTCACCACTTGCAGTAATCAAAAAAGCTGCTATGGAGTGAAGCAGGTACCTGTACCTCTCTCTGTCACATGAGCAGCACAGGTTCCCAAAAATTATCAAAGGCACATGCAATGTTGATCATAATTTCCATTGCATATTTGTCTATTATGTCGAGTGCCTCATGTCTATCAATCTATCCTGTCTGAAACCAAATTGATAGTGGATAAGTCCAGGAAGCTTCCTGTGTGCTTGGAGTTGCTCACACAGATGTTCCTGGACCTTAACAAGGATATTTACAAGGCTAGTAGGCCAGTAGGACTTATATTCTGAGAGGTTCTGGTCTTTTTTTTTTGTACTGATACTTGGTCCTCTATCATTCAGATGCTAGCTCCCTCTCCCCATCACCCGTCACAACATTTAATTTAGTTTAAATGTTAAGGAAGTGGATACTTTCAGGCCTATGTGTTTTTCCTTCATTAATTTGATCAGAACCGCTGCAATATACTCTTGCATGTAAAAGTAAGTTACTGTATCAGTGTTGTAATCTGATCTAGTATGGCCCTTATTGTGTTCATTCTTGTTTATCTGTAACTGGGTCATCATCAGAGAGGAGTTTGTGCAGCAGATATTTTGCTGTATCCCACCATCCCCTTGAGGAACTGATGTCACTTATCCATAGCATAGCCAATACCATAGGTGTTTTGACAAGCTCAGCCACGAGTTTGTAGTGTCTGTCCCAGATATCTACTTGAAATGGAATGTGCAAATACTTTTCCCGGGAGACTCTTCTTGTTTGGACAGCACTGTTTTGTTGTGGTCTTTAATTATTCTTTACTGTTCTAGCCTCTGTTGTCCATCCACCACCAGAATGGCACATAGGTACACTGTTCTAGCAGTTCTCATTTACCTTGTTAGTTTTGTTAGCTGCAGAGTTCATGTGGTAGTCTTCTCATTTTGCTGTTTTATTGGTGGAATCAACCTCCTCTGCTCCACCAGTAATTCTTGCATAAGGATATGGATTTTGTAGTCCACACTGCCTTCTGATGTTAACTGACACATTCAGAGTTGATCAGCCTTTTTCAGCTTCCACATTAGTGCCTCACGTCTTTGACACAATGTACCTAGTGGCACTGCCTTAATTTAGAATTACATACCATACAATTCTTGAGATCCTGTCTGTAAAGGTATGTCCACACAATGGCTCTTTCCTTGTGCACAATTGCTGACACATGGAAACAAAAGCACATGCACAAGAATTAGTTGAAATAAGCCCTTGTAACGCCAACCAATTGCTGATCTCATGCAACCCTTCCAAACAGTAGTATTGATGTTGCTTTACTCTCCTGCCCTGAGTTCATAGGCTGGTGCTTGACCAGATCTATTTCCAAATGTACGGATCATTATTTTCTTCTAGCATACCTTGTACCAATCTTCCATATTCTTCATTGTGATCACAATGGCAGGACACTGATCATGCATTTATATTTGACATTATTAGTAAATTGTGCCTCATATCATTGCCAGCAGCTCTACCAATATCCTCTAGATAATTTCATACTTCGTGTTAGAACCGAGCATACACCAATGATAGTGTCAACATACCATGACCCCCTGCTACTTCAAGTGTGACTGTGTGTGTTGGTCAAAGATTGGAAACCTTCAGGATAGTCCAATTCAGATTGCTTACTACAACTACTGTGAAGGCTTTAGGCTACCCTGTGATGGCCCTAGCAAATACACTTCAATTGTCTAACATGGATGTGAAGTTCTTGGAGGCATACTGAGTCCACTCTCAGTCCCTCCTACAGTCTTTTGATATCTGTAGCTGTCATTGTGCTGTTCATTAAGTTTAACTGCAACAGTTTCATGCTAATGGCTCCTCATAAATACGTAACATTATGGAGTGGTCAAAGAGGATTTGAAGTAGACGCTTTTAAGGGCTCTGTCTAGATCTCTGTTGTTGAGATCATGACCCTAAAGGTATGTCTTCATGATTGCCCTTTCCTTGTACACAATTGTTTACGCACAGGAAGAAAACTGCATGCACAAAAATTAATTGAAATAATCCAAGTACACATGTGTTCTTGTGTCCACACACAGCCTCACTGCTCAAGCAATCTGCTATGTATCCCCTCCTTTGCTCGGCAGTTTGTGCTGCATTTATTGTGATGAAAGGTGACAGAAAAAGAAAACACTAAGATGAATATGGGTGAAAAATATGTGAATAATAGAGATATGAGATATATGAAGTGACTGCAATGTTTTGTTTGATTTCAAGAGATCACAACCAGATTTTACATTTTCTGCTTGGGAAACTGCAGTGATAGAGGCTGTCAATAATATGTTGTTAGCTGGTTACTCGCAATTTATTTACCAAACTTATATATCAGTTTGAGCTGCTTATTTCACATTTTGAAACAAATCATGTCAGTGATTATTCCAGAAACTGAGAAATACTTACAGGACATTCTCAGTCATTGTGTGAAATTTAATTGACTTTCAATACATGATTTGAATTTTATTTTATAAAACTTCAGTCAAAAAAGATTATACCTAGATTAACACTCTCGGACTTAACAAATTCCAGAATGTCACAGACCACAGCATCCACTAGAATGAAGTTAGTGTTTCCCAGTTTTGTATTATCTGCATCATCAGTCTCCTTAATTTCAGTTTCTGGCAGATTATAGGAGCTTCACATATCCCATACTTTTTCTTCAGATATCAGGCTCCTCAGTTCTTGTGGTATTAAGTTGCATTATATGAATATTTGCCTGCAGTTTTCATAAATTTTTAAACTATTTCTTCTTTTTCTTCTCCCTCTTCCATTTTCTTACTTTAAGAATTATTATTTACAGTAATGTGGTCAGAGACTTTTTATAGAATATTTAATGCTCAGGACATCACATATCAAATTTGTATTCAAACAATCTTTTTGTCTGTAATCATCTATAAATTTCAATGTACTTTCTTTCGAGTCAGCAGACATTATTGCACATAAATTACCTTAAAGCATAACCACAGCACATTGCACAATGAATGCAACATGCATGGGTCCCAGCTGCCAGCCATCTGATAAACAGCACTATGATTCACACACTCAAGTTCAGAGAAATTACACACACACAAATATGCATGCATGTATGTGTGTGATGTTGGAAATGTAAGCACATGCACAAAATTGAACAAAAAAATGAACATCACTGTCATGTTGATGCTCCACCAAGGACACCTATTTGAAGAATGAGTAGGATGAAATACATAATAATCTGAAAGAGAGTACAACTCAAGAATATAGAAAGAAATACAAATCACCCTCTACAAGGATGCATGCATGGTGAAGAGCCACTGCATGGAAACAACAAAAGGAACACAAATCATTACACAGAGTGGACACCACTTCACTTACATCTTCAACAGAAGAAATTAAGTCAAAATTTCCTGAAGTTACTGATTATATAGATGATATGACCATGCAGTCATTGACAGAGTCAAGCATTATAAATAAAGTTCAAACTATAGCAGAGGAACTATCTGCCTATGAGTGCATGGCTACATGCAGTCATAAGAACAATTTTATGGGTAATTATGTTCTTGATTATGATGACATTGTAAGTTCAGAATGGACTAATCAATTACAGTGCACACCCAATAACTTTAGTGATCACTTAATACATAAGCCATCTGTAAATGAAAATAAATCCGTAGTAGACCCATCTAAAAAAGAAGTTAAATACAAATATGATACAACTAGGTGCAAGGATAGTATTAAGCCAGTAAAATTCGATTCAGGAGGTTACTTACAGACAAGTGTGGAGGAGGTGAGGGTACAGGATACAACTACGTGTACAATGACCTCAACTACACCTGAGTTATATCAATTCCAGTCCAAATCAAGTGTAAGTAAAAGTACACAAGTTGAAATGCCCCTTTCTTACCCCATGATAGATTACAACAAACTAGAGGAAAATCTTCAGTTAACTAGGATGGAGAACAAAGAGAACCTACAGACAACACAGAGACTGCTTGTTAGGCTAACCCATCCACAGGGTGATAAAATCTGTTTCCCAACAACAGAACAGACAGATAGGATACTTTTGTGATCAGAAAATATACCTACTGATGTGAAAGCAGTAGAAGAGTTGCTAACAAAAGGTGTGTATACATCATTCTGGAAGTTAAATTTAGAGAAAATTTACAAAGATTTAGTTCATGCTCATGGTAGAATTTACTTTGACCATAACAAATGCTTGCCCAATGACTACATCTTTACTAGATGTTTACTATGAGAGTAATGCAGCTGAATGCCTGTAGGAGTATGTTAGTGAGTGCTGAATGTCTCCAGGAACCATACTCCAGGGCTGGGTAGCTCATACACCTTCCACCTGGAACCATCACCCTGACTGGTGACTTCACTCCGATGGCATTTATTGTACTAAACAGAAATATCATTGTAACCAAAGTAAGCCAATATAGTAAAAAGAACTTAGTCACAGTGGAACTTAAATGGGGCTATACAAAATGGATCATATCCTCACTGTATGCCCAATATTCAGATGACATTTATCCATATACGCAACTGATTGCAAATGTGGCACAATATTCAATACACAAAAACTTACTCATTTGTGCAGACATAAACTCTAGATCAGTGTTATGGCACTCAAACGAAACAAATGAAAGAGGTAGGATAGTCAATGATACAATATATGAAAACAACCTGCATATTCTAAACATGGGTGGACAACCATCGAATTGTTGTACACATACTGGACATCACAGTAATATAGATATATCTGTAGTAAACAATAACACACTGAGATTTGCAATAGATTGGACAGTTCACGAAGATTACACTCAAAGTGATCACAATGTCATCACGATTAACATCCAAACTTGTAATGTAGAAGAGACAACAACATATAATACATTTCTCTTGAATAAAGCAGACTGGGATAGTCTGCGACAGATAATCTCGAACTACCTGCTATCAGACATTACTGGTAGTGTAGACTATAATATACATAAACTGAGAGAGTTAATACAAAATGCACAATTAAGGTCAATACGACACATAAACAAAACTTCAAAACCATGCATAAAAATGCATTGGACTCGTGAACTTTTGGAACTAAGGAAAAGAACACGACAAACATGTAAATATTATCAGCGGGCAAACAATGCTAGGGAAAGACTGGTTAGACTGCAAACATACAGAGAGACTAAAGAATGATGTAGGACTACTATACTCAAGACCAAAAAAAGGCAATAGGACACCTATATACAGTGACAGTTACAAGACAATACATGGGGAGCCCCTTATAAAATTTTGACAGAAAAGGTCAAAAGCCCATTGGTTTTGGCTACCCTGACACAAGATGGTGGCACACTGACACAAGGCTGAAGGGGTACTGCAGAATTCTTGCTGCAGAACTCCTTCCTGACAATGACAGAAATACTGACCTAGGGATACGTACTGACATTCAAACTGAAATGGAACAAGAATATGAAACTGAAAGGGTAGTCAATCCATTTACATATGAGGAGGTGGCTAGTTCAATTGCACGACTAAAGAAAGGGGCATTTAAACAACTAATCAGTCTACTAGCATATCACATCAGCTTGTATCCTTCCTGGTTCTTAGTGCTAACCATGGTGCACTTGTCGAAGATCAATATAACTATTACATTTTAATCTCTTTTCAAAGATCACTAATAATTGATCATATTTATGGTAATTATGAAAATATATCAGTAGTTTTCACATGATGTCTCCAGTTCTTCATAATGATCAATAACTATGGAAATATGATTTAGTCTTCCTATTCTGATTTGGCCAGTTGTTTTGAAACACTTTAATATTTGCTTTTCTTTGATGGTCACTTTCCAGATTTTATGTTTTCAGTGTCACAAAAATCCAAATATTATGCTAGTGTCACTTTTTATATGCGTTAACTGTGTTATAAAATTTGGATTTGAGATAGATGCAATTTACGTATTTAATAATTGGGTTATAACTAGCCTTACAGTACATTTGGGAGTAGCCAGGACGATCCAGTTGTTTAGTGCTGTCTGGAGTAATGTCTAGGGTTGCAAAAATGTTGTTGGTTTAAGAATTTTATGACTGGCAATGATTTTTTTAATTGTAGACCTTTATGTTCGACATCATGTTTTTAAACATTCTATTACAGCCGAGCGTCTCTCGGCCGACCTTGGAGCAAGTACTGGCATTGATGGGGAGGCATAGTTACCATTTCCACCACAATTTTTCACTTATTGTTAGTCATTTGGCAAGACAACAAAGGGCAGTGTGTTTATGTTGTTTTTGTATGCAAAGTAACTTGTCTGCATGTTTTTGGACCATTTTATCTCCATTTCTTTTGTGTCTCATTGTTTAGCAATGGGCAAAAGATGGTGTGTGTTTGTTGTTAATTTCCAACAGGAATACAAATTTTTGAGATTGTGTAATGACAATAACAATGAAAAAGTTTATTGCACACTTTGTACTGGAAAATTTTCTGTTGAACGTAAAGGACAGGGTGACACTAAAGACCATGTGAAAACAGCTAAACATAGGAGTGCTATTACTGCTACAGCTTCACCAAACATATGATATTTATTTAAAGCCAAAAATGCGAATTGTGATCTGGAACGTGCTACTAAAGAGGCTACATTTTCATAACACATTGCCAGACAAACTCAGATTCAACAGAACCTCAAGAGGAAGTGAAGTAAAGCTTATTTAGATTTTTTTAAAGATACTTCTGTCTTGAGTAGGGAATTCAAGCTAAATTTTTAAATTTTCGATTGAGTAACAGGTTAAACTGCTCAAATCTTGACTTGGTGTCTTTTGCAGTATGAAAAAAAGAAGAAGAAAAATTGATTTGTTATACTACTGATAACACTAACAGTAATTTTGGTGGTGTAAAGAGAAAGGGACATGAAAATGTGTTCAGAAAAGTATAGAATGATATAGATAGACATATTTTAGAAACTGACTGTTCAGTCCACATTGTACGCAAACCATTTCTGAAAAGTCATGCCTAGTGAAAAATACAGCTGAGTAAATAAAATTTAATCTTTCAGTAAACTGTTAATACTTTGAAGTAATTTCAAACATGGGTTGGACCAAAAAAATATGGTAATATATCCTGGTAATATAGAGGCTTGTCTCACTAGGGGTAAGATAGATACTGCCTAAGGAAAATTAAAGAGACCTTTGGAGAGAAGAGAACCACTTGTATGAATATCAAGAGCTCAGATGGCAACCCAGTTCTAAGCAAAGAAGGGAAGGCAGAAAGGGGGAAGGAGTATATAGAGGGTTTATACAAGGGCGATGTACTTGAGGACAATATTATGGAAATGGAAGAGGATGTAGATGAAGATGAAATGGGAGATAAGATACTGTGTGAAGAGTTTGACAGAGCACTGAAAGACCTGAGTCGAAACAAGGCCCCAGGAGTAGACAACATTCCATTAGAACTACTGATGGCCTTGGGAGAGCCAGTCATGACAAAACTCTACCATCTGGTGAGCAAGATGTATGAGACATGCGAAATACCCACAGACTTCAAGAAGAATATAATAATTCCAATCCCAAAGAAAGCAGGTGTTGACAGATGTGAAAATTACCAAACTATCAGTTTAATAAGTCACAGCTGCAAAATACTAACGCGAATTCTTTACAGACGAATGGAAAAACTGGTAGAAGCGGACCTTTGGGAAGATCAGTTTGGATTCCGTAGAAATGTTGGAACACGTGAGGCAATACTAACCTTACAACTTATCTTAGAAGAAAGATTAAGAAAAGGCAAACCTACGTTTCTAGCACTTGTAGACTTAGAGAAAGCTTTTGACAACGTTAACTGGAATACTCTCTTTCAAATTCTGAAGGTGGCAGGGGTAAAATACAGGGAGCGAAAGGCTATTTACAATTTGTACAGAAACCAGATGGCAGTTGTAAGAGTCGAGGGGCATGAAAGGGAAGCAGTGGTTGGGAAAGGAGTGAGACAGGGTTGTAGCCTCTCCCCAATGTTATTCAATCTGTATATTGAGCAAGCAGTAAAGGAAACAAAAGAAAAATTCGGAGTAGGTATTAAAATTCATGGAGAAGAAGTAAAAACTTTGAGGTTCGCCGATGACATTGTAATTCTGTCAGAGACAGCAAAGGACTTGGAAGAGCAGTTGAACGGAATGGACAGTGTCTTGAAAGGAGGATATAAGATGAACATCAACAAAAGCAAAACGAGGATAATGGAATGTAGTCAAATTAAATCAGGTGTGGCTGAGGGGATTAGATTAGGAAATGAGACACTTAAAGTAGTAAAGGAGTTTTGCTATTTAGGGAGTAAAATAACTGATGATGGTCGAAGTAGAGAGGATATAAAATGTAGACTGGCAATGGCAAGGAAATCGTTTCTGAAGAAGAGAAATTTGTTAACATCGAGTATAGATTTAAGTGTCAGGAAGTCGTTTCTGAAAGTATTTGTATGGAGTGTAGCCATGTATGGAAGTGAAACATGGATGATAACCAGTTTGGACAAGAAGAGAATAGAAGCTTTCGAAATGTGGTGCTACGAAGAATGCTGAAGATAAGGTGGGTAGATCACGTAACTAATGAGGAGGTATTGAATAGGATTGGGGAGAAGAGCAGTTTGTGGCACAACTTGACTAGAAGAAGGGATCGGTTGGTAGGACATGTTTTGAGGCATCAAGGGATCACAAATTTAGCATTGGAGGGCAGCGTGGAGGGTAAAAATCGTAGGGGGAGACCAAGAGATGAATACACTAAGCAGATTCAGAAGGATATAGGTTGCAGTAGGTACTGGGAGATGAAGAAGCTTGCACAGGATAGAGTAGCATGGAGAGCTGCATCAAACCAGTCTCAGGACTGAAGACCACAACAACAACAATATATCCTGGGTTGGGCCCAAAAAATATGATAAACCTAGTTATAACCCAACACAATAGCTCCAGCATGATTCAAAATGCATTGTGTATAATCCATTTTCTAAGTTTTCTAATAGGTATAAATTATCAAAAGATCGTAACATATAATTATGTAAGTTTTCAAGCTAGATGTTTCATCAGATTATGTATCGATTTGTGTTTTGTAATAATTTGGGCGGTTTTTTCAGTTTATTACACATGATGTAGTCATCACAGAAGTAAATCAAGTATAAGCCACAGCTAAATTGACTGCCAAAATGTTTTTTGTATGTCTATTCATATTCCCAAACAGTTTGTAATTGCAGTTCATCAAAAACAATTTGTTCCTTTATAAACTCACAAGAATATAAGCTTATCCTTATGAGTGTATAAGTGTAGATGTTTATTTCTTTGTGTGAGAATGTTACATAATGTATATTCCAACAACTGAACTTCAAAACATACGGTGAACACAGCAAAAAATTCTTCAAGTATCCAACAATTGATCTGTTTCAGTATTGTAGTATCCAATGTATGGTCTCAGTTCATGGTTGGAAACGTGTGTGTGTGTGTGTGTGTGTGTGTGTGTGTGTGTGTGTGTGTGTGTGTGTGTGTGTGTTTGTTTGTGAGGGAGAGGGAGGGAGGGGGGGGAGCGAGAGAGAGAGAGAGAGAGAGAGAGAGAGAGAGAGAGAGAGAGAGAAGTGATAAATTATATTGCTGATTCTTTATTAAAAATTTAATGTCCTGATCCCTTCATATTACAGTAAGAATAAACACAGCTTGCCATGACTAGTTTGCAATCTTTGTGGGAAAAACAGCTTTAACAAAATATGAATTTCAGTCTGATTTGTTCACCATCCATACATCGCACGCAATTGTACCTAACATTCCCCTGCTTTGGTGTTTGTTATTTAGGACACCTGATATCTCACTGGGTTTTATTTTTTTTAACAAGTTGTAATTTTGGAGAATTGTGAAAATAAACTGTATATATCTAAGATGTTTTACTTATAGGTTTTTAACATTTATTTTGCAGGCATCAATCATATCCAGCACGCCACCTTGGCTCTATAAATTTCTCTCTGTCAGAGGACTGAAACATCTCTCTAAGTCTCATGTTATGTGATGATGATGATGTTGATGTAAGTGTGATTATTATGTGGAGCATAATTGCCTTCCTAAGTATACAACTGCATTAAATTCATATTTAAGTATGAGCCCTTTTTGTAATAATATGATAGTTAATTTTTAGTTCAGATTCATGTGAGTTGGTGAGCTTCACAATGAAAGAGCAGGAAGAACATTTAAGTAGTTGTAAATCTCTAGTTACCATGCCATGTAAGTGTGCCATAAACATTGGAGTCTATAAAGCTCTATTTAATAGTTTTAAGCCATACTAATGGTTTCTTTGTATCTGTAATCAGTAACAGCAGATATAAGAATGCGTGTTTTGGGCCATAAGTGTCTAAGTAAAACTGTAAACTGGTGTAGACAAAATATCAGTACATTTGCTGAGCGATGCATGGTTTTACTTGTGGTATGCATTACTGGTGATCAGTTTGATTGAGATGGAAATGAACTTTCAAGTTCTCCAACATTTACCTCTACCTTTCTTAATCTATTTTGCATTATTTTCTCAAAATCACTGCTATGGATGAACTTGTCATATGAAGTTAAAAACAAAATGTGATTTGGGTTTTGTGCTTAAATTTTCAAATATTCACTTATGCTGTTAAGAGAGATTTATAATTATGTTCTCAGTAGCAAGCACCACTTCTGATAAAGATTCCCTAGAAGCTTTTCATGACAAATTCCGTGTTATTGAAACAGTTATTGTTGCTAACAGTTCTTATTTCAATGTGTCTGGGGTGGCTGATAAATGCTGCACATGGGCTGTTGACTAGTTGTACTCACAGGCACTTGGGGTGATGACTCGGTTCCACAGTAGCATGTATCTCAGAAGCAGCTGTATTGTACAGATGCCAGCCAGTTGAAAGCAACTTGGGACTGCGTGCGGTTGGGCAAGGTTGCCACAAATTTCACTGAACAGAGTGCCATCTTGTGTTTGATGCCACAAGTAAGAGTGTGATGCTCTCACCACCTGGTGGCTGTTTCCTGACGAGGATTGCCTGCCAGAGTAAGCACTCAGTTAAACTTTATTATGTTGTCTAGGCTAGTGGTGCATTTACACTTCATGTCTTAATTGTAGAAAAACAAATAGCAAGGTGATCAGGAACAATAACTTAACTACTGACATGTCTAGTAACCTAAGAAAATGTAGATAATGAATAGGTAATTCCAGTGAGATATTTTTAATAGCTTTCTATATCACACTGTAATGCCAACTTCTGTGATTTAATGTGTGTCAGTTTACAAATTGTGCTGAAAATGCAGGCTATCAGTTTTAAGGACAGTCGGAACGCATAAGGCAGCACTCTGCAGGGCTGCATGGACCATTTTGATACCCCTCTGATACTCATTTCGTATAGTTATTTTTGGATCAATACTTGTGTAAACATTCCCATGATAAACTCTTTGAGGTATGTGGATTGAGATTGGAGTGACCAAACATAGCAGTTCTATCCCCACCACACACACTGTGCTGAAGCCATCAAATAAGATGAGTGGTGCTGATAGGTGTATCATGAAAACATTTGTCAGACATGTCCATTTTCTGTAGTACTTATATCATATGTTAAAAAAGCACATAGCACTAATAAGGGCTCACAGGATATTCAACTCCCATGACACAGTTTGTGCAGTGCTTGTCAATTTTTGTTTGCATGCAAAATATGCTCAGGTTTATAATTTTCGGATGGAGTTCATAAACTGATAACTAGCAGATTAATAAATAAAAAATAAAACAAAGTCAGTACTGGGCTGCACAAATGTGATTTCTTAGAAACAATTAGAAGAAACATACTTAATATGTGAGTTGAATTGTTTGAAGTGATTATACAGCATTTTTAAGATGTAATAAGTGAGTATGTACTTATTATAATCTTTTTGGAGGCATTGTCAGATCATGTTCTCGTTTCTCTGTGACAATTTGGTGATGGAAATTACTGTTATGTTTGATTGATTTGTGGCCATTAGGTTATTCCTAATGCTCAAATATCTCTTGAAGATGATGTCAAGTTTTGTTTTCTTCCTTATTAAAGTCATAATTTTCCCAAATGCCTGAAAAATATAAGAGTATACTTTTACTGTTGTTGTGACAAAACACTAGTATCAAGGTGCCATGAAATTAACTGCAGGATAGATTTTATTAGTGCCATATGTTGTGCCAAACAAAATAGTTTGCTGTACATTGTTTCACCATGAAGGCATTTGTAATTATTGTTACATCATATTGCATAGTTTCAGGAAGGGCAAATCACAATTACTTTTCAGATTAACATATGATTGATGACAATAGAACACAATGAATGAAGGCACAATGCTTTAATGTATCTTCCCTTTCAGTTACTTTAGAAAACATAATAACAAAATATAAAAAAACAAAAAACAAACTTCTCTCTGTTAATGCAGTCATTCAGGGACTACATTGTTTAAGCTTCTGCTTCATTACAGCTTAAATTTTGCAGTTGGAATAAGTAACTTTCCTAGCTGAAATTATTAGTTTCTTTGTTGTTGTAAAACAGCTGTCATTTGAAACTGGATGCAAGGAGAGAGTGGTGTACACCTGTTTCACAGATAGTTCATTGTCACTTAATACGGGTACTAATGGTGGGATTGAATGTTACCCACTGATAGCTTTATATTCTGTAAAATTTAGTGTTGTTGATTATTTCATATCACATGAATGAAACTGCAAGAAAGTTAATGAAGGTCTCATTTGCAGTGTTATTATATTTAAAAAATGGGTGACTAAATGTAAAAACTTAAGCATTTCATGAATGATGATATTGTGTGAAAAGTGTTTGAGTTAAGGTGGAAGATGTAGTTATTTAATTGAAAATTATTACTTAATTGCTTGTGTATCACTATATGTAATACAGTCAGTGATTTAATTCTTGTCATATCAATATATATTTTCATTTTTAAATAAAATTGTCAAAAACTATGATACGGTTTTCTGTTCCTTTATTCCTGGAATCTGCATACAGCTTACACGACAGAATTGTGAACATCCATTTGATGACCTTATCACGTTACAGTTTCCAATAATTGCTTGGCACTCTGTGCAATAAACATTGTTATCTTGCACTGTATTAGAAATATGGTGTTTACTTTGTTTCTTTGGGTGGATTGTGGTGATGCCATCATGTTAATAAAACTTGTTACAATATAACTGTGTAAAGGTGGATAGATTCCATACCTAATATGTTACTGATTTTGATTTTATTGTTTTATATTTCCTTAATGAAATAATCATGGCATTTACAAAAAAGATTATTTCAAATCAATTTCTTGTGTTGTTGGAGAGACTTAGTAGTACGTTGTTCTGAGGCAGTATTGGATAAGTGCAACCTTTGCTATTTTTTTACACACTTAAGTGAAGTGTTGTTTTCTGTCAGGCTTGTGTAACTATCAAATTTTACTTAATGTTAGACAACATATCACATTTATATTTAAATATGTGTGTTAAAAATTTTTTCATGTTCTTTGATACTATCTTACAAGATTTATATTGCACCAGTGTTTGAAATAAATATGTTTTACATGTGAACAAACCAAGTCATTGATACATTACATTAATATGGATTTCATGTCATATGAAAAAACTAGAAGTATGGAAAACATGAAATCAGCAGCTTTTTGAACAACTAATAATAAATGACTATGCATTTATGATAGGGAAACTATTATGCAGAAGATGGTTACAAAAATCAAGGGCACAGAAGTAAGAATCAAGATTTGACAAATAGGGATGAAAAAAAGATTAATGCTGAACAATGATGTTTTAATAGCCGTTGATAAAAGTGAAGAACAGAAGATATCTTTAAAATGGAAGTATTATTGGCTTGAAAAGATTAATTTGCTTACTGGCTCAAACTGTCATGGCACAGCATGGTACAGGAGTGGAACAATGTGTAAATAATGTACAGCAAAAGGGATTAAAATGCTAAAGTAGTAAATCAATATCATATCTGATGTAAAGAAAGTATGGGAAATGGGAATACGGATAACTGTATACACCACAAACTGTTCCCAGAAATGTCTGTACATACAAATATTTCAGCACAAAGAAAGAGACACGTATGCACTGTACGAGGTACAATGGCTGATTGGAACATTAACATGGTGGCTCGTCAGAGCAGTTAGAGTTCAAACATCTTGCTTTACGTGGTTGATGTGACCTATTGACACCACACAGCCCCCCCCCCTCCCCCGCTCCCCTGTAGTATGGCCCGTGAGGCCTGGGGGGAGGTCGTGTCAGCACTGGAGTGAGTAGTGCGAGGCGGCAAGCGCATGACTGGAAGCTCCATCTCATTCAGGGTGGCGTATGAAGGTGCGGTGATGGGCTGCAGGTCCACATCATATCAGACAGCCAGTGGGAGCTGATGATGCGCCGGCCGGCCCGGGAGTACAGGTGTGGGGAGGGGTGCGGTGTGCAAGTGTGCCTGCTCCTATGCAGATCGAGCCGTCCGAGGAGATGAATGCACGAACTCTTGATGGATCGCACTCTCGAGGGAGGGACAGGATATGCACTACCTTGAAATCTAGTTCCTCATTGAGTGTTGAGTCTGCAGTGTCTGTAAGGAGCACAAGCACACGGTCATCGAAAGCGACGATTGACATGTTGTTGACGTAGTTAGGTGGTACATTGCAGCACAAGTTGAAAGTCAGGGGACAAGTCTCTGCAGTAGATGAAATGTCATCAAAACCTGTGCATGGGGTTGATGATGACATGGTTGGGAAATCTGTGAACTGCGGTGACGAATCATCAGAAAGAGAAGACCCTACCATGGGATGAGATAACTGATTATCGGGCTTGGCAATAAAAATTTGTCCAGATGGTCTGACTGGCATGGCAGAGGGGCATCGGAGTCCACGAAAGCAGGCTTAAGCCTGTGTAGCCAAACGGTCTGCCGGCGATCTTTAACCATAATGTCAAACGACGTCTCGCCCCTCCGGAGTACTTCAAAGGGGCCAAGGTATCGGGGTTGTAGGTGTTGTCTAACAGAATCTTCCCTGAGCATAACATGGGAGCATTTGTTGAGTGCGGTTGGCACGTAAGTGTCCGGCAGGGAATGACCGACTGGCGGGTGTAGCCGTGTGTGTCTATAGTGGATGCGCATCCAACTAATAAAGTCTGGGGAGGTGGGGAAATCCTCGAGTGCCTGAGGCAGGATAAGTTCCCCAGGTAGAACTGAGTTCTTGCCGAAAACGAATTCAGAGATGGTTCCCTGTAAGTCAGGTTTAGAGGTCAAATGGAGACCGAGTAACACCCAAGGAATCACCTCAGACCAGAGGCAGGCATGGCACCTGAGAGATGTTTTATGGGTGTGGTGCCATTGTTCCACTAAACCAGTGCTTTGCAGGTGGTAGGCTGTTGTATGAATTTTTTTGATACTGCAAAGGTTACATAGAATTGTGAAAAGTGCAGACTCGAACTGTCGACCTTGGTTGGTGGTGATGTTGGACAGGCAACCAAACCTAGCGATCCATGATGAGACGAATCCCTTGGCCATCATTTCTGCTGTGATGTTGGGTAAAGGAACAGCTTCCAGCCAAAGAGACATGTGATCGATTGTGGAGAGGATGTATCTGTGGCCCTCTGATGGTGGCAGAGGGACGATAAGGTCGATATGTACATGATGAAAATGTCACACTTCCAAAGGGAGGAGAGGTGTGGCATCCGATTTTGTTGCATTGGAAGGAAATGCAGCTGCGTGCCCACGTTTGACAGTCTTGCTTAAACAAAACACTCAGTGATGAGGCGTGTGGTAGCGCGGACGCCAGGGTGGGCGAGGTTATGCAAGGCGTCGAAGGCTTGTCGGCACAACGTGGGAGGGAGCAACGGCCGCAGAGTGCCGGTAGAAGAGTCACACCACACTTCGTCCGAAATGCTGGGGAACTTGGCTTTCGTAAACACAAGCAATGTCTGAGGATCTGTGAGGAGAGCTTGAGATTCCTCGTCAGAGACCTGGAGAGTGCTGAGGTCAGATAAATCTTCGATGTGTGAGACAATATTGATCCGCAAAAAGAAATCAGCGGGGATGTTTCCATGCCTTTGATGTAGCATACATCCGTAATAAATTGAGAGACCAGGTCGAAATGGCGGAAACACCGAGGGGGTGGGTCCTCGGGAGGGTTACAGAAGGCGTCCACCAGTGGTTTGTGGTCAGTAAGGATGAAGAAGGAATGACCCTTAATGTGAGGGTGAAAGTGTTTGATGGCTTCACAAACTGCCAGAAGTTCTCTATCAAAAGTGGAATATTTCTTCTGTGCTGTAGGCACCTTTTTAGAGAAGAAATGAAGGGGTGAAACCGTGTCGCCTTTGCATTGCTGTAATACTGGCCTGACCACGATGTCACTGGCATTCGTAGTGATAAACAACTCGGCAGACGGATCGGGGTGGGCGAGTACAATGGCATGAGCTGACACTGTCTTTAGAGTCCTGAAGGCCTCTAGCATAGGTTCAGCCCAACAGACTGGCTTAAGGCCCGAAGTCTGTTTGCCAGACAGAGTCCATCAGCGGGGCCTGCATGGCAGCGGCAGAAGGTAGATGTTGGCAGTAGTAATTTATAGTACCCAGGAAACGTCAGAGTTCTTCGTACATAGCCGGGTGTGGCAAAGACGTTATAGCCTGCACACGGGTTTTTGGAGGTTGTATTCCGTCTGCGGAGACGGTGTAACCCAAAAATGTCACAGAAAACTGGAGCAATTGGAATTTATCTTTGTTGACCTCGACACCATTGGAGTTCAAGGTCTGGAGGATCTTCATGGTCCTCAGTCGACTTGCTGAAAATGAGGATATCATCCAGGTATGCAAAGCAGAACTCGAACTGTCATAAGTTTGAGTCAATGAAACGTTGCCATGTTTGTGCCGCATTCTTTAAGCCAAATGGCATGAAGTTGTAGTGGAACAAACAGAGCGGTGTGATGATAGCAGTCTTTGGAATGTCTTCCGGCACTACAGGAATCTGGTGATAGGCACGTTTACAGTCAATCACACTGAAGATTGTGGCGCCCGATAACACATGGGTGGAATTATTTATGTTTGGCACTGGGTAATTGTCCATGATGGTATGAGCATGTAAGCATCTGTAATCACTAAACATTCAAAAAGAACTGTCATGTTTGGTGATTAGGTGAATCGGTGAAGACCAATTGCTGTCCAATGGCTGTAGAATTCCTGCCTCCAGAAGTTCGTTAATTTGCTGCTGGGCTGCGAGCAACTTAATAGGGTTGAGGCGTCTAACCTTGTGCCTAATAGGAGGGCTGGCAGTGGTAATTATCTTGTGTGTCATTCCGTCAGTGACAGAAGAAACTGAGAACTGCACATGAGGCTGAGTAACATACTGACGTGAAGTTTAGGGACGAGTGGGGTGTGATGAGGTGTAGCCGTTAGCGTGAGTGGGAAAGGCAGCATGCAAGTCACATGCCTATTACGTGAGTGTGGCGTGCGCTTGTTTGGAGGGGTTGGCTGCGTGCGGAGCAGATCGGGGCGCACAGCAACTGTCTGTTGTTGGCTTTGCCTTGAGTAACCCGCGAGGCAAGAGAGGCGTTGGCGTTGCGCGGGGAATGGCGATAGCTGCCGACTCACGTGGTTGGCACGCAAGAGAGGGGGATTGTTTACCAACATGCGGGGCGGCTGCCTGTGTGGTGGGTGTGTTTGCGTCGCGCGCGTGACTGTCATTAGAAGCACTGTTTGAAACACATGGTATGCACATAGCAAGCGTGTGGCGGGTGCAGAGATCACTGAACGCGAATTGTCAAATACAATGAATGTTTTTGAAGTAACCTGATGAGCGTCCATGCTGGTGTCTCCTGATGAAGGTCGATCAGGTGAAGGAACTGTGGACTGCAGTTGCAGCAGTGAGGTACGAGCCGCAGTGAGCTCGTCAAAAGTGTGACAGTAGATTAGCGACGCAGGTCACAATTCTGTCCGCGAGGGTCGAGTACTCACGAATCAAATCACATGTCGCGACGAAAATGGAATGACGAGCATAAGTACCTGAGCATGGTTTCTGAGTGTCAAAAGGGTGGTGTAGCACTGAACCTTTAACTATGTCCGGGGAGAGTTTGTAATGGGACAAGAAATCCATACTGAGAATTGGTTTATCAATGTTGGTGATGTAAAAAGTCCATGGGAAACGTAGAGGAGACAGATGCACCATAACTTTAGCAGAGCTGACAGTTTGTAATGTTGATGCGTTGACAGTGCATAGAAGTGACTTTGTCGGTGAAAAAACGTGAGGAGCCAACAATGTAGTTATGATGGATATGTCAGTGCCTGTGTCGACTAGGAAAACAAGCCGCAACGAAATGTCGGTCACGTATAAACGACCGCTCGGCCGAGAGGCTGAGTGGACGGAGTACAATGTTTAGGAATGCCTGTGAAGTTCCCCGCAGGACTCGGCGTCTTTTAGGTCCTGCGGTCGGCGTTTGGGTGCTGGCAAGATAATCTGCACTTCTTGGCCTCATCCCCGAAAATCTTGTTTTATCAACAGTACAAGTGAGCCGAATGTGGCAGTGGCGGTGATTGTGACAGCGGAGGATGTTTGTCCTCGCTGATCTGTTCCAGAATGTAAACCGGGACATATGGTGCGTGTGCGATTCTTGAGTGCTCAGAAAGAGGAGAGAGAGAACGAGTACTGCCCAGTGGTGTAGATGGCGTGGAGCCGGAACAAGCCCTGCTTCTGCCTGCAGACGGCCGGAAAACTTGGTGTGGCAACAGTGTGAGCTTTCTGTGCACATTGGAAACACACCCCATGTGGTAGGACCTTAAATCACTGGTGAAACTTGCTGGCGATCACATTGTCGTGGTACAACGTTCCTGGATGGTGAAGCGCCGTTGGGTGTGCTCGAATCCATGTGGTCGAGAAACTGGGCGACAGATCTGGTGGTTGAGCCTGGTGAACTTGATGTATAAAAATGTCCATTATTAAATTGTGAGGAATGCAAAACTGGCGTAGCTTGATAGCAGTTAACCACGAGTGCGTTTTGCATGAACAGCGGCATTGCACACGGCACTACTGTAACCAACGTTGGGGCGAGTATAGGATCAAAGCACATCTGCAAATTTGGGTCCCTTTGAACACTACATGAGCAATCGTCGTTACACGATTCTAGAAATCGTCAACTTCACATTTCACATGTTGGCGTGCACAGTCCGGCGACACGAAACCAGAGTCCATTGTTTGAGGTAACAGCATAACACTCGATCATTGTAGGGCTGCAAAGTTTGAGGTTAACTTCGTTGGAGATCGCGAATCATTGTCCGTTAGCGGCAAAACAACTGTTGGCAGGGGATTGGAGTGGTAGTAGTAGCCGAGCCTCCAAATCCTTGTATAAAACATTTGGTGAGGCAGCCATGGTATCAAACGTAAAACCTGTTGATTCCACATGGCCGGCATGGAAGTCACAGTAGACGTAGAAACTTTGGGATCACCAATGTGAGAAACGGGAAAACAGATAACTGTATACACAACAAACTGTTCCCAGAAATGACTATACATCTATACATACATATATTTCAGCACAAAGAAAGATACACGTGTACACTGTATGAGATACAAAGGCTGACTGGAACATTAACATGGCGGCTCGTCAGAGCAGTTAGAGTTCAAAGATCATGCTTTACGTGGTCGGTGTGACCTATCAACACCACAAAAGGATACCGTATGGCTCTGCCAGGCACTTAAGTGTGATTTGCATAGTATCTATGTAGATGAAATGTAGACCTATTGTAGGAAGGTTACAGATAATGAACAGAGGATGACACACCACTCTGCTAAGAGTAAAATTGATGATACAGTATGTTTTATACTAAGTGGTACCCTGTTGAGACAGTAGTTTTGTATTGGGGGAAAGCTGGAGTGGAATCTCCATGTGATCATCATGGTTTAGGACTTCATTTAAGCTTCTAAATCACGTTTCTAAAATGTTAGTTTGGTTTCACAAGACATTGTCCATTTCGCTCCTCATTCTCTTCTAATACACGGCTAGTTTTTTATTCCTAATATGATTTTAACAGTAAATTAAACACTTAACTGTCCTTACTTGTTGTGACATTTGTTTTTAGATAGTATTGTGGCTTCAGAACAGCATCAGCTGATGAGTGCCCACTGTCCCATGCCAAATTACATTGCCATGAAACATGAAAACAGCATTTTAAATCTGTTGATTTTATCCCATGACAACTCTCAGTACAATCAGGTAGACAACATAATGAAATGTGTTCAAACTTTATGCACTACGCATTTTCTGTGACTGTAGCCAAATACTTGTGAAGAAATCCAACACAAATCACAGTTTTCCTAGAGAATCAATGTTTTGTTTATTCATGGTTAGCAAAAAATGTGACACTTATTTAGTAGGTATTGAGGTCACATTCAGTGCATGACTAGCACCTAAGATCCTCTCATTGAATTTTTAAAATATGAGATATTTGTTTGTTCCTTGTAGGCATATTTAAGTGTGATAATGCTCTGTTCCTAAAGGTAACACTTAACATACAGGGAGTCCATAATTAAAAGTTCTTGTCTCAAAATGCTCTAGATACAGAACCACTGCTCAGAACGACATCAAATTTGGATGCAGCACATGGCTGTTCTTCAGTTTGCATCTAAGATGCCCAGCATGACTGACTCCATGAAGTATCACACACTGCTGGTAAAGCTCTTTTACAAGAAGGCTGCCAGTGCACCAGTAATCCTGCAGAAGTTCCACATGATCAAGGGCATGAAAAGGTATTGCTCCGATGTCTGCTAAGGGTCTGGAGGAAATGATTATGAAATTCAAAAAGACAGGTTCTTTTGAAGTGCAGTGTGTCAGAGGAAGGAAAGCAGTTGATTCAACATCTGTCAAAGGTGTGGCCACAGCATCGCAGGAGGGGTTAAGTGGAGATGTGCAAACATGCAATACATGGGGAATGGCCATAACATTGGACATGCCTGTGAAGATAGAGCATAAAATCCTATGAAACATCCTGCTGTGCTATCCGTACAAAATCACCCATGTTCAGAATTTGCTTCCTGCTGACCCACCAGCAGGAAAAATGTTTGCTCTGGAATTTCTTGCTTGCATGAAAGTGGATAATGAATGGCCATGGAACATTCTCTGGACAGACAAAATCCATTTCCATCATGTAGAAAATGTCAATATGCAGAATTGCAGAATATTGGCAATGGTAAATCCACATGCACATGAGCCGGTGCTACTTTATTCTTCAAAGGTGACTCTGGTGCGGGTTGAGAACATCATTTATCACAGGGCAGTATTTTTTTCAAGGAAGTGAATTCCGTGGGTCGTGTTACCTGTGCCATCACTGGTAAATGCTATGAGAGTCTTTTGCACACCAACGTAATCCCAGCCCTTCAATAGCTTGTAAACTGATGAGCCACAATTAAATGTAGGAGTAGACAGGACACAACAACCTCCCAAAAAAAGTTTGAAAAGTAAGAAGTCAGAAAAAGTTGTGAAGAAGAAAGTTTTGTTGTTAGGTAGTTCAAATGGTAGAGATGTTGGCCAACTTGTTGCAGGATGAACTAGGGTCAGGTTACCAGGTCACAAGCTTTTTTAAACATAGTGCAAGTCTGGGTCGGGTGATACAGGATACAGGTTCACTTTGCAAAGACTTCACTAAGGAAGACACCATGGTAGTAGTGGGTGGGGTGGGCAACAGCATAAATAGGAACTCTAATTATTCAGTTGATCATGACCTGGTAAAAATACACTCCTGGAAATTGAAATAAGAACACCGTGAATTCATTGTCCCAGGAAGGGGAAACTTTATTGACACATTCCTGGGGTCAGATACATCACATGATCACACTGACAGAACCACAGGCACATAGACACAGGCAACAGAGCATGCACAATGTCGGCACTAGTACAGTGTATATCCACCTTTCGCAGCAATGCAGGCTGCTATTCTCCCATGGAGACGATCGTAGAGATGCTGGATGTAGTCCTGTGGAACGGCTTGCCATGCCATTTCCACCTGGCGCCTCAGTTGGACCAGCGTTCGTGCTGGACGTGCAGACCGCGTGAGACGACGCTTCATCCAGTCCCAAACATGCTCAATGGGGGACAGATCCGGAGATCTTGCTGGCCAGGGTAGTTGACTTACACCTTCTAGAGCACGTTGGGTGGCACGGGATACATGCGGACGTGCATTGTCCTGTTGGAACAGCAAGTTCCCTTGCCGGTCTAGGAATGGTAGAACGATGGGTTCGATGACGGTTTGGATGTACCGTACACTATTCAGTGTCCCCTCGACGATCACCAGTGGTGTACGGCCAGTATAGGAGATCGCTCCCCACACCATGATGCCGGGTGTTGGCCCTGTGTGCCTCGGTCGTATGCAGTCCTGATTGTGGCGCTCACCTGCACGGCGCCAAAGACGCATACGACCATCATTGGCACCAAGGCAGAAGCGACTCTCATCGCTGAAGACGACACGTCTCCATTCGTCCCTCCATTCACGCCTGTCGCGACACCACTGGAGGCGGGCTGCACGATGTTGGGGCGTGAGCGGAAGACGGCCTAACGGTGTGCGGGACCGTAGCCCAGCTTCATGGAGACGGTTGCGAATGGTCCTCGCCGATACCCCAGGAGCAACAGTGTCCCTAATTTGCTGGGAAGTGGCGGTGCGGTCCCCTACGGCACTGCGTAGGATCCTACGGTCTTGGCGTGCATCCGTGCGTCGCTGCGGTCCGGTCCCAGGTCGACGGGCACGTGCACCTTCCGCCGACCACTGGCGACAACATCGATGTACTGTGGAGACCTCACGCCCCACGTGTTGAGCAATTCGGCGGTACGTCCACCCGGCCTCCCGCATGCCCACCATACGCCCTCGCTCAAAGTCCGTCAGCTGCACATACGGTTCACATCCACGCTGTCGCGGCATGCTACCAGTGTTAAAGACTGCGATGGAGCTCCGTATGCCACGGCAAACTGGCTGACACTGACGGCGGCGGTGCACAAATGCTGCGCAGCTAGCGCCATTCGACGGCCAACACCGCGGGTCCTGGTGTGTCCGCTGTGCCGTGCGTGTGATCATTGGTTGTACAGCCCTCTCGCAGTGTCCGGAGCAAGTATGGTGGGTCTGACACACCGGTGTCAATGTGTTCTTTTTTCCATTTCCAGGAGTGTAGCTTCAGCAATGAGACATATTGGTGTTGGGCTTGTGTCTGTTCTGAGGTGCCATGACCACCCTCATTTAAACTCTTCTGTTAGGAGAGTTAATTTAGAGGTGGAAGAGCTGCTTGGATCAGGTATGGAGTCTCATATCGGTGTGGTTCCTGTTCACTCTATCAGCAGGTGGGACTTTATTAGGCATGGCCTTCACCTCAACAGGAAAGGGAAGGGAAAACTCTGGGCTAATAGCAAATAACTTAAGGGGGGGGGGGGGCACTGTCACAATTGGTAAAGTACCAGTAGTTATAAGTGACAGACCAGCAGTTTTTTTTAATGTAGGGAGGGCAGAAACAAAAGATGTTCAGAGACAGGCTGAAAATGACATTCACATTGATAAAACAGGCAGCCAGAAAGCAAATTTTAATGTACACAGTTTATGCAGACAGCCTCTGATTCAAACTAGAGATACTCATAAACTGACAGGAAAATTACATTCATCCAGTTGCAATTCAGCCAGTGCACAAAATCAGTTATCCTTATTGCATCAGAGTATCCGAGGACTAAGGGGTAAGCTTAATGAGTTGCTTGTTTGTTTTGAAGAATTAGAGTTGAGCAAACGAGTTGATATGATCTGCCTCTGAACATTATGTGACCACTGGTATAGATATGTTAAATGTTACAGGACTCAAGTTAGCTTCTTACTTCTGTAGAGAAAATACAGAGAAAGAAGGAGTTACCACATTTGTCAGAAACTGTTTTGATTTCAAGAATATTGATATTAATAAATTTTGCCTGCAGCAGCACTTATAAGCTTGTGCAACAGAAGTATTATTTCATAGTAAGTCCTTTATAATAGCAGGGATATATAGATCACATTCAGGAAATTTTAATCTCTTCATAAAAAATCTGGAAACTCTGTTGTCCCATCTTACAGTAAAAAACAAGGAAATAGTGGTTGCTGGTGATTTTAATGTGGATTTATTGTAAAGCTCTGTCAGTGAACAATTATTGCAGTCAGTAACAGTATAATTCAATTTAGTTCCTACTGTGAACTTTGCAACTAGGATATGTAAATGCTCTGAGACTGCTACTGATAATTTTTTTGTAGACAAATCTAGGGAAAAAAGTGATATCATAAAACCAATAGTAAATGGACTGTTTGATCATGACATGCAGCATCTTGTGTTAAATGTTGAAATTTGTCAGGATAAAAAACCTATTAAATCTGAGTACAGGTGTTGTAAACAAATCAGAAATTGAGAAATTCAGGAAATTGCTCAAATACATGAGCTGGATAGATGTTTACAATACTTTTGGCTCAAATGGAAAATACAAAGCATTCATTAATAAAGTTACCTCCACTTCTGAAAATTGTTCTCCCCTAAAGGTAACTCATATCACACAGAAGTAAAAAAGTAAACCATGGATTATGCGAGGGATAAAGCTGTCGTGGGACAAAAAGGAGACTGTATCTACTATCTAGGAATAGCTCTGATGTTAGCATTGTAATGCATTACAAAGAATACTGCAAAATAGTGAAGCAAATTTCCAGAAATTGAAGCAGCTTATGAGAAAAAGCTAATTACATTGGGCAACAAAATAGAAACTGTATGGGAGAGAGTGAGGACAGAGACAGGTGGGACCAAAAAGGAAGAGGAACAGATATATCTAAAAATAAATGAGACTTTGGTAACAAGTGCATGTAGTGTTGCAACCTCTTCAACAAGTACTTCATTTCTGTTGCTGACAGCTTGGGGTTATCAAGTTTGGTGAACAATGCAATGGAGTATCTGAGACCAGTCTTTAAAAATAACTTCAGTAAAATACAAATGACACTCACATCTCCCAAAGAATTAGCATCCATCAGAAAATCCCTCAAATCTAAGTATTGTAGTGGTTATGATAATATATCAACAAACTTAATCAAAGAGTGCTCATGCAAGTTGGGTTCTATCTTAAGTTATTTGCGTAATCAATCTCTTATCAGCAGAACATTTTCAGACTGGTGAAAAATGGCTCTTTAGAATGAGGGAGATTAAGAGATACCATCAAACTATTGACCAATTTCACTTTTGCCAGTTTTCTCAAAAATATTTGAAAAGGTTGTGTTAAAGTGTCTCCTTAAGCAGCTGACTGTAAATAATTTCTTTTCAAGTCACCGTTTGGTTTTCTTAAGGGTTCTCATAAAGAGAAAGCTATTTACACCCACAGTGAGAATATACTTAATTCATTAGGTTGTAAAGTGGAGGCTGCTGGCATTTTCTGTGACCTGTCAAAAGCCTTTGACTGTGTGAACCACAAATTAGAATATCATGGCGTCACTGGCAATGCTGCATAATGGCTTGTGTCTTATCTAACTATCAGGAAACAAAGGGTATCATTGCAAAATACCTGTGCAGTAAGTAGTCAGTCTTCATCTGATTGGGAATTAATTACATGTGGTGTTCCTCAGGGTTCCATCTTGGGTCCATTGCTTTTTCTTGTGTACATTAATGACATCTTTTCTGTTACGTTGCCAGATGATAAATTGGTTTTGTTGGCAGATGAGACAAAGATTGCAATAAGTAGAAAGTCAAGTACAGATTTAGAAATAGTTGCTAATCAAATTTTCAGTGACATTAATGTATCGTTTAAAGCTAATTCACTGTCATTAAACTTTGAAAATACCCAGTATATGCTGTTCAGAACGTTTCCTTCCAGCATGTGTATAACATATGAAAACATGCAGATCGAAGAAGTTCACAGTGTTAAATTTCTGGGATCATAGCTTGATAATAAATTCAGTTGGGAAGGGCATACCACAGAATTTCTTAAGTGCCAAACAAGTCTGTATTTTCAGTGAATGATGTCAGATGTAGGAGATACAAATATAAAAAAATTTGCACACTTTGCTTACTTTCATTCTATTATGTCATATGGGATCATATTCTGGGGAAACTCATCAAACCGAGCAAACGTTTTTAGCGTGAAAAAGTGTGTAATAAGAATAATTTGCAGTGTAGATTCAAGAACATCGTGTAGAAACCTGTTCAGGGAACTTTGAATTCTAACCAATGCTTCTCAGTATATTTATTCCTTAATGAAATTTGTTGCAAGAAATATATCTCTATTTCCAACCAATAGCTCAATTCATAGTATCAATTCTAGGAATAAGAACAATCTACATAAAGACCTAAAATCACTTACCTTGCTCTAAAAAGGGGTCCAATATTCAGGAACACACATTTTCAATAAATTGCCAGCAACCGTTAAAAACTTGGTTTTGGATTAATCACAGTTTACACAGAGTTTGAAAGAATTTTTGATAGGCAGCTCCATCTACTCTATAGAGAGATAAATATCTAAACAGAGACTACTAGACCAGCTTAAGTAAAAACGTCTGTTAGATTTCAGTTTTGACAACACTTGGTCACAAAAGTAAAGATTAGGTATTTTGTGTACGATAAATTTATTAATATTGCATAACAATGTTTCATTCTGACAGTGTATTAATTCTGTAAATATTTCACCAACTGATGGCATTATAAGCATCTTGACATATTTACTGTATTGTATACACCTATTTCGACAATCTCTTGACAAATGATCGGGGTAGTAAGTATTATATTCAAATGTTTTATGTTTTTTATCTTGTACTTTCTGATATGTTCCACACCCTCGAGAATCAACACATTTTTTGGGTCTGTGGAATGAAAACTGGATCTAATCTAATCTAATCTTATCTAATCGGTGTGAGTAGGTCATTTCAATGCAAGATGGTGCTCCTCCACAGATTGCACAACCAGTGAAGCAGCTGATGCAGAGGCATTTTGGAAGTGCTCAAATTATCAGTCGTCATTTCCCTACAGCCTGGCTATCCAGATCACTTGAACTTAAGCTATGTGACTTCTGTCTGTGCAGTTATCTGAAGGATGTTGTGTTCAGTGCTTCAATTATGAATGTAGCTGGACTGAAGGCACATAATGCATTCTGAACCTGACCTCCAAGATACTCCAATCTGTTGTGCGACATGCTGTTTCTCAGTTTCAACTTGTGGCAGAAAACTGTGGACAACATATTGAACATCTGTCTCACAACAATTAGAAACCTGTGTAATTTTGCTTTTTATGCAGTCATTGGCTTCAGGAGAATTAAAAACTAATTTTTCCTATCTGATGTGGTACGACCTTGCCATGGTGGATGGGCTTACCTAAATAACAGTGCCACAACTATTGACTACTGATCTGTACAGTCATGCACATTAAACAGTATGGATGGTGTAATGTGCAACTCAAATCACACTGTCATATTGCTATTCATCTGTCATTTGTAGCTGATCTCATTTATGTCAAGATGCTTATAATGCCATCAGTTGGTGAAATATTCATTTTCATTCATTTTCTGTCCCAAGATATTTCCACCTGCATCAATAACTTGCTGTTTAAATTTGACATCATTCTGATCAATGGTTCTCTTTCTACAGCGGCTTGAAACTGAAACTTTAATTATAGAGACCATTCATATACAATGTATATGTTGCAGATAGGGGTCATTTGTGAATTACATGTTCACAGGTTCATGCTTGTGCAATTTCTGACTGTTGGGGAGCTCAGTTTCATACTGAATGTAAATTAATCCCAGAAACATTTAAATCCATTACTCTGCACTACATTAATAATTGTTCCAGAGATTATGAATTTGACATTTCATAGTGGTGTGGACTGTGTCAGTTTAACGTAAGATTTTTTTATACTTTTTTTCATATCTAAAAATTCATCTGTTGAGTAGAAGGAGCAATCATTCAGAAATTCTTGTAATTTTTAAATGCTGGTTGGCTATCTGACAGATTTTTAATGCTATTTTCTAAATGACCAAAGCCTTTTGTGCAGATCATCCTTTCTTCTAGTGTTGTAGCTATGCATTTTGCTATTACTTTTGAATCGGGATGGGTTATTAATGAAAAATTTCATAATTGAATATATGTATTGTGGAGGTACTGTGAACATCCCTAGCTGCTTAAATAAATCTCTGCAAGGTCATCTTGAGTGGACTCTAGCTATTATTCTGATTACATGATTTTATGCAATGAATACTTTTTTCCCTTGATGATGAATTACTCCCAAAATATGATGCCGTATGAAAGCAGTGAATGAAAATAGGCATAGTAGGCTAATTTACTGATATGTTTATCACTATAACTTGTAAGAACCCTAATAGCATAAGTAGGTGAACTCAGATGTTTCAGCAGATCGTCACTGTGTTTCTTCCTGTTCAATTTCTTATGAATGCATACACCCAGAAATTTTGAATATTCTGCCTTAGCAACAGACCTCTGTTCAAAATCTATATTTGTCAATGGTGTTATGTCATTTACGGTACAAGGACTATACATACTGTTTTTTCTCAAAACTTAATGGGAGTCCATTTGCAGGGAACCACTTAATTTCTGAAAGACATTATTTACAATTTGCTCAGCTAACTCTTGTTTGTTGGGTGTGATTAGTGTACTTGCATCAGCAAAAAGAACTAGCTTTGCATCTTCATGAACATAGAGTGGCAAGTCACAAGTCATTAATATATTTTAAGAACAATAAGGACCCACAACTGAATGCTATGGGACACTGTTCTTGATACATCCCAGTTAGAGGACTGCTAATTTCTGCAGACTATCTGTACTGTTAATTTTAACTGTCTGCATTCTTCTACTATCTGAATTAAATCATGTAGACTGTCCCACTCATACCACAATATTTAAACTTGATGATTCACACAGTCAAATGCCTTTGAGAGATCACAAAAATTCATAGAGGGTGATGTTCGGTTTTTCAGAGCAATTAATATTTGATTAGTGAAAGCATATATAGCATTTTCTGTTGAAAAGCGTTTCTGAAAACCAAATTGGCATTTTGTTAGCATTTCATTTTTACAAATATGTGAAAGTACTATTGAATACATTACTTTTTCAAGAATTTTGGATAAAACTGTCAGAATTGAGATTGGGCAGAAGTTGTTAGCATCAGACCTATCCCCCTTTTTATGCAATGGTTTAACAATAGCATGTTTCAGTCTATCCAGAAAAATGCCCTGTATCAGTAGACTACTGCATATGTGGCTGAGAATCCTACTTATCCTTTGGGAACAAGATTTTAGTACTCTGCTGGACATGCCATCAATTCCATATGAGCTTTTGCTTTTGAGTGAATTTATTTTTCCTAATTTCAGTAGGAGAGGTGGGTTGAATTTCAATTTTACCCAGTTGCATAGGTACTGCCTCTTTCATAAAAAGCCTTGCATTTTCTAATGAACAGCTGGATCCTGTTTTCTCTACAACACTTTTAAGATTATTAAAAAATTTTGTAATTCTGACTTTTTTTATAGAAAACTTTTCTTTGAGTTTGATAGAAATACCACCTTCCTGTGCTCTTGGTTGTCCTGTTTCCCTTTTAACAGTATTCCAAATTGTTTTAATTTTATTATCAGAGGAGCTAATCGCAGACATATGCACATGCTTCTGGACTTTTCAATAACTTTTCTTAATACAGTGCAGTTGTTTTCCTTCTAGGTATAATATACGTTAAATTTAACCTTCTGCATTCTTCCAGTTAAATATGAATTAAACCATGTAGACTGTCCCACTCATACCACAAATATTTAAGCTTCACGATTCACACAATCAAACACTTTTGAGAGATTACAAAAAATTCCTAGACGGTGATGTTCAGTTTTTCAGAGCATTTAATATTTGATTAGTGAACACATTTATAGCATTTTCTGTAGAAAAGCATTTCTGAAAACCAAATTGATGTTTTGTTAGTACTTCATTTTTACAGATATTTGAAAGTACTATTGAATACATTACTTTTTCAAGAATTTTGGATAAAGCTGTCAGAATTGAGATTGGGCAGAAATTGTTAGCATCAGACCTGTCCCCCATTTCATGCAATGGTTTAACAATAGCATGTTTCAGTCTATCCAGAAAAATGCCCTGTTTCAGTAAGCTACAGCTTATGTGGCTGAGAATCCTACTTATCCATTGGGAACAAGCTTTTAGTACTCTGTTGGAAATGCCATCAGTTCCATGTGAGCTTTTGCTTTTAAGTGAATTTATTATTTTCGTAATTTCAGTAGGAGAGGTCAGTTCAATTTCAGTGTTATCCAGTTGCATAGGTATTGCCTCTTTCATAAAAAGCCTTGCATTTTCTAATGAACAGCTGGAGACCCTGTTTTCTCTTCAACACTTAAAAAATGATTATTAAAAATATTTTGTAATTCTGACTTTTTTGTAGCAAGCTTTGCATTGAGTTTGGTAGAAATACCATCTTCCTGTGCTCTTGGTTGTCCTGTTTCCCTTTTAACAATATTCCAAAGTGTTTTAATTTCATTATCAGAGGTGCTAATCTCAGACATAACGCACATGCTTCTGGACTTTTTAATAACTTTTCTTAATACAGTGCAGTAGTTTTCCTTCTAGCTATAATATACGTTTCCCTTTTCTATTTACAAGATATTTTTATCCCTTAAGTAAGCCATGGCTATTTAGATGGTGTCTTACAATTATGTTTCATTGTTTTCTTAGAGAAACAGTTTTCAGATATATTCATAAAGATATCATGAAACAGGTTAAATTTTAAACTAGCACATGGCTCCCTATACGTCTCATCCCAGTCTAACTGTTGCAGGCTTTCCCTAAAATTTACAGTTGTTGAATTGCTAATTCAAACAGTGGCAGATACATATGAGGGGCACATGCACCCCCTGCCCCCCTCCCCCTTGTGGGGCTGCCCACATTGCCTCCCATGCTGACCCCGCCAGTCAGCCCGCATGCGATTCATTCGTTCCTTTCATCAGTCGACTCTACTGAATCGAGCTATTGAGTAGTTGTACTTTCCTATGTAGCACGCACATCCACATCATATACGTTTCTGTCTGGCACATAGATAGCTAACACATACCTACAAGAAAAGTCAGGGCCATTCTAGCAATCTCAATACGTTATTCTGTCTGGCATTTATTCGAGAAAAGTCACAAATATTCTACTGTTCTCTTGTACAGAGACTTTCAATACATAGCATTGTAAATATGGACTATTCACTGAATAAGAAGCTAGTTTACATTCAGAAGCAGAAATATTAAAACTGAAGTATTAATAATTAAAACGGCCTCGGTGTAGTAGGTGCAAGTGTGAACATAATTCAACAGTGAGAGTTATCTGTTGATTGTGAAGTATTAATAATAATAATAATAATTCATAGTAATTGCTCAAAAAAAATATTGTTACGAGACTCATAACAATATTTTTACTAATAATGTAACAATAGTTTCCCGTACCTAACTCGTAATACAAGTTAAGTATGGGAAACTATTGATGCAGGTATCTCTGGTAATAGTGACTTTCGAGAAGATTCCTAAAAACTCATAGTTACCATGTGCGCCCTCTATTGAATACACTAGAAAGGAACAGCTTAGCTCTGTTGAACACTCACCCTGACACCAATTGTCCTATTGATGATGTAATTAACCAATTTTCCAGGAAGAACAGGTGCATAGAATTCATCATTTAAGGAAGAGAACCACAATTGTAACTTTTTTATATCAAAAGATGGCATTGTCTTATACGTGTGTGTAGTCAGTTTAAATAGAACTTTCTTAAACTTTGCATGTGACTTGATTATTTTTTATTACAGTACAAGTAAAGGTAGCTCAAGATATCTTTAGCACCCCGTCCTTGAGGTTTTTCTGTATCTGCCACTGAATTGAACACACTATTTTGGAGGGCTGTTTTGCATTACTATATGGAGTTATGTTGTACACTGTAACTAGCTGTGCATCGTGTTCAGAGGAAAAGTGTTTATTTGACTAAATTTATCTTGGTCCATAAAAACATTATCTATCAGGTGCTACTTTCCTGTACTGCCCAAGTAGGAAAATCAATAACTGATGCCAAATTGAAAGCACCATGTGATACTTCATGGTCATTCTTTCTATGAGACTTTTTCAGAAAATCTACATTGTAATTCCCACAAACGATAATTTGCTTCCTTCTGTCTGGCCGATAGAACAACAAAGAATCCAAGCTTTTCAAAAATTGCTTGAAATTGCCCTGTGGGGACCTATGCAGAGCTACAGTTACAAAAGTCTCATTGTTTAGTTTAAGGTCACAGGCACATGCTCCTTCTATATGTTGCTCTACACAAATAGTCGAGTTTCTAAATTTTCCATGCTGTGATAAATTTTAATATATATGCCAACTCCTCTCTCATTAGTGTGTCTCCTTGCATATGCTGAAAGCTTGCATCATCCTAAATTTATATTTTCCACATCTGTGACTATATATTCTTTAGATAGGCATAGTACATCTATTCCACGCTCAGTTACTAAATCTTCTAAACAAACAAGAAGCCTATCTACTTTTTTTTGATATACTTTGATATTTTGATGCAATATACTAACATTGTTTTTCGCTGCACTTTTATGAGAATCTTGTGATATTTTAACATCTCTAGTTCCTGCCTGTTTGAGCTTCTCATTTAGCTTAATTTCATTGCATGTTGACTCATTGGACACTGATCTTAATCTAAAAAAGAGCTACCCACAAGTTTCAGTGCCCCCCCCCCCCCTCCCCTTAAAGCTTTTGCTATCATTACAGCCAATTTACCCTTCTGTTTCCTACTGAGATGCAGTCCACACCTTGTGAAGTCCAACCTACCAGTAGTGTCAACAGAAACCAAATCTATGTCTGACAAAGTAGCCATCCAAAGCAGCTGATATAACTCAGTATTGACCCTCCTGTCAGATGCGTTCAGTTGAGGCCAATAATACTACATGAAGGCAGAAACCAAGCCAACATTTGTAGAGTCCATGCAGATGCTACTTTTAACAGGTCCCACTCAATATTCTAGCCCTGATCACTGTCAGTTCTGTTTCCTGCTCCTCCCAATTTCACAACATGATTGTGCTTTGTAAAACCCCTGCACAATGATCCTACATCCTGTATCACTTGGCGAAGACATGCATTGGACTTGAAGAAACCTGTGATCTGGTATCTGTCATGTAATTTTTCCTGCAAGATCTGCCCGACACCTCTTCCATGGCTACTACGGAATGACAGAACTTTCCTACTATGTACTACTTTTTTGGAAACAGTTGGGTTCCTGGTGAAAGTCTGTGAGTATTAACTACACTTACATCTACTTGAGCCTTTTCCTCATATAACTGAGGTAGCAAGGCAAATCTGTTATTTGTGCCAATGATGAAGCTGTCAGATACTGTTCTCTTTCTGTGGCCCCTGTTCCTTGCTATCACTTCCCAACTCTCTTCATCCTTCTCCCTCCTTAACCTCATCAATTGTTCCCTAGCACTATCCAGTTCAGCCTTAATGGTTCTAATCGTCCCTTCATGTTGAGCTATTTTCCTATCCCTTGGACATACTTGGCAATACCACGGACCCATTTACTTACCCAATTTCCATGCCACTACATTCCCCCCCCCCCCTCCCCCCAATGTAACCATCTGTCTCAATAGCTGCATATAACCCCAGAAATAATTTTCCTGGATATGATAGTCCTCCTGAATAGTAGTAGGGTAATGCTCAATACCTCAGTAGCATTTTAGAGCCACCCGTTGCATCCTCGTTGGTGCCAAATGACAACTACCTCAAATATACCAGTCACTTTGGGTATTTTCAAGTATGGCGAAATCAGGGATTCGAAGTTGTGGAGCAGTCAGTGTTTACAGACTTCTATCCGACAAGCAGTTTGTGTTTTTTTGGCACCACTACAAGGCATAATTGTAGCACATTATGTATCTAAGGGAGCATGTATCTTATCTCAACTGCCTGGGCAATGATAATGGTATAAATCTCTGCCTCATGATAAAGTTGACAATTGTCAATTCTCTCAAATGCCCTCATTCTATTTAATTTAGTACAACCTGTGGATTAGCAAGTTTACACCCTCCTCCACAATCCTCTTCATGTTGTTCAAATAATGGTAATGAAAATTCATTTGACCATCAGGATTTAATCTGCTATCTTCATATTGGGTGTCATGACATTTGTCCATGAACAACGTTGCAGATGGAGATGGAAATGCATGGACTTTGTAGTTCTGTAATATTTCATGGCATCCATGCAGTGTGAACATCTTCAATAAAAAAAATCATTTGGTTTGTGTTGGCAGTTGAGTGATATGAACACACATTTAAGAAAGAGGGCATGGAGGAGGAGTGAAATCCAAAGTCCTGTCTGGCCATTGGGATATTTCTTTTTTTCCTAAATCACTGTAGGCAAAAGCTGGGATGATTCCTTTGAAGAGGACACAGTCAGTTACCTTACATGTCCAGTCAGTGCTTATCACCCGTCGTCAAAAACCAAAGCTGTATTTTCCAACAGAGGCTGTTCAGTCTGTCAAAATACATTTATTGTTGTGAAGAGAGAAACAAGTATATAAAAACAGTCTCGTTCCATGTATTAGATAGAAATTTGGGAGTACGACATTTTTCTGTGTTTTGCTACACACTTGGTGTCACGGAAAGTATGGTAATGTGCAGTAATATAAAATAGGAGGAAGAATTGGCAAGTAGTGTTATTGTACATGTATAATATTTCGAAGTGATTCAATGACAAATAGGGTGAAGAAAAATATCCGCTACCAGTCACAATAAAAGGTTATTTATTTGTCAAATGACCGGTTTCAGGCTTGCGCCCATCCTCAGGCGTTTATACATTCATTTACATGTTTACACTGTTGGAGATCACTGTATAAATACAAAAAAAATTATTTGCTGGTGACTGCACAAATACAAGTGGCAAAACTGTCACCACAGCATAACTGTAATAATGGTGCTTCATCTTTATGTAAGTACAGATATATTTTCGTCAAATGCTGCCTTACCACTTACAGTTGTCGCACTTGTATTTGTGTACTCACCTGCAGCCAGGGCAGGGCAGTGGCTGGGCGGCAGATAAGTTCTGGTGCTGTGCAAAGGCCAGCCATGGCTGCATCTTCATAGTGAAAGAACAACACATGGGGGAAATATCAGATCTGGCTGTAGGGAACGGATGGGAACGATGCTGCCAACTAATGTTGTGTGCCACTCTGGTGAGGGAAGGTGATCATGGCTCTATCTTCTTACCACAAGAAGATGGGAACACGATAATACAAACGGCAAAACATCATGCCTCCAGACACATCACCTCACTGCCCTTCTCGATGAGTCACAACACAAACTGCGATGAGGCATGGCTTCCCACCTCAAAACAGCTCACCGTATGATACAATCCCACTCACAAAATGCGGCCGTCCATGCAGGCCAGCTACCAGTAAGCTAGTACGTTCTCTTTCACCAAAAGCTGCCAGCGATCACACGCTAAGCACTGTGACCCCCTCTCGCGATGCGCCAGAGGAAGGAGATCATTGCTCAACATCCTCCTCCTCCTCCTCCTCCTCCTCCTCCAAGGATGAAGTAAGGGGAGGGGGGGGGGATGTCAAAGGACGTCAGCATGACAGCTTAGGTTTTAATCTGAGTAACATGCACCCGAATGAACCTATTGTTAGCAAGTTTTTTAACCAGAACATTGACGGGACCCAGTTGCTTGTGGACCTGGCATGGGCCAATAAAACGGGGGGCTAACTTACCAACACTAGGTGCTCCCCTTGTCGCATGGGCTACCTTTATTTGGGCCGGGACCCTACCACGGTTATAGCGCTGAGCTTGCCGGAGGTGTGATCGCTTAATATTGCACCTAGCCTTCTCCCAATTGCACTTAACTTGATGCGAATCCAAATTTGCTGGTAAGAGGTCTTTTGTATTCCACAGATTGGTTTGGGGAGTATTAATTGGATAAGCAAGCATAAGGGAGGCAGGGGTCGCGCTGGAAGCCTCATGCTAAGCAGTGTTAAAAGCAAGATTGAGCCACGGCAATGACAAACCCCCATTGTTCTGCACGATGGCATGATAAATAATTAAGGCTGTCTTTAGGTTCAGTTGACATGCTCAGCAAATGAAGGCTGGGGATAGTAAGGTGTGGTGGTAGCATGTTTGATGGCATTATTAAAGCAGAACCTGTGAAATCCTTTCGAAATAAAGTCGGGTGTATTGTCGCTAACCAGGGTCTTAGGTGGGGCCAAAGAGGGTGGGCGGGGGAAAATTTCTATGACTGATGGTCCAATCCTGATCAATGCGGATTCCGTCATGTGAAATCAAATGCCCGAGGAAGGGCATTTGTTCTCTAGCCAAGGCGATCTTGGACGGTTTAACCGTCAGACTAGCACCCTTCAATCTCTCCAGAATGGATCCCAAATGATTTAAATATTCGTCAAAGGTCTTACTGTAGATGACTACGTCATCCAAATAATTATAAAGGAATTCAAACTTGATATCATCGGATACACTGTCCAACAGGCGAGATAGAACAGCAGCTACAGTCGACAATCTGAACGGAACTCGGTTAAATTCAAAAAAGATTCCAGTTGGTACAAAATGCGGTAGCTTTTTTGGATTCTTCCGCCAACGGAATCTGATGGCATGCCTGATTCAAGTCGAGGACGGTAAAACACCTAGCGCCGGCAAACCAGGAGAAGCAGTTATGAAGGTCAGGAAGGGGAACGGACTTCAGAACCACCTTCTTGTTAAGTTGCCAGTATTCGACAACAGGCCAGTAATCTCGCCCCTGAGCCTTCAGGACTAAGATCATTGGGGAAGCGTAAGGGGAGTTAGATGGTCTGATATCCCCATCACGCAACATAGCGTTGACCTTCTGGCATAGGATCCGCATTTTAGGAGCGGATAACTGAAAGGGGGCTTGGTACACTGGGACATCATCAACCAAGCGAATTCTATACTCTATCCTATCGGTTACTCCCACTCTGTCGGTATGAACGTCAGGATAAAGTTGGACCACCTTGATCAGTTGTTGAGCTTGGGGCCTCTGGAGGTGACCAAGCTGAAACTCAGATGTAACCTCGTTGACCAACAAGGGACGCCGCTGACTAATCTGACAGGAACAAAACCCTATTTTCTGGTCGCGGCAAAATTTAAAGAAAATGGTCCTGCTGTTGATGTCAAGGATAACGCCTGTGTGCAGAATAAAATCGCAACGAAGCAACAGGGTAACGGGAAGTTTTTTCACCAATAGTAGCTTTACTGGCCAGGAAAAACCTGCCACAGACAACTCGACCCGTACCTCTCCTGCTGGGGGCGGCCTCTGTCCATTAACTGTTCGACACCTCTGAAAACTGGGAGTTCTGGGTGGCAACTTACAGATACTACGAAATTCAAGATACCAGTCCAGATCGAGCAGGGACACAGCACTCCCGGACTCAAGGAGACAACAAATGGGATTCTGATTTAGTAGAGCACAGATAAAGGAAGTTTAGAGCAATTTGTTGTTCTGACATGAGCACAGTCTTTCGGTAACCTAGAACGATAGTCCTCCCCCCCCCCCTCCCCCCCGTTTCCTCTTGCGTCATCGACCTTTTTTGGTCCCACGCTGCTTGGGGCAACTCATGACCAGATGGGTGTCAGATCTGCACCTGAAACATCTCCAGTCAGTTAACAACCAATGAGGCAATCGTGCTAGCTCAGACGAAAATTCAGGTGCCTTGGTCGCGGCGCTACTAAGGCCTCTTTGCTCATCAGCATCCCTAAGGGCCTCTATAGAGGTAGCCAACTATGATAACTGGGAGTAGATAGTAGGCTTCCCAGTGAACTGCGCCCTTGATTGATCCTCAGGTCTCACCCCCTGCAGAATAACCTCCACATTCCTCTGTTTGGCAACCTCCATACTTATGGTGTGTTCAGCAGTACAAACTCTGTCGATATATTGTACTAACAGTTCAGATGGTCCCTGAACGCTCCAATAATACCAGCCCTCCAATTCGTTGCGGGCACAAGGTGAAAGCTTTGATGTAATAATAGTCCGTTGGAGGTAGGCGAGGGTAGGTCGTTCTCGCAGTACTTCCAAGAAGATCCCAGACTGGGTCCCCACACTGAGCGGATACAACAAACACAAAATGGTAGCTTCCGGCACTCCCAACGCTTCAGCATGGGAGATGCACGACTAACTAGAGAAAATGTCGAATTTGGTCAATACTGTCAATGGCGAGCTGGGTGACATATCAGAGCAAATGCATGACCAGGTTCAACAATCTGGCAAACTGTACCATCATCTCTCCCTCCGGCACGCCAGCACCTTGCTGTTGGGGATTGCATGGCTGGATTCTTTGGTTATGCATAACTTCGAATTCTTCCTTTATCCCAATAGTACTGGCTTTGGCTTGTACCTGAGTAATTCTGCTAGCTAACTCGTCTATCTCTTCCTTGGGCCGTTTATCGGTTGGCACGGAGCTAAGATCACCTGATCTGGCCTGCCAGTGACAAAGTTGGGCCTGAATTCTTGCCCCTTGTTTCGGAGTGACTTGAGTACTCGCCAAAAAATTCAAGTTCTGTTCGAGCTGGTCAACAGCCTGCTCAATCAAGGGTATAACTTGGTCAACCTGCCCCAGGATGTCAGGAGAAGTGACAAGTCGCTCGTGTAATGTAGCCCACAATCCATTTACTAACTCAGTTACGGTCCCCTGGGTTGACTGTTGACAATGGCGAGCTAGTAATTCAGATGGTCAATTTTTAAGTATGACAACCCTGGACAGCTCCTGACAGCCATGCTCGTATGAAACCTAACATGCTCCACTCGTAACCTGGATATACACACACTCTGCTACAAATGATATGGTCCTATTCAAGTCTGGATTTGTCGTTAAGTAGGAGTTGGAGTGGAACGGCTAGGCCAAGTTCCGGGGAATCGAACAATACAGGCTCCAACAGAGATAGCAACTGGCGCGCATCAGAATAGGCAACTCCCTCAACCCAAATACGCGCTCAAGGTACAGGGTACAGGATCACGGTTGGGTGCGGAACATCGGAAACCAATGTCGGCCCTGCAATGATAATAAATACAGACGTTTCTTGTCTTCCCAAACCTTAAGTCGGAAGAATGTATATAAAAGGATATACCAAAATTATGGTCACTACGCAATCAAACCAACAACCGCGGCACAATTCTCAATAATGATAGGTTAATTCTCAGACCTGTTGCGAGCAATATATATACAGGGTGTTACAGAAAGGTACGGCCAAACTTTCAGGAAACATTCCTCACACACAAAGAAAGAAAATATGTTATATGGACATGTGTTCAGAAACGCTTACTTTCCATGTTAGAGCTCATTTTATTACTTCTCTTCAAATCACATTAATCATGGAATGGAAACACACAGCAACAGAACGTACGAGCGTGACTTCAAAGACTTTGTTACAGGAAATGTTCAAAATATCCTCCGTTAGCGAGGATACATGCATCCACCCTCCATCGCATGGAATCCCTGATGCGCTGATGCAGCCCTGGAGAATGGCGTATTGTATCACAGCCGTCCACAATACGAGCACGAAGAGTCTCTACATTTGGTACTGGGGTTGTGCAGACAAGAGCTTTCAAATGCCCCCATAAATGAAAGTCACGATGGTTGAGGTCAGGAGAGCGTGGAGGCCATGGAATTGGTCCGCCTCTACCAATCCATTGGTCACCGAACCTGTTGTTGAGAAGTGTACGAACACTTCGACTGAAATGTTCAGGAGCTCCATCGTGCATGAACCACATGTTGTGTCGTACTTGTAAAGGCACATGTTCTAGTAGCACAGGTAGAGTATCCTGTATGAAATTCTGATAACGTGCTCCATTGAGCATAGGTGGAAGAACATGGGGCCCAATCAAGACATCAGCAACAATGCCTGCCCAAACGTTCACAGAAAATCTGTGTTGATGACGTGATTGCACAATTGCGTGCGGATTCTCGTCAGCCCACACATGTTGATTGTGATAATTTACAATTTGATAACGTTGGAATGAAGCCTCATCCGTAAAGAGAACATTTGCACTGAAATGAGGATTGACTCATTGTTGGATGAACCATTCGCAGAAGTGCACCCGTGGAGGCCAGTCAGCTGCTCATAGTGTCTGCACACGCTGTACATGGTACGGAAACAACTGGTTCTCCCGTAGCACTCTCCATACAGTGACATGGTCAACGTTACCTTGTACAGCAGCAACTTCTCTGACGCTGACATTAGGGTTATCGTCAACTGCACGAAGAATTGCCTCGTCCATTGCAGGTGTCCTCGTCGTTCTAGGTTTTCCCCAGTTGCGAGTCATAGGCTGGTATGTTCTGTGCTCCCTAAGACGCCGATCAATTGCTTCGAACGTCTTCCTGTCGGGACACCTTCGTTCTGGAAATCTGTCTCGATACAAACGCACCGCGCCACGGCTATTGCCCCATGCTAATCCATACATCAAATGGGCATCTGCCAACTCCACATTTGTAAACATTGCACTGACTGCAAAACCACGTTCGTGATGAACATTAACCTGTCGATGCTACGTACGGATGTGCTTGATGCTACTACTGTAGAGCAATGAGTCGCATGTCAACACAAGCACCAAAGTCAACATTACCTTCCTTCAATTGGGCCAACTGGTGGTGAATCGAGGAAGTACAGTACATACTGACGAAACTAAAATGAGCTCTAACATAGAAATTAAGCGTTTCCGGACACATGTCCACATAACATCTCTTCTTTATTTGTGCCGGCCGCTGGTGGCCGAGCGGTTCTGGCGCTACAGTCTGGAACCGCGCGACCGCTACAGTCGCAGGTTCGAATCCTGCCTCGGGCATGGATGTGTGTGTTGTCCTTAGGTTAGTTAGGTTTAAGTAGTTCTAAGTTCTAGGGGACTTATGACCTCAGCAGTTGAGTCCCATAGTGCTCAGAGCCATTTGACCATTTGTTTATTTGTGTGTGAGGAATGTTTCCTGAAAGTTTGGTCGTACCTTTTTGTAACACCCTGTATATATATAACTAGAAAAATGTAATCAACCAAGCAACAAGCCCAGAATACTAGAACTGATGGCTGTAAGCTACCAGGTAAACCTGCTGTGTTAAGACTATTAAATGCCCAGAATTATTTACCTTTTAAATATTAACAGACATAGATAAAGGACTACAACAAGATAATCGTTGAAGCAACAAGTAGCAGGTGTTACTGACAACAGTAATAGTTAGTCGCCAGACCTACTGCGGCCCAGAATATACATACATTAAAAATAAGGAAGTATAAAATGAGCACTCAACGGCGCTCTGTCGAAGGGCTCTTCTTGTGGCTTGCCGTTAATCAAATTGTGATTCGACGGCGCACTTTAATAACAACAGGAAATATCAACGGCGCTCGGTCGAAATGTAGTAATCTTGCCAAGTTATTAATAATCACAGAGCAACGACGTATTTGGTTATAACAGTAATTTCAACTGTACACTTATTGAACACTCAACGTCGCTCTGTTGAAAGACTCCTCTTGTTGCTTGCCGTTAAACAAATTGAATACTGAACGGCGACAGTTTCACAGACCATCAGCCACAGCTTAAACCACCATGTGCTCTTTAAGGGGGTGGGGGGGGGGGTTACAATACATTAGGAAAGAGCAATCTTACCACAAGAAGACGGGAACTCGATAATACAAACGGCAGAACATCATGCCTCCAGGCACATCATCTCACCGCCCTTCTCGATGAGTCGCAACACAAACCGCGACGAGGCGTGGCTTCCGACCTCAAAACAGCTCACCGTGCGATACAATCCCACTCGCAAAACACGGGCCACCTACCACCAGCTACCAGTAAGCTAGTACGTCCTCTTTCACCGAAAGCCGCCAGCGATCGTACGCTAAGGACCGTGACCCCCTCTGGCGATGCGCCAGAGGAAGGAGAGCACGGCTCAAAGGAGCCAATGGTCAGATATGAATATTTGAAGTTCTATGGCGTTATATGAGGTCTGGAATGAGCAATGTGCGTTAGGCACGTGTTAGTAAACTGCATCCAGTGTGACACTAGCTCGACAACCAACGAAAAACGTCTGTGACGTATCCACGGTGGATATTTTGCTATGGGACTATACAGGGTGGACAGAAACAGTCTGAAAATCTTGGATGAGCGTTGCAGGGGAGGATGTGCTGAGAAATAATTGTTAAGATAAAACAGTAGACATTTTGCGCCATTTCCGAGTTATTTAGCATTGAAAGTAGCCAATCATGTGGCTGCGAGCGCAAATTCAAGCAGCCTGCCAGATACTAGTAATAGCTGTTGTTCTCGTAACATAGATGATAGCGCACGAGCTGGGGTTTGATCCTTACTACCACGCCATGTCCAATTTTTGAATTGCTCTCTTGTTCGTTTAACGACAACGTCTCTCGAAGTCGCTTACATTTGCGCGTAGTAGTCTGTTTGGCTAACTCCGATGTCATACGGCGCAGTGTATAGATTTTTTTCCTTGAAAATTGTTTCTCAGCACAACATATCCTGCAACACCCTTACAAGCTCTTCAGATTGTTTTTGGTCACCCTGTATAAAATCGATCTTTTATAAAGCCTTAGCAGAAACCGTAGAGATACTAACTTGTTGGGCCCTATCTGCCCGTCTCACTGTGCAACACACAACAGGGATATTTGAGGAGTGTGGTCAAAGTTTTTATGCCGCTGTAAATTGTACGTTAAGACTGGTTGTCGTTACTTTGAACAGTTGCTAAGAGCTTAAGTTGTCGCCATAAGGTATAAGTTGTGTATATGAAGAAACGTTCACACGTGCTCGTCCCGTTTCATATTGCAGCGTTCCGCCCAGATGTTTAAACGACTTGACTGTCAGGCAGTGCCTAGTAATGCTGTATCCGAGCATTACGGGTTTGTTCTTCGTACGCACCCGCATTAACTAACGTTTTTCCAAATTTAGATCTAGTTGCCATTCATCATACCGACTAGAATTTTTTTCTAAGTCGTCTTGTATCTTCCTACAGTCACTCAACTTCGACATCTTACCGTACACCACAGCATCATCGGCAAAAAACTGCAGATTCTTGCCCACCCTGTCTGCCAAATTCGAATCACAGTTCCCTGGGGCACTCCTGATGATTCCCTTGGCCCTGATGAACATTCGCCGTCGAGGACAACATACTGGGCCGGTCGAAGTGGCCGTGCGGTTAAAGGCGCTGCAGTCTGGAACCGCAAGACCGCTACGGTCGCAGGTTCGAATCCTGCCTCGGGCATGGATGTTTGTGATGTCCTTAGGTTAGTTAGGTTTAACTAGTTCTAAGTTCTAGGGGACTAATGACCTCAGCAGTTGAGTCCCATAGTGCTCAGAGCCATTTGAACCATTTTTGAACAACATACTGGATTCTATTACTTAAGAAGTCTTCGAGCCACTCAGATATCTGTGATCTTATTCCATGTGTTCGTACCTTCGTTAACAGCCCGCAATGGGGCACCTTGTCAAATGCTTTTCGGAAATCTAGAAATATGGAATTGTCTGTTGTCCTTCATCCGTAGTTCGCAGTATATCATGTGAGAAAAGGGCAAGCTGAGTTTCGCCGGAGTGACTCTTTCTAAAACCGTGCTGATTCGTGGACATAAGCTTCTCAGTCTCAACAAAACTTATTATATTCGAACTGAGACTACGTTCAAGGATTCTGCAGCAAACTGAAGTTAGGGATATTGATCTGTAATTTTACGGGTCTATTCTTTTACCCTCTTTATACTCTGGAGTCACCTGCACTTTTTACCAGTCGATTGGGACTTCCTGCTGGGCGGGAGATCCACGATAAATGCAAGCTAGTTAAGGGACCAATCCCATATAGCACTCTTTGTAAAACCTTTTTGGGATTCCATCCGGACCTGGTGATTTATTGCTTTTCAAATCTTTCAGTTATTTCTCTACACCAGGGATGCTTATTATTATGTCGTTCATACGGGAGTCTGTTCGAGGGTCAAATGACGGTATATTTGTCCGATTCTCCTGCGCGAACGATTTCTTAAACGTGAAATTTAAACTTCAGCTTTGATTTTGCTATCTTCAACTGCCATACCAGATTGGTCAACAAGGAACTGAATGGAAGCCTTAGACCCGCTTTGTGATTTTACTTATGACCAGAATTTTCTCGGGCTCTCTGCCAGATCTTTTGCTAAGGCGTGACGAGATAGTCGTTGTGTGCTTCGCGCATAGATCTTTTCACAGACGCACGAATCTATACTAACATTCGCTTGTCGTCATTTGTGCCATCTCTTTTGAACCGAGTGTGCAGCAGCCTCTGCTTTCTCAACATCTTCCGAGCTTCCGTATTAAACAATGTTGGGTCTTTTCCAGCCTTTATCCACTTACTAGGCACATAACTGTCCAGACCATGATTTATAATCTGCTTAAACTTTGCTCATAAATCCTCTACGTCCATCTTACTGGTACTAAGTGGTGTCAATTCACTGTCTAAGTGGGATGCTAATAACTGCTTATCTGCTCTATCCAGCAGAAATACTCTCCTAGCCTTCTTTACTGGTTTAATAACTTTCGTAACCATAGTTGCTACAATGATATCATGATCGCTAAACCCCGTTTCTATATTGACATTGTGTATAAGGTCCGGTCTATTTGTAGCACCAAGATCTAAGATATTTCCATTACATGTGGGGTGCCGAGCTAGCTGCTCAAGACAGTTTTCAGAAAAGTGCTCAAAAGTATTTCATGTGTTTGTCTGTCTGTACCCCCTGCATAGGCATCCCAGTCTATACTCGGTAGGTTAAAGTCGTCTCCAACTAGTATTGCATGATCCTATTTGGTGTTGCGATTTTTTTCCGTCAGTGTTTATATTTTTATGTCGTTTATTGTTAACAATACGAGCTTATTTCTAAGAATTAGCAGTTTTCACTCAGTTAACATTAGACAGAAATCCAATATGCATTTGGATCGCACATCCTTGACTCTTGTGCTTGAAGATGTACAATATTTTGCTGGCCATTTTCAGTAAACTACCACAAGAATTTAAAAAATCCTACCAGTAATCCTCGCAGTTTCAAGACTAAACTGCAGAATTTTCTAATGGCCCTCTCCCTGTATTCTGTTCCTGGGAAAATTTAAGCAAATTCCTGTATTATATTGTTGATTGTGCAAATACACTCCTGGAAATGGAAAAAAGAACACATTGACACCGGTGTGTCAGACCCACCATACTTGCTCCGGACACTGCGAGAGGGCTGTACAAGCAATGATCACACGCACGGCACAGCGGACACACCAGGAACCGCGGTGTTGGCCGTCGAATGGCGCTAGCTGCGCAGCATTTGTGCACCGCCGCCGTCAGTGTCAGCCAGTTTGCCGTGGCATACGGAGCTCCATCGCAGTCTTTAACACTGGTAGCATGCCGCGACAGCGTGGACGTGAACCGTATGTGCAGTTGACGGACTTTGAGCGAGGGCGTATAGTGGGCATGCGGGAGGCCGGGTGGACGTACCGCCGAATTGCTCAACACGTGGGGCGTGAGGTCTCCACAGTACATCGATGTTGTCGCCAGTGGTCGGCGGAAGGTGCACGTGCCCGTCGACCTGGGACCGAACCGCAGCGACGCACGGATGCACGCCAAGACCGTAGGATCCTACGCAGTGCCGTAGGGGACCGCACCGCCAATTCCCAGCAAATTAGGGACACTGTTGCTCCTGGGGTATCGGCGAGGACCATTCGCAACCGTCTCCATGAAGCTGGGCTACGGTCTCGCACACCGCTAGGCCGTCTTCCGCTCACGCCCCAACATCGTGCAGCCCGCCTCCAGTGGTGTCGCGACAGGCGTGAATGGAGGGACGAATGGAGACGTGTCGTCTTCAGCGATGAGAGTCGCTTCTGCCTTGGTGCCAATGATGGTCGTATGCGTGTTTGGCGCCGTGCAGGTGAGCGCCACAATCAGGACTGCATACGACCGAGGCACACAGGGCCAACACCCGGCATCATGGTGTGGGGAGCGATCTCCTACACTGGCCGTACACCACTGGTGATCGTCGAGGGGACACTGAATAGTGCACGGTAAATCCAAACCGTCATCGAACCCATCGTTCTACCATTCCTAGACCGGCAAGGGAACTTGCTGTTCCAACAGGACAATGCACGTCCGCATGTATCCCGTGCCACCCAACGTGCTCTAGAAGGTGTAAGTCAACTACCCTGGCCAGCAAGATCTCCGGATCTGTCCCCCATTGAGCATGTTTGGGACTGGATGAAGCGTCGTCTCACGCGGTCTGCACGTCCAGCACGAACGCTGGTCCAACTGAGGCGCCAGGTGGAAATGGCATGGCAAGCCGTTCCACAGGACTACATCCAGCATCTCTACGATCGTCTCCATGGGAGAATAGCAGCCTGCATTGCTGCGAAAGGTGGATATACACTGTACTAGTGCCGACATTGTGCATGCTCTGTTGCCTGTGTCTATGTGCCTGTGGTTCTGTCAGTGTGATCATGTGATGTATCTGACCCCAGGAATGTGTCAATAAAGTTTCCCCTTCCTGGGACAATGAATTCACGGTGCTCTTTTTTCCATTTCCAGGAGTGTATATACTCATCAGATTGTCGTCTGCATGGAATTCGTGTAAATTTTATTTTATTTATTGTTAACTTTTCTGATGTTAATTGGAGAATTGCCCTTCAATTTGGCCGTACGGAACTAGACGTGAAAAACGAAATTAACACAAAAGAGAGCTTAAATGACTGCAAGAGACTCTAGAGTGAACACCACGTATTATCCTTTTACACGGTTATATGCAACAAACATATTCTTCCTCAATGGCAACTTTTCCCTGAATATGATGCCATAAGACATTAGTGAATTAAAATAGTAAAATTAAGTTAAATCTTTGACATTTTCGTGTCCTAAACCTGATATTATCCGCTACTCAAAAGTTGCAGAGCTTAAACGTTTGGGATCTGTAACACGTGACTTCTAGTTTAGGTTCTTATGAATATAAACACCTAACAATTTGGAGTAGTTTATTTCACTTATTAACTTGTTCCCCGGACGTTATTCAGCTAAAATTTAACCTTTTTTGTAGTGCCGTATAAGGAAGTGAGCAAAGCTTCAGTTAAAAGCCTTGTGGGCTGCGAAATCGTTGGCTCAGATGGGCAACTCTGGAGGAAGAAATCGATCCTGATCATTTAATGGAAACGTAACGGCACGTTTCTGAAATGATTTAGAGATACAGCGGCAGATCTAAAAATAAATGGCTGGACGGAGCTTTTATCCCCGCTCCAGAATAGTTCTTTTGAGGCTTTTGTACTTCGGAATGTTCCTTATCATTTGCTTCTACATCTATGTACATCTGTGTGATTACTCTGCTATTCACAAAAAAGTGCCTGGCAGAGGATTCAATGAACCACCTTTTAAGCTGTCTCTCTACCGTTCCACTCTCGAAAGGCGCGCGGGAAAAACGAGCAATTAAATTTTTCTGTGCAAGTCCTGATTTCTCTCATTTTATTATGATGATCATTTCTCCCTATGTAGGTGGGTGCCAACAGAATGTTTTCGCAATCGGAGGAGAAAACTGGTGACTGAAATTTCATGAGAAGATCCCTTCGCAACGAAAAACTCCTCTGTTTTAATGATTGCCACTCCAATACATGTATCATGCCTGTGGCACTGTGTCCCCTGTTTCGCGATAATACAAAACGAGCTGCCCTTCATTTAACTTTTTCGATCTCACCCGTCACGCCCACGTGATGCGAATCCCGCCCCCACAGCAGTACTCCAGAATAGGACGGACAAGCGTAGTGTAAGCAGTCTCTTTAGTAGATCTGTTGCACCTTTTAAGTGTTCTGCCAATGAATCACAGTCTCTGATTTTCTGTATCCACAACACTGTCCATGTGATCGTTCCAATTTAGGTTATTTGTAATTGTAATCCGTAAGTATTTAGTTGAATTTACTGCCTTCAGGTTCGTGTGACTTACCGCGTAATCGAAATTTAGCACCGAGCGAGGTGGCGCAGTGGTAAGACACTGGACTCGCATTCGGGAGGACGACGGTTCAATCCCGCGTCCGGCCATCCTGATTTAGGTTTTCCGTGATTTCCCTAAATCACTCCAGGCAAATGCCGGGATGGTTCCTCTGAAAGGGCACGGCCGACTTCCTTCCCCATCCTTCCCTAATCCGATGAGACCGATGACCACACTGTCTGGTCTCCTTCCCCAAAACCAACCAATCGAAATTTAGCAGATTTCTTTTAATACCCATGTGAATAACTTCACACTTTTCTTTAATCAGGGTCAATTGCCACTTTTCGTACCTTACAGATGTATCTAAATCATTTTGCAATTCGGTTTGCTCATCTGATGACTTTACAAGACGGTAAATGACAGCATAATCTGCAAACAATCTAAGAAGGCTACTCAGATTGTCTCCTATGTCGTTAATATAGATCAGGAACAATAGAGGTCCTATAACACTTACTTGGGGAACGCCGGATGTTCTTTTTGTTTTACTCGATGACTTTCCGTCTATTACTATGAACTGTGACATTTCTGGCAGGAAATCGCGAACCTCATCGCAAAACTGAGGTGATATTCAACAGGCACGCAGTTTGGTTAGAAGACGCTTGAGAGGAACTGTGTCGTAAGTCTTCTGGAAATCTAAAAATATGGAATCAATTTGACATCCCCTGTTGATAACACTCATTACTTCATGAGTGTAAAGAGCTAGTTTCACAAGAACGATATTTTCTGGATCCGTGCTGACTGTCAATAAATCGTTTTCTTCGAGGTACTTCATAATGTTTGAACACAGTATATGTTCTAAAACCCTTGTGCAAATGGACATTAGTGATATGGGCCTGTAATTCAGCGGATTACTCCTATCTCCCTTTTTGGGTGTTAGTGTGACTTGAGCAATTTTCTAGTCTTTAGGTGCGGATCTATCTGTCAGCGAGCGGTTGTATATAATTGATAAATATGGTGGTATTGTATCAGCATACTCTGAAAGGAACCCGACTGGTCTACAATCTGTACCGGAGGCCTTGCCTTTATTAAGTGATTTAAGCTACTATGCTACACCGAGGATATCTACTTCTATGTTTCTCATCTCGGCAGTTGTTCTTGATTGGAATGTAGGAATATTCACTTCGTCCTCTTTGGTGAAGGAGTTTCGGAAAACCATCTTTAATAACTCTGCTTTTGTGGCACTGTCATCAGTGATTTCACCGTTGTTATCGCGCAGTGAAGGTATTGATTGCGTCTTGCCACTGGTGTGCTTTATGTATGACCAGAATCACTTTGGGTTTTCTGCCATATTCCGAGACAGTTTCGTTGCGGAAATTATTATGAACATCTCGCATTGAAGCACGCGCTTTATTCCGAACTTCTGCAAAACTTTGCCAATTTTGGGGATTTTGCGTTCTTTTAAACTTGGCATGCTTTTTTCGTTGCTTCTGCAACAGCGATCTGGCCCGTTTTGTGTACAATAGGGGATCAGTATCATCACTTATTAATTTATGTGGTATATATCTCTCAATTGCCGTCGATACTATCTCTCTGAAATCATTCCACGTCTTTTCTACGCTTACATGATCAGAACGGAAGGAGCGGAGACTGTCTCTTAAAAAGGCGTTAAGAGCATTTTTATCAGCCTTTTTAAATAGATGTACTTTGCGTTTCTTTTTGATGATTGAGGGTGTTACGGTATTCAGCCTAGCAGCAACTGCCGTGTGGTCGCTAATCCCTGTAACCGTCATGATAGTCCCTATTTGTCCAGGATTATTTGTTGCTAAGAGGTCAAGTATGCTTTTGCAACCATTTACGCTTCGAGTGGGCTCGTGAACTAATTGTTCAAAGTAATTTTCTGAGAAAGCATTTAGTACAATTTCGGATTAAGTTCTATGCCTACCGCCGGCTTTAAACGTATAATTTTTCCATCATATCGAGGGTAGAGAAGTCACCATGCTTTCAGCATTTTCAACTTAATCAAGAGTAACTGAGACTGCAGCATATGACATGGCCACAAATTGCCTCTTCGTCTCACTGCTCGACTCTTTAACCTCTTAAGAGACATCCACACAATGTATCATGCCGCTGTCCAAGAGCGATTTCTGTGTTCTTCAATCGATATTTAGGTTTTTTGTGGTTTCCTAAATCACTTCACGCGAATCCCAGGACGGTTCTGTGGCTGGTTCCTTAGACACTCTGGTCAAATCCAACCTTGTCCTCTGTCTCCGTGCATCTATTTTTCAGTGGCACGTTAAGCACTACCTTTTCTTTCCTCCCTTTTTCTAGTCGTTCACATTTTCTAAAACTGACATGCATCTGCTTGAGTGAGTTATTTCAGGTGAAGCTATTTGGTATTCGTCACTAAGTTTTTCCTCGGTTGCAGCAGTGCTGAACAGCATGCAAGCTATTGAAACAGTAAGTTGGAATATTTCTACTGGCTACCATACCAGTACTAAAATAAAATCAATTTTTTCGTCGCCCTTTTGCATGCCCCATCAGTCCAAACAGTTTCGAGACTGCATCAATAAAAATTAGAGAAAAGTTAAGATGGAGATTTTAATGCGTCAGGTGTTCTACATAGTCTCCCTTCACTTGAGTATAACGCGTAGAACATTTATACGACCATGGGAAACTGTCAGAAAAGTACTTATTTGGAGTATTATTCTACTCGCGCGTCACATTGGCTTTAATGTCGGTATGTCGTCAAAGCATCGACACTTCATGTGAATGTATGCACTTCGTCGTTTTGTGGTAGGTTCGTGTTAGTGACGTCAAGTTTCGTCACCCGTGATGATTTTTTTCCAGAAAAAAAAACCAGTCCGATTTTTGAATTTGAAATCGAGTTGCGGCAAATATCCACGTGTCGTTGTTTTTGTTCGAGAATCAAGGTGCGGGGCAAACATTGCACAAACCTCTCTCTTCTCCAAAACATGCTGAAGGATATCTCGAAGACTTGATTTGGAGACGTTGCTCCACTGCGATTTGCGACATGTTGACACATAATCGCCAGTTGCCGAATGCACACCTGTTGTTTGCAGTTGTTAGTTTAAGTGCCCACCAAATTTACTGCGCTGTCGTCGCTTATAAGTAGGGATGAAATAATTCTCGGATCTTTTCGGGCAGACTGTGTACATAATACATGTATTGTATCTCTTAATTCTTTTCCAAGCTGTGTTTTTGTTAACTTTATTATACAGTATATAATTTACATGCAGCAGAAAACTAGTCCATGTAGAAACAATTCACATAAAGAAATATTCAAAATTTAAGATCCTCGCGAACTATGTGCAGTTGAAAATTAGACGCTGTTAATAATACTTTGTTCATGCCTTATATGAAAGCTCTCATCTTCTTCTTTCAAAAAAACCCTTTTGTCTTTCCTGAAAACTGTGTGATTACTGAGTTATACCCTAACTAAATCATAATGTACTTAAGAATTCTAATACGTTCGTGTTTTGAAATGTAGTCCCTTTCAGAATGCAATGTCATAATATTACAGCTTTGATGTTTGTGTTTCCAAAAATGTGTGATTTTACTAGACAAGAGGGTTGTTTTACGAAGTATTTCAAACGGAAAATTTGCTTTTCCAGAAATTTCTTAGGGTATCAAACTGTATTTCCAAAACTCCGCAACATAAAACAGAACCTAGTATTTATGCCATTAAAAGAATACGCTACCACAGTTAAAGAAATTAACTTCATGCTCTAATGTAAATATGTATTAACTATCGTTTCTGTATTTTATGTTTGTATTGAAATGTAATAACTCTGTATTTTTAAATTTTGTGATAACTGTCCTACACGCGTCTTTTTAACAGGCGCTGTGCGCAAACCCATTCAGTCTGCGCTGAGCTACGATAGAACATAGTTGAATGTATATGAGTACAATCATCGCTGCGCTTTCATTGAGTAATGTTTATTCAGTCAGCTTCAGTTACTTGTCAGTCACCCCACGTTAAGCCTTTATTATGTAAAAATTCAGGGATAGCATTACGTACAGTCACTTGCGTAAATTTCCAGTTGAATAGACGCACAAAACAATAGGCCTATATCTCTGACCTCGACCTATTTCATAATTTTGAAACATTTTTTATGCTCGCGTATTATGACATTTCTGGAGAACGAATATCTGCTCTGCAGGAATCAATATGGGATCCGACGATAGTGTGAACCCCAATTCGAATTTGTTCGTCCGCGAGACCCATAAGGCGACAAATACAGTTCCGCATTGCAACCTATTGAACAAAACAAGAGCGTACTGATTATCAGAGTAGATGTGTGATTGGACTAAAGAGTTTCAAATTGGTTCAAATGGCTCTGAGCACTATGGGACTCAACATCTATGGTCATCAGTCCCCTAGAACTTAGAACTACTTAAATCGAACTAACCTAAGGACATCACACAACACCGAGCCATCACGAGGCAGAGAAAATCCCTGACCCCGCCGGGAATCGAACCCGGGAACCCGGGCGTGGGAAGCGAGAACGCTACCGCACGACCACGAGCTGCGGGCAAAGAGTTTCTAGCAAATAGAACACAGCATGTTATTCTCAACGGAGAGAAGTCTTCAGACATAAAAGTAGCTTCGGGCGTACACCAACGGCGTATTATAGGTCCATTACTTTTCATAATATACGAAATTGACATAGTAGACAATGTCCGAAGTTCCTTGAGGCTTTTTGCGGATGATGCTGTTTTATACAGAGAAGTTGCAATGCTAGAAAACTGTAGAGAAATACAGGAAGATCCGCAGAGGATCGACGCTTGGTGCAGGGAGTGGCAATTGATACTCATCGTAAAGAACTGTAACCTGTTGCGTATCCATAGACAGAAAGATCCAATATTGTATCATCAGACAACTGCAAAAAAATCACTGGAAGCAGTTACTTCCATAAAATATCTAGAAGTATGCGTACGGAGCACAGGCCGCGATAGCTGTGCTTGTCAAAGCGTCACTTCCGGGACGATGAGGTACGCCGGCTCTCGAATTCTCTCGTACCTGATATAGTAGTTTCTGACAACATCAAAGCACGTTAGGACATGCTTTTACATTTCTGCTTCATATGATCTACACATACGAGGGGCGTTCAATAAGTAATGCAACACTTTTTTTTCTGGAAGTAGGTTGGTTTGATTCAGGATTTCAATGCACTATATTATTGAATGGAATGTTGAATGGCTCTGAGCACTATGGGACTTAACATCTATGGTCATCAGTCCCCTAGAACTTACAACTACTTAAACCTAACTAACCTAAGGACAGCACACAACACCCAGCCATCACGAGGCAGAGAAAATCCCTGACCCCGCCGGGAATCGAACCCGGGAACACTATATTATTCCTCGTTCTTTTCGGCTACAAAACACTATGTCATAATCTCCGTTCAAAGCGACGGTCTTACGCCACCTTGCTGGCAGGGCCTGTATGCCTGATGGTACCAATCTGCTGGTCGATGTCGGAACCAACGTCTTGCTGCATCAGTAACCTCCCCATCATCCACATACTGTTTCCCGCGGAGTGCATCCTTCATTGCGCCAAACACATGCAAATCGGGAGGTGCGAGATCTTGCTATAGGGTGGATGAGGAAGAACAGCCCAATGAAGTTTTGTAAGGTCCCGTTGCCGGGTGCGCAGACTTGTGTGAGGTCTTGCGTTGTCATGGAGAAGAAGTTTGTTTGCATTTTGTGGTAACGAACACGCTGAAGTTGTTTCTTCAGGCCGGCCGAAGTGGCCGTGCGGTTAACGGCGCTGCAGTCTGGAACCGCAAGACCGCTACGGTCGCAGGTTCGAATCCTGCCTCGGGCATGGATGTTTGTGATGTCCTTAGGTTAGTTAGGTTTAACTAGTTCTAAGTTCTAGGGGACTAATAACCTCAGCAGTTGAGTCCCATAGTGCTCAGAGCCATTTGAACCATTTTGTTTCTTCAGTTCCCTGAGGGTAGCACAATACACTTCAGAGCTCATCGGTGCATCACGAGACAGGACGTCAAACGAAATAACGCCTTCAGAGTCCTAGCAGACCGTCACTATGACTGTACCGGCTGAGGGTGCGGCTTTGAAGTTTTTCTTAGCAGAAACGGTGGTGTGGCGCCACTCTATGGATTGAAATTTTGTCTCCGGTTCGAAGTGATGAACCCATGTTTCATCGCGTGTGGCGATGTTCGACAAAAAGTTGTCACTATCAGCCTCGGAGTGCTCTAGCAATTCTGCACAGATGGTCCTTCGCCGCTCTTTCTAGTTCTCTGTTAGCACACACACAGAGTATCCCAACTGGTGGACGATTGTGACAGCACTACCGACAGAGATGTCCAGGTGAGCAGCGAGGTGTTTGACTGTGGTACGTCGATCCCCTCGAATAAGAGTGCCCCTTGTTTCAACATCGCAGGAGTCACAGCTGTGTTTGTTTGACACGCGCGACATCTGATGTGTTTGCGCGACCTTGTAACTATGATGACAGGAGCCTCGTTCAACGACTCATCGTGTTTTTGTTCACTGCCAGGTCTCCCTGCACATTCCACAAGCGCCTATGAATATCTGCGGTGCTCTGGTTTTCCACGAAAAGAAACTCAGTGACAGCTCTCTGCTTGGAACGCACCTTCATTGCAGACGTAATTTTGAAGGCAGGGTCTATATAGAACTAGTATATAGACCTTGTTTTGAAGGCCACGTATAGTGCCGCCACCTAGCGGAACTTCATGAAGCTATAGGGGCTGACGTGGGAATAATCCACGATGTCCCGCAACAAATTACGCATTTTTCAACCGTTATAGGCCGAGAAAGAAATGTGTAGCTTTACTAATTGAAAGGCCCTCGTACATCTCAGGGTTTACACTTAAGTGCTTCGCACTGGGACCATAGAACCACTTTCAGAGTATTTCTCGACCGTTCCAATGCCGAATTGCACGTGGGGAAAATGAACGCCAAAATCTTTCAATGCGAGCTCTGATTTCTTACCAATCTTCTTTCCCTCCAACTTAACTCCCGTCGCTCTGCTATCTTTGTTTCCCTATGACCGTGTCTGGCATCCCGAGCTCCTCTTCAAACTCCAGACCTATGCTCTCCCCATCAACTTCGTCCGTCTCGTTGCTTCCTTCCTCTCCCATCGTCCCTCCTATGTGACTATCCACAATTCCAACTCCCGTACTATCTACCCCTCTGCCGGCGTGCCCCAAGGTTCTGTCCTTTCTCCTCTCCTCTATCTCCTGTACACTGCTGATATGCCCAAACCTCCCCCTCCTGTTCATCTTCTCCAGTTCGCTGATGACACCGCCTTCCTAGCCCTTTATCCTACCCTTCAACGGTCCCAATGTACTCTCCGAACCCACCTTGACCAATTCACCGCTTGGTGCAACCAGTGGTTCCTCCGTATTAATCCTTCCATGACCCAGGCGATCATCATAGGCCGCACCACCCGCTCCTTCCGTCTCCATGATTTCTACCTCACCATTTATGGCCGTCCTATCCACCTCACTCCTACCCTCAAATACCTTGGCCTCACACTCGACCGCCACCTCACCTGGACTCCCCATCTCCTTACCATCCAAAACAAAGCTCACAACCGCCTCCGCCTCCTGAAACTCCTGTCCAGCCGGACGTGGGGTCTGCATCCTTCCACCATCCTTCACACCTACAAATCCATGATCCGCCCCATCCTTTGTTATGCCAGCATCGCTTGGATTTCCGCCCCTCCCCGGTTCTATAAAGCCCTCCAAATCCTCGAACGCCATGCACTCCGCCTCGCCTTCCGCATCCGCCTTCCATCCCCCACACGCATCCTCTACGACCTCATCCCCTTCCCCCACCTTCTCCTTTTCCTTGAACACATCCGCACACTATATATTGTCCGCCGCCTTGATCCCCCTCACCCCCTGGTGTCTCCCTTCCTCTCCACTCCCAACCAGTTGCCGCGCCTTTACCGTTGTGTCCCTCCCTCTCTCCATCTCCACACCCTCCATCTCCTTTCCCAACACAACTTCCACCATCTACCCCTCCCGGATGATGAGCTTCGCCCTGACATCTACCCTTCCTACCAACTCTAACCCCCTCTTCCTGCCTCCTCCTCAGGGCTCCCTCTCCTCCCCCTCCCTCCTCCTGAGCGGCTTTCCCCTCCTACTCCCCCTCCATCTCTTGTGCCTCCTTTCAGTGTCTCTGCGCTCCCTCCTGCCCTGTCTTCCCTTTTCCTCTCCCGCCCCACGTGTCTCCTGCCTCTTCGTGAACCCACGGTTGCCCCTCCTCTCTTCATCCCGCCGCTTCCTCAGCTGCCCCATGCTCTCCCCTCCTTTTCCATCCTGTTTGACCTTTCCCTCGGCAGGTCCCACCTGGTAGTTTTACTCTTCGTCGTGTGTGCTCCAAGTGGGTTTTAAGTGTGTTGTTTCGGAGTGTTTTTAATATTGTGGCCAACTTTTAACCTGTGCATTCGCATTCAGTGTCTTCTCTGAGTTTAAAGAATCGCCAACTGTGTTTTTTAACTTTCTGGTGACTTTTTTAACTGTCCCCCATGAACGTCTAATGTCCATGTCTTTTTACCTCCATTTTCTCCCCTTACTCTGTTTTATGTTCCCCTTTTTTATCTCCTTATGTATGTATCATTTTATTCTTGTTTTAGTTGTCGTGTCTCTCGGCTGAAGAGCGGCGGATTGTGCCGCTGACAGCCCTCCCCTGCCCGTATGGGGCAGGGGTATGAAATCACAATAAAGAAAAAGATAAAAAAAGCTCTGATTTCTCTTATTTTATTACGACGATCATTTATCTCTATGTATGTGAAAGTTAACGAAACATTGTTGTATTTGGAGGAAATGTTGGGGGTTTTAATTTCGTGAAAAGACCTCACCTCATCGAAAAACGCCTTTGTTTTAATGACAGGCACCCCAACTCGCATATCATATCCACGACACGCTGTCCCTTATTTCGCGATAATACAAGATGAGCTGCCCTTCTCTGAACCTTTTCACCACCTTCCGTGAGTGGTATCTGGTAAGGATACCATACAGCGCAGCAATACACCAGAAGAGGATGGACAAGCGTAGGCGGTCTCTTTAGAAAATCTTAAGCACTTTCTTAGTATTCTGCCAATAAAACGCAGTCTTTGGTTCGCCTTTCTGTGTGATGAAGACTTTACCATACACTAAGCGGTGCCATCATCTGCGAACTGTCGAAGAGGGCAGCTCAGATTGTGTAATCATTTATACAGGGTGAATCACCTCAAAGTTGCATCGCAAATATTTCGGAAATAGAAATTGCTACTGATGCGCGGTTTTCACAGAATGGGTTGGTCGTCAGGGGCTCGTATTGTTAGCCAATCAACAGATTGTAATAAGCCTTAGAAAGTGCATTTCTTGTGCAAATACACAACTTCTTAAATGGAATAATGCCCATTGACATTAACAAACTAAAAGTAGGGTGAATCAGAACGTCAGTGGTGTTTGCTGCAGAATTCTAGTGCGAGTCGTTTACGAGATATCGTATTTTGTAAAGTTCCCGCACTGATACTTGTGCAATACCTGTGGTAGCGCACGCTGAAGAACAGCACAAATGCATACACTAGTTATGTTGAGTCTGACCAGTAAAGAGGTTATGTTCAAAATAACCACCTGTGCGGACCGACTGCTGCAAAATGGTTCAAATGGCTCTGAGAACTATGGGACTTAACTTCTGCGGTCATCAGTCCCCTAGAACTTAGAACTACTTAAACCTAACTAGGTTCCAGACTGAAGCGCCTAGAACCACTCGGCCACTCCGGGCGGCTGGCTGTTCAAATTTGATGTCATTCTGTGAAGTGGTTCTCTTTCTACAGCGTTTTGAAACTGGAATTTTAATTAAGAACATCCTGTAGTTTATCAGAAAGAATAATAGAGCTGTTGATAGTTCCTCACGGGAGAGAAAATATACAGAGACAGAGGCTGATGTAACTATTTGGCGCCGGCCAGTGTTGCCGAGCGGTTTTTGGCGCTTCAGTCTGGAACCGCGCGACCGCTACGGTCGCAGGTTCGAATCCTATCGACAATAAATGCTGAACATTTCAATGTATTGAGACATGTAAAAGAGAGTGAGAGTGATGGTGCAGAGAAAGAAGATTGTAGAGAGATGTGAATACGTACGGACTTCAGAAAGTAAGTTACACTTGTCGTCCCTTGCTAAAACCTTTGTGCAACAAGAGTGGGACATTACCAGAAGAATTATATGAATGTGTGGTGTGTGTTCCTTTGGACATGTCCCAAAGAGTTATATGAATGTGTGGTGTCTGTTCCTTTGGGCATGTCCCAAAGAACAGACACCATACATTTGTATAACTAATTCTCCTAGGTGGGCAATGAATCCACCGCCTTCAGTGCACTATTACGTTCGACCTACTGCGGTAATCTCAAAGGAGGGAGCATTGCAGACATAGACAGGGACTGCTGATAGATGGCACTGTGTGGGAGTGTGGGTTGGCCAGGAGGCGTACTGAGATAGTCCTTGCAGTTGCGATAAACACTGGGTCTGGATGGCGCAGTGGTTAACGTACTGTCTAGTAAGGAGGTGCTGATTTCGAATCCTGGTCCAACACACATTTTCACTTGTCACTGCTGATTCTTCATAAAGTCCCAAAGCAGCTGACATCAATAGTTCCTTCCTCTGCCCTCCACATTCAATTTACATAAAATTATCAGAAGAGAGTACTTGTTCTGGGTTTCCTGCAGACACAATTCTGCTGAGGTACGGATAACAGGCATATCGCAGTGTGGAAGTGAAATGGCGCGGCAACTGAAAACGTTCTTCAAAGTTGAAATACTCGAGACAGAACGATTCTGGTGGGCAAAACGCTTAAACTGCACAAAGATTCACCATGACATTCTGGCGGAATATGGATCAAATGCAATGTCGTGCCCAGCTTATGAGGTAACGGGTGAGTTGTGGCTGCCTGAAAATATTCTAAAGTCCGGAGTTGGCGTGGCCGCACGGGCCACTTGGCAAGCCGAGCCTTGTCAGCAACCACGGGGTGCCGAACATTAGCTGGAGAAAGAGGGGTAGCCCAAGCGTGTGGTCCAGGCCGACTGCGTGGCTGGGCATTCCATGTTGATGCTGTGTAGAGGACTGTGCTTTTTGTCGATGAAGGAGATTTGTATGCTGGGAGTGCCAAAGATGGACTTTGTGAAACAACAATGGCAGACATTTCACAGTTCATGTAGAAATTAATAATAGGCAGAGGAATCATGATACCTTAAAAAGAAACGTGTACATTACCATTTTTTTCACGACGAATCTGATTGTGTAATCAGATTTTCAATATATTTATTAGTTTAAAGTTTAGTATCTGACTGTAAATTATACACGTAACACACAGCAACGAATTTCCAAAATCTAAACGGTTCATCCGATTTCGTCGAGCGACATGTCTTTAGAAAGCTAAGTGTAAACCTAAATTGGTATGAGTTACAGGCATGGAACTTAAATAGTACATGACGTATTGGAGGTCAGAGTGGCCGATTACTATTGATCGCGTCAGGCCGTAAGTACTCCACAGTTACACGAAAAAATGGTAGCAGCATGCTTATAAATATATTTCATTGTCAATGTCTTTTTTATATCCGATATACAGTATACTGTTCATGAAGAAATAGGTCATATATTTACTGTGTTTTAGAAAGCCCAGAGGCATTAGGCTACTGACCTACTTTTGTTTCTGTTCCTTTGATATACGTTTATTTGATTTGTTTATACACTCCTGGAAATTGAAATAAGAACACCGTGAATTCATTGTCCCAGGAAGGGGAAACTTTATTGACACATTCCTGGGGTCAGATACATCACATGATCACACTGACAGAACCACAGGCACATAGGCACAGGCAGCAGAGCATGCACAATGTCGGCACTAGTACAGTGTATATCCACCTTTCGCAGCAATGCAGACTGCTATTCTCCCATGGAGACGATCGTAGAGATGCTGGATGTAGTCCTGTGGAACGGCTTGCCATGCCATTTCCACCTGGCGCCTCAGTTGGACCAGCGTTCGTGCTGGACGTGCAGACCGCGTGAGACGACGCTTCATCCAGTCCCAAACATGCTCAATGGGGGACAGATCCGGAGATCTTGCTGGCCAGGGTAGTTGACTTACACCTTCTAGAGCACGTTGGGTGGCACGGGATACATGCGGACGTGCATTGTCCTGTTGGAACAGCAAGTTCCCTTGCCGGTCTAGGAATGGTAGAACGATGGGTTCGATGACGGTTTGGATGTACCGTGCACTATTCAGTGTCCCCTCGACGATCACCAGTGGTGTACGGCCAGTGTAGGAGATCGCTCCCCACACCATGATGCCGGGTGTTGGCCCTGTGTGCCTCGGTCGTATGCAGTCCTGATTGTGGCGCTCACCTACACGGCGCCAAAGACGCATACGACCATCATTGGCACCAAGGCAGAAGCGACTCTCATCGCTGAAGACGACACGTCTCCATTTGTCCCTCCATTCACGCCTGTCGCGACACCACTGGAGGCGGGCTGCACGATGTTGGGGCGTGAGCGGAAGACGGCCTAACGGTGTGCGGGACCGTAGCCCAGCTTCATGGAGACGGTTGCGAATGGTCCTCGCCGATACCCCAGGAGCAACAGTGTCCCTAATTTGCTGGGAAGTGGCGGTGCGGTCCCCTACGGCACTGCGAGGATCCTACGGTCTTGGCGTGCATCCGTGCGTCGCTGCGGTCCGGTCCCAGGTCGACGGGCACGTGCACCTTCCGCCGACCACTGGCGACAACATCGATGTACTGTGGAGACCCCACGCCCCACGTGTTGAGCAATTCGGCGGTACGTCCACCCGGCCTCCCGCATGCCCACTATACGCCCTCGCTCAAAGTCCGTCAACTGCACATACGGTTCACGTCCACGCTGTCGCGGCATGCTACCAGTGTTAAAGACTGCGATGGAGCTCCGTATGCCACGGCAAACTGGCTGACACTGACGGCGGCGGTGCACAAATGCTGCGCAGCTAGCGCCATTCGACGGCCAACACCGCGGTTCCTGGTGTGTCCGCTGTGCCGTGCGTGTGATCATTGCTTGTACAGCCCTCTCGCAGTGTCCGGAGCAAGTATGGTGGGTCTGACACACCGGTGTCAATGTGTTCTTTTTTCCATTTTCAGGAGTGTATATTTAATAATGTGTGTTAGAGCGTGTTTATGGTCCAGCCGTAGGAATATTTATTTAATTTCAAGTTATTTAAATGTAAATCCAGTATTTCGTATGTGTTTCAATATGTATGTGAGTGTGCGTTGGCTTGGGGACATGGCGAGAACGCTCTAGCCCATCACAGCGCGCGCTCGTTACTATGGTAGGCGACTACCAAAGTCAATGGAGAGACTGGATGAAAGTGGAGGAGGAGCATGGGGTCGCACAGAACATGAGGAGAAGTGCTGGACGGGAAGACGCGACAGACGGACGCAGAAAATATTTGGAGAGTGTTGCACGGTTTGTGCGTGGTCGCATGAGATAGAAATATTTCGTAGTGCCGACTTGTGCATTTGTGAGATTTCCGTGGCTTCTGCAGTGAAGACGTAGTATGCATTTAGAAGTGAATATCTCGCGAGCTATGTTGTTGTTCATAACTAATTACGTGAAGTTGGAATCTATTGTTTCCCTGTTATTCAACTTGTATTTAGTTGCTGGACCATCGACACCAATAAGTGTTTTGCAGTAATAAACGACATGCTGTTGTACTCATCATTTAAAGTCGTTAAAATGGTACCTGGAGATTTTATTTAATTGCAATCTTTCATTTATAAATTTCTGTGTTACATTCAAAATTCGCAATTACCGTGTGATAGGAACATTCAGCCATTTTTTTTCTTTTTTTTAATCTCATTTTTGTTCACTTTTTGCTCGTTGCATCTGCTCGTGGCGGACGTCGTAAGACATCCGTTTAAGTTCGTTGTTGATCCGTTAACTCAGGTTTTTTTTTTTTTTTTTTTTTTTTTTTTTTTTTTTTTTTCGCGGGGGTCAGCTCGACCGAAGTGTAATGGAAGAGCCTCACCCCGGAGGAACCGCCTTCATGATCACGGTATCCCCGACGCCAGGTAAGTATGCCATTCGATTCATGTGTGTATTCATATTGTGTACTGTAGACTCAGCTGTATTTGGCATGTAATGCGGCAACTTCGTATTCCACCCCCTAGACAACGAAACCAGCCAAAACTTTTAATGTTTCAACTCTGAGTCTGAGGGTACATTGTTGAGAGTCACTATTAATTTTTTTGAAAGCCCACAATTTGGGGCTCGTCCAGGATTTGTGTCCTGCAAAGTGGTAATTCCTTTGCTCTCTGTCACTCAGCGTACTATGCGAAGTGAAAAATCTTTGCAAAACAAGTAGAGAGTTCTGTAGAGTGAACCTCTCACAAAACACAGTGTGAGATCGCTTTTTTCTTCATGTAGGTTTCTGGAAATATTGAAATTGCGAAGTAATTTTCACAACTAACACATGCTATCGACAGAGGTCCTAATCTATCACGTTAAATGCAATTTGTGTGGGGGCTCAAAGTCTAAATAAGTTTAACGGACAGCGGTATCGGAGATGGTTGGAACACACGGTAACCGGCAGCAGCTACAGACTTTTCCAGTGGTGGAAGCAGATCGACAGCAGTACGACGGCAGCGCCTTCTAGTACTCCAGGGCAGTCTTCAGTGCCGACTTCCACTACAACCGACGGCATCACCATGGCAGAGAGAACCATCTTAGATCAGATAAGTGCATGCTAAATAGTGAGATAGTGTTTAACTCTGAAGTTCAAGCTCCACTTATAGATCTCGCGAATATAAAACAGTCGCCTAGTATGTGTAATTCTGAAAATGGAAGTGAGCCGGTTAGCCTCAAGTAGGAATTCAGGCAAGAGAGATAGGATGTCTCAGCTAATGCAAATGATCCAGGGATTGGGAAATAATATGAATACAATGGCAAATAATAACAGTGCAATTCGAACAGATATGGGTACATTGAGAACAGATATGGGCACATTGCAAACAGTTACGGATACAATTTGGACTGATATGAGTACAATGTGAACTGAAATGGGTTCTGCTATGAAAAAGGAAGTTGAAAAAAATTATGGGTAACCTTGATTAATTAAAATGTGTCCGAGTGAATATGGGGAAAATTACAGATGAAGTTGTAATAGTGAAATCTAAAATCGAAGCAGTGGAAAAAGACCTCGGGAAAAAAGTGGACAAGATACAGACGGAACTTAGGGGTAAGGTAAGCGACTATATAAAAGCGCAAGATGCTCATAAAAGCGATATAAATTTAGCAGTTAGTGACATTGCCAATGGTGTTGGTGAGGGGGAGAAAGAAGTGGGCAAAATTAAAGCTAAAATAGAGTCCAATATCACTAATGAAAATGAATTTAAAAAACAAATGCAACAGATAAAATGTGATTTAAATTCGTTAACCTCCCAACAGGCCACGATGGTTATAAATATCCCTTGGGCAAATACCGGATCTGTGAACTGTTACACAGACGATGGAAGATACCATCCAGTAAATTTCTTTGTAGGGATGCTTTTGTTCACGGCGTGTCGGACAAAGCGAAAATAAAATAAAATACGTTAAACAGCATTTGGATGGAGACCCACAGTCTTGGGCAAATATTAAATGTAGTTTGTGTGAATCGTACGAAGAGCTCGAAAAGTGTTTTTTGAATAAATTTTGGAGCGAGGCAAAACAGACACGGATCCAGAATTAATTTTTAAACGGGCCGAGTTACAGGTACGGTAATGGGACAATGAGAGATTTTTGCATGCGCGAACTTGGCAAGCTTATGAATGTGAAACATCCGTTGGAGGTTTAAACGGAAATCGTCACGTTAAAAAAGCAATTACCCGAAAATTTGCAGTGGGATCATGTCCATAGTCCATGTGATTCCGTCGACGAATTTCTAGAATTTGTAGAAAAATTAGAGAGGGCTTTGAAGTTCAAACCACAGAGCAAACTGGGTGGTTGTTATAAAAATGGGAATCTATATAATCATCACCAAAATAGTAATCGAGAGAGAAATTAAAGGAACTCTCAGGGAGATAGAAGCTGGAATGAGCAGAATGGCCGGAGAACGAACGGGAGTGATAACTTCCATGAACAGGACCCAAGTAAAGAATACAGATTTGACGGGGGAAATTCGCGTGACAACCGGTCGGGAAACATGTTCACCACATCTCAGGTCCAGGGATGGCGTTCTGAACAGGTGATGAAAAGGACTAGACATAATGGTAATGGTAGAAATGTTGATAGGTTTGGAGAAAGGCAACAAATATGTAATATGGAGTATGTTAAAGAGGAAGGCTGTATAGGTGGCTCTTTCAATAAAAGTGCATTCACAGACAGTACTTTGACCATGTTATCCAATTCCCTTTTTTTTCCTTCCTTGAATATGGTAATTGGTGGAGTGAATGGAGACTTAATATTAGAAGAAGGGATGGGAACAATAACAGCTACTGAGGAATATAAATATTTAGGTGTGAAAATTACAAATGATGGGAAACAGGACAAAGAAATTAGATCAAGAATAAATTCTGGAAAGACGGCAATCTCTTTATTGAATGGAATTCTCTGGGACAAACACATAACAACTGATAACAAAATAAGGATTTTTAAAACAATAGTTAGGAGCATTATTACATATGGTTCAGAAGTGTGGACAACAAAATGGCAACTGAAATCAAAATTATTAGCCACAGAAATGGATTTCTGGAGGCGTTCAGCAAGAATATCAAGATGAGAAAGAATAAGAAATGAAGTAATCAGAGACAAGATGAAATGTAAAAATTCAATTATTGATTTCATCGAGCACAAACAACTTAAATGGTATGGACACATCAGACGAATGGAACAGGAAAGGCTACCAAAATGCATAATCGACTGGGTACCAATTGGAAGAAGAAAAAGGGGACGACCACCTGATACATGGATACAGGGAGTTCAGTCAGCAATGAGGAAGAACAACATTCCTGAAGATTTATGGACAAATAGAGAAGAGTGGAGAACAATAATTAGTGGCTTACTGTAATCTAGAATAGGTGTTGGAAAAATGTACTCACATTGTAAATCCAGAATAATAATAAGAATATGGTACTAATAGATGCCAATTTTACCAGTGAAATCAATTTATAATGAAACATAAACTATGTTCTAATTTTTTGCTATTCATTACTATTAGAGATATAAAAAACTTTTACTACCTGATGTACACTTCCAACTTACTGACTCATATTATTTGTATATTTTGATGTATACTCTTTTGAATATTCTCTTTGTTAGACTTAGAAGAACAAATTCTTATGACAGTATATGTATGTGCTTTGTTGAAAGAAATATTCTATCATTAACTTACTTATTACTACATATATTTCTATAATCAAATTTTCTCTTTACGTCAAGCCCAAATAACTTAACGACGTAGGAAAATTTTAAGGAAACCCAGTGGAAGGTTATGTAAGACGTGTATATTTCTATTGTCTATTGTCAAACCACAATTTATGAAAGATGTTTATATTTTATTAATAGGATTGAGTAGGAATAATTAATATTCGTCATTTTGGAAATAATTGTGGTAGCAGGGAATGTCTGCACCACAGTATTGTTGGCGGGACAGACCGCACATAGATATAATTTTAAAAAGGGCGGGAGAGACCGCGTATGGATACATTTTAAGGAAAGTGTGGGGAAAGACCACGCATTGGTACATTTTGTAATGATAGCAAGGATTTTCAGCACCAGAAAGCATTGCTGGCGGGAGAGACCGCACTTTAGCATTCGTAGGAAGTCAGCAGTAACGAGATGTGAAGCGATTCGGTAGTAGGTCAGAAGTGAGAGGTTGAGAGGAGCGGTGTGCCTGCTAGCCACTAGCTATGATTTACAAGAGATTATAAACGGATGTACAGAGACATCAGCTAATTATTATCGTAAGAGGAACTAAGATTATTGATTTTTTTTTTATACTCAAGACTACTGAAGGTATGTTTGTGCAATGTTAGTTGTAAGATTATTGTAAAAAGTAAGTCCCATTTGACCGTTTGTAAAATCATTTCATTACCAACAGTAAATATTTGAAGAATCGTTTTCAGAATATAATTAATATTTGCCAGCAATATTGCATTACTGATTATAATCCATCCCAAAAACCATCAACGTAAAACTTTGCAAAATTTTGTTGTTGTCAAGAAAATGGTTGACTATGAATTACGTAACTTCGATCAAATTAATTAAAGAATAACGTCAGCTTTGCTATTAAAGAATAACGTCAGCTTTGGTAATAAATAAAGCCACTTACTATGACAGCCCACCAGCAGCTAATAGAGTTTAGTAAAACAGAGAAAGTATATTCATGTCGCAGTTCGATGTAGCAGTCAGATGGCGATCCAGTAACAGTAAAAAAGGTAAGGAACAGTTTTGGGTTATTGCAGATAACGACTGAGGGCCACGACGACGACACAGTCTATGTTTCGTCGAAATAATCAGCAAATCACTTTTAATAAGCAGCATTTAAATTCGTATGCAAAGAGTGCACTTATTATTATTGAGAAAGAGAATTAATTTCAAAGGGAGGATTTCATTTGTTATTATTAAGGAAGAGATAGAAATCCTAAAGCGAAAGTTTCATAGGTTATTGTAGAAGGGAAGGTTGCGTAACAAAAGAGATATAGATGAGACGGAAAGGTTTCAATTAGAACGATCACATGTGCAAAGCTGCAGAAATGGTAGCAGTTGCAAGAGGCATAGGGACTATCGAAAATTTCACAGTAGCTGATAGGTTCGAAAATGGTGACTCGTTTCGAGATATGAGAGTGCCAGAAATATGATTCACTAGTGTCTATAATCATTAAAGGACTTCTCCATAGGATCCGACACAGGTATGTGGTTGAATGTAAATACTCTAGTGGAGTGTGTAACACTGGAGATCTGAAAAGCTGCTGTACATTACTTACGACTTCAATCAGCACACCATCTACTGTTTGTGATCCTTCTCAATGAACCATTGCCCATAACTCAGTGGACATATCACCGAACCTGTGATGTGGCATAGAGACAGAATGCGTTACAAATATTGGAGAAATATTTAGTGGCGGCATGAGTTGCAAATACCGGTTTCATGCCACGTTCCTTAGCCGAATCACTTTGTAAATTGCCGGCCTTAGCGACCGAGCGGTTCTAGGTGCTTCAGTCCGGAACCGCGCTGCTGCTACGGTCGCAGGTTCGAATCCTGCCTCGCCCATGGGTGTGTGTGAAGCCCTTAGGTTAGTTAGTTTTAAGTAGTTCTAAGTCTGGGGACTGATGACCTCAGATATTAAGTCCCATAGTCCTTAGAGCCATTTTTGGTAATTTTATTACGAGGTTGCAACGTCGGCGACGTGTAACTGCACTGTTGGTCTGACAATATACACTCCGGCGATCACCGTCTATAAAGTGATATGGTATTTATCTGGAAAAACCACTTCATTCAGAGGTAATGCCATACCTCGATTTATAAAGCCAGTATAGCTTTTGACATGGATATTTGGGTGCTCCTGTAGAACCAAGCCTACTTTTGACAGTAACATACAGTAGTTGCTATCGTGTTTTTTTTGTTTTTTTTTTTTTTAAAAAAAAGAGGACTACACCTCTCTTTCTAAGACACAGTGGTACCACTCGCCAGAGAAACTTATGGCTGATTTTTGGTCAGTATTATTTTGTATCGCCAGCAATCAGTTATTGGCTAAGTATTATACCAGGTACTTGGTAGTAGGGGATGCGTGATAGGTTCACCTTGAGCATCAGGCTTATAAAATATGTGTTTGTGTTCCGACATGTGCAAAGGAAATGACTATGTCCAGTTGTAAGGAATATATGGATCTGACGTGGTATACTGTGATATCAAAGGGAAAATTATGTCAAATCATAAGAATGGTACAGATATTTCTATTTCCAGAGCCACAGCCGTGAGCAGGGTGTATTTCCGATACTTTGCTCATTGTCGAATGTCGTTCAGTTGAGACCGTAATCGTAACATTTAATTGTAACTATACGGATGAAATATGTGGCTGGTTTCGTAGGTCGATTCTGTCTAGGAGTGCGTGGTGCGCCAGTTGTGGCCTTAGCTGGGAATGACTCATGTTTCCCGGTAACGGCAGAAACTGTCCGGATGTTAATGTGTGTTGGGATGCAGGAATGAAGCTGACTTAACCATGTCGTCCTCTAGAGGCCGAATAGCGAACTAATACTTAGTATGTGTTGGATAGGTTTCTTGATTGAGTGGAAATCTGAGAAGATTCAATATGGACATGTGTTTGCGCTGGACCATTATTCCCTCCCATGTAAATTGTCTGGTTGACTGCTTCTTCACATTTCGCTCCTTTATTTAGATGAGGGAACATCGATTGTGGTGTGTGCATCCAGAATGTGAAAGACGAGTGGAAGACACGTTTGCTGGTTCTCTAGAGATGAGAGGCACCTTACTTGACTTTGTAAATTATGGGGGATATCTGGAATCACCGACACTCGTATTCGCAAGAGGAAATAGGAGCATTTTTTTCGGGTTTCCACTTAAAGGTCTTTGCATATGAGATAAGTTTCTAGTTATTCAGTGTTTACAGCATGCTTTGGTGGCCGTGCAGTTCTAGGCACTTCAGACCAGAACCCCGCGCCTGCTACGGTCGCAGGTTCGAATCCTGCCTCGGGCATGGATGTGTGTGATGTCCTTAGGTTAGTTAGGTTAAGTAGTTCTAACTTCTAGGGGACTGATGACCTCAGATGTTAAGTCCCATAGTGCTCAGAGCCATTTGAACAGCACACTTCATCTCAATAAAAGTCTCTGGTTCCTAGAGAAATAATTTCCAGTCTATATCTTTGGAATTATACTGTGTGAGTGATACTGCTATGCAAGCGATATTGCTACATGCTTGATATTGAGAAGTATCGCGTAAATGGTATAATCTTCTGGCAAACCATGTGAAAATACATGTGTTCTTGTAATCCCAGAGTCTGAAGAGGGGTGTAGAAAGCAAGCAAGGATGTTGGGGCCAAAAACAGTAACGTGTTTGTGCCGAGGCTAGACGAGCCCGGCGATGTACAATAGTTCGGAGAGTGACTTTGGTGCGCTGAGGGCGCTCTGGTCACATATTGGGAGTGGATGACTTGTGTGTGACTGTTGGCTGTGGTCGTGACCGCCCGACCTCATGGGAAATATCTAGTGGTGTGAGGAGTATAGCTATGGTGCATGTGCTTATGCTGTCTGTCTTCGCAGTATACATACGACTGTCTGCCAGTCGATAGCTATATGCGTGATGCAAAAGGGGCGATTATGTATGGTGCAGGATACGACTTGTATGTTTACTACATCGACATGGTGCGCCTTGATATATTGCCAGTTTGGAGATCGGTTTCACGCTCTAATATTCACTCTTCTGCCTTCAGTGGGAGAAGAGTGTATTTGAGCAAGAGTCTTTTTGTATTTGACGATCTGTAGGCCAATTTTGCAGGGTTCAACCCTCAGTCCAATATGGCGATCTGTACAAAATAGTTTTGTCGCTGAATGTCTTGTCTGCAGAAAGAAAAAGGCGGACAGTGCTTCCACACTGGCAGCATCAGTAATTTGGCGGGTAAATTCAGTAAGAGCCGGTCAGAACGCTCCATTGATTCGCAAGACATCCTTTGCACTTGGGCATAGGTGCCTCTACATAGTGGTGAGAACGTTTACGTTTCAGAGATGTTTGTTGAAAGCAGGACCTATCGATTTCCAGGAAGAGTAACACGTGATGGATGGGGTACCACGTTAGGACCATCAGGAGGAATGCATTCAGCACTATTCTGGGCTATTTTTGCAAACAGGTTCTGTTAGGAGAAGAATTTCCATCCAGACAAGCTGAGACACCATGAAAACTCCTACAAAAGTGACAGTTAACTATTTCTGCAGCACTTTACCAATTCTGAGAAGGGACTGATAAGTAATGGACAGGCTGTCCTGTTAGGATCGCGAGGAAGAATGCAGTCGGTGTTATTCTGGGCTATTTTTGTGAACAGATCCTGTTAGGACCAGAATTTCCATCTAGACAAACTGAGAGATCACGAAAGGTCCTACAAAAACGATCGTTAACTATTTCTGCAGCACTTTACTATTTCCGAGAGGTAGACTTGGCTCTTATTTACATAGACATGTGATGTCAGAATAACTTTGAGAACCTTTAAGCTGCACCTGTCCAGGTGAGCCACGATGCAAACATCTCTCACTTGGCTTTTAGGCTGCACTTTACTGGCAGGTATGTGTGGTGGCTGAGTAAACACATCTGTGGCCAGAGGTGTCTTGCACGTCCTGTTAGGATCGCTAGGAGGAATGCACCCTGTGCTACTCTAGGAAGCATTGCAACACATTTCTATAGCGCATTCAGAGGGGAGACTTGGCTCTTATTTACATACACGTGTTATGTCAGTATAACATTGAGAACCTTTTAGCTGCTTCTGCAAGGATGAGCCACTATGCAAACAACTTGCTGAGGGTGATTTGCTATGCGAACATCTCGCTTGATCACAGGGACAAAGGCTATGTATCATCGCACCAGCAACAGTGTCTTCGTAGACACATGTTTCGACAGGTATTTCTCATGTGTCAAGTATGTAAGAGATATGGCTGCCTCATGTTCCTGGGACCTGAACTGACACCTGAGCACGTTTTGGCAGCTAACGGCCTTGTTGTTGCTTTGTGGGGGTCGCTGGTGCATCCCAACTCCTGGGAGCGTGTGCTATGGTGTTCTGTGTGGTCCAGTGGAGAGGGGACGGCGGGCGAGGCGTGCTTCACGATCGAAAGATATTTAACTGTGTAATTACGTGTGATGTGTGTTTCATGACAGTACTCCTTGCACGGTTGGGATAAAAAAAGGCGATCGATTTAATTACTCCTTACAAGACCTGCTTCTTTCCAAACAGCAGAGAATGATGAGCGAGGGAAATTCAACCCCTGCAAACTGATTTTTTTCATAAATAAACAATATAGGCTTAAATTTCCCTTCATGAGGTCCTTCATCTCCACGGCAGATCCGCCATTTCCAGGTAGAGGAGGGGAAGGTTAGGAGGTAGGGGGTGAGGGGAGAGTGGGGGATGGGATGGCGAGGAGGGGTATCGATTCCCTGAAAAATTTTTTAAATGAATAAATAAACTATATTCCATGCACTGCCTTGAAGCCAATAAATTGTTTAAATAAACAATATTTCTTGCATTGCCTAGATTGTTTAAACATTATTCCATACTCTGCATTCAATTTCAGGACAAATTCTTTAACTAAATAAGTAAATGACATTCCATACACTGCATATAAATAATTAAACAATATTCAATACATTGTCTAAATTGTTTAAAAAATATTCCATACACTGCAATCGAATTCTGTCCAAATGATCGATCAGCTGAGTATTCCCCCCCCCCCCTCCCCCCCAATTACCAGGAGTGAGGGTGGGAGGCGATGGTGGTTTACCAGAGGGGAGAGATTAACTAATTGATCAATTTAATTAAACAGTCAATCAAATTGATAAGAGTGAGAGGGGCTATTCGAATAACTCAGACCTGAAAGTGTACTTGTAGCAGCGAGGAGGAGGGGATGGGTTGGAGGTTTCCTGAGAGGCTGGGATGGGGGGATACTTTTAGCAGAACAATAAGTATTCCTTGCTTGGTGGGATAAAAAAAAAAGGCGATCGATTTAATTACTCCTTACAAGACCTGCTTCTTTCCAAACAGCAGAGAATGATGAGCAAGAGAACTCCAACCCCTGCAAACTGATTTATTTTACAAATAAACAACATAGGCTTAAATTTCCCTTCATGAGATCCTTCTTCTCCACCACAGATCCGCCATTTCCAGGTAGAGGGGGGCAAGGTTAGAGGGTAGGGGGTGAGGGGAGAGTGGGGGATGGATGTCAGTCAAAGGAGAACAACAGGTTAAGTACCTGTCAATGAAAGGAGAACAATAGGTTTATCCCTTAGTGCAAACCTGTCGCTGATGTAGACAACCCGCACTTACAAACCGCGCTGGTGGTGGCTTTGTTCCACTACTCATGACCACTTACCCACGATGCCGTTGCTGTGTGAGGTTTATCTTTATTGCACTGTTTCTTGGACCATTCACTGTTTGTGTTTTGCTTTTTTTCACAGTTGAGTACACCTCCATCCTGTTTTCACGCTTCATCTGTGTTCAGTTTTTGACAGGCTATCCACCGGGTCATCTTACCACTAAATCTGAGGGGGTTGCGATGGAGAGTTTCCCTTGTTACTATGGGTTCACTGTTCACTCGCCAAGATGGTGACATGGTGCATTCGTGTACTCCAGCCCATCTAGTTTGGACGGGTGTCACTGTAAGCCAGAAATGTCAATCGTTTTGGCCACAGGCTACTACCACACACTCCCCGCATGCCAGATAGAATCGTCCTAGGAAATCAGTCATTTACTTATCCCTATTCTTACAATTAAATATTACAATTGCGGTCTCCATCTGATGACGTTCGACAATAAACGAAGTATCGGAAATACCCCCTTCTCATGGCTGTAGCTCTCGAAATATGAAAATCTATATCCTTCTTATGGCTGACATAATTTTTCACGTGAAAGATCTTTCATTCCCCTTATGGTTATCGCAATTTTCCACGTCAAGTCCATACCTCCCCCTGCGGCAACACACAGTAATTTTCTTTGCACTTGTCAGAACACTGACCACAGTACAGATACTTTATAAGACCGTTCATCACAGCGAATCTATCACACATCCTCTAATAAATACAAGACTTCGCCAGTAACTGAATGCTAGCGATACCGTACAATACTGAGCGAAAATACATGATGGGTGGATATGCCTCATTTGTTTCTCTTTCGAGTGGTACCACTTGTCTCAGGAAGAGAGACATAACCGATTTACAGACCACCACAAGTTAAAAATACGATCGCAACGGCTATGTTACTGTCGCCATGCATAAAACGCTGTATTTGTTTTACAGGCACACACAAATATCGCTAATGATAGCCACGTTAAAAACTGTACATACTTTATAAATCAAGATATGATATTGTTTCCAAATGAAGTGCTCTTCCCCACAAATAGCATGACAGTCACCGATGGAGTAAGCTCGTAATAAAATCACCGAATTTAGAAAGTGATTTGGTTAAGGAACGTGGTATAAAGCTGGTGTTTGCAACATCCTCATGCCGCCGCTAGATATTTCTCGCGCTAACAAACAGTAATTGTAACACATTCTATCCCGATGCGATGTTACAACTTCTGCGATATATCCACTGGGTTATGAATGATGGTTGATTGAGAATGATCACACGCAGCAGGTGGTGTGCTATGTGACGAATCGCTTAAAAAAAAAAAAAAAGAATGTGACAGTAGACCAAGGTCGTAAGAAATGTACACTGGCTTTACAGACCTATAGTGTTACACTTTCCAGTAGATATGCCGTCTGTTACTTGGAATCAAGTCTCACAATTCAACCATATACTTGCGTTGGATTCTATGGAGATGCCTTTTAATGATTACAGCCACTAGTTAATCATATTTGTAGTACTCTCATATCTCGAAAAAAGTCAACTTTTTCGAACCTATCTGCTACAGTAAAACTCCAATGTGGTTCTAGACAGTCCCTCTGCACCTTGTAACTGTTCCTCATCCGTTGCTTCCCTCAGCTTTGTCCATGTGAGTGCCCCAATTTAAGTCAGAACTAAGCAGCTGTCAGAGATCGCTATAGCTACCACCCTCTTCAACCCATGGAGTAACATCTAGAGCTGAGTTAATACGACAGGACTGTGTTTTTTTGACCACTCAGTGGGAATGGCAACATGTTGTCAAGCTCTGCCAAATGTGTATTATGTGTAGGGCAAGCGCCAAAAACTAAGCTTTCTCCTGCGACACGAGATAGTAGAAAAGGCAGTACAAGCAATTACAGGAAATGGAAGAAGGACGAGGATTTTGTTGCTGCAGTGCAGGATGTTTCCATAATACATAGAGGTACTGTAGTTGAAAGAGATCTGAGTTCCTCAGCGTTCATTCACATCTGTCACCCAATCATTCCCCTTATCATCGTTATTTCATACCATCCGACAGAGAAAAAGATACAAACTATAAAAGCTCCACTAACGTCATCTGACAGAGAACTCAATGTCTTCCATATATATATTGAAAACAAACACTGTCTGTGAGTGGGCATCGAGCATATGTGGCGATCCTGTTAAATATACCAGTATTTATCCATTGGAGCAGGTGACCAGTGATGGAAGTCACCTGCACAAACCAGGTCAAAGTTCCATCGCCTGTACTGTAGGAGGACCATATCCCACAGAATATTAGTCGAATGAGATGGTCCCTGTTTTGTTGCTTGATACATTGTTTTTTATGCTGTAACATGTCCTAGCAGTGTATGTCTACAGCTTAATACACTGCTAATTCGTCTGTTTCTTCCACCATGACTTTCAGGTCTGTGTCAGGTTCTAAACTGACAACACAGTTCGATCCATTGGCTCTCACAGAAAACTGGATATCGCACAGTGTAAATTATGTTGCTGCTGCCACAACGCAAACACAGGATGAACGAAATAAAAGGCAGAGGCAGTGTCTCTTATAGACAAAAACGCAGAAGACATCACAACATATGGAACCTGAAAGAGTTTTGTGGCATTGCGGAACGTTTCCAAACAGCTGTCCGAAGGTGACTAGTGACCTTTACATTTAAACTCATCTTTCACAGTGATGGGGTAGCAGATGGCTTGGTTTTCCGTTTCGATTGACTCCTCATATTGTGGTCATGTACACGATCACTGTTTCAGTGCTAGCCATCCCCGAAGGTGTTGTCCCTCCACCAAGACTCTCTCTCCATCTCAATTAAGTGATGTCAGTTACTCAATTTTAACAATTTTTCTGTTATTTCAAAGCTGACCAATGACACGACAGCATGCTTCCCAGTTTCTCTATAATCGCTAAACCACTCATCCTCTACTCTGCGATTATCATGTACTAGATTGCAAATCAAATATAGATAGATGGCTGTGCAGTAAGTTCATTCATTGTTAATTCTGGGATATATATATATATATATATATATATATATATATATATATATATATATATATATATATATGCGGGGAGTGTGTGGTAGTAGCCTGTGACTGCCATCTGCATAGGGGAAGATGGGGAATTATAATCGTAAATTACGCACTATGACCGAAGTGCTAGAAATATGTAGATCACTGTCTGGTCATAGTGCGTAATTTACGATTATGATTGCCCATCTTCCCCTATGCAGATGGCAATCACAGAGCATTCTCATCTTATGAAGGAACAATGTAAGCCAAGTCTGTAACTGCTGTTCTGCAACAATTTTACCCACAGCATCCATCCAAGTGCACAAAATATCTCCAGATGCACACGTGTCAAGGAGGTTAGCACTTTTTAGTGGTGTATAGTAAATATGAGAGTGTTGTGATAATATAACAGATGGTTAAAAAGCAGAAAACATATGGTTTTATTCATGACTGAGCTCCAGATGGACGGAGTTTGAAGCATTTTATGTAAACTGACTGCGTTATCAATTCTAAAGTATTGTTCTAGTGTCTGGTGTCACTACAGAGAAGGGATTGGCAAGAGAGAAATGATCATAGAACATAAACATATGCATTCTAATGCAGGACGTATGTGTCCAATATCTAACGTACACGCAGTTTTTCTATCACACTCACTATGGTGACAAAACTGTTCCTTAAAACATGGAGCCTTTGTGACACATGCACAATATAGCTTTCCAGAGGTGTATAGTGCCTACTGTTCACATCTGATCACAGTTCAGAAATTATACTATTCTCGCATCAGTCCTATATTAAACGATCGTTACTAATGGGTAGTGGCTCTTACAAGGAAACAGACGAGCGTGTAGCAGCAGTGTTTGACATGTGGAATTACTCGTCATGCTGTCACTAACTCCATAAACAGAACATCTGTCAAGCAGAGGTATACACGGGGATTGCAGTACCTCACAAATACCTGACACTAGCTTAAAATCTCCATAGTCATGAAACTGGAGACTCCATTTTATGCTGCAAGATGCAGAAGGGGAATGGAGTGCATTACATAAATTTTTGTTCGCATAGAGGAGGTTGCCAAAACAGGATGGACATGTTTCATCATCATCACACATGGGTTGTAAGTACTCTGATGACTGAAAGGTTTGCTGTTAACGATCGCAGTTATGTACGAGTCGATCGAAGATATACCACACAGCTGATACACCCCGACAGAACAACGAAACAAATGGTAAAACTTGTGATAACTGACCTGCAGCAACCCTCTCTCTCTAGCATGCAGCATCAGCCTTGTGATCCGACATATATACAAAATTTATTACTCTCCATTTTGTTGTCAACCACATTAACCATTCTGTTCCTGCCGTCTTATAGCTGTCGACGAAAATATGACTGTTTCCCTAGTTCCTGGTGCTTTCTTGTCAACTTTTTCTTGTATTCATCTTGCTGCCACATGTAAGAATTCTTCTGCATCAAGCAGAAAACGCGCAAGTACTCCTACATTTTGGCGTATTTTATTTCTCAATTTAGACCTAATTTTCCGCCAATTTTTCCTAATTGTCTTGTTTTTATGTCACTTTTACCCACGCAATCACGATATCACTTCTCGCCACATATTGTAAAATTGCTTCTAAAAGTAGTAGTACAGTTGTCAACACACAGCGCAAGTGCACTACTTTTCTGGTTGGGCGGTTTAGTACAGCACTGCATTCGAACGCATCCAACCACATATTCTACAAATGCAGTGCATTTGCTCTGTTTTCTGTATGTCTGTGCATGTATCGTGAACGATTCAGGGAGGAAGGCAGTGTCTTCAGGTCTGTTTTCGGCTCCACGTGGCATAAATAGTGTGCCACAAAGAAGGAAGGCTGAGCTATTTCCGGCACTACCGGAATTGTGCTTTTGTTTGGGAAGGGATTAGACTGAGCACACCACTCAGCCCTTTGCTAGTGTCGTGCGGACTGACAAAAGACGCTGGGTGGCGAGATGATACGTGTCTTTAGCTAAAGAGCGTTGTATTACCAGCAGTGGGACTGCAATATACAACTACAGAATCGATCGCTTATTTGACCCAGTGCAGTACAGATTAGGTGTTTGAAACCGTAACAAACAGTATTTACAATGTGCTTCTCTGTACTCTCCGCCAACACAACCTTGTGGTGTCAGCTGACAAACAGTTACTGTATGGCAACATTCTACTGTATGTCTATTGAGGCAATAGTGACACATGCGAGTTGACTGGAAGAAAGAGAACCATCTGCCGAGGATGACAAAGTGAATGGAGTGATCAGTTGAGACGGAGTTGTAACGAGTTATGATTTCATGGTAGACTGATGATGCAGTCTAGAAAGATAGGGAGATGTTGCTTGATGCAGGTCATTTATCGCATATTTAACCATTGTTTCCGTTGTTCTGTTGGAATGTATCAGCTGTGTAGTATAACCTGCAATCGACTCGTACACAACTGCGTGTTCTGTGTGTGAGTTAGAGTACCATCTACCTGCGATCGTTAACAGCAAACCTCTCAGTCATCAGAGTACTTACAACTCATGTGTGATGATGATGAAACATGTCCATCCTGTTTCGGCACCCTCCTCTATGCGAACAAAAATTTATGCAACGCACTCCACTCCCCTTGCACACCATGGGGCATAAAATGGAGTCTTCAGTTTCATGACTACGCTGATTTTAAGTTAGTGTCAGATAATTGTGAGGTACTGCAATTCCCACGTTCACCTCTGCTTGACAGATGTTCTGTTTACGAATTTAGTGGTAGCATGACATGTAATTTCACATGTCAAACACCGCTGCTACTCGTTTGTCTGTTTCCTTGTAACAGGCATTCTCCATTACTTACGAACATTTCATATAGTACTTATGCAAGCATAGTATAATTTCTGAACCATGATCAGATGTGAACAGTGGGCACTATACAGCTCTGGAAAGCTTTATTGTGCATGTGTCACAAAGGCTCTCTGTTTTAAGGAACAGTTTTATCTTCTTAAAGTTTGTCACCATAGTGAGTGTGATGGGAAAATTGCAGGGTTCATGTACGTTAGATGTTGGGCATTTACGTCCTGCATTACAGTACATATGTTTGTTCTACGATCATTTCTCTCTTACCAATCCCTTCTTTGTAGTGACACCAGACACTACAACAATACTTTAGAACTGATAATGCAGTTGATTTACATAAAATGCTTCAAAGTCTGTCCGTCTGGAGCTCCATCATGCATAAAACCACATATATTCTTCTCTTAACGAACTGTTTTTTGATCGCAACACTTCTATATTTACTATACACCCATAAGGAGGGCTAACCTCGTCGACATGTGCGCATCTGGAGAGATTCTGTGCACTTGAATGGATGCCATGAGTAAGATTGTTGCAGAACAGCAGTTACGGACTTGACTTGCACTGTTCCTTCACAAGACATGGAAGGTAGTGGTCTACTTCTCGTCAGCTACAGATTAAATCAGTGACAGTGTTGCATGGAAGTTTGCTCAAAGATGATGCAAGGAGATCTCTCAATCTGTAACTTTATCCTAAGAATATGAGAATGCTCTGTGACTCCCATCTGCATAGAGAAAGATGGGCAATCGTAATCGTAAATTACGACTATGACCGAAGTACTAAAAATATGTAGATGTTTCTATATATATTCGCAATCTAGTACATGGTAATCTCAAAGTAGAGAAGGGGTGGTTTAGCAATAGTGGGAAGTATGCTGCTCTGTCATTGGCCAGCTTTGAAATTACAGAAAAAAATTGTAAAATTGCTAAAATTGATCGCACTATCAACTGTGATGCTTCTTACAGTACATTGACAGTGTCTTTTCCATCCCATCTGTCCACTGGGTCACTGTTGATTAATACATAATTAATGACTGATAACACTTGTTTGAGATGCAGAAAGAGTTTTGGTGGAGGAACAACACCTTTGTGGATGACTAGCACCGAAACAGTGATTGTGTACATGATCACAATATGAGGAAACAGTCGAAATGCAGCACCAAGCCATCTCCTACGCCATCACTGTGAAAGATGAGTTTAAATGAAGAGGTCACTAGTCACCTTCGGACGGCTGTTTGGAAACTTTCCACAATGCCACAAAACTCTTCCAGTTTCCATATGTTGTGATGTCTTCTGCATTTTTGTCTATAAGAGATGCTGCCTCTCCCTTTTACTTCATTCATTCTGTGTGTGTGTTGTGGGAGCAGCAGCATAATGTACACTCTGCAATATCCAATTTTTTGTTAGAGCCAATGGATTGAACTGTGTTAATGTCAGTTTAGAACCTGATACAGACCTGAAAGTCATAGTAAAAAAAAAAAAAATGGCAGTGTACTAATCTGTAGTAATATCTGCTTGGATGTGTTACAGCAGAAAAAACAATGTATCAAGCAACAAAACAGGGACCCTCTCATGCGACCGATATTCTGTGGGATATGGTCCTCCTACAGTACGGGCGATGAAACTTTGCACTGGTATGTGCAGCTGACTTCGATCACTGGTCACCTGTAAAGTTTGTGGTAAGATCTTATGGGACCAAACCGTTTACATGATCGGTCCCTAAGCTTACACTCTACTTTATCTAACTTAAACTAACTTACGGTATGGACAACACACACACCCGTGCCTGAGGGAGGATTCGAACCTCCAACAAGGGGAGCCGCGCAGACCGTGACAAGACGCCTCAGACCACACGTCTACCCTGCATGGTACTGGTCACCTGCTCCAGTGCATCAATACCTGTATGTTTCATAGGATTGCCACATATGCTCGATGCCTGCACACAGACAGTATTTGTTTTCGATACATATAGGGAAGACAGGGACACAGTAAAATCTTACCAAGTTCTCTGTTAGATGATGTTAGGAGAGTTTTTATAGTTTGTTGCATAAAATAACGATGATGTGGAGAATGATCAGGTGACAGATGTGAATGAACCCTGAGGGGCGCAGATCTCATTCGACTGATGTACCTGTATGTAGTCTGGTTACGTACTGCGCTCCAGCAGCAAAATCCTTGTCCTTCTTCCAGTTCCTGTAATTGCTCGTATTGTCTTTTATTCTATCTTGTCTTGCAGGAGAAAGCTTCATTTTTGGCGCTGGCCTTACACATCGTACACGGTTGGTGGAGCTATGGCAACATGTTCTCATTTCCACTGAGTGGTCAAAAAAATGCAGGCCTGTTGTATTAACTTAGCTCACCCTGTTTCTCCACGGGTTGTAGAGGGTGATAACTATAGCGATCTCCAACTTCTGCTTAGTTCTGACTTAATTTGCGACTATCACATGGACAAAGCTATGGGGAGGGCGGGACAGAGACTGAGGAACAGTTACAAGATGCAGAGGAACGGTCTAAAACCACATTGGAGTTTTACTGCAGCAGATAGGTTCGAAAAGTTGATTCGCTATGAGATATGACAGTGTGCAAATCTGATACACTAGTGGCTGTAGTAATTAAAAGGCATCTCCAAAGGATCCAACACAAGTATGTGGTTGAATGGTGAGACTTGATTCCAAATCACAGATGGCATATCGACCATAAAGTGTAACACTATAGTGTACATTTTTTATGACCTCAATCTAGGTTTGAATTTTTTGTAAGTGATTCATTGTATAGCACACCATCTCCTGTACGTGATCATTCACAATCAACCATCATCCTCCCTCGTCTATAACCCAGTGTCTATATCGCAGAATCTGCAACATGGCACTGGGGTAGAATGCATTACAAATACTGTTTGTTAGCATGGGAAATATCAAGCAGCGGCATGAGGGAGTAGCAAATACTGCTTTAATACCACGTTCATTAACCGAATCACTTTCTAAATTTGGCGATTTTTTAAAAGCTGCACCACTGGTGGTGTGCACCCACGCTTTCGATCTGTTAATACACACCCCACGATCACCATCTATATTGAATGTCACGGTGGAAGATCACTTCATTTAGAAGCAATACCATACCTTGATTTATTAAGCTTGTATAGTTTTTAAGATGGATATCGTTAGCAATACTTGTGTGTACTGTAGAACCAAGACTGCGTTTAATGTGGTTCGACAGTAACGTAGTCGTTGCGATGGTGTTTTTAACATCTAGTGGCTTGTAAGACGATTTTGTCTCGCTTTTCACTCAGTATTGTTTGGTATCGCCAGTATTCAGTTATTGGCGAAGTATTATAATTAATAGGAGATGTGCAATAGATTTGCTGTGATCAGCAGGCTTACAAAGTATGTGTACTGTGGTCAGTGTTTCATCAAGTAGAAAGAAAATGACTATGTACTGTCGTAATGGGAGGTATGGATTTGACATGGAAAACTTTGATAGCCGTAAGGGGAATGAAAAATTTTTATTTACGTGTAAAATTAGGTTCCAGTCATAAGAAGGATATAGATTTTCCTACTTCTGGAGCCACAGTCATCAGGAGGGGGTGTTTCCAATACTGCACACAATGCTGAATGTCATCAGATTGAGACTGCAATTGTAATATTTAATTGTAAGTACAGTAACAAATATGTGACGTTTCCTAGGACTATTCTGCTTGGCATGCAGGAAGTATATGGCAAAAGTAGCCTGTGGCTGGAACGATTGACATTTCTGGGTTACAGTGAGAGCCATTGGATCTAGATGGGCTGGAGTAAATGAATGCAGCGGTCTAACCTTGTCACCCTTAGCCAGGTGAACAGCGAACTAATACTCATTATGTGCTGGGTAGGCTTCATGATCGCTTGTGTTCTCCATGGAAATTTGAGAAGATCCAATATGGACATGAGTTTGTGCTGGACAATTATTCCCTTCTATGTAGACTGACCAGTTCACTGCTTCTGCGTATTGCCCAGCTTTATTTGATTGAGGGAAGATAGAATATGATGTGTGTTGTGTCCATGTAGATGGTGAAAAACAAGTAGAAGAGACGTTTGCTGGCTCTCTAGGCGTGAGAAACACCGTAGTTGACTACGCAAAAGTACTAGCTTTACTAGAGACACAGGAAACGATATTGTACAATAAACCCTGTTTCGGTGTTGGCAGCTGCGGGCTTCACCAATGTTGTTTTTGTTTCCCAAATCAAATCAAAGCAATGAACAGTACAAGGATGGTTTGGAATATATTAATGAGATAGATATTCATTAAAAAATACGAGTGGAGCTACCAGTTTTCCCTATCTTTTCAAGTTTTCACGTAAAGATCTTCGCAGATTAGTTAAGTTTCTAGTTATTCAGTGGTTTGCAGCACATCCCACCTAGCTGCACTTCACTAAAGTTTCTGGTTTCCAGAGATATAATTTCCACTCTTTATCTGTGAAAGCGATTGGTAGTATACTGCTTGTGGATGATATGGAGAACTATCAAGTAAATGGCATGATATTTGGGCAAACCAAGTGAAAATACATTTGTTCTTGTAGTCCCAGAGTCAGGAGATGGCTGTAGAAAGCATGGCAACAAGCAAGCAAGCAGGTCAGGGCTGGAAACAGTAACGCCTTTGTGCTGGGGGAACCAACCCAGTCTCTCTACACCAGTTCAGAGAGTGACTGTAGTCTGCCGAGGGCACACTAATCATGTATCAGGCAAGTGTGTGCAGGGGCAGTTGATTCGTGACTGTTGGCTGTGGTGGATGACCAACCAACCTTCGGAAAATATCTAGTTCTGCGACGACTATATACAGTGCATGTGCTTATGTTTTTTTGGGATCTGTCTGTCTTCACAGTATATGTACAAGTGTCTGGTTATCGATAGCTATATGCAGAATGCAGAAGTGGTGATTTTGTATGGTGCAGGATACGAATTGCGTTCATTAAATCACTAGTACCGCGCGCCGCGGAATTTGAATCCGCGCCAGATGTCATGGACGTCGAAGACCCATAAAGGTCTTTACATCATCGCGCCGCAAGCTGTGGCGGCGCTCGCCTCCTGGCCGCTTTTAGTGTGAAGCACCACAGTGGAACACGTGGTCCCAGTGGCCAATAGCGGCGCCCCCAAGAGCGTACTTAAGCGCCAGCCACTCGCTCAGCCAGTTCCCTCTTTCCTTTCGGTCCTTGCCACCCTCTACAATGTCATCCTTGCCACTGGCTTCTATCCCGACCTGTGGAAAACCTCCCGTATCCTGATGTTCTCCAAACCCAACAAGCCTCCATCTGATGCCTCTTCCTATCGTCCTATCTGTCTCACATCGGTGTTCAGCAAGCTCTTGGAATCCATCCTTTCCCGGCACATCCATCACCACCTCCGCCAAAACCACCTCCTCCCCAACACCCAATGTGGCTTTCGACCTTCCTTCTGTGCCGATGACCAACTCCTCCGCCTCACTCATCTCCTCTCCTTCCAGCTTAACTCCCGTCGCTCCACCATTTTTGGCTCCCTCGACGTCAAAAAGGCCTACGACCGTGTCTGGCATCCCGGTCTCCTGTTTAAACTCCAAACCTACACCCTTCGTATAAACTACATCCGTCTGATGGCCTCCTTCCTCTCCCGCTGTCCCTCCTATGTTACCATCCAAAATGCCAATTCCCACACCTTCTACCCCTCTGCAGGTGTGCCCCAGGGCTCTGTCCTCTCCCCTCTCCTCTACCTCCTATACACGGCAGATATGCCCCAACCCCCCCCCCCCCTCCAGTACACCTCTTGCAATATGCCGATGACACCGCCTTCCTCTCCCTTGCTCCTACCCTCCAACGGTCCCAACGCCTTCTCCAGAATCACCTTGACCTTTTTGCTGCTTGGTGTAACCAGTGACTCCTGAAAATCAATCCTTCCAAGACCCAGGCAATCATCGTAGGTCATACCACTCGCTCCTTCCGGCTCCTGGATTTCTCCCTTACCGTCTGCGCCCGTCCTGTCTGCCTCACCCCCACCCTCACCTACCTTGGCCTCACCACTGACCGTCACCTCACCTGGATCCCTCATCTCTGCTCCATCCAATCCAAAGCCCACAAACGCCTCAGACTCTTCAAACTCCTCTCTGGCCGGACATGGGGGTTGCACCCCTCTACCATCCTCCACACCTACAAATCCTTAATCTGTCCCATCCTCTGTTATGCCAGTCCTGCCTGGATATCTGCCACTCCCCCCAAATTCTGTAAGTTCCTCCAGATCCTTGAGCGTCATGCACTCCGCCTCGCCTTCGGTATACGCCTCCCGTCCCCCACGCGGATCCTCTATGACCTCATTCCTTTCCCCCATCTGCTCCTATTCCTCGAACATATCCACATCCTCTACACCTCCCGCCGCCTTGATTCCTTTCAACCCCTGGTTGCTCCTCTCCTCTCCCATCCCCGCCCCCTGCCATGTCTTCACTGTTGTGTCCCCCCTACCCTCCATCTCTACACCATCTCCTTTCCCAAGGTGGCTTCCATCAACTCCCCCTCCCGGATGATGCCCTCTCTCCCTCCATTTATCCCTCCTATCAACGCTGATCCTCACTCCCCCTCCTTTCCTCTGTCCTTTTCCCGGGCTCCCTCTCCCCCCCCCCTTCCATCCTCTTTTTTCCCCACCTCCCCTCTCTCTGCCCCTTTCTCTCCCCCGAGTCCTTTAGCATTTCCCTCCTCTGCCTCTTCTCATTCCTTTTCGCATCTGCCCGGCCCCTCTACCCCCTTATGAGTCCTCTCCCTCATTGGTTTCCCCCCTTTCGTTTTTTCCTCTCCTCCCTCCTTGTTTTTACCCCTCCTCCAGGTCCCCCCCCCCCATCTGCCTTTGGTTCGGGAGTGTCATCTTTGTGCCGCCACTTTCGTGCAGTGTTTTACAGTGAGTGCTCCGGGTTGTGTCTTTTGGGAAGTGTTGCGAACGGCCATCATTCTGTCGCTAGGAGTGATTTTTTTATCTCTTGCGAACAGAGACCAGACTCTCGCCATGTTTTTTAATTGTGTGTCTACTATGTTACTTGTCTGATTCCTGTGTATTTTATTAACATTGCCAACCCCTTTGCTTTCTGTTTTAACTTTCCGCACAGCCAGTCAGTCTGATCTCGCTTACATCGGTTTACACCTCGCTTGCGCTACACTGCTTTCTTCCTGGTTCGTGTACGAGTTTGTTTCCTTGTGACTCTGTTGTTCTGTCTTGTCGTATTCGTTCTGTCCTACATTGGTTGTGTCCGTCCTTTTCTGTTGTGTTGTTTTGTTCACGGGCCTCTCCGCGGGTCCCGCCGCGCCTTCCGTCAGTGCTACCCCGCGACCGTCCTGGTCGCAGTTACAGCAACATCAGATATGCTATATGGTGATATAGCCCAGTTGGAGATCGGATTCACACTGAAATATTCCAGCTTTCCTTGATAGTACCAGACCAGTGTAATTGAGGATGTGTCTTCTGTATTTCTTGATCTATAGACCACTTTTGCAGGGTTTAACTGTCAGTGCAATATTGCTTCTGCATGTTTTTTTTTTCGATCTGTACAAAATAGTTTTGCTGCTCAAACTCTCGTAATTTATCTCTCTATAGAAAATGGGTACAGTGCTCCCACACCGGTAGCAACAGCAGTTTCACAGGTAAATTCAGTAAGAATCAATCAGAATGCTCCATTCACAAGAAGCTCCATGACGCCAGAGAGTCACAAACATCCTTTGTGTGTGGCATAGGAGCCTCTACAGATTGGTTCAAACAAGACGGGGGGGGGGGGGGGGCAAGGTATTTACGGAAAGTTCTGTATCATCAGAGTCATCTGATATCTTCTTTGTTCGAGTGTTCAGAGACAAGTCCAAGCAGACCATCCTCAGACAGGTGGAATGCTGTCCTTCACCCACCATTGTGGTTTTAGAGCATCTCCAGACCAGCAGCTGTAGGACATCGAAAATTCGCCGAAAATCCCAGCCATTTTTCTCGTCTATAGGACAGTGCTTGGGATTCTGTTTGTGTAAATGTTCTAATTTTCCCGTCCGTGCTTAGACAGCTGTGTGCTTCGAAAAGTGGGAAACATAATGTCCCTGATTCCAGCAGAAAATATAAACTAAGCCTGCTCACTGTTTCAGAAAAGTGATGAACATTACAGCAGCTGTAGGACTCAGAAGTTCTCTCTCTCTCTCTCTCTCTCTCTCTCTCTCTCTCTCTCTCTCTCTCTCTCTCGCAGTTCCAAAGATACTTATTTCGTCTCCCAAATATCTTCATTTTGAGGTGTCAAATCAGATATTGGAGCTAATATTGGTTTCGGGATTTTCCCCACAACAGTGTGTGATGTGTCTCTGGGAGGTTTCACAAGTGTGTCACAATCTTTTTTTAGTGTCTGTGTTCAAGTGCTGTGGTGGTGGTATTCCTGGAATAAAAAGTGTACTTACATCAAAAATCGTTCAAATGTTCTTGCATCATCTGCAGAGCTCTTTCACTCTCTTTGTACATAGGTACATTTAGTTCCTGTGATATCTTCAGGTTATGTATGTGGCAATATTCCACAGATTGCTTGAACATCAGATGTAATGAGTCCCAAAGCAGTTCGTGTTCAATGACAAAGGGTATCTGTGGGCTGGGGATAGGAAGATATTTCCAACACAATTGGGAGTACTTAGTGTGTGGCCGCCCCTGCAGCTACTGTGTGGCGGTGCCCTGAGCCTGGTATGTGGCCTGTCTTCCAGTGGTCGCCTAGACTGTGGTATGAACATCTTTCCTCTTGCACTTCGGAAGACTAACTGGAGTTTTATTGAATGATCTACAGTTACAGCACACGCATTTATCTTGCACTTGGGGCACTTTCATGTCTCACCACACCCTACATGTACCATGAATTTGGACGAACTCGGCGATGACGAGCAGGCGTCCTCTCCTTGTTAGCCCCATCCTGCTGCATCTTCATTATTTCATAGAGCGCATCTTCTTCATACATTCACCAAATAAATCGCTTTCTGAACATCGTGCAGGTGGCTATCGACACAGTCCTCAGCTGCATGATAACAACTAATAAACCTGTTAAACTCCTCGTTCTCCAGCACAGACATCTCATCCATCGAAAACATAGTACACATAGTAAACAATTACGTCCATCCTCCCAGTCCAGCAATTAGACACAGACTGAGCGAATTTCCTGGCATTTTTTCCTCAGATCGCCATCTTGGATTATGTCACAGGAGGGGGGATGGGGAGGGCCAACAACAGCCTCTGGTCGTGGTGCTGTTGTGAACTGGGTCAGTTGTACTCTGGATCTCATGGTGAACACACTGGATAGAGGTATTGTGCATGACAACTCAAATTGTTTAAATAAACAATGCATACAAAATAAAGACTTATGTCCATCCTGTCAAGCAATCCAGCACAGAGTGAGTCCTTTTCCTGTCAATTTCCAGATGTGGGAGGGGAGGGGATAGGGTTGGGTTCGTGGATGTAGCCCAATTGACCTATTTTCCTGCCAAAATTGGAACTTCACGCCATGAAGTCACTGTGACATTGCCACATCATGACCGCCATCTTGAATAAATATGACAACAATGCAGAGGGGAACTGTGCTCTCTTTGTTCCACTACTGATACAGTCTGTCACATAACACAGGTTTATGGTTGGTCCCTAAAGTCATAATTTTAAACTTTTGGATTTAACACAATGTCTACCAAACAAGCCAATCTGAAGCAAGACTTTGCCTTGAGAAAGGTATACCTAGTGAGAAAAAAGATAAACTTCATATAGAGTGTGAGAACAGTTCTGTCATACCATAACCTTCTAACTTCTGCGTGTGTCAACAAAAACTTTTTAAATACTTGGCGTTTCCTCATACAGTATTGAAAAAATTCGATAATTAGTAGTGCGAACATTAATAAAATTAACTATTTTCACTGGTTTGTAAGGTGTAGAGTTTTTTGCATGCACTTAACAATGACTTAATTACTATAAGCAACGATGGTGCCAACAGTTATTATAATTTAACGCCACAGATGAAGTACTGTGTCAATCAATACTGTGCAAAGTAAAGAAAACTGCTTGCAAATGGCCTACAGAGATTCCGTTTGGCGCCTGCAACAGTGTAATACCTGGTGGTCGTGTAAATTGACAAGCAGCAGCACTGCACAAGCGCAGGCCAACGCAACGCTGGCTGTGGCGTCTCACCGTGCGGTCTGGTGAGCCTCGGTTCGGCTCCACCAGCTGACCAGGTAGCGCGAGTCGAGGCTCTCCCTGCAGTCGTGACTAAGGCCGTGGTCGGGCCGCGCAGGCTTGGTTCAAGCCCCTGATGCTAGCCATAGGTGGTTAATTGTCCATATCAAGGAGTGTTCTGCGCCGATTATGGTTACACTTTAGTTGCGATTGTAGTTTCCCAGGTTTAAGGTGAAGGGATCGTTTGAGGGTCTCGAGTTCCTGTACAGTGGTGTGGCAAGTTTTTTGAATCTCTCTGAGAGTCTCAAGGCAGTATTCTCTATCAAGGTCCGCAGTGTGTGTGTATTGTGGAGCATTGTGTATGATAAGTTTTCTATATGACCTGCTGGTGACGCAGGCGTGAGGGAACTCCGTACGTCACATGGGCTTGCTTAATAATTATCATGCATATTGTGGGGCGGCGAGTAAGAATTGGGAATATATGTGCTTGCTGTACAAAATGTTTGTTTGTTGAATCAGCTTCTGGCTGTTAGAATATTGTTAAAGCTGTCTTTCGCCGTTCTCAACACTGGCTCTCTATTTACGTGTTAGCCCCCAGAAAGCGATTTAATAAAACGTGAAGCTTGTAAAAAGAGTTCCTAGTGCCCACTTCACCTGAGAAATCTATTATAGCTGCAGCTTGTAGCTCTGAGGAATCAGGAGATTGTCCGGAATTTATAATCAAACACTATTTTCCAAAATAGTTGAGTATATTCTGAAATTCACTGGTAAAATACAAGTATCCTTTCAACCTACTAACAGAGCAGTTCAGAGTCTAATGCGCTGATGCAACTATAAATGTCCGAATTAGATGTTAATAAGAATGCTCGCCATAATATGATGAGAGTATTTCATCAAACGCCACGCTAAATAATTGGTAGAATGTCTGTCCCGCGACGGCACGTGAAAATACGACAAAACGCAAACTGAAGCTAGAAAATGAAAATCACTTGAAATGATTTCATGGTTACGCGCATCTCTAGTAACTTAATACGGCACCGGAGGCTGTTAGTAGCAGTGATACCGACGCGGCGCGACTGCCGACACAGATGGCGTGTCATTCAGCGTCTGGAGAGAACTGGGGCCTTGCTTCCTCGCGCAGCGCTCTTTTATATAAAGCCGCGGTGCGGACGGCTAAGGGAACGCCTGATCAAATCAGCTGTCCCGACTAGCCGCTGTGCTAGTAACGCACCACTTCAAGTCACATAATAAATCATAGCTTCTCTTGCTGATGGCCGATGAAGCTCTTAATTTAACTGTGCATTCAGCACGCAGGTAAGTACTGATAATAAAATTTTGACGTGGCTAAGTTAAATATTTTGGGCGAGAGAATTAATTTAATTGCACTGCACGCAGCAGATGAGCTCTGAACTGTCCCTTTTGAGATCCGCTATTGCTAGAATTTTATAGGTATTCAAAAGAAACTTCACACATCTTCATAATCATAGCGGACCTCCAACCTATTTAAATCTAAACATCCTAGCCTTAATTACTAACCTACTTAATCTATCTTGCTTCCTTCAGTATTGAGACGAAAACCACAAAATCATGAATTTCCACTAAAATCTTAATTTGTGAAATCCAAAGTACAGTTTTTATTAAATCATTATGAAAGCTGAATCTAAATATAAATTTTGAAGTCTCTAGCTCTTTTCTGTTGCGCCAATTATTTTTGCAGAAAAACGTCCAAATTACGGAAATGGCTTAAGTTATCGAACTGATATTTAACACACATTAATTTAGTATTATTTTTGACATGCTATAAAAGTTTTAGGTCATTTTCTTGATTTTTAAGGTATTGCGCAACATTTATGACGTCAGAGCTAGTTACAGGACTGGCTGGCACACAATGGAAACTGATTTGAATTTCTACAGCGTGAGTAGGCTGCTTCCCTACATCACCCTCTACTTAAATTTTTTGTTTATGAATGTTAATGAATGAAAAAAAAATTTTATTACAAAAAGGGAAGCAAGAGTACAGTTTAACTCCCTATGAAAAATCAAAATTGAAATATAAGCATGTAGAAACCTTAAAAAAAACTGATTACCTACATTAATTATTTAAATTGTGGGCATGTTCACTGCCTTTTAAACAATGTCATTACTCAAAATTTTAAGCAAAGTCAATGAAATCTTTTGGCATACATATTGCCTTAGACCAACAAACACATACAAATTGAAAAATTATGAAAATCGTAGATCCATTAAATACATTAAATACATTTTTACATACACAAATTCAATGAAAATAACATGATACATCAACAGATGAATATCTCTTAGCAGTCTTTTCTAAACCTGAAAGAAAAGTTCACCCATAATTTTTACACACGTGGTTGTAGCCGCTTTGGCTGGCGTCCTACACTTCCATTCACAAGGGTAGAGGAGGGAAGTTGCTATGGTGTGCGTCCTTCTCGATCACTCTAAATTACATGGGGAAAGGGGAGGGGTCACTATGAGTTGTGTCCAAGTCACTCCACGCCTTCGCGCAGCTACCAGGCTGCCATTATCTGGTTTGTCCTGTAGAACAAACAAAAAGAGTGCCTCAGACTCTGTTCACTTAATATCTAAGGGTGGGTCACAATGAAATGGGGATATATACATTTAATCCTTCAATATTTTGCTGGAACAAAGTTAACAGAACTTTTTCAGTATTGCTCTCGTGGTTACTTAATTGGCATAAAATCGGTAAACAAATGGCTCAAAACGCCGTTAGTCACGTACTAGAGAAAATTTATGCTCAAGGCATATAATCATAAATCATATTTAATCTAAATTTATCATTTCTGGTTCGGAACACTGAACCAATGCTCGGTACATTCCTGACAAATCTGTATTTTATTCACTTAGCTGACTCATCTTTGATTACCTTATTCTTAGAGATAGTATGAGTATGATTAGTGGTTGTTTTCACAGCTTCTTGGTACATGTGAGTAACTTTTGGTAATAGTTCAGTTGTGAGTGTTCAAAACACACTACGTTTAGTTGACTACAAAATCCACTTATTGGTCCTCTGCTGTTATGTCAGTTCCACATCTGCAATTAGATACTTACTTACTTTGAAGTGTATTTATGCTGAGCTAAAATAATGTTTTACGTCTGCCATTCTGTTACTTATTTACTTTGCTAGTGTATGTACTTATTTAACACTCACTCTATTAATTTTTAAAGCATAGGATAGCACATTTATTTCATATTCATAGTGTATTGCAGCTGATTAGTTTGCTCACGTGGCAATCCATTTCCACTCAATCGGACGCTGAAACCACAGGTAGTCTCTCTCAGACCTACCACTAAAATGCATCAAATAATTATGGACGAGCGCAATGCTAATTTCCTTAAACCTATAGGACACCATGAGCTTCTCTGTCTCATCTAACATAAGGGTACCTATGGTCGCATTCACGCCTCCAACTCATAACCTCAATACGTGTAGGTGTATCCTATCACACACTACACCAAAATAATGGCCAGCTCCAACCTTATAAATACTTCAGGGACGTGTCCTTCACGTCTCAACCACAAACACTGCTCAATTCTATTACACTGCCTTTCCTTGCTACACAAGGTGAGTTTATTCTTACAACTTGTCTGCGTATTTTTCTTATAACACTAAGCAATCTCTTTATTACTATTTATTAGTTAGCTCTACAGCATACACTAGGTTTCACTACCACTTCAGATCCTGCTTGTACATGAATTTGTACTTCCTTTTAAATTACTATTATGGGACCATTTCCAATAAACAACACTTGTACTTACAATATTACCAAGCTTCTATACATAATTGTTACTCAAATACATTTTATCTTAATTTACGTCATACTTCTCTATTGTTTGTCACTATTAGGTTTGTCATATCAGGTATTTTGTTTCACTAATCGGTGGATAGAATGGTTACATAATTCATGGCTTGATAGCCATACCGGAAAATTTTGTTTTAAAGAAGAGGTCGAAATTTTAGTAGATAGGAAAGATGAAGAGTGAGTGAGACCTGAAATGGAAAGAAGATCTCACACAGCTGGGACTGCACAGCTGCCACACTGTGTAGAGGTTACAGAACAACCTCTTCCCTACAGCATTCATTCACTACCTATGAATTTCTTTAGGTCAATCACATTCCTGAGACCTAATAGTTTCTTACTTTTAGGGTACTCTAGCCTATATGCATTGGCATGTGGTTTTCCTATGATCCTGAAAGGTCCTTGGTATACGAACATGAATTTCTTTGTTTCTGCATTTACCTTCTTTGATTTTTCTTTGGTTTTGACAAGGACTAACTGACCTATTTCAAAACTAGTAGGTACAGCTTTTGCGTCATGACGTTTCTTCCTTTCCAACGCTCTTTTCCTCATATTTGCCCTAGCCTTTAGTTTCTTCTCGTCTGTGGATATTTGCGTTAGAATAGGGAATTCTACCATATCTGCAATTACATTGTTGGTTGGATTAATAGAAGAGATAGACATGATCCAGCGAAAAGCAGCGCGATTCGTCATGGGGACATTTAGTCAGCGCGAGAGCGTTACGGAGATGCTGAACAAGCTCCAGTGGCGGACACTTCAAGAAAGGCGTTACGCAATACGGAGAGGTTTATTATCGAAATTACGAGAGAGCACATTCCGGGAAGAGATGGGCAACATATTACTACCGCCCACATATATCTCGCGTAATGATCACAACGAAAAGATCCGAGAAATTAGAGCAAATACGGAGACTTACAAGCAGTCGTTCTTCCCACGCACAATTCGTGAATGGAACAGGGAAGGGGGGATCAGATAGTGGTACAATAAGTACCCTCCGCCACACACCGTAAGGTGGCTCGCGGAGTACAGATGTAGATGTAGATTGTGCGGTTCTTGGCCAAACATCAATTCGCAAGGTGCAAAACCAGTGGCATCGTGTCTTAAGTTGTTAATTACATTCTCAAAATACTTAATGTGCTCTGCCCAACTTGAGTGTTTCCGAGCACAATAAGTTCTGCAAAGCCTATTCAATTCCCTCATAATACGTTCACTCATATTTCCTTGGGGGAAATACGCAGATATTTTCAGATGTTTCACTCCGGCTTTAGCTAGACATTCTTTAAATCTATCAGAAGTAAATTGAGGCCCATTGTCTGACAGCAAATTCTTCGGAACGCCAACGTTCACGAAGAAATCTTTTTCCAACTTTTCAACTAATGTTTTTGCATTTGCTCTTTTAATTGGGTATAGCTTAACATATTTACTGAATCCATCCACAACAACAAAAACATGGGTGCAACCACCTCTCGAAACAGGAAGAGGGCCAAACAAATCACAAGCCAGTAATTCTAGGGTTTCAGTTGGCTCCACTGAATGCATATCTCCTTGTATTCTGGTGTTAGCAGCACGGACTTTTGGCACACTACACAAGATGCTAGGCGCTTGGCCACCCGGCGGTACTTGTTGTCAAACACAACCCTCTCTTGTAATTTTGCAATGCACTTCTTTGCACCGTAGTGACCATACCTCAGGTGTACGTAGTCGATTAGTAAGTCTACATGTTGTGAGGGAAAGCACAGTTTCCACTCAGAAACACCTACCTTTCTCCTTCTAAACAAAATACCTTTATGCAGACAATAGTATTGCGAAACCTTAGGATAGTTCGCATTTCCTAAATAGCTCTTCACTAATTTCAGTTGGTCATCTGCATTCTGTTCGCGTCTCAAGTTCTTAATCACTCTCTTTAATGCACTTTCTTCCTTTACTTCGTGCAATGCAAACATTCGAACTTCATTAAGGTCTGTTGCTGTAATTCCCGCGTCATCACAGAGCTCCGCACTTCTAGATAACCCATCAGCTACCAGATTGTCTTTCCCTTGAATATATCTAACCTCAAGGTCAAACTGCTGGAGATACAATGACCATCTTACCAAACGGGAATTCCTCAACTTACAGGTCTTTAAAAAGGTCAACGCCTTATGGTCACTATAAACAATTATCTTGTGACCTAATAGATACTGTTCAAACTTTTGTACCCCAAATACAATTGCTAATGCTTCCAGTTCTGAGATGCCATAATTTCTCTCTGCTGCCTGTAAAGATCGACTTGCGAAAGCTATAGTCTTGTGCACTTCTTGTTCGTTCTCTATTTCTACTTGGAATATCTCCACAGCTATACCATAGCCACTAGCATCAACAGACATGCAGAATGGTTTTTCAAAATCAGGATGATGCAAAATTGGACTATTAATTAAAGATTGTTTAAGCACCTCGAACGCCTGTTGACATTCTGCTGTCCAAACCCAAGGGGTATTCTTTTTCAGCAGGAGGTGAAGACAGGGAGCATTAAAAGCCTGATCACTAACAAAACGCCTATAGAAGCCGAAAAGACCGAACATCGATCTCAACTGCTTCTTGTTTCTGGGAGCCTCAAATTTTTCAATGACTGCTAGCTTCCCTGGGTCAGGCAGAATACCTCTTCCACTTATCCTATATCCCAAGAAACCTATTTCCTCTTTAACGCCCTCTGTCTTTTCAATCTTTAGTTTCATGCCATCTCTCTCAATAGCCTCTAACACTTCCTCTAATAAAGCTATGTGTTCTTCCCAGGTAGGAGTTGCTATTAAGAGATCATCTACATAGACTGTTATTTTATTACTTAAAGCTGGTCCTAAAACATGGCACATCACACGTACGAAGGCACAAACAGAGATATTAAGTCCGAAAGGTACCACACGGTATTGGTAACAAACTCCTTCGTACAAGAAAGCTGTGTACTTCCTTGAACTTTCCGCCAGTGGCAAATTCCAATATCCACACGTGATGTCCATAGAAGTTAAGAATTTTACTCCCCTGAATTTTTGCAATAACTCGTCCATGTTCTGCGGCCTATCGCTTTCCCTAACCACTATTTCGTTCAACCAACGAGCGTCCAAGACCAATCTGACACTCCCGTCTCTTTTTGGTACAACTACAAGAGGATTATTGTACTCACTGACCGCTTTTTCAATTACACCCCACTCCAACATTCTCTGTATTTCCTTTCGAACTGCCTCCTTCCTAGCTACATGTATTTGGTATGGCTTCCTGAAAAACACTTGGCCGGGTTTCACCTTTAACTGACATTCATAACCTCTGACTATGCCAGGTCGATCTGAAAATACCTTGTGATGCCTTTTTAGAACCTGTCTCAGTTCTTCCTTTTGATCGTCTGAAATCTTATCGATTTCCTGCAATTTAGCTTCTATTTTGTCTAAAATAATTGCTTCTTCTTCTTCTGTGTTCAGCTTACTGTTACTAAGATTAACATCCTCGTCCCAGTACCTCCTATTTTTCAAAACTCGTATAGGCAGCTCCCAAGTTCCATCATCAGTTACTTCATGTTTATCACTAAAAGGTACTATAATTACTCCGGTTATTGGCAAGACAATTTTTAACTGGCTTTTTTCAAAATCAACAACACTCTGATATTTTGACAAGAAATCTATGCCAATTAAAACCTCAATACTGAGATTGTTTACAATTAAACATGGATGATCAATTAAATTACCATTAACGTTAAAGGGCAGCAAAGCTTCTTGCTTTACTGTTTTTGACACCTTGCCAGTAGCACCAATTATTCTTAGTCCTGATACCCTCATTACTGTAAGCTTGTCTTTACCAGGTAATGCATCAAAGAAGGACTGTGATATCGCACTCACCTCACTTCCACTGTCTAAGAGACAACGTACATTGATACCCAACATATTCACTATTATTATAGGGTGGCTTATTCTAGGTTGTACAGGTGGTTTCTCAAATTCATCTAATAATTCCTTTTGGATTTGTCTCCAACTAAAGTGATCAACATCTGTCTTCATTACATTTAGGTCACAGAGTGTAGTGGTTTCCTGAATTACATTTTCAGCTGCCTTTTCCAGTCGGTCTATTAATTTTAAATCGAAACACCGCACGACTTCATTACATTTAGTTTGCTGAACATGACCCAAATTACTGTAGTCTGAGCGATTCTGCGCCTCCAGACTGGGCATAACATTAGTTACAGCTAAACCACTTTCACCATTATCGTCGGTTTCCTTCTCAAGTGACAACTGGTCACAGCTACCGGGTTCATCGACCCCCAACAACCTACCCTCTACATTCTCACTTACCTCCTGTCCTAAATCTATTAGTATACTATCAACATCCTGCACTGGCACTTTAGATAAGAGCACATCATCTTCATCGTAAATATAAGCATGAATTTCTTCTGCTTCTTCACCTGACAATTCAATATTTTGTAGCTCTTCCCTACCATAACACTGCTGCGCCTTCTCTTTCTCTTCCCACTTAGAAAGCGTTTCTAACACGGTATCTATCAAATACTGTGAGTGATCTAATATTTCTGTTGTATCCTTAGGTGCTACCGACTCTTCATCCACATAGTCAGTTTGAGTATTTTGATCTGTCTTACCAATTCCCTTAACTACTGGCTTAGGAAAAGTAACCGCCTGGTGAGCGCCAGTGTCCTCATAGACGGGAACTAGTTTTCCTGCCTCGGCCTACTGCTGTTTCCTTTAGTTTCATTATAGTTAGCTGGCATAGCATTGCTTTCCGTACTGTTGTTTACATGCATATTTCTGTTTGGAACAAAATTACTGTCATTTGGACGCCATTGTTGGTTCTGATAATTATTTCCCCAATTCCTACCTCTCTTAGGATGGCGAACCCCTACTGTTCTAATGTTTACATTGCCATTTTGCTCGTTCCTAAAATTACTACTATTGTTATTAGCATTTCTGTTATTACGTGCTTGCTCCTCATTGGCAGCAACACGTTCTACACGTTCCAGATATTCAATGAAACGATCCAGATTATCTCTAGGGGCAGATATAATTCTAGTTTGCCAATACCATGGCAGTTTGGCTTCAAGACCTAGTATAATCATTTCCGGTTTTAGCTTTTCGTCCAAATGTGACAAACGTGAGATCCATGACCTAGCAAACTCTTTAATTGATTCCTTGCCTGCATTGAAGCGTTTTCCACTCCAAAATTCTCTCAATACTTCATTTTGCTTATTGCTAGACCAATACTCATTAATAAAAGCAGTTTTAAACTCCGCTAATGTTTTACACTTCAACATAACATCAGCTGACCAACGCATGGCGTCACCTGCTAAATGGCTTCTAATAAATGAGATTTTCTCTCGTTCAGACCAAGTTGGTGGAATCACATCTTCAAAATCGTTCCAGAAATCTAGCGGGTGGATATTTTTATCTGGATCGAACCGCAAGAACTGCCGACACCCGATAAAAGCGGCGTTTGCAGCTACAACTTGTTGTATACTACCATTACCAGAAGCTACTGAAGCTACTTTACTCTCAAGGTTAGCAATGTTAGTACTGATATTTTCTACTTTCATTTCCACATTATCTACTCTTTGTACAATATGAGTAGTATCAGTTTTGATTGCATCTATGTCAGCTTGACATATGTTTACCTTTATATTAACATCTTTAAATCGATCTGAGCACAGTTCAGATTCCGCCTCGATCTTTTCTGTTAACTTGTGCTCCAGCTTCGCATCTTCCATTTGGAATTCTTTGCGAACCTCAGCAACTTCGGATTTTACTGTTTTATACATTTCAGAAAATTGTTGAGCAACCTTTTTCTTAATATCCTCATGATTGTAATCAATTTTATAATTCAAACTGTCTAGATCCTCTTTCAACTTATTGCAACCAGCCTTGAAGGTATCGTCCATTACCTCCAATCGTTTATTAAAATTTGTTTGGCTGGCCACAATCCTGTTATTTACCTCAATTATATCGGATTTTAATTCAGCATTACTGCTTTTGACCTGTTCACTTATTTCAGACTTTAATTCAGCTGTCATTTTAGCATTACTGGCAGCTATTGCTTGTAATATAACATTTAAATCAACAGCCCCAGCATCTTTGGGTTGCTTACTAGCTGGATTTTTATCACACTCAGGTGACGAAAAACTAGCTCCAATACCAGAATCATCAAAACTACCTGAAACTGCAGATTGATCAGTTATATCTAACTTCTCCTTCTTAAACTCTACCATCTCTGATGACTGTTTCATTATTAATTCATCAGAGAAACTATCATCCAATAAATTTACAATTTCTGCTTTCTGCTTTACTACAGGGGTCTCTATTATTGAATCATTGCCCCTTCCCACACTACTGTCAGGAGACAATATTTCATATTTCACCTTAACATTACTACTCCCATACATATTTATACTTGAACCGTTGTCTGAATTTACATTTCCCTCAACAGACATAGGTTCTAATTTAAGTTTAAACTCGGTTTCTTTTGGCGGTTCCATCGCCGACAGTCTTTTAGTGCAGGTTAGTAAAATTTTTAACAGCTTTTCACTTAACTTAGTTCCTTCTGCACGACGTTGTCGGCGCGGCGTACCAGGATTACTGAGGCGACGTGGCACGTTGAACTGCAGACGGCACTCCGACGGCTGTTGCGTGTTTGCGTGGCCCGTAACTACAGGCGCGGCTCCGGCTGCTGCGGCTCCGACTGCGGTGCGGCGAAACTGGCTACTCGCGATGCCGGCAGCACCGCTAGACTCAGTGCCAGCTCCGTGAATCCAGATGCGTTGTTAATCCAATTGCGTCGTCCACATGCACACGTAACACTTTCACTGTTCTATTACTCAGCTGCGTGTCGCATTTCACTCGCGAATCCGAATAGTTAAAATTCACTTTCACTTAGTTGATTTCCCGGCCGATGCACCATATGTGGGGCGGCGAGTAAGAATTGGGAATATATGTGCTTGCTGTACAAAATGTTTGTTTGTTGAATCAGCTTCTGGCTGTTAGAATATTGTTAAAGCTGTCTTTCGCCGTTCTCAACACTGGCTCTCTATTTACGTGTTAGCCCCCAGAAAGCGATTTAATAAAACGTGAAGCTTGTAAAAAGAGTTCCTAGTGCCCACTTCACCTGAGAAATCTATTATAGCTGCAGCTTGTAGCTCTGAGGAATCAGGAGATTGTCCGGAATTTATAATCAAACACTATTTTCCAAAATAGTTGAGTATATTCTGAAATTCACTGGTAAAATACAAGTATCCTTTCAACCTACTAACAGAGCAGTTCAGAGTCTAATGCGCTGATGCAACTATAAATGTCCGAATTAGATGTTAATAAGAATGCTCGCCATAATTTGATGAGAGTATTTCATCAAACGCCACGCTAAATAATTGGTAGAATGTCTGTCCCGCGACGGCACGTGAAAATACGACAAAACGCAAACTGAAGCTAGAAAATGAAAATCACTTGAAATGATTTCATGGTTACGCGCATCTCTAGTAACTTAATACGGCACCGGAGGCTGTTAGTAGCAGTGATACCGACGCGGCGCGACTGCCGACACAGATGGCGTGTCATTCAGCGTCTGGAGAGAACTGGGGCCTTGCTTCCTCGCGCAGCGCTCTTTTATATAAAGCCGCGGTGCGGACGGCTAAGGGAACGCCTGATCAAATCGGCTGTCCCGACTAGCCGCTGTGCTAGTAACGCACCACTTCAAGTCACATAATAAATCATAGCTTCTCTTGCTGATGGCCGATGAAGCTCTTAATTTAACTGTGCATTCAGCACGCAGGTAAGTATTGATAATAAAATTTTGACGTGGCTAAGTTAAATATTTTGGGTGAGAGAATTAATTTAATTGCACTGCACGCAGCAGATGAGCTCTGAACTGTCCCTTTTGAGATCCGCTATTGCTAGAATTTTATAGGTATTCAAAAGAAACTTCACACATCTTCATAATCATAGCGGACCTCCAACCTATTTAAATCTAAACATCCTAGCCTTAATTACTAACCTACTTAATCTATCTTGCTTCCTTCAGTATTGAGACGAAAACCACAAAATCATGAATTTCCACTAAAATCTTAATTTGTGAAATCCAAAGTACAGTTTTTATTAAATCATTATGAAAGCTGAATCTAAATATAAATTTTGAAGTCTCTAGCTCTTTTCTGTTGCGCCAATTATTTTTGCAGAAAAAAACGTCCAAATTACGGAAATGGCTTAAGTTATCGAACTGATATTTAACACACATTAATTTAGTATTATTTCTGACATGCTATAAAAGTTTTAGGTCACTTACTTGATTTTTAAGGTATTGCGCAACATTTATGACGTCAGAGCTAGTTACAGGACTGGCTGGCACACAATGGAAACTGATTTGAATTTACTACAGCGTGAGTAGGCTGCTTCCCTACAATATGGACCTCAATAGCAGATATCCAATCAGAATCAAGTATATAGCGACCTCCACATGGTCCCATTGAAGTGGAAGGTGTGTGCGTAATAGGAGGTCCTATCTAGCTCATGTACTCAGACGTCAACTGCGGAGGTATTGACCAGTAACATGTACACTCTTTGACATAAAACTTGACCGGCGGCCGGCCGCTTCAGAGGCTAAGTCCGCGCCGATCGCGACATGGGACAAAAAAACTGGCCAACTCGCTAATTCTCTAAGTCCGGTTATCTGCACAATCTGGCAACACTGTAGACTGCGGCACTTCCTGGAGGAAAACTTGTCCCATGATAGAGAAACTCTAGGCTGATTACGCCTGTGGTCTAGCGGTAGCGTGCGTTGTTTCTGTTCATAATGTCAGTGGATCGAGAGCAGCTGGCATAAAATATTTTTATAGCCTCTTCTGTCTGAATGCTGAAGACGTGAATGTAATGGTAGCGCAGATTCAATCTATTTCGCTTTGTGACACACCGATATCAAAATTTTATCCAGTAACGATTTTGCGGCAGATTTCCTGCAGACTGTCCTCCTCTGGACGCCGTATGCGGCAAAGCTCCGGGATCCATTTGCTGGCTACTGGCAGCTGCCGTGGCGACAGCAGCGGCGCTGCACTCCCCCGTTCTTTATCGAAAGCGCCTGCTACCGCTCATCGCTTTTGATGATTTAAAACGCTTTATTATTAAATGTTGCTCCACAGAAAATTTCTACAATTTCCATTCACGCTCAAAAGCAACGGAGACAGACGCCCTGATTAGTAGGCGGGTATTATATTACATTAATCGGCAAGAGCTGAGTATGGCCCGAAATTAATTTTATAGACTGGGACGAAATTAAACCACCTCACTACATTCGATGAATTTATAAATGCTTCATACCTCGTTTCTTTTCCTTTCAAACTCAATTATTTGTGCAACTTTTGGTCAATGTTTGGATGTTTTCTTCAAGCCAGAGTGAGCGTCTGTGGTGTAAAGTGTATTACAGTTCTTGTTTCATTCCTTATGGTAAGTCTATGCGATAAACTGTGTGAATACCTTGCAATGCATGCTCTGTAGCAGTGCAGGAACACTGCACATTTGGAGTTCCATGTATGGGTTCATGAAGTATTTATGGTTGATCGGAAGTGATAGTTAAGGTCATCAGATTTAAACCAGAAAAATTTGTCGTTTTGAAGGTTTCAGAGAACGGAAAGGAATTGCTAACGCCGGTGTTAGAAAACGTCTACAGTTAAATGCTATTGCAAAAATTTAGAAGGGAACTATATTAATGAACATGTGCACTTCATAAACAACCTTCTGACATGTTAGACCTATATGACGAACAAAGCTCAAATTTATATCGTTGACAGTCGGTTTGAATCTTTTCAGGGTCTATTTTACAGTGAAGCACCTTGGAATTTGCAAAGCAGAAATCCATGATAGTAACTTAATTTACTAAGTCGAAATCGGACGAAGATTGATGTTTAAAGGCATTCTTCAGATTTCGCATAAGAAATTTTTACTAGCAGTTTGCAACTCCATTAATTAAAATGGAAAATAAAAGGTTGTAGTCAGCGGCTTCTACCGTGATTCGAACTGCTATGTCTTATAGTACAAGCACTGCAACGCACAAGGGAACCTCTGAGCTAATGACACACTGGCGGCCAGAGGCGGAATATAGTCACTGCGGTGTTGCCTGAGCCTCAAAACGCAACCTTAAACACACGAACAGAGGAGGTGGAGATTACTGTTTTAACGTCCCGTCGACAACGATGTCATTAGAGACGGAGCACAAGCTCGGATTAGGGAAGGATGGGGAAGGAAATCGGCCGTGCCCTTCCTAAGGAACCATCCCGGCATTTGCCTGAAGCGATTTAGGGAAATCATTGAAAACCTAAATCAGGATGGCCGGGCGCGGGATTGCACCGTCGTCCTCCCGAATGCACACACAAACAGGTGTTACTTATGTGAAGAACGCCGTTCTTGTAGTCCAGAAATTAAATATACTTTCCAATTGTGTCATCTTGCAGTGGATTATATCGTACGAGTCTTCGATGTGGAAAACGAATGTCAAGTGAATTTAGCGAGGTAACGCCGACCTACACCCGGAAGTAAATGCACTATCAGAGTGTTGACAAATACTTGCTACGACGCTGCCATTTCTAGGCTCTCTGACGAGGCAGCTCTTCAGCGAAATGCTTGCCGTGATTCTCCGATACGGTTCTTCAGAGTGGAGACGCGCGCGCACGTTTGGCTTTTATGCGGTATTCTCCCCTGATGGTTTCTGACGTCGCCTTGTGGGCTATGTATACATATGAGACATTCAATTATCATTAATCCAGAATCATACAAGTTTCAGCTTCCGGCGTGGAAGAAGGCTGTTGACGCCGACATTATATCATTTCAACGTAGGGAAAGCAAAACGGATCATTCAATGTTTCTCATTCAACATAAAGCATGTGAGATAATTTTCCGTAACGTTCATAATCATCTAAAAATACAAACGAAGTAAAAATACACCGGAAGCTTATTGGAATTGAATATAACGCTTTGCACCTCGATGTCGAATTTGTCCACTTGCAATCTTTTGCAGCATACACATAGAATGTCATGATTACCACGAGAATGAAGAAATATGTTGGTAAGGATGGAAGCAAGAAGAGACGCAGTCAACAAATATTCTATTCCTCATGGCATTCATTTCATTTGACACGTAAGAAGAGGTAAAGCGGGAATTTACTTTCGTTAACACGAAAGATATGCCGCACATATTGATAACGAGGAAGTCTGCGTCTTCATACGTTTCCTCCTTGAAATCTGTATGCTCTATTATATACTAAGTAGCCCGATCATTGTTTCAGTAATGTTACCCTCTTGTTTGACCCCGTAACGATGAACAGATTCCAAATGCATATCTCCCTTCCTGGGTTGTTTTTTGTGTTTTATTGCTTGGAATTCCTGAAGCAGACCACTGTGCCTTCCCCCCTCGTGGGTTAGGTCTCAAAACTAAACCGCTTTGTATCCAATGGCATAATTTATTCAGACAGCATCAGCATAAGACTATCAAACAAAGCCTTCCATTTACAGTTGCAGCACTCTAACCAGCACTGACCAAAGTGTAATCCACGGTCATGGTCCTAAATTACCAGCTGTCTGCTACTGTGGCAAAGTCCGTACTACACTTTCGATTCCGCAGCACCATTTTATCTGGTAACACTGTGTAGTTGCACAGTTGTGCTACCAGGTCTGTCCTCACACTGTCAACTTTATGTATCTCACTTCTCCTGTAGCGTAGATCACGAGGAGCCGAAGTAAATGAGTGTATTCTGCATGACGTAACATTCAGTATTCCCTTCTTTCATAGCCACTCTTCATGTGCATCGATACCAAATAGGAATGCAAAAACTCTTGCGAGTGAGAGAATGACAATAACAATCGTAACAAGAACAAGCAAATAATGAATGATGTTTATTCCAACGCAGAACGAGAATGACTTTAAATATAAAAATCTGTATCTATATCTATATCCATATCTATTGATCTTTGAGTTGGCACAATGCATTATATTCTTAGCATTTAGTTGCTGAATTTAGTTCTGGATGTTTGCAGAGAAAAGGAAAAGTCGGTACTTCTCGCTAGTGTAATATAATGTGAACCAGCAACTACCCTTTCCTTAGAACACGACTCAAGCAGGTCCTCAAGTAGGTAGCAAGGCACTGCTGCATTCTGTTCCCTGACATTGCTCTGATGACGGTTAATGCAGATAGTTCCGATTATGAAATACAAAACGTATTGCAGGTTAGTTCCTAGGATAGTAACATTAAATTTGCGTTGTAGACGGCACATGAACGTGACGACTATCCATATTACTCATCAATATAAAAAGACAATATTTTGGGAATTTAGCAGGATTACTCAAAATGAATTCTGAAATTGGGTGACTGACTGCACAGGTGCTAAACGTCGTCAAGAGTATACGATGTCCTAATCGCATTAGGAATATGAAGATCGTCTTCGACAGCTCGCAACTTTCACATTGCTATCTCCACCCTACTCCAGACAGCCTTCGGTGGAGTTGCACTACGTTGCCGATGTTATGGAAGGCCTTCAAACCGACAACAGACCACATATTGAAAAATACAAGCGAATTCTCTTGCAGCGTAAGCTTATTGTAACTAATCTAAAAATTATTGGAGAGGAACATTGTCCTATTCAAAAAAGTAAAATGTTACACACTGTTGACGTCAAACGGACATTATCTATGTCCTGTCTTGTGTCCTACTCATCTATAATATCAAGTGTACTATGAAAATGATTAAATGTAATGGATGATAGGGTAATGCATTGATACCAGATGGCGGGGGGCGGCCGGTGTGGCCGTGCGGTTCTAGGCGCTTCAGTCTGGAACCGCGTGACCGCTACGGTCGCAGGTTCGAATCCTGCCTCGGGCATGGATGTGAGTGATGTCCTTAGGTTAGTTAGGTTTAAGTAGTTCTAAGTTCTAGGGGACTGATGACCTTAGAAGTTAAGTCCCATAGTGCTCAGAGCCATTTGAACCATTTGAACTATTTAACACAAAATGACATTAAAAATTAAAGTTATTCACGAGCAGCTAGTTGAGAATATGTATGAACATTAAATGACACGACGAACTGAAATAATATGACGAAGAGTTCAGCGCTCACTGGGAATAGAGCCCCACACATATCGTTGTTGACTACACACAAAGAGACGTCAGCTACCGAATTTTTATCCACCAGCTGCTGAGAATAGCATCTTGAACTTACAGTCATCTCGCAAATAGTTCTGTGTCTCACTGGGAGTTAAAAACGTCAGATATCGTTAGTGTTGACAACGAATGAAAATACATTAAAAATCAAAATTATTATCCACCAGCAGATAGGTGTTCTCATGATAGAGCTTGATAATACATAATTAAATCTTTAGTGCCGGGCCAGGATTCGATCCCATTCACGCGTAATATGTGAAGGTGTTGAGGAATCTGCAGTTTTGAACAAACAACAAATTGTAGCCGAGCTGTATTGCCACGAAGGGATCAAATTCCGCGTTTAGAACCAATTTTATCGACATACAGAAGCTCAAATAAAAGATGGAATAAGTGTCCTGTGACCATACATAGCGTTTGTGTCGTCACTTGAAATAAATAACTAGTATAAGAAAGGTTACTGGTGATAGAGTTTCTACATGTCGCCACTCCAGACTTCATTGTGGTTCAACCTACCGTCTACTTGGTAAAGAAGGAATATCATCTTTAATGTGATTTTTCAGACCACGCAGCCATTATATCTCCTTCACTTGGTGTAGCCAGGAGAGAATGGAATCTGTCTCTCCCTATCTAAAATCATTGACGGAAGTGGGAATCGAATCCAGACCATAGGTATAACAACCTACCATCCGTCCAACAGACCACGAAATCCTCTTCTCTGCGAGTCAGTTTTCTATCGTAACGCAGTTGCGCCACACTGGATGAGAATTCTGACACACAGGCTCCCTGTAGTAATTTGCAGCATGTTCAGTAAATTCATTTACTTGGTTGACCGAATCACCATGAACTAGCTGCCTCGGCTACCCAGTGCATACATTCGACTATTTTGTAATCACAGAAATAAAATCACGTAACTGCCACCTACACACAACTGCCAACAGTGTAGGATGCAGAAGTTTAAATAGGAAGTGTTCCTTTCCACTTGAGCTATTCTATTGCGCTATCTGTTACTAGAAAACGTCGTTCAGTCCAAAAGAAAAGCTGTAACTGTTTGTCTCTCAGAAGTCAAGACCTGACCATATGCATAATCTCACAGTGCTGTGGAATCCAACAGTTCTGGAGGAATAGTTGCCGAGCTCTGGAGCTGCTGTAGCTACGTGTCAGCTTGTAGCATAGATAAGATGTCGCGAGTTCGAATACATTCAGTGCTACATTTTTTAAAACGCAATTCTGCTCTCTGCTGAAGGTATCAATCTAATGGAACTTTGAACATAATTCACTTCACTTCTCAACCCAAAGTAGTCGCATGTGGAAAAAGGGCTAACTACTGTGACATTTTGTTCTATTCAGGTTTAATAGACAGCAGGCAGCAGATGCATCTCGAAGACGTGCGGGGAGAGCGCATCGTGCCATAATATGTCAGAAAAGTATTTTCTACATTAGCCGTCGTGTGGTAGTGATATTTTATTCATCTTCAAACTTTGTTTGACAGCTTTAACTCAGAACAAGTTTTCTACATGCATCTAATCAATAAACTGCATGTGCATTGTCAGACTGTCATAGGTAACATCAGAGAATTCGCATATATCGTTGATGTTTAATTTCTCTCTCATGTTTACTATTGTTTTAACAACACTAAAGGAAACCTTACGAAAATTGTGCACTGTATAATAAGAAATGAAATAAAACTAACCATGATAACCTTACGACGAAAGTATCTGTACACAAGCATGCCTCTATCGACATGAATTAGTAAAATACTACTCACTTAGATTTTGATTGGGTCTGTGTTTAATTGGTATGCTGTGTCATACTCAAGAGGTATGCAAATGTGGCATTTCATAAATATAGTTACGTATTCCTAGAAACCCAAAATTCGCTTGGCAGCAGCGGAAAGAGGCCTTACCTGTTGTGCAGCATTGTAAGTTTTTCAACATTGCACTATGAGCTGAAAGCATTTTCTTGCGATTTCCTTATTGATGTTTGATCTGACTGCTTGTAGCTCTTTCACAGAAGGGATAAAAACGTTACAGTCAGTGAGACTGGAACTGCGAACCGTAACAGACGCTTTTTCACAGGTCAGCACGTTACCACAGAGCTGGCGAGGAGGTATGGGTCTTAGCTTCCTATTACGAGGACAATAGTAACTAGAACTCGTAAACCGCTATTTGAAGGTCGAGATTAGTTGCGGTTTCCACCTGCAACGACTTTCCTGGGCTGAAAACCGTAAATTTTCAATCTTTTGTTACCCTTCAAGCGATAATAACTCAGATTATTCAATGGAAATGACAGGTAAAATCAAGTGAACTTTGAGGCTTAATTCCGTGCACACCAGGAAGTAACTCGTCGATCACAGAGTTGCCAAACATACGTTGCCTTGTTGCCAAATCTCAGTTACAGTACCAGCAGGAAGAAGACGAACCGATGTGATCCTACAGCGGTCTGGGAAGTGACCATAGCTGGTGTCTCCAAGTCGCGGCTGCTACGGCCTGAAATACATAATGCGTCTGATTCGCTTTCTGTAACTAGGTTTAGGGACTGGAGCGTAGTTACTAATAATACTCAGAACTGACTGCAAACTGAGCATCAGAAATCAGTAACTCTCATTGTTGTTTTTATATTTCTTTCGTAAGTGTACTCAAAACTAAGAAAGTCATTCACAGGAGTTTTTGTGCCTCGCCGATAGTCGAGCACAACATACAAATAAAAATAAAAAAGAATGTGTGTGTGTGTGTGTGTGTTTGTGTGTGTGTGAGAGAGAGAGAGAGATGAATAAAAAGCAATGAGAGAGTGTGTAAAAAATTGTTGTAAAGAAATTGAATCATGGTATTTAAAGAAATCTTTCATTAAAAAGACACGTTCCACATCATTACGAAATGTCGTATTCATGATCTATGGAACAAGAGTTAACCTAATGTAATCTAATCTAATCTAATCACATCATATTGATGATTAGCCATGAAGAGTCATGAATTACCGAAATTTTGGCCAATACCAGTAACCAAATCTAAACTTGAAAATAAAAGACGACAATTTTTGTAATAAACCGTGACTCCTATCAAGACCCTTTCGTCCCTGTTATCTAACCACGAAAGATGTCTGATATACCTCCATTCTGAAGTAACAAAGTGTGCATGCATTTAAAGATGAAGTGCATGATGTGACGTTCTGTGACGGAGATACGAACCCAACACGTAATCCGATTGTTAACTAAGAAAAATCAAATGTTACGTATCGGTTTTTCTTACGAGCCGCTAGGTGTCTGAATCTAAAATAAGGATACAAACTTTTGTGCCTAAGCGACAATCGAACTGCACACCTACCGTGCATCCACGAATATAGCTTAAGTATCAGTTGCTTACTCATGAACAGTAAGATGTGTGCGTGTTTGACCAGAAATAACGACACCTGTTGCGATTGTTGGAAACACATGAACAGACATTGAAATTGCGCGTTAATTTTCGCTAGCAGGTGGGTGTGCACTTGATAAAGCTAGAAATGAAATTATGAATATTTTTGTACTGGATCAGGTTTCAGACCCACATACTTACCTTTGGAGGAGACCTAGAGAAGATTGCAGTCTTGGGAAAAGGAACGAAATGACTGAACTATACTGTTCCGAGAGATTCAGATCCTCGAAAGAGGAGATACGAATTCGAATCACAGTCCAGCACCAAATTTTTAAACGTCTCTAGTTCAATCAAGTACAAGTAAAATAAGAGCCCTGTCCCTTTAAATGGCTATCGGTTCATCAAATCAAATAAAATTTCCTAATGTAAGTAAGCTTACTGGCGACTGTATTTCTGTTTACCATGACTTCCGCTGTGTCATTTCCCAACGTAAACCGGCTCTGCCCAATTGGTAATGAAGGAACGTGATGTTTAATGCGGATTCTGGATTATAACGTCTTCTCTTGAGGTTACCAGAGGTAAAATAAATCTGTTTGTGCCTCTTAAAAGTAAATGCCTGAACCCACGCATTGCACCTGTGATAGCTCGTTCCAACATACCATTGTGGCCACATTACCCAGCCCCAAGAGTGTGCTGTAACGGATGATGTGCTTAGCTTACAAAATTAGTCACGGTGGAAAAAATGCGAGTCTATTAAATGGTCAAGTAGAAGCAAGCTTCTGACGCAGAGATTATGCTATTCTCATGTCAGCAGGATGTAAAGACTCTTCTAGGCATCATAGGCTGGATGTGAAGCCATTTTGATTTTTCACAAATTCAGCAAATTTCTTAGTTCGAGAAAAGCCACTGTGAAGTGTGAAGTTGCCGGATAATTCGATTATTACTGTTATTATTACTATCATTTTATTCATACCGCTGCTGGAACACGACCGTAGTCTTCAGGTAAAACGCGAGACCAGCTAATATGACGTCTGGCGACCGAAAACACATATCGACAAAATTTTTATCGCCCCTTTCCTCTCGGTGCTGAAGCTATGAGTGTAATTCAAGCGAATCTACAATATCATATTAGCTGGTCTCGCGTTTTACCTCAAGACTACGGTCGTAGTCAAGAGTAATGTACTAAGACTGGAGTCAAGACTTCCTCTGGGAAGTGCCGCAGTCTACATGTTGCTAGATCGAGCATATTGCCAGACATAGAATTCTGAGAGGAGCACGACTGTATTGTCCACCTTACGTGAACGACTCGGCGGTCAATTTTTTGGTCTGAGACTGTATCTACAACACATATTGCACGCTGAAGACCCAGAAGAATTTTAAAAAAAAAAGTAGTTTAGGAGAGCAACGTTAACCATAGCGTTCGAAGTATTCATAGTATTGTATACGTATGTGTAAACGCCTTCCAATGACCACTCAAGAAAGACAAGGATACACAGTCTAGCTCCAATATTATAAATACGCCTCAGTTTGTGGATGAACTCAGACGTAGGTTGATAATAATTGTGAAAATTTAGCAGCACTGTACCCATTGGTGTTAAACTCGTTTTCAACCAATGATTCCCACAGCTACAGGGATACTACTTGTGATACCTCTTAGACAAAATACTTAAGCAGTGTTATCAGACGAAAAGATCAACCTGACACAAACTGTGGGAAGTTTGTTTTACAACCTTCGTACCTGGATATTCAGCTTTTTCCTATTTGAGATATCTGTGAACGTTGCTGCTTAAGACGATTTAAGCAGAAACTAAATTCCCTCAGCTTCGACAATGTTTAAAGAAATCGTCTTATTGGCACTAAATCGTGGTTTGTGAATTGTTTACCGGCCGTACTCTGCCGTGTTTTGCCGGTTGGAAGGCAAAAGCTTACTGACAAATTTCACACAGAAATTACTGTTACAGTGTACTTATGGAGCCAAATGAGTGAATTGCGTATTTTCCGGTGAGAAAGAGCACTGGCAAACAGTCTTCGCTACATTAGGTTATTTAAACTGGTGTCACTCTGAGCTAGAATGTATGGTCAGCGACTAAGTATAAGGTCAACGTTTCGGATGCGAGTTTTGCGACTGTGAAATACTTTCCTACATTATAGAAGCGAATATTAAATTTGAACTAATATTGCGAAAATTTTGTACTTGGACAGCTTAGAATGAAAATACCTCTGTTTATTTCAAAGGGAAACAATAGATTTTCTAAAACACTGTCTGTCATACTCAACTTGAAACAGGTCATGTCGACCAAATCATGTGGAAGAACTAACAGCAACGTATATCGGAAGGCAGTAAGATCTCTTGCCTTTTGGTTTGTCAGTACTCGATAGCCATTTCTAGGCGAAAGTAAATGAAGAAAGCCAGTGCGTTTTTGTTACCAAGTAACGTCTTCGTCAATTACTTTAGTTTTAAAGTAATCTACGAGTAATTGCTGGTGTTTGATATTAACATGAAAAGGATTCCGTAGACAGGGAAAGAACCTGTTCTTGGGAAACTACATCTATAGTGACCAAAAGGCATTAAATGATGTTCAAGCACTTGTGTTACAGCAGCGGTATGAATAGAATGATATTAATAATAACAGTAATAATCGAATTATCCGGCAACTTCACACTTCACAGTGGCTTTTCTCGAACTAAGAAATTTGCTGAATTTGTGAAAAATCAAAATGGCTTCACATCCAGCCTATGATGCCTAGAAGAGTCTTTACATCCTGCTGACATGAGAATAGCATAATCTCTGCGTCAGAAGCTTGCTTCTACTTGACCATTTAATAGACTCGCATTTTTTCCACCGTGACTAATTTTGTAAGCTAAGCACATCATCCGTTACAGCACACTCTTGGGGCTGGGTAATGTGGCCACAATGGTATGTTGGAACGAGCTATCACAGGTGCAATGCGTGGGTTCAGGCATTTACTTTTAAGAGGCACAAACAGATTTATTTTACCTCTGGTAACCTCAAGAGAAGACGTTATAATCCAGAATCCGCATTAAACATCACGTTCCTTCATTACCAATTGGGCAGAGCCGGTTTACGTTGGGAAATGACACAGCGGAAGTCATGGTAAACAGAAATACAGTCGCCAGTAAGCTTACTTACATTAGGAAATTTTATTTGATTTGATGAACCGATAGCCATTTAAAGGGACAGGGCTCTTATTTTACTTGTACTTGATTGAACTAGAGACGTTTAAAAATTTGGTGCTGGACTGTGATTCGAATTCGTATCTCCTCTTTCGAGGATCTGAATCTCTCAGAACAGTATAGTTCAGTCATTTCGTTCCTTTTCCCAAGACTGCAATCTTCTCTAGGTCTCCTCCAAAGGTAAGTATGTGGGTCTGAAACCTGATCCAGTACAAAAATATTCATAATTTCATTTCTAGCTTTATCAAGTGCACACCCACCTGCTAGCGAAAATTAACGCGCAATTTCAATGTCTGTTCATGTGTTTCCAACAATCGCAACAGGTGTCGTTATTTCTGGTCAAACACGCACACATCTTACTGTTCATGAGTAAGCAACTGATACTTAAGCTATATTCGTGGATGCACGGTAGGTGTGCAGTTCGATTGTCGCTTAGGCACAAAAGTTTGTATCCTTATTTTAGATTCAGACACCTAGCGGCTCGTAAGAAAAACCGATACGTAACATTTGATTTTTCTTAGTTAACAATCGGATTACGTGTTGGGTTCGTATCTCCGTCACAGAACGTCACATCATGCACTTCATCTTTAAATGCATGCACACTTTGTTACTTCAGAATGGAGGTATATCAGACATCTTTCGTGGTTAGATAACAGGGACGAAAGGGTCTTGATAGGAGTCACGGTTTATTACAAAAATTGTCGTCTTTTATTTTCAAGTTTAGATTTGGTTACTGGTATTGGCCAAAATTTCGGTAATTCATGACTCTTCATGGCTAATCATCAATATGATGTGATTAGATTAGATTAGATTACATTAGGTTAACTCTTGTTCCATAGATCATGAATACGACATTTCGTAATGATGTGGAACGTGTCTTTTTAATGAAAGATTTCTTTAAATACCATGATTCAATTTCTTTACAACAATTTTTTACACACTCTCTCATTGCTTTTTATTCATCTCTCTCTCTCTCTCACACACACACAAACACACACACACACACACACATTCTTTTTTATTTTTATTTGTATGTTGTGCTCGACTATCGGCGAGGCACAAAAACTCCTGTGAATGACTTTCTTAGTTTTGAGTACACTTACGAAAGAAATATAAAAACAACAATGAGAGTTACTGATTTCTGATGCTCAGTTTGCAGTCAGTTCTGAGTATTATTAGTAACTACGCTCCAGTCCCTAAACCTAGTTACAGAAAGCGAATCAGACGCATTATGTATTTCAGGCCGTAGCAGCCGCGACTTGGAGACACCAGCTATGGTCACTTCCCAGACCGCTGTAGGATCACATCGGTTCGTCTTCTTCCTGCTGGTACTGTAACTGAGATTTGGCAACAAGGCAACGTATGTTTGGCAACTCTGTGATCGACGAGTTACTTCCTGGTGTGCACGGAATTAAGCCTCAAAGTTCACTTGATTTTACCTGTCATTTCCATTGAATAATCTGAGTTATTATCGCTTGAAGGGTAACAAAAGATTGAAAATTTACGGTTTTCAGCCCAGGAAAGTCGTTGCAGGTGGAAACCGCAACTAATCTCGACCTTCAAATAGCGGTTTACGAGTTCTAGTTACTATTGTCCTCATAATAGGAAGCTAAGACCCATACCTCCTCGCCAGCTCTGTGGTAACGTGCTGACCTGTGAAAAAGCGTCTGTTACGGTTCGCAGTTCCAGTCTCACTGACTGTAACGTTTTTATCCCTTCTGTGAAAGAGCTACAAGCAGTCAGATCAAACATCAATAAGGAAATCGCAAGAAAATGCTTTCAGCTCATAGTGCAATGTTGAAAAACTTACAATGCTGCACAACAGGTAAGGCCTCTTTCCGCTGCTGCCAAGCGAATTTTGGGTTTCTAGGAATACGTAACTATATTTATGAAATGCCACATTTGCATACCTCTTGAGTATGACACAGCATACCAATTAAACACAGACCCAATCAAAATCTAAGTGAGTAGTATTTTACTAATTCGTGTCGATAGAGGCATGCTTGTGTACAGATACTTTCGTCGTAAGGTTATCATGGTTAGTTTTATTTCATTTCTTATTATACAGTGCACAATTTTCGTAAGGTTTCCTTTAGTGTTGTTAAAACAATAGTAAACATGAGAGAGAAATTAAACATCAACGATATATGCGAATTCTCTGATGTTACCTATGACAGTCTGACAATGCACATGCAGTTTATTGATTACATGCATGTAGAAAACTTGCACTAACGATATCTGACGTTTTTAACTCCCAGTGAGACACAGAACTATTTGCGAGATGACTGTAAGTTCAAGATGCTATTCTCAGCAGCTGGTGGATAAAAATTCGGTAGCTGACGTCTCTTTGTGTGTAGTCAACAACGATATGTGTGGGGCTCTATTCCCAGTGAGCGCTGAACTCTTCGTCATATTATTTCAGTTCGTCGTGTCATTTAATGTTCATACATATTCTCAACTAGCTGCTCGTGAATAACTTTAATTTTTAATGTCATTTTGTGTTAAATAGTTCAAATGGTTCAAATGGCTCTGAGCACTATGGGACTTAACTTCTAAGGTCATCAGTCCCCTAGAACTTAGAACTACTTAAACCTAACTAACCTAAGGACATCACTCACATCCATGCCCGAGGCAGGATTCGAACCTGCGACCGTAGCGGTCACGCGGTTCCAGACTGAAGCGCCTAGAACCGCACGGCCACACCGGCCGCCCCCCGCCATCTGGTATCAATGCATTACCCTATCATCCATTACATTTAATCATTTTCATAGTACACTTGATATTATAGATGAGTAGGACACAAGACAGGACATAGATAATGTCCGTTTGACGTCAACAGTGTGTAACATTTTACTTTTTTGAATAGGACAATGTTCCTCTCCAATAATTTTTAGATTAGTTACAATAAGCTTACGCTGCAAGAGAATTCGCTTGTATTTTTCAATATGTGGTCTGTTGTCGGTTTGAAGGCCTTCCATAACATCGGCAACGTAGTGCAACTCCACCGAAGGCTGTCTGGAGTAGGGTGGAGATAGCAATGTGAAAGTTGCGAGCTGTCGAAGACGATCTTCATATTCCTAATGCGATTAGGACATCGTATACTCTTGACGACGTTTAGCACCTGTGCAGTCAGTCACCCAATTTCAGAATTCATTTTGAGTAATCCTGCTAAATTCCCAAAATATTGTCTTTTTATATTGATGAGTAATATGGATAGTCGTCACGTTCATGTGCCGTCTACAACGCAAATTTAATGTTACTATCCTAGGAACTAACCTGCAATACGTTTTGTATTTCATAATCGGAACTATCTGCATTAACCGTCATCAGAGCAATGTCAGGGAACAGAATGCAGCAGTGCCTTGCTACCTACTTGAGGACCTGCTTGAGTCGTGTTCTAAGGAAAGGGTAGTTGCTGGTTCACATTATATTACACTAGCGAGAAGTACCGACTTTTCCTTTTCTCTGCAAACATCCAGAACTAAATTCAGCAACTAAATGCTAAGAATATAATGCATTGTGCCAACTCAAAGATCAATAGATATGGATATAGATATAGATACAGATTTTTATATTTAAAGTCATTCTCGTTCTGCGTTGGAATAAACATCATTCATTATTTGCTTGTTCTTGTTACGATTGTTATTGTCATTCTCTCACTCGCAAGAGTCTTTGCATTCCTATTTGGTATCGATGCACATGAAGAGTGGCTATGAAAGAAGGGAATACTGAATGTTACGTCATGCAGAATACACTCATTTACTTCGGCTCCTCGTGGTCTACGCTACAGGAGAAGTGAGATACATAAAGTTGACAGTGTGAGGACAGACCTGGTAGCACAACTGTGCAACTACACAGTGTTACCAGATAAAATGGTGCTGCGGAATCGAAAGTGTAGTACGGACTTTGCCACAGTAGCAGACAGCTGGTAATTTAGGACCATGACCGTGGATTACACTTTGGTCAGTGCTGGTTAGAGTGCTGCAACTGTAAATGGAAGGCTTTGTTTGATAGTCTTATGCTGATGCTGTCTGAATAAATTATGCCATTGGATACAAAGCGGTTTAGTTTTGAGACCTAACCCACGAGGGGGGAAGGCACAGTGGTCTGCTTCAGGAATTCCAAGCAATAAAACACAAAAAACAACCCAGGAAGGGAGACATGCATTTGGAATCTGTTCATTGTTACGGGGTCAAACAAGAGGGTAACATTACTGAAACAATGATCGGGCTACTTAGTATATAATAGAGCATACAGATTTCAAGGAGGAAACGTATGAAGACGCAGACTTCCTCGTTATCAATATGTGCGGCATATCTTTCGTGTTAACGAAAGTAAATTCCCGCTTTACCTCTTCTTACGTGTCAAATGAAATGAATGCCATGAGGAATAGAATATTTGTTGACTGCGTCTCTTCTTGCTTCCATCCTTACCAACATATTTCTTCATTCTCGTGGTAATCATGACATTCTATGTGTATGCTGCAAAAGATTGCAAGTGGACAAATTCGACATCGAGGTGCAAAGCGTTATATTCAATTCCAATAAGCTTCCGGTGTATTTTTACTTCGTTTGTATTTTTAGATGATTATGAACGTTACGGAAAATTATCTCACATGCTTTATGTTGAATGAGAAACATTGAATGATCCGTTTTGCTTTCCCTACGTTGAAATGATATAATGTCGGCGTCAACAGCCTTCTTCCACGCCGGAAGCTGAAACTTGTATGATTCTGGATTAATGATAATTGAATGTCTCATATGTATACATAGCCCACAAGGCGACGTCAGAAACCATCAGGGGAGAATACCGCATAAAAGCCAAACGTGCGCGCGCGTCTCCACTCTGAAGAACCGTATCGGAGAATCACGGCAAGCATTTCGCTGAAGAGCTGCCTCGTCAGAGAGCCTAGAAATGGCAGCGTCGTAGCAAGTATTTGTCAACACTCTGATAGTGCATTTACTTCCGGGTGTAGGTCGGCGTTACCTCGCTAAATTCACTTGACATTCGTTTTCCACATCGAAGACTCGTACGATATAATCCACTGCAAGATGACACAATTGGAAAGTATATTTAATTTCTGGACTACAAGAACGGCGTTCTTCACATAAGTAACACCTGTTTGTGTGTGCATTCGGGAGGACGACGGTGCAATCCCGCGCCCGGCCATCCTGATTTAGGTTTTCAATGATTTCCCTAAATCGCTTCAGGCAAATGCCGGGATGGTTCCTTAGGAAGGGCACGGCCGATTTCCTTCCCCATCCTTCCCTAATCCGAGCTTGTGCTCCGTCTCTAATGACATCGTTGTCGACGGGACGTTAAAACAGTAATCTCCACCTCCTCTGTTCGTGTGTTTAAGGTTGCGTTTTGAGGCTCAGGCAACACCGCAGTGACTATATTCCGCCTCTGGCCGCCAGTGTGTCATTAGCTCAGAGGTTCCCTTGTGCGTTGCAGTGCTTGTACTATAAGACATAGCAGTTCGAATCACGGTAGAAGCCGCTGACTACAACCTTTTATTTTCCATTTTAATTAATGGAGTTGCAAACTGCTAGTAAAAATTTCTTATGCGAAATCTGAAGAATGCCTTTAAACATCAATCTTCGTCCGATTTCGACTTAGTAAATTAAGTTACTATCATGGATTTCTGCTTTGCAAATTCCAAGGTGCTTCACTGTAAAATAGACCCTGAAAAGATTCAAACCGACTGTCAACGATATAAATTTGAGCTTTGTTCGTCATATAGGTCTAACATGTCAGAAGGTTGTTTATGAAGTGCACATGTTCATTAATATAGTTCCCTTCTAAATTTTTGCAATAGCATTTAACTGTAGACGTTTTCTAACACCGGCGTTAGCAATTCCTTTCCGTTCTCTGAAACCTTCAAAACGACAAATTTTTCTGGTTTAAATCTGATGACCTTAACTATCACTTCCGATCAACCATAAATACTTCATGAACCCATACATGGAACTCCAAATGTGCAGTGTTCCTGCACTGCTACAGAGCATGCATTGCAAGGTATTCACACAGTTTATCGCATAGACTTACCATAAGGAATGAAACAAGAACTGTAATACACTTTACACCACAGACGCTCACTCTGGCTTGAAGAAAACATCCAAACATTGACCAAAAGTTGCACAAATAATTGAGTTTGAAAGGAAAAGAAACGAGGTATGAAGCATTTATAAATTCATCGAATGTAGTGAGGTGGTTTAATTTCGTCCCAGTCTATAAAATTAATTTCGGGCCATACTCAGCTCTTGCCGATTAATGTAATATAATACCCGCCTACTAATCAGGGCGTCTGTCTCCGTTGCTTTTGAGCGTGAATGGAAATTGTAGAAATTTTCTGTGGAGCAACATTTAATAATAAAGTGTTTTAAATCATCAAAAGCGATGAGCGGTAGCAGGCGCTTTCGATAAAGAACGGGGGAGTGCAGCGCCGCTGCTGTCGCCACGGCAGCTGCCAGTAGCCAGCAAATGGATCCCGGAGCTTTGCCGCATACGGCGTCCAGAGGAGGACAGTCTGCAGGAAATCTGCCGCAAAATCGTTACTGGATAAAATTTTGATATCGGTGTGTCACAAAGCGAAATAGATTGAATCTGCGCTACCATTACATTCACGTCTTCAGCATTCAGACAGAAGAGGCTATAAAAATATTTTATGCCAGCTGCTCTCGATCCACTGACATTATGAACAGAAACAACGCACGCTACTGCTAGACCACAGGCGTAATCAGCCTAGAGTTTCTCTATCATGGGACAAGTTTTCCTCCAGGAAGTGCCGCAGTCTACAGTGTTGCCAGATTGTGCAGATAACCGGACTTAGAGAATTAGCGAGTTGGCCAGTTTTTTTGTCCCATGTCGCGATCGGCGCGGACTTAGCCTCTGAAGCGGCCGGCCGCCGGTCAAGTTTTATGTCAAAGAGTGTACATGGACCTCCACACCTTCCTTGCCAAATAGGAGGTCCTATCCAGCCCATGTACTTAGACCTCAAGCGACCTCCACATGGTCCCATTTAACACGTTCGCTGCGGTCGCCAGTGCGTGCCGCTAACGCGCGAGGCGGACGCTTGTAAGCGCACGTGCGCTGAGAGCTGAAATCATAGCCCTGCGAAACCTGTAAGTTTGTGGCGAATAAACTAGATGCCGCCAGCTGATTCGTTTGGAGTTCGTACGCTGGCTACCAGAGGCGCAACGTTCCACTCAGTCAAAACAGTTCGGGGCTAGCTGCCAGGAGCGCTGCAATCACTTCTCTTTGCAGCCGCACGGCCTTCTATGATTTTTATTTCGAGGAAATAACTTTACATAGTTACCGACTTAGCTCGCCACTGTATCTTTTCATAATTCTTATGGATGAATAAAACTTTGTTCTGCAAGGGAAGTCAGCAGTTTCAAGTTATAATAAGATACTGCTGGAATTTATATTTCGTAATCCATACCTGGCTGAATACAAATTATGAACACGCCTAAATTTTGATCGCAAGACTAATGTCTAGTTTTGCGACAAATTCATGTTGTGCACGAACGTAATATTGGCAACGAATATAACGTCTGCGGAAGAGGTGCTAGATATAGAAATACAAGTACACTTTAGCTGCATGCCGATCATGTGATAAATGCTGCCTGCTGTCTGTCGCTTATAAGCGTTACATGCATTTATTGCAAACAATTCTAACAAAGCCCCTTATTTATTTATTGTATTGCTAACTGGACAGAAAATGCAATTCACACAAGTGACAAATCCACTCCATTGAAAAAGAATTAGTCGGAAAACACCAAAAGATTTATAAAACGAAGAAAAAGAAACAGGACTCGTCTGCAATGTGGTGCTATGGAAAACCAATCACAAATATATACATATTATAAAAATGACTGTATGTGTATGTATGTATGTTCCACATCTCCTCCTACTGGACCGATTTCAACGAAACTTGGTACACATATTCCTATTATCGGAAAACTATCACTGTAGGGGTAAGAACCACATACGACACATACGTCAGGAGATATGACGTCATGAACAATGTAATTCGTCAAAAACGGCCGCATCATGTGACGATATTCCACATCTGCTCCTAAACTAGTACACCGATTTCAATCAAATTTGGTACAAATCTTCTCTAAGGTAATGAATCATTTGCTATGGTAGCAAAAACTACTTACGATATATAGTTCAGGAGATATGACGTCATAAACAATTCTGTTCTTGAATAACCGCAACATCAGGTTTGTGATTTCTATTTATTATGTCATTACTACTAAAGCTATTCGCGACGAATTTTGCAGAGGATATGCATATATACCACTAAATGTAGCTTTGAAATTATATCATAGTATGACACGTAGTACAGGAGATATGACGTCAAAGCTATGAAACGCACGAAAATCCGTCCCACTATGCATGTGGTTGTAATGTATTACGTCTGTAATACCAACTCCATTCGCAACTCATTTTGCAGTTTCCTAATATTCTTCCCGGGGAACATGGAAAATTATATTCTTGTGGGACACATAGTACAGGAAATATTATGTCATGAAGATTGACCTGTGTGAAAACGGAACTGAGATGAATGGAAAATAGATAGCGATAGAACAGGAGGCGATGGACAGAGAGAGAAGAAGCAGATGGACTAAAATAAGACAGGAATGAATACACACCCGGGCAACGCCGGGCACTGCAGCTAGTAACAAATACGTTTTCAAGGTGTAGAGGTGATGTTTTTATAGCAAACCACAAATAAGTCCACATACGGTACTGTACAGAAACATCATATTCTGAGCAACCAATGTAACTATATTTACATGGCTATCAAATAAAACAAACACTTTACAAATCAAACACAAGCAGATCTTCCTCTGTAGATACGACGTCCCATTACATTATGGATGTGTAATTGTGCAGCAGTTCAAACAGAATCCAGGTTGGTTTGGACACGTTATACACACGTATGGTGTATCCGTACGCTTGCCCCGTGCCGCGCACGTTTTACATCGCTTCCGCATAACTTGCTTCGTCCCTTCCGTTGCGTCCCGCTTTTGCACAACATGTGTGTCTTTACATTTGTTACGCACACCTTTTGTAACGTCCATTGGTGGAAGTAGTCCCTTTATTATTTGTATTCTATAATCATACAAAGTCATATTATGCCCTGAGTATTTATTATATAGGTAATGTGCATTGAACATTAGCATGTCAACTACATGGAAGAATAGTTTCTTTGGCCAGAGGATTGTCTTTCGTTCACATAAATAATAAGACAACATCTGGTCCTGCCTATCGGTCCCAGACATACAACTATTATATCTGATAATTGGCAGTGGTTTCGCGACTATTTGCTGGCGTGCATTCTGCACACGTTCCATTGTATTGGGGTATTCTGTGGAAATATAGGAGACCTCTCGTCTATCCTTCCATTTGCCGATCATTACCCCGTCCGAATATCGTGCTATGGTGTCCCCTTTCCCCAGCTTGGCGCATACCACGTCTTTAGGGGTATTTTTCCTATTTACCCTTAGTGTCCCGGTGCAATGTGTTTTTGCATTCAACAGGGTTTTAGCTAAGGCAAAGCTGTTGTAAAAATTGTCCATGTAAATGTGATGGCCAACATTCACCTTCTCTTCTAACAAATGCAATACTATCTTTTCAGCATGCCCTTTTCCCCCCATATCACCACGCATCCCCGTGTACACAGCGCATTTATTGATGAAGCCGTCTGGGTTATTTAGCATGTACAATTTGATGCCATACTTATTTCTTTTGTTTTTTATGTATTGTCTAAATGACAATCGTCCCCTCCAAAGAATCATTGATTCATCTAAAGAGAGATCCCTACCTGGATAATACACATTACACATTTTGTTGTTGAAATAATTCAATATAGGGCGTATCTTATACAGTCGATCATTTGGTTTCGGTTCTCCTGACTCTGGATTTTTTGCAAAATGCAATGCGCGTAAGATCAGCAAATATCTGTCTCTGCTCATACTCATCGTTATTCCTTTATTTTCGAACAGCGGATCCCTCTTCCAGTAGTCTTGTAGTCGGGCACATTTGACATTACCCATATGTAATGAAATCCCCAGGAAGACAAGTATTTCTTCTATACTTACGGGTTTCCAATTACTAATTCTAGAGCCCTCTTGTGTATTTGCGCTCGCAAATATATTCCGTGCGTTATCATTTGTTTCGTCAACTATGAGCTGCAGTATGTCATCTGTAACCAGTAGCCTAAAGAAATCCATTGGCGTATTGCCAGCAGGCTTCATCAGCAAACATTCTGCTTTCGTAAACGGGTGATACTGCATCCCATGTGCTCATCACTGTGGTCTGTTTCTGCAGTCTCCAAATGCCAGTCACCCTCATCTGGTTCGTCCTCTCTGAACTCTACATCACTATCTTCTAACACACGTAGTAACTCATGGTCAGTATATTGGTCACTCTTCCTACACTTTTTCGCGTTCGAAGGCCCCGGTGTCGGTTCAGTCGCCGCCATTGCAAACAATGCACAACACAGACGACAAAAAACGAAAACACACAACTGCAGACAGGAACACGTTACGTGATATGTCGTTGGTTACTTGAACTAACACGAGTGCACAGCCGAACAAACTAAACTGAGAACTCTGCTAGTGAACGCGCCGCTTATATGCGTCAGCCGCAGCGAACATGTTGACGGCGTAGCGTAATGGTCAAGCGCATTGCTCACGAAACAGTCGACCTGGAATCAATCCCAGGTGCTTCCTAATTTTTTTCAATTGTTTTCATTCTTATTTTCCTTGGTTTCGTCAGATTTTTCAACTATTTACCGTAGAATTTAAATACATTCAAGTAGTATATTTATATAACTAGGCGAAAGTTTTAATGAAAATAAAGATTTTAAAGATTCTTGTGATTACGTGCGCTACTTTTTATTCATTACGACAGTAGGAGTTTTGCCATTTTTATGGTGACATATCATAGAAACATGTGAAACATATATGTTTCACTCTAGGCACATTTTATGAAGGCATTGTTTGAGCAGTTACATTTCTCTGCAACATGCTTCATTGGAAAGCACACTTAATTCAAGTTTTAAAACTAAGGTGTTTCCTCTAATAGTTTGGATGCAAACCAAGCGTACTAGATCATAGGGGTGTCCACAAGAGCACTGAATTGATGCAGCACGGTCGAATGTATTTTAATTGCATCTTCTCTTGATGATACCTCTCGCTGTTGTTGGAGTTATTCAGGGGCACTTTGTAATCTTTTAATTAGATTTTTGACTTGACGATAGAAATATACATCTACCGTAAATAACCGAACACTCTGAAGATACGAAGTAAAATAAAAATGAGAAAAAAAAAATCAGGACGGACCTGGGATTGATCGCAAGTCGCCTGTTTCGTGAGCAATGCGCTTGACCATTACTCTACGCCAATAACGCCGAACAGAGCGCTAAATAGGGTATAGCCTCCTATAGTGCTATCGGAACAACTTTCGAGAGCATGTTCTCCTTTCCTATGGCCAACTCAGGCGAAATATTTCGGGCACGTTATGTGGAGTCCCACCTCTTTCTGGAAACAATTCGGACGAAATCGGCGTGTCCCAGTTGGCGACCTCCCCTAGTGAGAACTCAGCTAGCGAGCGCACCGCTTATAAGTGTTACCCGCACTGGCTTGCTGATCGCGGCAACGCTTATGAGCGTCAGCCGCTCTGGCGTGTTGATCGCGGAAACGCTTATGAGCGTCAGCCGCTCTGGCGTGTTGATCGCGGAAACGCTTATAAGCGTCAGCCGCAGCGAACGTGTTAAGTGGAAGGTGTGTACGTAATAGGAGGTCCTATCTAGCTCATGTACTCAGACCTCAACTGCGGAGGTATTGACCAGTAACATGTACATGGACCTCCCCACCCTCCTTGCCAAATAGGAGATCCTATCCAGCTCATGTACTTAGACCTCAGTCAAGGTTCAACCAGGGTCATGAACGAATGAACCTCAACACACTCCTTGCCAACAAAGGCAGCTTAAGGGGGAATTCTCATCTACACAAACCTCAACTGCAGAGGTTTAATAAGTGTCATGTACATTGACCTCCGGACCCGCTTTACCGTTGAGCTCGGTTCAGTGGGTCTGGAGGTCCGGTATGGCAGTCAAGGTCCAAGCAGTGTCATGTACTTAGCTCTCAACACCCCCCTGCGCCACCCCCGCCCAGATACCACGTACATTTTCTTGCAGTTACTTATGGACAATCTGTTACGGTGTTTCTGTGGGTATAGATTCTGTAGCTGTTCGTTAAGTAAAAATATAAGTATTAAATGCTAATGATTGAAACAATTATTACTTTGTATTATAATTTGTCAAATACTGTACTTATTCTTTTCTTCTGTGCTTCTAAATTTAATTTTCATCACGACGGCCCTTGGGCCGGACGGGGAGTCGAGTCAAGAGCTAACGCCATCTGTTGACATTAAGCCGTAACTAGACGTTTGGCCACAGGCGACTGCGCAAGTTACTTCACTCACTCGTGGACACAGTCACTTGTTAGATGGTAGTTGTGGAAGTGACCGAAGGTACTGAGGTATGAAATGTGTGCGACGATGAATTTCTGCAGGGACTTTGTACGCTTGTGGAATCTGCATGAAGTACTGCAAAATGCGGAAGGAAAAATTATGTGCTCCAAAGACGACTGCAGCTTCTTGCGTACTTTGAGATTACCTGTGAAATAAGAGCTTGTTGTTGCAATATTTCAAGAAACGATTGTATTCCAGTCATTCGACAGCAACTTCATATAATTTATACTTTATGATGCATACATTCTTAAGGTAGTTTTATTTGTCCCCTCAATTGGCTAAGAACAGTAACATTTGTCGAGTTTCATCCTCTTTTGACGCAGTTTTGCACTGAGTTTATTTCAGTGCATGTATAAAGATGGCTGTATCACTATCACGCCAGACGTCGAACAAATTTACCATACGAAATTCGGTCAAATTAGGGAAAATTCTAGTCATTACGGGTTAGTAGAACAAACACCGAACTAACACTTAACTACACTGTTACTTGACTCTAGTGTAAACAGAATGAGGCGATTTTATCCGACTGCTTTGATGTGCTACGATTTAGCTTCAATGATGCTTGCAAATAACATATTCGTGGTCCGGTCAAAAGTTGAGAAATTTTTTCTCTCTATATATTAAAAAAAAAATTTTATCGGGGATGAAAATAAATAACATCTTCGAGTTCAACATAGTCTAACTGATCAAAAAGTGAGAAAAACTATTTTCGAAAATTTTGTCCCCCTAATTCGATAAGTGCCGATTTACCTTTGTAGTCGTGGCGTATTCTGTGACGGTTTGTTATGTTTCTGCGTTGAACTCGCAAACATCCTTGCCCGTAATTATTAGCATACTGCTTACTCTTGTAAGCCTACTCACTGTATTTTAAAGTTAGTAGGGTTCAAATATTTGCCTTTAGAAACGCTTCCCTGTGCACACTAACACTTTTGAATGTTCAAAGTTACAACTTTTGCTGCAGTTACTTATAAAATTCCTAAAAGAATGCTTTAAGTGTGGTCAGCACATAATTTGCAAAGAAATTGACAAGTAAAATGTTTGTAAAGTCCTATTTCCATGTGCAGTATGTGACGTGATACAGGCTACCAAAATGGTTAAATTTGTAAATATCAGTATCAGACTGCCTGGTGCTGCTGCACAAGAACCGGAGTGAAGAAAAGGTCATGCCTTGGATAGCTCTTTAATATGCTGCAGCTTTGAAACTATGGGATCACTGAAGTGTCTGAGGGTCAATAGAAGCGTCCGATTCCACCCGTCTGTCGTGGTGTGTGACGTCATTACGGCGCGGTGTTTGTTTCGTCTGTTTGGCGCCTGCTGAGTGTAATGTGTTGTGTTGAGTTCATTTGAGCCTTGGTGTTGGCAGTGTGTGTTTGTAGTTCGGAGCTTAAGGTTTGGAAGTTTCTTTTTCTTTCTTTTCTTTTTTTTTTTTTTTTTTCCCCATTGAGTTATCAGTTTTGTTTGTTTGTGTTTTCCGTTTTCGTTAGGTGTTACTGGTCTGGTGCGGTAAGATCTTTAATTTATTGTGTGGTTTCAATTAGCTGTGGATATGACGGTGAAATATAACAGTGCTATGTTGCTGTCAGAGAAGGGTTAGGACATATTGCCTGTTATTAAATTCCTCCAGTTATTTGGACTGATCACTAAGATTGTGAAGTGTAGTATTTGTCGCAAGAACATGCGGTTTACAAGAGTTCTCTCGCGTTGGAACAAGGACGGCGTGTACGGGGACGTGGGTGTTTGTTTGTTTTCGCGTGCACCTGACCGCCCGGGGCAGTGGCCGACCTACTTTGCAGCGACGGCATTTGTTGGTGGCAAGCAATTGTTATTTTAGTCTGTTCTTCTTGAGGTTTGATGTTTTGTGTATTTATGGTGTATTGACCTCCCTCCATGGACCATGCACCTTGCCGTTGGTGGGGAGGCTTGCATGCCTCAGCGATACAGATGGCTGTACAGTAGGTGCAACCACAACGGAGGGGTATCTGAGAGGCCAGACAAACGTGTGGTTCCTGCAGAGGGGCAGCAGCCTTTTCAGTAGTTGCAGGGCCAACAGTATGGATGATTGACTGATCTGGCCTTGTAACACTGACTAAAACGGCCTTTTTGTGCTGGTACTGCGAATGGCTGAAAGCAAGGGGAAACTACACCCGTAATTTTTCCCGAGGGCATGCAGCTTTACTGTATGGTTAAATGATGATGGCGTCCTCTTGGGTAAAATATTCTGGAGGTAAAATAGTCCCCCATTCGGATCTCCGGGCGGGGACTACTCAGGATGATGTCGTTCTCAGGAGAAAGAAAACTGGCATTCTACAGATGGGGGCGTGGAATGTCAGATCCCTTAATCGGGCAGGTAGGTTAGAAAATTTAAAAAGGTAAATGCATAGGTTAAAGTTAGATATAGTGGGAATTAGTGAAGTTCGGTGGCAGGAGGAACAAGACTTTTGGTCAGGTGAATACAGGGTTATAAATACAAAATCAAATAGGGGTAATGCAGGAGTAGGTTTAATAATGAATAAAAAAAAAATAGGAGTGCGGGTAAGCTACTACAAACAGCATAGTGAACATGCATTATTGTGGCCAAAATAGACACGAAGCCCGTGCCTACTACAGTAGTACAAGTTTATATGCCAACTAGCTCTGCAGATGATGAAGAAATTGATGAAATGTATAAAATTTAATAGTCATGGGTGACTGGAATTCGAGAGTAGGAAAAGGGAGGGAAGGAAATGTAATAGGTGAATATGGAAAGGGGGTAAGGAATGAAAGAGGAAGCCGTCTGGTAGAATTTTGCACAAAGCGTAACTTAATCATAGCTAACACTTGGTTCAAGAATCATAAAAGAAGGTTGTATACATGGAAGAATCCTGGAGATACTAGAAGGTATCAGATAGATTATATAGTGGTAAGACAGAGATTTAGGAACCAGGTTTTAAATTGTAAGACATTTCCAGGGGCAGATGTGGACTCTGACCACAATCTATTGGTTATGAACTGTAGATTAAATCTGAAGAAACTGCAAAAAGGTGGGAATTTAAGGAGATGGGACCTGGATAAACTGACTAAACCAGAGGTTGTACAGAGTTTCAGGAGAGCATAGGGGAACAATTGACAGGGATGGGGGAAAGAAATACAGTAGAAGAAGAATGGGTAGTTCTGAGGGATTAAGTAGTGAAGGCAGCAGAGGATCAAGTAGGTAAAAAGATGAGGGCTAGTAGAAATCCTTGGGTAACAGAAGAAATATTGAATTTCATTGATGAAAGGAGAAAATATAAAAATGCAGTAAATGAAGCAGGAAAAAAAGAATACAAACGTCTCAAAAAAGAGATCGACAGGAAGTGCAAAATGGATAAACAGGGATGGCCAGAGGACAAATGTAAAGATGTAGAAAGAAGGGAAAGCAGAAAGATGGAAGGAGTATATAGAGGGTCTATACAAGGGCGATGTTCTTGAGGATAATATTATGGAAATGGAAGAGGATTCCGTAGAAATGTTGGAACAAGTGAGGCAATACTGACCTTACGACTTATCTTAGAAGAAAGGTTAAGGAAAGGCAAACCTACATTTCTAGCATTTGTAGACTTAGAGAAAGCTTTTGTTGACTGGAATACTCTCTTTCAAATTCTGAAGGTGGCAGGGGTAAAATACAGGGAGCAAAAGGCTATTTACAATTTGTACAGAAACCAGATGGCAGTTATAAGAGTCGAGGAGCATGAAAGGGAAGCAGTGGTTGGGAAGGGAGTGAGGCAGGGTTGTAGCCTCTCCCTGATGTTATTCAATCTGTATATTGAGCATGCAGTAAAGGAAACAAAAGAAAAATTCGGAGTAGGTATTAAAGTCCATGGAGAAGAAATAAAAACGTTGAGGTTCGCCAATGACATTGTAATTCTGTCAGAGACAACAAAGGACTTGGAAGAGCAGTTGAACGGAATGGACAGTGTCTTGAAAGGAGGATATAAGATGAACATTAACAAAAGCAAAACGAGGATAATGGAATGTAGTCGAATTACGTCGGGTGATGCTGCGGGAATTAGATTAGGAAATGAGACACTTAAAGTAGTAAAGGAGTTTTGCTATTTGGGGAGCAAAAAAACTGATGATGGTCGAAGTAGAGAAGATAGAAAATGTAGACTGGCAATGGCAAGGAAACCGTTTCTGAAGAAGAGGAATTTGCTAACATCGAGTATAGATTTAAGTGTCAGGAAGTCGTTTCTGAAAGTATTTGTATGGAGCGTAGCCATTTATGGAAGTGAAACATGGACGATAAATAGTTTGTACAAGAAGAGAATAGAAGCTTTCGAAATGTAGTGCAACAGAAGAATGCTGAAGATTAGATGGGTAGATCACATAACCAATGAGGAGGTATTGAATAGAATTGGGGAGAAGAGGAGTTTGTGGCACAACTTGACAAGAAGAAGGGACCGGTTGGTAGGACATGTTCTGAGGCATCAAGGGATCACAAATTTAGCATTGGAGGGCAGCGTGGAGGGTAAAAATCGTAGAGGGAGACCAAGAGATGAATACACTAAGCAGATTTAGAAGGATGTAGGTTGCAGTAAGTACTGGGAGATGAAGCAGCTTGCACAGGATAGAGTAGCATGGAAAGCTGCAACAAACCAGTCTCAGGACTGAAGACCACAACAACAACAGCAGCAGCAGCAGCAGCAAAGTATTGAATGTGTTGTAATTTATGTATGGTTGTTTGATTCTTTGATTTTTGAGGTGGTGTGGTTTTGGTTGTATTTTTTCATAGCTGTAGCTGTTGCTTTTTTTTTGTATCAATGGTTGTGGTTGACCTGTATAGGTCAAGAGAAATGACTGATTCCAATTTTCGTAGTTTCAGTTATAGGTGTAGGTGTTGGTCTTTGGTATCGTAAGCTATGGTTGACCTACATAGCTCAAGAGAAGTGTGAAAAATAAAACCAAAACCACAAGACCTAAAAAATCAAAGAATCAAACAACACTACATATATTATAACACGTTGAATACACCATAAATACACAAACGTCACAAATCGAGAAGAATAGATTTAAAATAATAATAATAATTGCTTACCAGCAACAAATTCCAGCACTGCAAACTAGGTCGGACGGTCATGTGCGGGACAATATGTCCAAACTGTTCTCTGACCGCAACATAACACTGTTATATTTCATCATCATATCCATATGTAACAGAAACAACACAATAAAGTAAAAGTCTTAACACACCACAAACACCAAACCAATAACACCTAACGAAAATGGGAAACAAATAAACAAAAAGAATTGATAACTCACTGAAAAAACTTCCAAGCCTTATGTCCTGAACCACAAACACTGCCAACGACATCACACACCCAATACCAAGGCTCAAATGAACTCGATACAACACATTACACTCTGTGCGCGCCAAACACACGAAATTCAACCTCTGTGCTGTAATGACATCACACACCACGACAGATGGGTGGAATCGGACGCTTCTATTGACACAAAACGGCATATGTGCACAATAAGTATGAATAAGATATCCACCAAATACGGTAAGATAGCTTCAGAAACTGTGAAATCGAGATTATGTGAAGTGCTTTTGTTACACAATCTGCTCATAAGACACATGATCTAGCTAGCCAATATAGTGAGCACAGCAGACGTAACCTGTTCAGCCAATTGCAAAGTGAAAATTTTGTCACGCATGCCATACACACAATTTAATATATATACCGTATAGAAATAAGTAGAGCTATTGCTTCGTTCATAATTTTTTTTTTTTTTCCACCAGAGATGTTCGGCTGGGATTTAAGACTCCATGATTTATTCAAAGGAAGTTATTTATAGTTTATGCACTAGTTAATTACATTTATGTCTCCAGTGGTATGTCACATACAAAATATGTACAAAGTTTCCTGCTTAACACCCCATACTGCTCAAAATGTTGGTGGGAACCACAAATTGATAACAAATGCAATTGTAAATTGTAGGAGGGTTGAGTAATTTATGGTTAAATTGCTTGGAGTGAAGAAATGAAAATACTGTTCTTGGTGGTTGCATACATTTGGCCGGTCTACAAATGGGTAGCGATTTCCAGAAATGTGGTTGGGCTGTTTTCGGCTGTATTTTCTGAATGTGGTTAGGTGGGGACACAAGAGCACAGCTTAGATGGACAGAGAAAACCTAGTTGTGATAGATTGATCAGTATGTAGCCACAGGTCTAGGTTGCATTGGAAGGCAGCTATTTTTCAGTTGGCAAAACCTACCAGTGTGGAAAAGCATGATTATGGAGACAGTCATTTACAGCTAGTAGCCCAGCAGTGAAGTGTATAACCTTCCTTGTCACAAATAATATGCTATTTTCCAGATGTGTTGCAGTTGCCGATGGCTTTGAGAGGCAGGAAACAAAGAGCACAACTTCAATTGATGGATGCAACTATTCAAAGCATTTGTCAATTTCTAAGCATAGTTGTAGCTTCTTGTGATTATTTCGCATCACATCTATACTGGTCACTCTGGACGAGGCAGATGTGAAGTTATCATTTGACCAGCATCAATACCGTAATGAATACTGTGACGTATTATGAAATTTGGATCCATTCAGAGATAACTATCATCTTTCTGGTCCTCGTTCAGTCTTAACGTGGAGAGCTGTGGGTGCCTTCTGGATGAACTAGTATTTTATAGACTAATGAAAGCAGAGTTATGGTCATTGTTGGTGGACTATAATGTACTTCCACAATCATTGGAATGCCTTAGTTGCCATGCGCCGTGCAATGTCTTGTCGAAAGAGGGTTCTTTCCGTTGCTGTCACCGTTGGAAGGGGAGTAGCATGGCTAATGTGCAAAGGACATTGAAGCACTGTGGCTGGAATGGTACCCAGCTCAGTGATTTGTGAATGATGGTCCGGTAAGATCTCTGACTTGGGTGGCATTTCATGTGTTATTCAAAGATGGTGAGATTTCTCACAAATTTCGGCATGTGTACGCGTACGGTGTCTGAGTGGGCTTCCTACTGATGTGAAGTGTGTAGTGGGCAGACATAAACAATATGCAAGTTACGGAGACCAGGAATCGCCGTTGAAATAGACAGGACGAAATTTGGGAAAAGGAAAGAAACACACAAGAAGTCTAAAATCTGTTGAAACTAGGTGTTGGGTTGACAAAATGCTTCTTTGAGCCCGTTCAATTTTGTACGAAGGAAGTGTCGATAAGAACAACCAAAGAATAGACAATCTGGGTAACTACTTCAAGTCATACAACACTCTAGAGATACTGAAGGTTTTGAGCTCCTTGGAGTGAACCAGTCTGAACCTCGTAGATCTAAAGGATCGTTACATTCACAGTGAATGTGGAGAGAATGTGGCAGGACATCAGAGGTGCCATCCATGATGTGGAAGAAAGACCAAGCAGTTCGCGGGTTACCTAGTTGAGTATATCCTTTGTCGAGCACATTGCCAGAAAGAAATATTACATCACTTTTTTGTTTGAGCGTGTAAACTTTACCTGCCTGATGGAACTGTGATGCAATAATTCTCTCAAAGAATGCTGCAAGTAACCCTAGTGACTACAGTTCTGAACCTTTTGGAGAAACTGTCACCTTCAGTTTCCTCAACACTAAAGTTATACTACAGCTCACTTTGCTTATTACTGTGCATTTTCTACATTACTTTGGAACATGTATTTTATTTATGTTTCGTGCATAATATTTTTTCGTCATTTGTGTTTTTGTGCATTGAAAATGTGATGATGTGATTGGCTAATTACATAATGTGTTATGTGCTCAAACTGGACTGCAAAACAGTGGAGCCTGAAACAAAGTGGAGTGACTAAGTTGATGAAGACAACATTCCAAAAATTGCAACTGTTGATGTTAAGTGTAGTCAAAATGTTACCCCTAAAGTCCTACCTCAGAACTGTTTTATTTTGGTTATCCTGTAGTAGCCCTCACATCGTGTCATACTTTTCCTCCAAATACTGTTCCCATGGAGCAGATTAAGTACATTACATTTTACAGGTAAAATTGTGGAAGGTGTAATTTTACTGAGAATTTTGGATGATGCAAGATACTCTGTCCATACTATGAAGTTGCCTTATTACTTGGCAGGACCTCTAGACTGTGAGGGATTTTGGCATCAGTGATAGTCAGCACCTGACAATGAAGTGTTCACTGCGTGTATTGGCTCTGATCACAGATATTGTAAGAATTAATGTGATCTGCTGTTGACTCACATCATGGTTTTGTAGAATAATTGGGTAAAATTGCCATATAAAAATGAGTTTGTATGGTGATATGGATGTTCACATGTTGTTAATAAAGAAAGCAAATGACTTGGGTATCTTGTTTCTGTTCATATCTTTATCCTAGCACATTAAGAGAACAAATTTTAGCTGAAGTATCCTATTGATTATTTGAGTATTAACTGGATTATGCACATTTTGTGAATTTTTATGGCTTTGCTACTTTCCATAATTAACTAGGTTCCTCTGTGAAAGCAAATGTGTAAACACTGTAGTACAGTATTGTTAGTTTTCTGTAGACTTAAACACATCATTGCACTGTTTACAATGGCATTTTGCATATATATTACTCAGTTGCACCAACGGCCTTGCTGCAGTGGTACCACCAGTTCCCATCAGATCAATGAAGTGCTGTTCGGCTGGGCTAGCACTTGGATGGGTGATCATCAGGTCTGCATAGCGCTTTTGGCAAGCAAGGTGCACTCAGCGCTTGTGAGGCAAACTGAGGAGCTACTTGACTGAGCAGTAGCAGCTCTGGTCTCGTAAACTGAGATACGACCGGGAGAGTGATGTGTTGACCGTATGCTCCTCCATATCTGCATCCAGTGACGCTTGTGGGCTGAGGCTGATACGGCAGCCGGTCGATATCTTTGGGACTTCATGGCCTGTTTGGGTGGAATTTGAGTTTTATTACTCAGTCGTAGAAAACATGCACTGAGAAAAAAATAGCATAATGTGAATTGGAATTTTTACACATTACAGTATTCTGTGAGCTTTTCCTTGTCTGTTTCTCCAGATTTAATTAGATTTGTAACGATTATGACTACAAGGTATAAGCATTTGTAATTCTGCTGACAGACTAGTAATGCCAAAGAACGCTAATTTTGTTGTTAGGGATTGTCCTGTACACCTCACTTCCTTAATAGGTTATTTTGTAATAAACAATATTTCAGACCCAAAAATCTGCTAGGAGCAAGGAATACTAGTAGCTCAGAATGGCTGCAATTTATTTTGCAATTTTTTTTTAGTGTAAGGATGCTGAACTCAGAGTTGAAAAAATACACAAATGAAGCAGTACAAGTCAGAGCCATCCTACTCTCCTTTCACTGTAACACAATTAAAATAGAATCCCAATATTAGCTTAAACAGGTTGGAACCATGTTATAAATGGCTGTATATGCACCCAAAATTATGTAAAATATCTGTATATGATATACAGGGTGGAGAAAATTTGTGTCACAAAATTTTAACCCTGTGTAGCTGATGCCAGTAGGAACCATAATTACTAATGTTATGTAGGTCGACAATGCTCCATTTTAAAACTACAGAAACTTGGTGCCATGCACTCTGATTGGCCGTGGGATTGCTCTGTTGCCATTCGTTGGTTGACAGGCAGCGCTATGGTTGTTAGCTCGCACATACAAACGTCCCTCGCCCTGCCACTTGGATACATCACGATCTCTGGCAGGCAAAGCATTTGTGGTCATGCATTGTCCAGAGCATCTGGCTACAGGCCAATCTCATGGCCAATCAGAGTGCATGGTGCCAAGATTCTGTAGTCTAAAAATTGTGCATTGTCAACCTACACAACATTAGTAATTATGGTTCCTACTGGTATCAGCTATCCAGGGTTGAAATTTCGTGATACACTTTTCTCTGCCTTGTATATTACAACTGAGAATAGGTAACTGAAAACAATAAAGATCCAGAAATAAATTGTTTCCCTTGAAAAGCAACTCTGATACTGACAGAGAAACCCACAGGCATGTCACACTTACAGACATTAATTGCAGTTATAAGTAATTTAATCAGAAACTTTGTGTTTTATTATAATGCACACAGTTATGAATAAGATGTAATGTCTGGATGACCCACCTGTATATGGAAACAAATTGTTTCACTTGGGTACATAAACTTTGACATTACATTCATTGTGAGAGACTTGGCTGGAATATCATTTGGTCATTACATATTTTGGGAGGTAGTGTGAGAAGGATGGCTTGCATTTAAATAGGCTAAGCTCAATGAGTCAAACTGCCCATAGGCATTCATATGTATAATTGGTGTTGAGTAGTACTTGCAATTCATACAGAGGAAAAAAAATTGTCAGTGCATTGGTATATGTGTGAACTTTTTCAAATGTTAAGTCTAAATACTGGTGTGATGCAGCTCTCCATTCTAGTGTATCCTGTGCAAGCCTCATCATCTCTACATAACTACAATGTACATCCATTTGAACCTGCTTGTTGTAGTCAACCCTTTATGTGCCTCTGCAAGTTCACCTACTCCCCTCCTCCCCCACACTTCCCACCATTACCAAACTGAAGATTCCCTGATTCTTCAAGATGTGTCTTTAACAATAAATCCCATCTTTCAGTCAAGTTGTGCTATAAATTTCTTTACCCTGCAATTTGATTCAGTACCACTTTATTCCTCTGTAACACTACATTTCAAAAGCCGTTGTTGTACACATTCCAAAAACCAATGAACTATTAGATTCTGTAAGCCAGTTACTTTATCTGCAGATTCTGTAAGCCACTTGTCTTATCTGGGTGCAAGTGATCACTAAGGCTATGTCGTAGCATTGCCTGAGGTCAAAGTTAGGTTGAAACATGACAATTTGGTAGCAAGTTGACACAGGTAACAAATGTGGAGGCGAAATAAGAGTTGTGACATATTGATCTGTAACATAGCATGATGTCTACACTCATGCCATATTTAATGCACTTTTTGTTATAAAAAGGCAATTGGATGAATTTGTAGAGTCAGAACTGTAGACAATGTTTTTTTTAAAAATGAAAATAGCCATTTACGTCCCTCTTTATTCTAAATTGCTTTATATACACAAAGGAAAGCCAACAGAACCATAAACTCTTGACTGCGTGTTCAACAAGCTACTCCATAACAGCTTATTGACATCAGTTGCCAGATCAAAAATAAAGAAATAAAGTCATTCAAGCCAGGTACACAGCACAAAAGTGGTGTAGATGAAAGGCATTGTACTAAAGAGAATAATTTAAAATGTGTCCACAAAATGACATTGAATACTCATGCTGTATGTGTGTACGTATATCCCTCTCCCACACACCACCAGGTGGCTTGCTTAGTATTGATGTAGATGTAGAGTTTGATGAACAGATTTATTCATCCAGAGATCATCTCACAAGTATGTAGGACATGTCGTAAAACAGAGAAAATAAAACAGTATTGATATTCATAAAGTATCATCATCATCATCATCATCATTATTATTTCTTTCTTTTCTCAGACGTTATGTCTGGTCAAAAATGGAAAGTGACTCGGACCTTAATAAAGCGTGACTTCCTTTTAACTGTACGGTATATGTTATATTGCATTTAGGAACTTTCGGGTAATTGAACATGTATCAATAATTATGGATTTCTGTAGTGGTATATATGAGTTTGGATGTAGCTGTATTGCATTGATGTACTGGTGGATATTGTGTGGTATGACTCCTGTAGTTGATAGTATAATTGGTATAATGTCAACTTTATCCTGATGCCACATATCCTTGACTTCCTCAGCCAGTTGGAAGTATTTTTCAATTTTTTCTCCTGTTTTCTTTTCTATATATTTGTTGTATTGGGTATGGATATTTTGATTAATTGTGTTAATTTCTTCTTTTTATTGGTGAGTATGATGTCAGGTTTGTTATGTGGTGTTGTTTTATCTGTTATAATGGTTCTGTTCCAGTATAATTTGTATTCATCATTCTCCAGTACATTTTGTGGTGCATACTTGTATGTGGGAACGTGTTGTTTTATAAGTTTATGTTGTAAGGCAAGCTGTTGATGTATTATTTTTGCTACATTGTCATGTCTTCTGGGGTATTCTGTACTTGCTAGTATTGTACATCTGCTCGTGATGTGATCTACTGTTTCTATTTGTTGTTTGCAAAGTCTGCATTTATCTGTTGTGGTATTGGGATCTTTAATAATATGCTTGCTGTAATATCTGGTGTTTATTGTTTGATCCTGTATTGCAATCATGAATCCTTCCATCTCACTGTATATATTGCCTTTTCTTAGCCATGTGTTGGATGCGTCTTGATCGATGTGTGGCTGTGTTAGATGATACGGGTGCTTGCCATGTAGTGTTTTCTTTTTCCAATTTACTTTCTTCGTATCTGTTGATGTTATGTGATCTAAAGGGTTGTAGAAGTGGTTATGAAATTGCAGTGGTGTAGCTGATGTATTTATATGAGTGATTGCTTTGTGTATTTTGCTAGTTTCTGCTCGTTCTAGAAAGAATTTTCTTAAATTGTCTACCTGTCCATAATGTAGGTTTTTTATGTCGATGAATCCCCTTCCTCCTTCCTTTCTGCTTAATGTGAATCTTTCTGTTGCTGAATGTATGTGGTGTATTCTATATTTGTGGCATTGTGATCGTGTAAGTGTATTGAGTGCTTCTAGGTCTGTGTTACTCCATTTCACTACTCCAAATGAGTAGGTCAATATTGGTATGGCATAAGTATTTATAGCTTTTGTCTTGTTTCTTGCTGTCAGTTCTGTTTTCAGTATTTTTGTTAGTCTTTGTCTATATTTTTCTTTTAGTTCTTCTTTAATATTTGTATTATCTATTCCTATTTTTTGTCTGTATCCTAGATATTTATAGGCATCTGTTTTTTCCCATCGCTTCTATGCAGTCGCTGTTGTTATCCAATATGTAATCTTCCTGTTTAGTGTGTTTTCCCTTGACTATGCTATTTTTCTTACATTTGTCTGTTCCAAAAGCCATATTTATATCATTGCTGAATACTTCTGTTATCTTTAGTAATTGGTTGAGTTGTTGATTTGTTGCTGCCAGTAGTTTTAGATCATCCATGTATAGCAAATGTGTGATTTTGTGTGGTTATGTTCCAGTAATATTGTATCCATAATTTGTATTATTTAGCATGTTGGATAGTGGGTTCAGAGCAAGGCAGAACCAGAAAGGACTTAAGTCTCCTTGGTATATTCCACGCTTAATCTGTATTGGCTGTGATGTGATATTATTTGAATTTGTTTGAATATTAAGTGTGGTTTTCCAATTTTTCATTACTATGTTTAGGAACTGTATCAATTTAGGATCTACTTTGTATATTTCCAATATTTGTGATAACCATGAGTATGGCATAAGTATTTATAGCTTTTATGCTTTTATGCTTTTTGGTAATCAATGTATGTGTAGTGTAGCGACCTTTGTTTAGTTTTAGCTTGACATGTCACCTCTGCATCTATTATCAGTTGCTCTTTACATCTTCGTGCTCCTTTGCAGCAGCCTTTTTGTTCTTCATTTTTAATTTTGTTCTGTGTTGTATGTGTCAATAATTTCTGTGTAATGACTGAAGTTAATATTTTGTATATTGTTGGTAGGCATGTTATGGGGCGATATTTAGCTGGGTTTGCTGTGTCTGCTTGATCTTTAGGTTTCAGATAAGTTATTCCATGTGTAAGTGCATCAGGGAATGTGTATGGGTCTGCAATGTAATTGTTAAATAATTTAGTTAGATGTGAATGTGTCGAGGTGAACTTCTTTAGCCAGAAATTTGCTATTTTATCTTTTCTAGGGGCTTTCCAATTGTGAGTACAATTAATTGCTTGGGTGACTTCGTGTTGCAAAATTATCACTTCAGGCATTTGTGGTATCATCATGTATGTATCTGTTTCTGCTTGTATCCATCGTGCATGCCTATTACGTTGTACCGGATTTGACCATATGTTGCTCCAGAAGTGTTCCATGTCTGTTATGTTTGGTGGATTGTCTATTTTAATGTGTGTGTTATCTATTGTCTGGTAAAATTTCTTTTGGTTTGTATTGAATGTTTGGTTTTGTTTCCTTCTATTTTCACTTTTTTTGTATCTTCTAAGTCATTTGGCCAATGCTTGTAATTTCTGCTTCTTTTCATCTAATTGCTCTGTCGCTTCTTGTTGTGAGATTTTACCTAACCTTTTTCGTTTTTTTTCTGACATTTAATTTCTTATAAATTGTGTTAGCTGTCCAATGTCTTTTCTCAGTTTTTCTATTCTGATCTGTAGCCTGTGTTGCCATGCTGGTATTGTGGGTTTCTTCTGTGTGTTGGTCGGTTTTGATCTCTGCCTAGTGTGTATATTTAGTGTAGTGAGTGCTCCTATATAAATCAGTAGTTGTAACTCTTCCATAGATGTGTTTTCATTTATTTTGTTGCGTACGACTGTGTTGGTAGTTTTTATTGTTGTTTTGACTTGTGGGTTATTTGGCGGTCTATGCAAGAATGGTCTAATGTGTGTATTTGTGTCTTTATATTCTATATATGTCAGCTGAAATTTTTCTTATATATCTAACATGTGTGTCACTTCGTGTTCTATTTGTGCTTGTTCTGGTGGCTGTCTTAAGATTTCGTTTTCCTCTGATTGTTTAATCAATGCGTGTTGTTCGTTTGTTTGTTTGCTCTGGGATGTTTGAGTCCATTACTGTATTTTCTTCTTCTTCTGATTGCACGTTATTTTGTTCCAGTATTTGTTCTACTTGTTGTTTGATGTTTTCTAATTCTGACTGGGGTATCCTGTTATTTTTTATTATTACACGGATCTGATCAGCTAGTCGCTGTTCTGTTAAAAATTTTAATTCCGGGTATCTGGTAATAAATGTTGTGTATACTTGTGATCTGTATCCAGTTGTGTTGGTTCCTAGGTTTGTTGCTTGGTAATAACAGAACATGAGGTGTCGATTAACTTCATCTGACCATCTCATCCTCTCTCTTTGTTTTCCTTCTAGGGTGGTTGCAGGAAGCATATCCTGCAAAACACCTCTATTTGGATTTAAATCATTTTCCAGTTGGCTAGCAGTGTCGTTACCATTGTGGGCGGGCGTAGGGTTCAAACGTCGTCCCCGACCATGACGGCGCTTGTCCGAGGCTTCTTTAGTTCTGTCCTGAACCAGCTAATCACACTAAAAGGGGGGGTTAGCCCTATTAGTGGTTTGTTCTTTTCATCGCCTTTTACGACTGGCGGAACATACCGGAGGCCTATTCTTTTCCCGGGCCTCCACGGGGTTATTATTATTATTTCTTTCCTTTGTCAGACATTACGTCTGGTTATTATTATTTTGTGTCATGAAGACACAATGTATTCAGTAATGCACATTTAGCAATAGTACACCAGTGATAAGTGTAATGTGTGTTGAATAATTAGGGTGGAAACATAAATACTTTTAGGTGTCCATATTGATGTTTTAAACAGAGGAAAACAAATTTTGAAACTTCTAAAAGACCTTAGTTTTGCCTCATTTTCCCTTTGAATTATTACAAACTGTGCAGGGGGGGGGGGGGGGGATAAATAAGCAGGCTGACATATTTAGTGTATTTTCATTTCATAATGCCATATGGAATCATGTTCTGGGGTAACTCATCTTTAACACATTGACTGTCGTGTAGCTGCCAGTGGTCCCAACAAAACGACACTGGCAACCGACCACAGCATGGCCTCACCCCTTAACACTGTGTGTGTGGTGTGCCCTGGCAGTGAAACAACCATCACTTAAGTGTGCAGTAGTCAACTTGTTAAGACAGTCAGCATTGCTCAAAAATGTGTCATAAGAATAATATGTGCTGCTCTCTCTCTTGTGATCATCTTGTAGACTTCTGTTTAAGGAGTTAAATGTTTTGACTAGTGTTTTACAGTCTATTTATCCCACTATGAAATATGTTGTAAATAATCCACTGCAGTTCAAAATGAACAATGATGTACATAATTACAATGAGAAGAAAATAATATTCATTACTTCTCATTAAGATTTTCTTCAGCACAAAAAGGGATGCACAATATTGTCACCTAAATTCTTGATTGCTTACCTAACAATATAAAAATCAGACAGATGGCAAAATTAAATTTGAAAATAAACAGTAAAAATTAAACCTTGACAACTCCTATTCCATAGAATAATTTCTAATCTGTCTAGAAGTAACTGCCTTTGATTTTCATTAAACTAGGGCATGTTTCCAGGCAGATGTTTGTGATGGGAGGGCATTAAAGTTCTTGGTGCCACTGTATAGAACCCCCCTTTTGCACTATGCACCTATTCTTCGTTTTTCATCAAATTTCCTTTGGGTGCTATAATTTTGGTATGAACTATTAGTTTGTCTAAATTGCTATTTTCAGTAACAAAGTATATTAGGGAAAAATATATTGAGCAGTAGTTGTAAAGATTTGATCTCTAAACAGATTTCTGCCTGAGTGCTTAGGATGGACTCCACTCACAATTCTTATAGCTTGCTTCTGTGCATAGAACACATTTTTGCTAGTGTTTAGATTCTCCATAATTTTATACGATAGTTAACAAGTGTATGAAAATAGCCAAAGTGTGCTGTTTTAATTGTGCTCATTCCCAACTGTCATATATAATTCTCAAGGCAAACACTGCTGTGCTTAATCTTTCGCACGGGTCTTGAATATGGCAGTGCCCTTTTTTGTTTTCTATACGCAGACCCAAAAACGTAGGACAGCTCAACCTTCAAAATCTCATGCTCATCCAGTTTTTAGCTTTATTTCATATGTAACATTATTAGAGGAGAAATGAACATAATTTATATTTTCTTAGACTAATTGAAAAGCTGTTAATTTCAAACCAATTTACTGCATCTGAAAATGCCTTATTTACTACTTCACATAATATATTCCCTAAAGGATTATTAACTAATGTATTGGTGTCATCAACAGAAACAGTGACTTTTTCATGTTTTATACATAGTGGCAAATTGTCAACAGATATTAGAAAAAGCTGTGGGTACAGTTCTAAGCCTTGAGGGAGTCAAGTGGCAGTGGAACCCCAATCTGAAAATACATGGCTGCCATGCAGTTCTTCCATGATAACTTTCTTCTTTGTATCACATAGATAAGATTGAAGCCAGTTGTCTGCTATTCCACTCATTCCTAGGGTTTTGGCTTTATTCAGCAGAATATGGTGACTGGTACTGTCAAAAGCTTTTGATAGGTCACAAAATATACCAGCTGTTATTGTATTGTCATTTATGGATTCCAAACATTGTCAACGAATGCAAGTATTGCATTTTCTGTTGATAGCCCTTTCTGAAAACCAAAATGGCAAAGTGGCTATTGCTGCAGATGTTGTATTTACTCAGATGCTTAACTGTTCTGTTGTGCATCAGTTTCTCTAGTACCTTAGAAAAAACTGAAGGTAATGAAATTGGTTGATAATTTGTAGTGGCAATTTTAGCAATAAAGGATATGGCAATTAAATCAGATAAATTTAAATACTGAAGTAAATGATAGTATGGATCAGTACTTGAGATTGGCAATGTATAATGGCTTAGAAAATCTAGCTGTGTATCAAATTGGATGCCTGGTAGTACGGCAGAGCCTTTGAAAAGCAGATTGAATGCATGTCGCCAGAGCAGGGGCCAGGAAGCAAGGCCTCCACCACCCACAAACATGACAGACAGACACACATTCTGAGTCTGCCTCTCCAGCCCTATAGCGAGGCAGAGGACAGGATGCTGTGGGGATTGTAAACTGTGCTTGCTGTATTTTGTTAATATGTCAAGCAGTTCTGGATGTAGCTGGCACCGTGTGTCTGCCTTCAAACAATATTTTTTGGGCACTTTACACTAGGGAATTTTATACTTTCTCAAGGCAAAGAGGACACTCAGACCTGTGTTAACTGTTACTGATCTAATAATGTTAGGTATCAATTAAAAACAAAACCATCTTCTGGTTACTCAGCGCAACTGATTCTTGTTTAAATGGGTAGCACTAAAAATTTTTTTTTTGTATACCTCCCAAATTGTTAATAGCATTCTACTTTAGATAGAGCCTTCCTAGTTTCATATGACTGTTTGCTCATAATGACCATTTTCTGCATCATGTAACCCTCAGCATGAGAAACTGGCTGTTGTCAGGTAAAGTCACTAATTAGGGAAAATCAATGGCTCTGCATCTGGTTTCAGCTTTGGATAATTTCTTAAAAATGTGTCTACTTCTCCATTGACTACAAACTGTTCTGTTTTTACTCTTCACGAAACTGCTTTTACATATTAAAGGCTTCTTAAACTTTGAGAAGCCACTGGGAATTCTTCTCAGCCACTTTACTTTAGTTTTTTTGCTGCTGGGTAAAGAAAATGTGCTGACTGTTTCATTTTGTGATTTGTAATTACTTTTATATCAAGCCACACTACAGCACTTTAAATTTTAAGAATCTGGAAAAGGACATTCAATATTGCTGTTAGAATGTAAATATACACAGTGTACAAAAGTATTGTATATATTTCAATAACTTACGACACAACCTTGAAGCATAATCCGAGGAATCCCTGAAAATGCTCATTGATCGTTAAGAAAGTATTATAACTACATATGCTAGCAGTTAAGAAATTCCTAACATTAATATAATTGCAACTATATAATCTTCACATTAGTATCTGGAATAACAATAACAAATAAGAAAAGTCAGTGTGAATATTGTTCTCAACCATGTATACAGATGAACTGGCCAACTCGTGTCACATGGAACAAAGATGGCTTACAGTGGCTGTGGACAGAAGTGAGTGACGTTGCTTGCTACTCATATCAACAGATGGCATCACTGTAGACCTGTATGCCTTTCTATTTACTGGTTATTGGGACTCAGTTCAAAGCAAGATTCCTCACTGCAGATAGTCCTACTCTAGTCAATGAGATTCCTGAATGAATATATGTCTAGTGATGCCTCGGACAGCAGTGGGATACCAACCTGACTGTTGCCCACCGTATGGCCTGACAAGTGCTGGTCTGGAGGCCATTTATTTTCATAAATGGATCCCTTTGGTTCTCATACACAGCACAGTGATACACCAACAATATTCTACACTCAATTTTATTACACTTCAGAGCAAATCATCCTGGGCTTACATTTCAGCAAGATAATGCCTGCTCACATACAGTAAGAGTTTCTACCACTTCCCTTCAAGGTTGTTAAAGCCTACCTCAGCCATCAAGACCACCGGATCTCTCACCAGCTGAGAACATTTGGAGCATTATGGGCAGCACCCTCCAACCAGCTCGGGACACAATTTGGCACAATATCCTTCAGGAGGACTTCCAACAACTCTGTCAATCAATACCAAGCAAAATAACTGCTTGAATAATGACCAGAGATGGACCATTGGATTATTGACTTGCTCAATTTGTGACGCTCTTTCTCTTGAATAAATCATCCAGTTTTTCTGAAATTGTAATAATTTGTTTGTCTGTACATGTACATTACATCTACTGATTTCCATCCCATTCGGATAACTCCTTCATTGTGGATTCTTTTGTCTTACAGAGTATTTCACAGAATGAGTGGAGCCATGGCGAGACATTGGACGTGGATTCGAGATAACAGCAATCAAATTCTTTCTGGCTATGCTGATTTAGGTTTTCTGCGGTTTCCCTAAGTCGTTTAGGGCAAATTCAGGGACAGATCATTTTAAAAAAGGCACAGCCAATAATTTCCCCACCCTTCTGTAGATTTAAGTTCTTTAGAGTTCCATCTTTGGGGACATGTGAAGGTGTTTGTGTATTTAGTGAATGAAATGAAACAGTTGTATAGCTGGCCAGGAGTCCCCACCTGGGGAAGTTCGGGTGCCAAGTTGAAAGTGTCTCCAGTTGACACAACATAGGACAGCTTGTGTGACAGTGATGATGACGGCAACACAGTGGCCAGCTGCATGACAGTCAGGAGTTCTGATGACTTACCTGATGGGGCAGACTGTGTATTCAGTGTAGATCAGAAACTTTGCATGCATCAGTGAGTGGATTGTTGATAATTGTGCTCCTGGACCTCTTGCATGTTGGCAGCACATGACAAAAGCATCATCAAAACTTTGAGACACTATTTTTTTCTTCCTGTTCTTGGATGACATTGGTGAGGACATTTTTAATGCAAGCTCCTGAGGAGGATGCATTGCTAACAGATGACTTTAAAAATGTCCAAAATCCCTCAATGGGTTCTCCAGTAGATAATAGGTAATAAAATGATACAACCAACTGAAATTTAGGAGATACATCATTAGTTTAAACTGCTGTTGTGGATATAAAATCTTTGTCGTCTATTTCTGAATTAATTTCCTCATGACACATAGGTAACATACTCAAGTAAATCATTTTTTGTGTCCTTCAATGTACCCTTAAAGACTTTAGCATTGCTCGCGTGCTCTTCTACAACTGATTCTAAAGCTGGAGAGATATTTATTGACCCTCTGAATATTCCAGGACTGTTAGATTCTGCTGTTTCATCAAGTCCATGTGAGCCAAGTTCCAACTCATTGTAGAGCTTAATAAAGTCAATTATTTTGCAAAGAATATAGCAATCTTTTCTTACATTGTCATTGTGTCTTTCTATATTTTGTCTGGAAGCTTATTTAAGCTGTTGCCTAATTTCTGTTTGTCCAAGGACAGATAAATCTAAATGAGCATTCTTATGTGCAGTAGATTCCTTGCACTTCGTAACACTCTGTTTTAGGTTACTTACAAGCTGAGGCGTTGGCTTACCAAGCTACTTTATTTCACACTTTTCTTCTGAGCTTAAAGCTGAGAAATTTGCTTCTAATAGGTATTCAACACTGTTCATTCTTCTTTACACTAAAGCACAATAAATAACTGAATACACTGTTAAGCAACTGTAGAAAGTCACTCCATTACGATGAAGCCACTAACTGCTTGGGTTGTGGGCTGTGACCTTTCATTTTGGCTCAGTTTCTGCATTTCCATCAAAGTCTGACTCACATTTAAGGTGGTGCAACCACCAGTGCAAATGGGCCTATTACTAGTGACATTTCTTCTACCCCCCCCCCCCCGCCCCCCGCCCCCTCTACCACAAGGAATACCAATAAGCTTACGGAGATTCAGAAGAGCAATTGAGCCTCAGCAATGCCTGAACAATGCTTTGGCATGTATGCATGCTATCTAAACATGAACAACTTAAAAGTTATTTCATATGATATAAAGACTCTGAAAATGAAGATAAAATGATCTGATATGAGGAAGAAATGAACACTGAGTGTTTAAACATCTACACTACTGGCCATTAAAATTGCTACACCAAGAAGAAATGCAGATGATAAATGGGTATTCATTGGACAAATATTTTATACTAGAACTGATATGTGATTATAATTTGGGTGCATAGATCGTGAGGAATCAGTACCCAGAACAACCACCTCTGGCTGTAATAACGACCTTGATATGCCTGGGCATTGAGTCAAACAGACCTTGGATGGCATGTACAGGTACAGCTGCCCATGCACCTTCAACACGATACCACAGTTCATCAAGAGTAGTGACTGGCGTATTGTGACGAGCCAGTTGCTCGGCCACCATTGACCAGACGTTTTCAGTTGGTGAGAGATCTGGAGAATGTCCTGGCCAGGGCAGCAGTCGAACATTTTCTGCATCCAGAAAGGCCCGTACAGGACCTGCAACATACGGTCGTGCATTATCCTGCTGAAATGTGGGGTTTCGCAGGGATCGAATGAAGGGTAGAGCCACGGGTCGGAACACATCTGAAATGTAACGTCCACTGTTCAAAGTGTTGTCAATGTGAACAAGAGGTGACAGAGATGTGTAACCAGGGGCACCCCATACCATCATGCTGGGTGATACACCAGTATGGCGATGACAAATACACGCTTCCAATGTGCGTTCACCAAACACGGATGCGACCATCATGATGCTGTAAACAGAACCTGGATTCATCCGAAAAAATGACATTTTGCCATTCGTGCACCCAGGTTCATCATTGAGTACACCATCGCAGGCGCTCCTGTCTGTGATGCAGCGTCAAGGGTAACCGCAGCCATGGTCTCTGAGCTGATAGTCCATGCTGCTGCAAACATCGTCAAACTGTTCATGCAGATGGTTGTTCTCTTGCAAACGTCCCTATATGTTGACTCAGGGATCGAGACGTGGCTGCACGATCCATTACAGCCATGCGGATAAGATGCCTGTCACCTCGACTGCTGCTGATACGAGGCCGTTGGGATCCAGCACGGTGTTCCGTATTACCCTCCTGAACCCACCAATTCCATATTCTGCTAACAGTCATTGGATCTTGACCAACACGAGTAGCAATGTCACGATATGATAAACCGCAATCGCGATAGGCTACAATCCGACCTTTATCAAAGTCGGAAACGTGATGGTACGCATTTCTCCTCCTTACACACAAAATGTTTCACCAGGCAACGCTGGTCAACTGCTGTTTGTGTATGAGAAATCGGTTGGAAACTTTCCTCATGTCAGCACGTTGTAGGTGTCGCCACCGGCGCCAACCTTGTGTGAATGCTCTGAAAAGCTAATCATTTGCATATCACAGCATCTTCTTCCTGTCGGTTAAATTTTGCGTCTGTAGCACATCATCTTCGTGTTGTGAAATCATGATGACAGTACTGTCAGCCAATATGTTGCACAATTTCATTAGTTAAAATGATTTACAAACTGAATTATAAGGATTTTCTTTTGTATTCAATGATTTTTAACCTATGTTCTTTAACAGTTTTACTAGCAGTTGGTTCTGTCAGTTTCATTTCTATTAAAGTCCTCTGTGGAATGCTAAGCTCCTGCACTTTTAACAACAATTACCTGAGGGAGGGCTGCTTCATTACACTTTTGCATATCAGAACAACCAGAGAGTCCCTTAGCGAAGATTGGGATAAGCCACTCGCAAGCCACACTGCATAAGCTTATTCTAGATGATCCTCTCATACTTTCATATGTGGAAAAAAATTGTTTAACTTACAATTCCAACAATGTGACACACATAGAAAATATTCACAGTGATGAGTTACAACATGCAACATAGATATAACAGCTATTACAATATTGTTAGAACAATTAACGGGGGGTGGGGGGGGGGGGGGGCGGTGAAAGAAGTCAATCGAAACATAAACTGCCGGTTTCACCTAAGTATGTCGTATCTCTTATGTATTTATAAGACTCCAAAAAAATATTATATTTGAATATTTTGGTTACATTTAGGTTTAGCAACTAGTTAAAGCCTGGGACAGTGGTCGGCATAGATGAATAGATGATTAAAGTGTGAATGTGTAAACTGTATGCATCTGGAAGAAGTAGACCAAATAAAAGCACAATGTTTCCTTGTGTAAAACATTTATGAATCAATAGAATTTTGAATTTCATATTCCAAGTACTTGAAAGGCAAATTTAGAAACTTCTCATAACCTTTTTCCTCATACAACTGAAGATGGAAAAGAAGGTAAAAGAGTAATGGGAATAAAAACAAATTTTAAAAAACATACTAATTTTTGAACATTTTCACTGTATCAACATTCCATTACTAACATTTCCAATACTTTTCAATATATAATTTACATAAACTGGTTCCCTCTGTGAAATCAAGTAGTCTGCTATATGTTAGTTCCAGTTTCCATATGAACTTGTAATCACCCATATTTCACAAATAGTTCAATATTTATGTATATCTGTGAAGTCATTAACAGTTAAACTTTCCAATACTTCCATGAAGCATTAGGAATCCTAGATTTCAATTCCTGGACATGGAAAATGGTTTTGCATTTGCTTTATACTGGTTTTTTTTTTTTTTTTTTTTTTTTTTTTTTTTTTTTTTTTTTTTATGAGAGAAATGTATTTACAGTGTAGTACTGTTTCCATGCTCTTATGGATGTTATATAAAGAAAATAAGAGAGAACTTGAAATTTGATGTCGGTTTATAACTTGTTACTTTCAAATATCAAAAATGGTGGCCTGCGAAGCTTATTGTGCCTATTCAACAATAATTTCACATGGCCTCCCTCCATCCCTTTCTGATCCAATGTTTGTAATCAATAATCTACCCTTAATAAGATTTAATCAGTTAGCACTCCACTAGCATATGTTAATGTATGGATTTTGGGGCTGGGAACTTTCCAAGTGTTTATAAAGTGTGAAACATGAGGGCTCAACAAGAGGAATGTTTATGGTAAGTAATCCACAGAGACAGAACTTCAGAGCAATTTTCGAATTAAAAGCCTGCACTGGAGCTTTTAAGTTTTATTATTTAATTGTGTAGCATTTTACTATACAATGTAGGTTTTAGTGAATGGAGGAGGTAAAAACATGGATAGAATTGAAACCATGAAGGTAGTCATAATTTTTTAACATTGCCAGGAACATCTAGATTAGGAGGGGCTAAAATTGCACATTTTTGGTTCTACTAATTTTTTTAGCTTACTGCAATATTACATCAATTATGCAACCAAAACCTAGTTCGACATGTTGGGGACACTGTGTAAATGTTTCATTTTAACCCAATTAGTATTAGAGGAGTAAGAAAAGTGTTCCTAAAACATAATTTTGTGTACTCTTACCCATTGCTGTAGAGTAAGAGTACTCCAACTGAAGAAAACACAAAGAATTACAAATAAAAACGCTGCATGTAAAAACAAATTGGTACTTCTTTATTTTTGAAAACTCTCATGACCATATAGCAACAGCCTTTTATGTATTACAGTTACACAAACTACAAGTAGTTGACTAGCAAGGGCCAATGGGTCCAACTTTGAATATTGACACAAGGACAGTGAAACAAAATAAAACTTACCTTAATAGAACAATGGAAATGAACAGGAAAGAGCCATTTTGAAATAAAGTAACTTGAACACCGTTAAATAAAAATGGGGAAGGTGGAAAGAACAGAGGTTACCTATCCAAACATACTTTTTAATGATAGTTGTAATGAGCTGGACAAATATTCTGAGAAACTAATACACTGAAGAGCCAAACAAACTGGTACACCTGCCTAATATTGTGTAGGGCCCTCGCGAGCATGCAGAAATGCCGCAACAAATGTGGCGTACACTCAACTAATGTGTGGAGTAGCGCTAGAGGGAACTGAAACTATGAATACTGCAGCATTGTCCATAAACCTGTAAGAGTATGAAGGGGTGGAGATCTCTTCTGAACAGCACATTGCAAGGCATCCCACATATGCTCAATAATGTTTATGTCTGGGGAGTTTGGTGGCCAGCAAAAGTGTTTAAACTCAGAAGAGTGTTGCTGGAGCCAGCCTGTAGCAATTCTGGGCGTGTGAAGTGTCACATTATCCTGCTGGAATGGCCCAAGTCCATCAGAATGCACAATGAACATGAATGGATGCAGGTGATCAGACAGGATGCTTATGTACATGTCACCTGTCAGAGTCCTATCAAGATGAATCAGGAGTCCCATATCACTCCAACCGCATATCACCCACACCATTGCAGAGCCTCCACCAGTTTGAAGAGTCCCCTGCTAACATGCAGGGTCCATGAATTCATGAGGTTGTCTCCATACCTGTACAAGTCCATCTGCTCAAAACAATTTGAAACGATACTTGTCTGACCAGGCAACATGTTTCCAATCATCAACAGTTCAATGTCAGTGTTGACGGGCCCAAGTGAGGGATGCGTAAAGCTTTGTGTTGTGCAGTCATCAAGGGTACACGAGTGGGCCTTTTGTTCCAAAAGCCCATAATAATGATGTTTCATTGAACATTTCACACACTGCCACTTGTTGATTGTTGATGGCTCAGCACTGAAATCTACAGCAACTTGCGGAAGGGTTGCACTTCTGTTATGTTCAACGATTCTTTTCAATTGTTGTTGGTCCCATTCTTGCAGGCTGCAGCGATGTCAGAGATTTGATGTTTTACCGGATTCCTGATATTCATGGTACACTCATGGAATGGTCGTGTAGGGAAATCTCCACTTCATCGATACCTCGGAGATGCTGTGTCCCATCGATTGCGCGCTGACTATAACACCACATTCACAACTCACTTAAATCTTGATAACCTGCCATTGTAGCAGCAGTAACCGATCTAACAACTGTTCCAGACACTTGTTGTCTTATATAGGCATTGCCGACCACAGTGCCATATTCTGCCTGGGTACATCTCTTTGCATTTGAATATGCATGCCTACACCAGTTTCTTTGGCACTTGTGTAGTACTGACAAACCTTTCAGAGGATCTGTAAATTTAATTTGATAACTTCTTTAAAAGGTCTTTATTTTAGATGTAACCTTCCTCATTTTTCCTGAAATTTTGAAGTTTCTGGGAGATGCTTGTAAAAGGCTTAATCTTAGCCTAGATAGAATGAATGAACCACTTCAAACAGGTAAAAGCAAAGTTATTCCATGGACTTTCACAACTGTGAATTCGCCTGGCCTTGAAATAGCTATTTTTGTATATCAGGTTCGTCCTCTGAAAAATTCATGTCCAGGTCAGAGATACTGTTACACAGAGTCATCTTAGACTCCAATTCCAACAAAGATGAGGAAAAAATTATTTTCTTTGAAGCTTTTTTAACAGCAGAAAATTTCAACTCCTTTTTACTATGTCTGGCAAGGGATTTCTTTTCCTTCTCCTTAACTAATGTCTTCTTTTCTGCAGATTCCAGCTTCCGCATTGCCTTATGAGGGGTCAAAGTTCATAAATAGTTCCTTTATGGGGCAAATGTACGCACTGCAAACTTCTACCCCATTACACCTGAGAATTTTTGTCCCATTTTGCTATTTTATTTATCGGCAATCTATAGATAATACACACAATTAAATTGATGGAGTATAGGGAGAATATTGGAAGCTTATAGCCATCTGTTCCACTACCTAGTTTATCCTTTTTTTTAAATAGCCTTAGGCTCATCTAGCAATCAATGGAAACTTCACAAATTGTACATCAAAAAGTACAAAAATCACTTAACGCATTTACTTCAGCTGTAAGTATCCGACTGCTGCAAGGTTCCAGAAGAGAACTAAGGAGATGATGGTGTATGTGCTGTCTGGTGTGAGAGTGGTTAATTCCTGCTTTAGGGACCTAGAAGCTTGATGTCTATTTATGTCCCATACGTACTTTTATCTCAACCTACACTACATTTTTTAGCAAAAAGAACAAAAAGTTGAGATTCATGTACATGAAGAATAAGCCATTTTTCATTTTTAAAATTAACATATAACTACAAGCAAACATGTTTCTTAGGAAAATGCAGATAACAAAAGGACTATATGATCAAAGCAAATCTTGCCAATATTTAATTCAAATACAATACTCTCCCAAATAATCAGCCTTCAAATGAAGGATCTAAGTAACCTTATCAGCTAATTGGTTTGCACCTACCCTCAATACTAATGAAGCTACTTACAACATCTTAATTGTGCTGGTTAGCAGCACAAGGTTGACATAGTAAAAATATTTATGTTACAGATAAATCAGATATATGCACATTATTTAACAATCATTTTCTGAGCATTGCTAGTTAATTAAATAAAAATTTAGTTTCTACAGGGAATCATAACTCTCTTGGCAAATGCCTTTCTGAGATTGTCTGCAATCATACTCTGTGATACAGACAAGGGGGAGATTGAGTCAATAATTAAATCACTAAAGACTAAGGACTCTCATGAATATGATGGAGTGCCTAGCAGAATATTAAAGTACTGTGCTGCGCATGTTAGCCCTGTATTTAGCCATATTTGTAATTTTTCCTTTAGGAATGGTCAGTTTCCTGGATGATTAAAGTACTCCGCAGTAAAGCCGCTTTATAAAAAGGGAGAAAGGGACAATGTAGACAATTTTAGACCTATTTCTATGCTAACAGTGTTTGCTAAAATTATTGAAAAGGCTGTGTATGTAAGAATAATTGATCATTTTATATCACACAATTTTCTATCAAATGTACAGTTCGGCTTTAGAAGTCATTTAACAACTCAAAATGCTATATTCTCTTTTCTCTGTGAGGTACTGGATGGGTTAAACAAAAGATTTCAACACTAGGCATATTTTTTGATTTAACTAAGGCATTTGATTGTGTTGATTGCAAAATATTGCTCCAGAAGTTAGACCATTACAGAATACAGTAAGTAGCTCACAATTGGTTCACCTTTTCTTTTCAACAGACAGCAAAATGTCATTATTCACAGTATTGAGAATGGCTGTGATGTGGGGTCTGAGTGGGGTAGAGTCAAGTGGTATCAGGGATCAGTGTTGGGGCCACTCCTGTTCCTTATAAATGGTATGCTCTCTAGTATTACAGATAACTCTAAAATATTTCTGTTTGCTGATGACACTAGCTTGGTAAAAAAGAATGTTGTACACAACATTGGCTCGGTTTCAAATAGTGCAGTTCATGACATAAATTCATGGCTTGTAGAAAATAAACTAACACTAAATCAAAGTAAGACTCAGTTTTTACAGTTTCTAACACACAATTTAACAAAACCTCACTAAATGACAGTAAGACTCAGTTTGTACAGTTTCTAACACACAATTCAACAAAACCTGACATTTTAATTTCACAGAATGTACATATGATTATTGAAAATAACAGTTCAAATTTCTAGGTATTCAGATAGATAGTAAACTGTCGTAGGAAGCCCATGCTCAGGATCTTGTTGAAATACTTAATGCTGCCATTTTTACTATTCGAACAGTATCTGACTTCAGTGATTGTTCAACATGAAAATTAGTCTACTTTGCTTATTTTCATTCACTTATGTTGTATGGTTTTTTTTTTTTTTTTTTTTTTGGGGGGGGGGGGGGATAACTCTTCCCCTTCTAAAAGGATATTTTTGGCTCAGAAATGGGTGGTTCAGACAATAAGTGGTGTATGTTCACAAACCTCTTGTTGACCCCTGTTCATGAGTCTGGGTATTTTGACATTGGCCTCTAATACAATTATAATCCTTACTGTCATTTCTTGTTAACAATATTAGCTTATTCCCAAGAATAAGCAGGTTTCACTCAGTTAATACTTGGCAGAAATCAAACCTGCATTTGGATCAAACTTCCTTAACGCTTGTGCAGAAAGGTGTGCAGTATACTGCTGCATCCATTTTCAGTAAGCTACCATTAGAATTCAAAAATCTTAGCAGTAATCCATGTGCTTTCAAATTGAAACTGAAGTTTCCTCATGGGTCACTCCTTCTATTCTGTTGAGAAGTTCCTTGAAGAAGTAAGCTGATTCTTGTTGTATTGTTGATTGTGTTTACTTAAACTTACAGCTTGACTTTTTTGTGTTCATAAATATTTTATTTTTATCTGTTATTACTTTTATGTTGTAATTTCATGTAAAGAAAACCATAACTGTCTTAAAGTATTATCTCTTTCAATATTGAGTGAAGGCGAAATATTATGCTTGTTTCCTAATAATAATATTTGGAACCTGTCTTTGATGAACTTTAATTTTGTAAATAACTTTTCTTCCACTGCTGTTTGTGATCATAAGGAATGCCACAGTCCTAGAGCAATTTAGATATGTTGAACGTTTATGAGATCTGGCTTTATTGAAGTGAGGTATGGAAGGAATCTACTTTTCTTGAAATCCAACACAATTCAGCATCCCTATACATGCAGTTACCACAAATTACTTGTGATAGATCAGCATTCATTGATAGTTGTAATTTATGTCAGATTTGAAGCCGATTACCATTGACAAAGTGTGACACTCATCTCTGGTGCTCATAGCTGAGGGTATTTTTACGACCACCTTTCTAATACCATTTTACATGGCTGTGATTGGTACTTCCTGTAGACACGTTGGACAGTCTGCAGTGATGCACCAACAAATTTGGCAACTTGTGTCACTAAGTGATCATAGGCACGCCCATACACGAATGCTTCTTTCTGCCATTCTGCCACATTTCAATGTAGACTCATCTTAATGCACTAATTCCATACAACCGTCTGGCACATAGATACCTTTCACTGACATGACTTGAGGCAGCAGTTGATGGTCAAATGACCGCTTGCTATCAGTACTACAATGGTCCAAAACGACCAGTGCGCCCTTTTAAAGAGATGACTAAGATTTTGTTCAGTGAGCTTATGTACACTCTTAAGAATGATAACAACAGATATAAAATTACTATCTGTAGTATATATGTACACAAGAAGTCAAAAGTTGTCAGGAAATAAGTAAAAGCACCCACTAGTGAAATCTCAAAATATTGCAATATATTACTACACTGTACTGCCTATCTCTTGTAATTTCTGATTAGCCCATATCTGATGAAACTCTTTCTCTCAGAACTTTTCATAATAAACATGGAATACTCGAATATGCTGCAAATTTTCTTGATTTTTCTATTGTTACTGACTATTTCTTTACTTATACTAAAGTTAACTGTTATAGGCAGGTAGTATTGTCACAACAGAGACATTTGCTCATGGGCTGCACATAGGAATCATTTTTATTTTTTTACTTGAATTTGATAGAATTATACCCTCCATTGCTTATATTGCATTTGATTTCTTTTACCGATGGTGTACCACAGTCCTTTAGCACTTCACATTGAGAGGTTCCAAGTTACATAAGGAAATGCCACTTGCATTTCTGTCATAATAGTGGGAAATTTTCTTGTGTGATTTGCTGATAATATAAACATTTAATTTACCTTCTTAAAATTTCATTATACTTTAGACAGTTTGCATCATCATATTTGGCAGTATCATGCTATCAGGTGTAATAACATACACTATGTGATCAAAAGTATCCAAACGCCCCCCAAAACATACGTTTTTCATATTAGGTGCATTGTGCTGCCAACCAGTGCCAGGTGCGCCATATCAGTGACCTCAGTAGTCATTGGACATTGTGAGAGAGCAGAATGGGGCACTCTGCAGAACTCATGGACATCGCACGTCATCAGGTGATTGGGTGTCACTTGTGTCATATGTCTGTATGCGAGATTTCTACACTCCTAAATATCCCTAGGTCCACTGTTTCCAATGTGATAGTGAAGTGAAGGTACATGTACAGCACAAAAGCGTACAGGCCGACCTCGTCTGTTGACTGACAGAGACCACCGACAGTTGAAGAGGGTTGTAATGTGTAACAGGCAGACATCTATCCTGACCATCAAACAGGAATTCAAAACTGCATCAGGATCTACTGCAAGTACTATGACAGTTAGGCGGGAGTGAGAAAACTTATGGTCGAGCAGCTGCTAATAAGCCACACATCATGCCGGTAAATGCCAAACGACACCTCACTTGCTGTAAGGAGCGTAAACATAGGACGATTGAACAGTGGAAAAATGTTGTGTGGAGTGACGAATCACGGTACACAATGTGGTCATCCGATGGCAGAGTGTGGGTATGGCGAATGCCCAGTGAAAGTCATCTGCCAGTGTGTGTAGAGCCAACAGTAAAATTCGGAGGTGGTGGTGTTATGCTGTGGTCGTGTTTTTCACGGAAGGGGCTTGCACCCCGTGTTGTTCTGCATGGCACCATCACAGCACAGGACTACATTGGTGTTTTAAGCACGTTCTTGCTTCCCACTGCTGAAGAGCAATTCAGGGATGGTGATTTCATCTTTCAACATGATTGAGCACCTGTTCATAATGCATGGCCTATGGTGGAGTGGTTACACAACAATAGCATCCCTGTAATGTACTGGCCTGCACAGAGTCCTGACCCGAATCCTATAGAACACCTTTCAGATGTTTTGGAATGCCAACTTCGTGCCATGCCTCACTGACTGACATTGATACCTCTCCTCAGTGCAGCTCTCTGTGAAGAATGGGCTGCCATTCCCCAAGAAACCTTCCAACCCCTGCTTGAATGTATGCCTATGAGAGTGGAAGCTGTCATCAAGGTTAAGGTTGGGCCAACACAATATTGAATTCCAGCATTACCGATGGAGGTCAACACAAACTTGTAAGTCATTTTCAGCCAGGTGTCCGGATACTTTTGATCACATAGTGTACATCGGAAACAAGATACAGACTTCTGCATGTCACCCATAGTGGTACAGGGGTTGTCACTCTCCTTTGCATATTATTTCATGTAGTACCTTTCTTTTAGCATGCTGTTTGTTGTGATTCATCATACATGCTGCTTTAAGGGCATATTACTCATCTGTTCATCTGTTTATTTCTTAGTGAGGAATTCATTTGGACTTGGCTAACGAAAAATGTTATAGGCATTTTGGGTTGCTGTTATTAATCCTATTCCAAAGAGAGATCATTATGTAAGACAATTACTTATTTATGACAGGGTTACCATATTGTTTAACACTTGTGGTTGATGTAATATTATGGTGCTTGCAGGAAATGGGAATGTACGGCAGATGTAATATAACGTCACGCCAGGTATGATGATTTTCTGCGATGTCAAATGTATATTTACGGCTGCTGCAAACATGTATTAGTTCTGTAGCCTTCCTAGGTCTTGCTTGATGGTAGTAGTGGTATTAATGGAAAAATTCATCATTTTTGAAACCTTTGTTATCATCTCCTGTTTTGCAGGCATTAGATGACATTCAAGTTCTCTCTGTTTTGTGTGCTTTTGTGCTGAGTTTGTGTTCAGAATGTGCAGTGAAGAGGAGGAGCGTCTGGAGCAAATGATGTACAATGTGCTTCACCAGTCTGCAGATGATGGGAGCGAAATATTTGATGACGGTTCAGATTACCATTTATTTTATTATCTTTGCAGATTTTGTTGCTATGAAGGATTTTGCTGTAGGTAATTTAGGAAACCAATTGTAGCATACACTTCTAATGAGTATAATGTTGGACAATGTATCTCTCCATGTTTAGATTTGTATCACCCTGTACTCCACTACGAACGCTGAATTTTACTTTGTTCTTGTGTTTTGTGTCTTCCTTTAGGTTTAAAAGAAATTTAAAACATAAAAATCACTCATTTGCTTGCCTGGGTATGTATTTGAGTACCAGAAATACTTTTCAGTTTTTCTGCGATAATTACTATTAAATTAAAGTTTCATCCACAACTTTAGACTGTACACTAACAATGCCAATATATGTATCATTAAAGTGGAAACTCCAATAAACCTAAAAATGTTTTGAAATTCCAACTACTTATATTGTACATTGCACACAAGTGTTAGGGAGAAAAAAAAAAACCCTCATATTTTATCCAGTCCACAGATAATGACAGCTACATACAAGACCAACACCATAAGTTTTAATGTATTTAAGATACACACATACAAAAGAAAGAACAAAAAAAATTTAATTTAAAGTTAAGTCTCATGAGATACAAACACTTGGGGCTCAGTTTCATTGATTCAACATTTATTTCAACACATGAATGAATAATTCAGATGAGATACAATTTCCATTTTCCAGTAACTATTCACCAACATTTCTCAGTTCTATAGTATCTTGCCTGAAAGCAGGGTCATATCCAGGATTTTGAGCATGGCGGGGGGGGGGGGGGGGAGGTTAGCTGATAGAAGGTTTTCTGTTAAAACTGACTGCATGAAGGACTACTGTGCTGTGCTGTGCTGTGAAAATATGCTGTTTGTGTTCTTTATCACAGTCAGTTTTAACTATGATAGCAGGGCATTTAAACCATTAGACAAATTTTCTGTAAGTCTATCTACATACAGGATGGTTGAGGAACTTCAGCTGTTCAGCATAAAACATCAAATCAAAATCCCCTCCAGCCATCTATATTTAAAATTTTATTTAATCCAAAACTGGTCACAAAATTAAAATAAAATTTGGAATAAAGATGGCTGAAGATCATTATGATTTGACGTTTTATTAGATAACCTGTTTCTCCTCACATATAATTTTAAACAAAACTTGTATACACAACACTGCTGTTTTTTCCTTCTCAGTCAGTTTCAACAAAAAATACTGAAGTTGTATTTATGGCTTATCCGCTTGTGATTCAAGCACTGCTATAGAGTCTGAATCATCTGAAACTTTGTAAACATACTCGTTCATGTGAAATACTATCATTGAACCTACTATCCACAGATCCAGCATCTGGAGAGGTCTCTCCAAATTCCATATACAATGATCCCAACTGAGTTAACCAATCCTTTTACACAACTTCAGTTCCCAATCGAGGTTTCGTTTGCATTAACGGTAAATAACCTCAGAGTCAGAGAGAGGGTGGAAGAGGAGATGGACAGATAAGGGGTGAGGAAATGGTCATATAGAGGGGGAAGAGGAGATGCACAGAGAGAGGTCTGAGAAGGAGATAGAGAAAGAGGGGGAGGATGTGATACACAGAGAGAGGTCGAGGATGAGGAAATGGACAGAGAGAGGTGGAGGAAGGAGATTAGGATGTATATCCAATTCCCAAACATATTTAACAATTATGAAGTGTTGTTTGTTTCACAAGTCTTTCATAATACCAACTACAATAGTGAGAAAATTTTCGAGACTCTTAAATCTGAAAGCTGTGTAGCAAATTTTTTTTTAGATTAAGAAGAAACAGGTGTAGTTCCGTGGGAGGGGGGCTGCAGCCCCATAGCCCCCTTCCCCTGGATTCACCTCACCTGAAAGACTTGTAGGTTATCAGCACAATCAAAGACATATGTGGAGTAATTATTCCTCCACATGAAAGATAGTTTAGTTTTCAAATGAATATCTTAGACTTGAATGTAAGCAGCAGGCTCACAATTAAAATGAACTTAAACCATGACAAAATGAATGTGCTGACACTGTATCACTTCACTTCAAGCTACTTGCTCCCTATACAGCCCATGTTTCCCATTTCAAGGAGTCCAAGTGCCACAAGCAGGCTGCTTGCTGAAATTCTTTCTTCCTCTACCCTCAATGAACTTTCCCCATTTCTCACACTCTAAGAAACATAAATTTCTGGAATTTGCATGACTTTGTTGTTTGGTTCCTCTTCAAACTTCTTATGGAAGGAAGACACCAGCTTTTTGATTGATCCCTCTGCTTCTGCCATCTGTGTGGTGCACGCCATTTTTTGCATAGCAGGCAACTCTTCTTGGAATCAAACCAACTAAAGACCTTGCTATCATGTGCCCACACCAATATATCATCATCATCATCATCATCATCATGAAATAAAATCAAATCCTGTGGCCCCACTGGTCATTAGGTAGCCTTTGCGTTGCTCGCTAGGAAAGCAAAAGTTCTCCTCTCTGCCAGGAGAACATCAGACGCTATGTCCCATTGTTTGGCTGTTGTAAATATGAAATAGAAAGATCGAGCTACCCAAACTCTGGGTACATTCAACTGAAGGACATACCTGATGTAGTTGTGGCCCATCAGAAAGGACAATCATGGTGTGATTTAAAGCAGCATCCCTTTAGGGTCATAACCTGTGTTTCGTGATGTGTGGCCAACTATTCTGATTTCCAGTTCCTGCATCTACTTACTTGTTTATGAAATATTGTAATTTGCTAGAACAATTTACAGCTGTATAAGTACGTGTGCAGTGTGCAGTCAAACTGAGCAGAAAGGTTTATTAGAAGATTTAGTGGAATTTAAAAATTTTTATGTTATTTCTTTCTTTGGCTCTCTCATACAGTCAGCTGTGTCTTACAGTCTAGCTATGGCTCAGTCAAAGTGAATGACGTTCCCACACTAGGAACTGCTGATGGGGACGCTATTGAAAACTGTTGCTGACAAAGGGACACATCCGTAGTACCCTGTGCCAACCAGTCAGAGGGCTGGGAAGGCAATGTGGGGGACACAGAATGGGCTGGCCAGAGTGCACCACTACCATGGATGTCTTGTCTGCCACCCTTCGTTCTGACCAGCCATGTTCTCCTGCTCCTGTATTTGGGCAACTGCCTCTTAGCCTTGCTGTGGCAACCTCCTGCCACACCATAGTTTCTATTTTCCTTTATCTCTTAGCAGTAGGAGAGAGTGCAATAAACTCCAGTCAGTAATGGAAACACTCCTAATTTTGACTTTTTAACAAATTTCTTGATGCTCCCAGGTGCCCACACCCAACCTATATCCTAATCTCGGTCCTTGAAAGCACAACTGGTGTCAGCGACAGGATTAGGACTCACCGTTTGGCCCAAGTTATTGGCACACTCCCTTGCAGATGGTTGCCACATATTAATTCTAAGGGAGGGAGATGGCTGTGCAATGTGGGCTGTGGCTTGGATGCATTGGTCTGAACTATGTAGTACTCTGAATTCCTTTGGTGTTTAGACTCACCCAGAACTTGCCACACCATGCCACACTGCATGAGGATGCGTGCATGGCATACTAGCAATGTGTTTGTCCGTGATTGGCCCTTTTCACATTGTGGGCATGGTCTACATGCCATTTTTCTGCAACGTCACCTCTGCACTGGTGCAGGTACCAGTCCTCTACGCCACTGTCTGACTGAGCCTTGCTGTCACACCGTTGTTTTCTTTAGCAATGTATGTTCTTGATTGGATCAATTGTAGCTATTCGTAACCAAACTGAAACTTCCAGGTGACATGTACACCTATGTAGAATCAGTGGGTGCGTTAAGCATTGTGACATAATTTGACATCCTGGTAAAGGTGTTATCAAAGCAGTACACTGATGGGAGAGGCGTTAGTTATTATCGAGATAGCTTTTCCACTTCCGCCAGAAAAATGGTGAAAATCTTGAGGCTTTCACAGATCGGATATGAACTGTATATTGTCATATGTATGCATTGGGGAAAGATGCTATGCTCAGTGAAATACTAATTGAAGAAGCAGATGTGTTGGCTATTGACATTTTCACAGAATAAATGCAAAGATTGGTATTAAAGTTAATTTAGCCTCCCATTAGACAACACCATGAGATTGGCTGTGTTGTGTGAAGAAGTGGGCCAATTTCTTTTAACACTGCAGTCACATCACATTTTTGTGCATGACCCTGAATTGCCAATGTCATGGAAAACCAAACGACACATCTGAGCACTATCGCATGTCCTACTGTACAAAATGCCATATAATAGGTCACACAAGTGACGGCTGCCCGCAAAATAAGAGATGAAATTACCAACAGTGGAGTGCTATCCAAAATAACACATGCAAGGACAGGTCCTGCCACCTGCCATTGCCTCCAATATGGACAATCAACCCTGTAATGAAGGGAGTTACCAATGAGGTGGTAAACATAGTTTTAGAAGGTAAGCTCAGGGGAAAGCCATCAAAATATTTGTAGAGTCATGAGATCAGATTAGTCTATTGTTTGTGGCTCCTCATGATATGCATGCACTTAAGCATCTGCCCTATGATATAAGTGGATTAGGAGAGGAATTAACTATGCCTGCAGAGACTTCTTTTGTAAATCTCCTGACTGGAGGGAAGAGGTATTGATTTGATATGGGAGTAGTGCAAAAAATGCAGATGGAATTTCAATGTCATTTTAGGGTATGGCTTCTTACATCATTCTCAAGCTGTGACAGAATATAAGATGCAAATTATCCAATTCAGTGAAGTGAATCACTGTGTAAGCATGCACCTCAGTCATGAGGAACATGTGGTATGAGGTCTCTCCCACAGGCTCCAACAGAACCGTGTACATAGGTGTTAAAAACTAACATCCCAGTTAAAAGCAGCAGATGTACAGGAAAAGTTTTCTGGACTGATGTTAAAATGTGGATACTGCTGAGATTTGACTTTCTGGTTGACTTGCTAAGTCAGAATGATGTTCTTGATCGGCTGCAAGTTAATGTCAAAAGGAGTATAAGAAAACTGGAAGTACTAGGGAAGAAATTTCATATACCAGCACATGTTGATATCTTTGGTCAAAGAGATTGATAAATTCCACATGGAACTATACTTGCTAGTGTTGAGGAATTAATGCAAGCAAAAGTTCATTGTGAACAGCAGTTTAAATGTAACAAAAAGAAGCAGATGCTAGTAAAACAGGTTTGCACCATTGCACCCTTACTAAGAGATCAGTTGTATGTGAAATTAGTGTGCTTCCCTGAGTCTGAACAAATTCTTTTCTACCAAGTTCTTGAGGAGTATGAATTGTTATTTGCAGAACAGCAATATTTTCCAGCAATTGACCTCATACAGCACAAAATTTCCACAAGACATGTTACCCTGATTGCTCAGAAACCATACCATTCCATCTACAATCAGTTGTTGAGGATACTATTCCATAACAGTTGTTTACAGGCATAAATAAACTATTTGCAAGCCTATGGTCATCACCAAACATGGTGGCTAAGAAGTCAATCGATTGGAAGAAAACCTATCGTCTATGTCATAATATGCAAATGTTAAATGAGGTCACAACACTTGATACTTACCCTCTACCCCACATTGACGAAACATTGCATAGACTAGGGAACTGTAGGTCTTTTACCATCCTTGACATGGCCTCTGGTTATCACCAAATTCTGATTGCACTAAAAGATTGGCCAAAGACAGATTTTGTGGTTCCTTCGAGATTGTATGAGTTTTTATACATGTCTTTTGGTCTAAGGAAAGTGTCTACCACTTTCCAAAGATTCCCTGACTTGCAGTTCAAGTATTTGAAACCCACTTTGTACATTTAAATGATATAATTTTCCAAGAACAACTGAGGAACATGTGGAGAGATTAAGAAGGGTGTTGTCGAGGTTGTTGAGTGCACATTTAATACAGAAATGTTCATTTGCAAAATCACATATCCAATACCTGTAACATTATTAGTGGAGATGGAATTAAGCAAGGTCCAAGACTAATAGAAGCAGCTGGGAATTTCCCAGTTCCTACTAATGTTAAAGAGTTGCAATCTTTTCTTGGTTTTGCTAATTATTACCATTATTTTGTGAAGGATTAAGCCACAGTAGCAGAACTGTTAACAGATTTGTTGAAGAAAGGCGCTGAGTTTGAGTGGACAGAGAAGTGCAAGGCTGCTATGAGAAAAATTACGGGTGTTTTGAAAAATTCACCTTTGCTGATCTGTCCAGATTTTGAGAAACCTATTATTCTTTCCACAGATGCCTCATATTATGCTGCCAGACCTGTCCTTAGTCAGGAATATAATGATGAAGAAAGACCTATGGGTTATGCTTCCAGACAGATGATCCCAGCAGAGAAAATTCCAGTACTACTAAAAAGAATTGTTAGCCCTTGCTTTTGGAGTAAACTATTTCAGGTGCTATTTGTATGGACAAAAATTCACTGTAGTCAATGATCACACTGCCCTTGCATAGATTTTAAGCTTAAAGGACCCCAGTAGTCACTTAACTCAATGGGCATTGAAATTATCAGAATATGACTAATGTACACCACAAACCAGGATGTTTAACCAGAACACTAAGGCACTAAACCATAATTTGTGGTTGATCAGACAGATGATGTTTCTCTAGAAGACCTAAACAAAGCACAGGAGAGAGATATAAAATGTCCCAGACTTTTCTGCAGAAGATGGTATCTTATACCATGAGACCCACCATAACGGGTGCCATGCCACAAATGCTAGGATAACTTCCTATTTCTGATGGACAGGTGGACATACCGATGTTCAGAAATATATATGGAATTGTCTGCATTGTGTTCAAAAGGGCACTCCTCACCAATTAGCAGAATTTCCTAGCAAACCATCCTGGAAGCTACTAGACCATTTCAGAATGTCACTTTCGATATTGTTAGCCCCTTCCCACAAGGAACACAAAATAATATGTCCTATCCACCACTGATCACTTTCCCAGGTACCTAATTCTAATACCACTTGCAGTCATGTCTGTGAAGTTGGTTGTGTGTGCCTTTATCAATCATTTAGTTCTGCCATACAGAAGTCTTGCTGATATCTTGACGGATCAAGAAACCAATTTGATGTCTGCCCTGTTCATACAATTACGCAAATTGCAGCAATGGTCATCTTGAACATGTCCATAAGCCAACTGTTTGAATGATATCCTACTACATTAACAAATCAGACTAACATTGTAACTGTTGTTGCTTACACAACTTCACTGTACAATAGTCATATACACAAGTGCACTAGGTATATGCCCTACAAGGCAGTTTACTGAAGACCTACTAACTCTCCATTCAAACTCACTAAGTTACTTCTTGGTGTTGAGATGACTGATGTGAAGGGACTATTCCAACATCTTAAGACTATCTGGAAAAGAGTTAAACAAAATAATTCCAAAGCTACTCAGAAACAACTATGACGTAGCAGCAAGAGAGCTACGCTTCCCCAGTACAAACCCGTAGACCTTGTTCTGCTTTGAAAACCTGTGGTCAAGAAAGGACAAACTAAGAATTTTACACCTCAGTGTGAGGGCCCATATCCTGTTATACGAGTAACTTCTCCTGTGAAGGCAGAGATCCAGTTGTCTGATCATACTGTGGTAGTTCATATCAAACGATTAAAGCTGTACCATGACCCAGCTGTGCTGCTGTCTATGGCACCGCCAAGTCCTCCTCCAAATGCTTCTTAGTAAAGACACTGTTGTAAAGAAGATGAGGAAGAAAAAATACAAGTTATTGCCAGCACACCATAAGCATGTTTTAAGGAACAAGCATCCTTGTTCCCTGAGGCCAAGAGGTTAACTTTGCTTTGTGTACATAGTAGATATTTACATGTCAGAATTGTGGATATATTAAGAAATGATTTATTTTTAGCTATGATAAGTAATGTTAAGGTTGCTGTATTTGTAATTCATTTAGTCACTTTTGTTGGGTCTTGCCCACTTGTCTCGTATAGGGTGCCTAAGTGATGCTGCATTCACAGAATACTATACAACAATTCAAGCAAATAACATTAGTAGTTTTATTTCTATAAAGCAAATTGACAATACTTAACTTCAAATTTAGAACAAATGTCGCAAGTGATGAGCAACAGGCAACGTAAATCAGAGTCCTATGATATATGCAATGTGCAGTTTGTGGATAACTACTAACTGTTCTCTTAGCACTCTCTGCTAGGCTGTGCTAATACTCCATGAATACTTTCCACTAATGTGTGTATACTGAGCGAATCTGAGTGGCCGAGGCTGGCAGGAGTGGTTTTTGTATTCACTTCGGCTTGAGGGTGCTCCTGTTGTGGTGTGGGCCTAATTAGCACACACTGGCCAACTTCATTTCACCGCCTTCTCTGGTCTGGCATTCTTCTTCTTCATTCTGGTGCTTGTGGTTACGCCAGAACAACTTTCTTTTCTGCATTCTGTACACACAGAGAAAGTTTGTTTGTTTTATGGATTCAGTTTCAACTGAAGTTAACTGCTGTTTCATTTTTTGGCCTGGCTTGTTAGTGAGCCACTTGTGCTGCCTTATAGTATGTAAGTGTGCAGTGCTGTATTGTATGTCATAGTGTTACGCATCAGTAACCAAAGCAGTAGTAACTGATAATGTAAATGTTTCAAATTTGGAGTATAACTAATTGTTTAAGCCATAGACAGCCAAGTGGTAAGAGTTGTTTCAGTTGTATTAAACTAATATTGTTCATTTGACACTACAATAGTGAAGCCATAGTCACAGTACATAAAATTTTTTCTTTAAAAAATGGGTTACATTACCAGTTTCAACAAACTACGTCATTTGTTGAAGCCGGTAATGTAGCCCCCCCCCCCTTTTCTTTTTTTAAAAAAAAAAAAAAGAAAAAAAATTATGTACTTTGGGTATGGCTTCACTATTTTAGTGTCAAATAAACATTTAAGTTGTATTATGGTCACACTCCTTATGACAGTTATGTCAGAATATAGAATAATATTGTTCAGCTGAGGAAAAGATGTGATGTTACTACCAGACGACAATAACATGAGTTTGAAATCAAGCAGTTAAAACACAAAAGTGTTAAAATGAGGAACACACTGAGGTAATACACTAGATGATTAACAGTTCCAGTTACACTCAGTAAAGATTTGCACATTATGCAAGGTAGGTTTTCAAAGACTCTTTTACACTACTGCAACCAAGTGCAATAAGTATATGACTAATGCGAGATACAGGACATAACATTGGTGTAGGAGAATAATTGCTGTGCCAGTTTATTGAAAAACCTTAAGAAATAATAGTCATCCGAAAATATAGTGAAGTGTCTCTCAGGTACTTTCCAAAGATCAGTTTTGCCCAAGGGAATGCATATTCTGTTAAAATGTCATAAGTGTTTACACACACATGAAAACTCAGAGTCAGTTATTCACTCAAGAGTTTTACTGAATTTATCTACGAGGTTTACAAGAGAGAAACATATACAAAGTCTTCTGTTTTCTTCTGTGTGATAGACTACTGAAGTACTTGTTAAACACAGAGTTTCTCTAAAGGAGTAGATAACTTAATTTTCCGGTCTTTTACTTGCTCATACAGCGTACCTGAAGTCATTGCACACCACAGTTACATTATCTGTTCTCAGAAAAATAATTACACATTAAAACATAGACTTTACTTTTACAACAATATGGTATTCTTTGGTAGCATTTTACTGTTAATGCTGTTTGTCCCATTTGCCAATAGAGCCGATAGGCACATTCGTTGGGGTTGAGCAGAGAGTAATAAAAGAGTTATTTGAAATTTGCTACAATCACGCATTATTGCCTTCTTGGGGTGAGGGTCCTTAGCACATACCATTCAGAACTTTAGTGATTCTTCTCAGTATTGTACTCAAACACATGTGTTTTGTCACCAACATGAAATTGTCTCAAAAAAAAAGTTGAACTTGCATAAGTTTCAAAAGTCCATTTGCAGTCACCACTTGATTGTTCTTGTAGTTGTCAGAGCCCAGCAGGGCACATATTATCTTCACATTCAGATTGGCACTAACAATGCCGTGCACTGTGATTTTTGGAATTTTGATTATCACTGCTATCATCTACATGCTCATTTGATGATCAGAATTCAAAAGATCATGGCCATGTGTCACATTTTCATCACACTTGCTGGTTGGTAGCCATCCAATGTAGGGTTGATCATCCATTTTATCACAGCCCTACATAAATGACTTCAACCATTTCGAAAATTGAGAACATGGCAAAATGCATATTGTGTATGGCAGAGTTGTTGTGAAAAAAATGTATAGATGCCAAAGTGGGCTACTCAAAAGAATTTTAAAACGTTTGTAGCAATATTTTGAATACATTATTTTTTAAGATAAAATTGCATTACTTTCTGGACATATCTTGTAGATCACATTTTAAGAGAATGTATTTTGCATCATGACAAGAGGGCAGTAACCAATTTCCCAGCATGTCCACACCCAATTTTTATGATGGTGAGATGATATGGTATGAGTTTCAGATTTTTTTTCTGTGTATAACCTTCTACCAGAGTTGTTAGGCAGATAATTTTAATATTTGTACAGGGTGAGTAGCTCATTCTTTTCTCCCCACTTCCCCCTCCTTCCAACAGTGATTAACCAGCCATGGTACCTGTTTAGCTACTTTAATGAGTGTACTGACTTTTAATTGTATTTCATGCAATGACTTTTTTTGTTTTGTTTTGGTTTTAGGGCGCAAAACTGCTATGGTCATTAGCGCCCGGTCCGTGACTTAGGAAACAGTAAAAAACCGAAATTGAAATCCAGCAGCAATGGGAACGAAAGTCATAAAATTGGAGAAACTAAAAGCAGAAGGAAGGCTTAAAAATCCACTATAGAAAGGGGTTTGTTGTCCCCAAAAAAAGCTTCAAATGACTGACGTCATTTCACTGGCACTAATAAACTTGAGAACGCGGTCGGCTGAGCGCGTGTCATCTGCTAAAATCGATGATATATCAGGCGATAGCTGTAGATGGGAGCGTAACGGATTAAAATAGGGGCACTCAATTAAAAGGTGTCTTACCGTCCACAGCTGAGAGCAGTGGGGACAGAGTGGGGGAGGATCGCCGCTTAAAAGATGTCGATGGCTAAAAAGACAGTGCCCTATCCGGAGTCTAGTTAAAATTACCTCCTCCCGACGACACGTTCGGGAGGAAGAGGTCCAAGCACAAGGAAGAGCTTTCACGTCCCACAATTTATTATGGGGAAGTGTCGACCAATGCGCGTGCCATAAATGAACAACACGCCGACATAAAACGCTCCGTAGATTGGCGAAGGGAATCGATTGAATAGCTGGCCGAAGAAGAGAGACTGCAGCCTTGGCTGCAATATCGGCTGCCTCATTTCCACAGATACCAACGTGTCCCGGGAGCCAGAAGAACACCACCGAGATGCCCCCCAGGTGGAGCAAGCGCAGACAGTCCTGAATCCGGTGGACCAGAGGTTGCACAGGATAAAGAGCTTGGAGACTGAGGAGAGAGCTGAGGGAATCTGAGCAGATAACGTACTGTATCCGCTGATGGCGGCGGATGTAGTGGACAGCCTGGAGAACAGCGTAAAGCTCCGCAGTATACACCGAACACTGGTCGGGAAGCCGAAAGTGATTTGGGGTGTCGCCAACAATATAGGCACTCCCTACACCTAACGATGTTTTTGAGCCGTCGGTGTAAATAAATGTGGCGTCCGTCATTTGTGCACATAGAGCAGCAAATGCCCGACGATAAACAAGTGAAGGGGTACCATCCTTGGGAAATCGACAAAGGTCACGGAGCAGGCAAAGCCGGGGACGGAGCCAAGGCGGTGCTGTACCCCAAGTTGTCAAGAAGGTTTTAGGAAAGCGGAAGGAAAGAGAATGGAGCAGTTGACGGAAGCGGACTCCCGGTGGTAGTAGGGAGGAGGGGCGGCCTGCATACCCTACATCAAAGGAGGCATCGAAAAAAAGGTCATGGGCTGGATTAGCAGGCATGGAAGACAGATGGCTAGCATAATGACTCAGAAGGACTGCTCGCCGATTGGACAGCGGAGGCTCAGCAGTCTCAGCATAAAGGCTTTCCACAGGGCTGGTGTAAAAAGCTCCAGACACTAAACGTAATCCATGGTGGTGGATAGAGTCGAGATGCCGAAGAATAGACGGCCGAGCAGAGGAGTAGACTATGCTTCCATAATCCAATTTCGAGCACACTAAGGCACGATAGAGGCGGAGAAGGACCACTCGGTCCGCTCCCCAGGAGGTACCATTCAGGACACGGAAGGTGTTAAGGGATCGCAGACAGCGAGCCGAAAGATAGGAAACGTGAGAGGACGAGCACAGTTTTCTGTCAAACATAAGACCCAAGAATTTAGCGACGTTTGAAAATGGAAGGTTGACAGGACCTAGATGTAAGGAGGGCGGAAGAAACTCCTTACATCGCCAAAAATTAACACAAACGGTCTTACTGGGAGGAAAAAGGAAGCCGGTTTCGATGCTCCAAGAGTGGAGGCGATCGAGAGAGCCTTGAAGACATCGTTCAAGAAAGCTGGTCCGTTGAGAGCTGTAGTAGATCACAAAATCGTCCACAAAGAGGGAGCCCGAGACATCAGGAAGGAGACAATCCATAATTGGATTGATGGCAATGGCAAACAGTTCAACACTCAGCACGGAGCCCTGGGGTACCCCGTTTTCTTGGGAGAAATTACAGGAGAGAGTAGTGTTCACCTGCACCCTAAATGTGTGCTCTGCCATAAATTCGCGAAGAAAAAGGGGCAGCCGACCTCGAAAGCCCCAAGAGAACAGTGTGCGGAGGATGCCTGTCCTCCAACAGGTATCGTATGCTCTCTCCAGATCAAAAAATATTGCTACCGTTTGGTGTTTCCGGAGAAAATTGTTCATGATATAAGTGGAGAGAGCAACAAGATGGTCAACTGCAGAACGATGCTTTCGGAATCCGCATTGGGCAGGTGTTAAAAGACTGCGGGATTCCAGCCACCAAGCTAAACGGTAATTCACCATATGCTCCAAAACCTTACAGACACTACTCGTGAGAGAAATGGGGCGATAGCTAGAGGGGAGATGTTTGTCCTTTCCAGGTTTCGGAACGGGAACGACGATAGCTTCCCGCCATCGTCTGGGAAAAGTACTGTCGGTCCAAATTCGATTATAAAGGCGAAGGAGGTAACGCAGACTATGGGTTGATAAATGCAGCAACATTTGGACGTGGATACCATCCGGTCCTGGGGCGGAGGAGCGAGAAGAAGAGAGTGCATGTTGGAGTTCCCGCATGGAGAAAACAGTATTGTAGCTTTCGCGATTTTGAGAGGAGAAAGCAAGAGGCCGCACTTGCGCTGCACGTTTCTTCAGGAGAAACGCTGGCGGGTAATTTGAAGAGCTCGAAATCTCAGCAAAGTGCTGACCCAACGAGTTAGAAATTGCGACGGGGTCCACTAATGTGTCATGCGCGACAATGAGCCCAGAGACCGGGGAGAAACTAGGTGCGCCTGAGAACCGTCGCAGCCGACTCCAAACTTCCGAGGAGGGAGTGAAGGTGTTAAATGAGCTAATAAAGAATTTCCAGCTTGCCTTCTTGCTATCGCGGATGACACGACGGCATCGCACTCGGAACTGCTTATAGTGGATACAGTTGGCCAAAGTAGGATGGTGGCGGAAAATGCGGAGAGCACGTTGCCGCTCACGTATTGCATCACGGCATGCCTCGTTCCACCAAGGAACTGGGGGGCGCCGGGGCAATTCGGAGGTGTGTGCTATTGAATGTTCCGCAGCTGTAAGAATAACGTCGGTAATATGTGTGACCTCATCGTCGACGCTGGGAAAGTGACGGTCATCGAATGTTGCTAGAGACAAAAAAAGTGTCCAATCAGCTTGGGCAAACTTCCAGCGTCGCGGGTGCATGTATGGCAGCTGAGGCTGCAGTCTAAGGACACATGGAAAGTGGTCACTCGAGTGTGTATCATCAAGGGCGAACCATTCGAAGCACCGAGCTAGCGGAACAGTACCGACTGCAAGGTCCAAATGAGATAAATTTGTCGTGGAGGCAGACAAAAATGTAGGTACCCCAGTGTTGAGGCAAACTAGATCTGCTTGGTGGAAGATGTCTAGCAATAGTGAGCCACGTGGACAAGGATGTGGAGATCCCCAAAGCGGGTGGTGGGCATTGAAGTCCCCAACCAGCAAATAGGGGGGTGGAAGCTGACCAAGAAGATGAAGGAGATCAGCTTGTGCCATTGGTGTGGATGATGGAATGTATACAGTACAAAGAGAGAACGTGTATCCGGAAAGGGAAAGACGGACGGCGACAGCTTGGAACGAAGTGTTTAAATGGATTGGGTGATAATGGAGAGTTTCACGGAGAAGAATCATGAGTCATCCATGTGCTGGAGTGCCTTCAACAGAGGGGAGATCATATCGGACGGACTGAAAATGAGGGAGAACAAAGCGGTCATGGGGACGCAGCTTTGTTTCCTGAAGACAGAAGATGACCGGCGAGTAGGATCGCAAGAGGATCGACAATTCATCCCGATTGGCTCAAATACCGCGGATATTCCAGTGGATAATGGACATAGGGTGAACAGAAAATGAAGGAATGTGACCAAGGTCGCTGTCAACTCAACGACTGCTCAGAGCTTGCGACCGACAGCATGGAATGGCATTCAGCCGAAGGCAGAAGATCCTGATCCATAGGTTGGTCAGGAGCAGCTCCTGCCACCAGCGATCGGCCGGTTGATCGGCCGCCAGCAGTGCGCCTCAGCGACACAGAAGATGGCCGAGGGCGATTTCTGCCAGGTGGTGCTGTAGATGGGACACGCCTTGGCGGAGGAGGAGAGGAACTGGGTTTCTTTGTAGCCTTCTTGGAATTATGATGTTTAGATGAAGGAGGAACCGATGGTTGGGAAGTTGCGGTACGTAAAAACTCTTCACGAGTATGCTCTTTTTTCGAAGTCTTGGTGTCTGACTTTTGGGCTCAAGATTTAGCAGAACCCGACGAAGGGTGAGCCAGAGAGTGGGCAGGCGAAAGTGGTGAGGTTGAACGGGCGATCTTTGCGCTGGTCGATCTGATGACCGTGGTACTAAAGGTGAGGTCGCAAGTCTGCGTGGCTGCCAACTTTGTTGGCCGAGGAGAAGCAAGGACAGTGCTGTATTTTCCTGTCTGAGGCACGGTGGGCTGTCGACTGGCGAATAATTTTCGAGCAGCAAAGGTCGACACCTTTTCCTTCACTCTAATTTCCTGGATGAGCTTTTCGTCCTTAAAAATGGGGCAATCTCGAGAGGAAGCAGCGTGGTCACCCATACAGTTGATGCAGCGAGGGGATGGAGGTGGACAAGCACCCTCATGGGCATCCTTGCCACACGTAACACATTTGGCCGGATTTTGAACAGGACTGGCTGGTGTGATTGAACCGCTGACACCGATAGCAACGCGTAGGGTTTGGGACGTAAGGGCGAACGGAAATTATCTCATAGCCTACTTTGATTTTCGATGGGAGTTGAACTTTGTCAAATGTCAAGAAGACAGTGCGGGTTGGAATGATGTTCGTGTCAACCCTTTTCATAACCCTATGAACAGCCATTACGCCCTGGTCAGACAGGTAGTGCTGAATTTCTTCGTCAGACAATCCATCGAGGGAGCGTGTATAAACAACTCCACGCGAGGAATTTAAAGTACGGTGCGGTTCCACCCGGACAGGGAAGGTGTGTAGTAGTGAGGTACGCAGCAATTTTTGTGCCTGGAGGGCACTGACTGTTTCTAACAACAGGGTGCCATTGCGTAATCTGCAACAAGACTTTACAGGACCTGCAATTGCGTTGACACCTTTCTGAATAATGAAAGGGTTGACCGTGGAGAAGTTGTGAACTTCGTCAGACCGAGAAACAACAAGGAACTGTGGCAACGGTGGAAGAACTGTCTGTGGCTGAGACTCAGTGAACTTACGCTTGTGAGCAGACATAGTGGAAGGTGAGGAAACCATTGCGGAAGAATCCCCCATGATTACCGGCGTCTCCGATGGCGCGCTCCTCCCTTGTGGGGGCCCTCTCTGAGGGTACACCCGCCTTAGGTGATTGTTCACACCTCAGGTCACACCTCCCGACAAACGGACGGAGGGACCAATCAGTACTTTCGGAAGGTATCAGCTAGGGTAATCACCCCTCCCTGGGCCTGGCCGTTACCAGGGGGTACGTACGTGTCCTACCTGTCTACGCGGGGCGGGGAATTACGCGTTACCCCATCACCGGCTACGCATGGAAGTGCATGGGTCAGCCTTCAGACATGCACAGGGAGGAAAAAAGAGAAAGGGAAAGGAAAGAAGAGGGGTCTCAAACGCCGCAGCGGAGAAAAGTGCAAAGAGAAGAGGGAAGGAAAAGAGAAGGACAGAGGAAGGACGAAGACTTGCAAGTATAGAAAGCAAGGAATTTGTAACAGTTTCGAGCGTCCGTCTCCGGACGTAGGCACAAACCATACTCCCAGAGGGGGAGAAAGGGAAGGAAAGAGCCAGAGGTTGGGGGGGGGGGGGGCGAAGATGGGGGACAGGGAAGGATGCGGAAAGGGAGGGTATGCAGCCCGGAAAGGAAGGAGGGCCACATTAGCTCGGGGTCCCGTGCTCGCTACGCACGTATCTACAAAAGAGTTGTGGACCCCCTGCGGGGTCATGCAATGACTGTAGAGTGAGACCTATTTGTTGAGTGCTTATGGGTGCACATGTAAATTTATAGCTGATTGCGTTAGTAAATGTGGTGAGAATAGGTAAGTGGCTCAGACTTCAGTTAGGGACTTAACCTCTTAGTATGCAGTTTTAATTATTGTGTGAAGGCCTTGAGTGTATGGCCTCTACAGTGGCAGAATTGAGTTGAGGCAGTGGGTTGACATCAGGATGCTGACTGGTGCTGGCTCAAGAAGACAGAATTAATAGTTGGACATTTTATCAGGAAACAAGCTACAGAATTCATAGTGTCATTCCATAGTAGTTACACCTCCTTGCCATATGCTGACAGCAGTGGGTTCAGCAGTTGCTGATGCAATGGCCAGCCAGTGGTCAGCTTGATGTCAGCAGTGGAGCACGAATGCTGATGTGGGATGCTTGGGGCAGTTCATGCACCTTCTTGACATTACTCTGCCACACCTGCAGATGCAGAAGCCTGCTGTGATTCTTGTTGCAGAAGACAGATCCCAGCAGTGGTGCCAGCCCTTGTGAGTGGAGGCATACAGTGTCAGTTTTCCTGCACAAGTATAGGCGGATGGGTGTCTGCACTACCCCAGTCACAAATGACTGTCCTCCAAGGCAGAAGTCGAGCTGTGGCTGAATGGAGCTCAAGATGGCCCACTGGCTGGAAGATGCTGAGTCCATGGCAGTGAAGATAGGGCCAGAACATGGCTGCTTGATGTTGAAGCCCAAGACTTGTGGTGGCAGCTTGCAAAATCATATCAGCCTATCATCCGGTGTGGACCTCCCATCGTAGTAGTTGTTGCCAGATTGTGAATACTTCTACTGAAAATGATGGGTGTTTGTACAGGTTTGGTGCCCACTTGTTGTGCCGAGGCACCACTTCTAATCACATATGCCAAAACAAGGTGGTAGCCAGAAGGTGTGGTAACTGGTCCACCTCTGCTGCAGTCGACCTGCCATTCTACTGTATCATCAGTACTGTGAGCCCTGGTCCTTGGCGCTCAATGAGTCACATGGCAGATGGGTGGGTGGCCTTCTGCCTAAGGTATTTGAAGGCTGCACGAAACGGTGAGAGATATGAAGGTGCTGGATATTGTTATGCTAGTCATCATGACCATATGACATTGGTTACCACAGTATCTGTCCTGCAGAAATAGACCTCTCCATCATTGCTATGAACGGGTTCAGGGAGATGAAGAGGTAGGGTCCAAGAGTATTATTGAGATAGGTCAGGTATGCATTAGGAGTACCCCAAACAGTTTATCCAGCCAGTACAATGGTGGCTGTGTTCTGCTCATCCTGGTGATCCCAGTAACAATGGTTGGTAGATAGAAAGGTCACACCAACTGTGTCACAAGATCTCCTATTGATCAACAGTCTGCTGCCATGCAGATCTAACAGCATCATCTCTCTAAGACTCCCTTGCTCGTAGCAATTTGCTTCCACTACTACAGCATTGTACATGGAGTAGATCCAATTTAGTCCCATCACTTGGAAATAGGGTTGTGTCTCCAGGATGTTATGTGTGCACACTGGCTGTCCATCTTGCCTAAGAACAACTGAATGTAGCATGTGTTCTTGCCAGATTGGATCAGTTGGTTCAGTCATATGTCCACTTATTCCCTCCGATAGTTATGGAATTCCACCACTGACATTACCGTGTGTCTTCACCCATCTTCTGAGACTAGCATACTTCCCTGAGCCTGGTCTACATCTGCATGTACTTTCCGAGAATTCCCCACAACATTGGGTAAGGGTGGATGGTAAAACACTTAAACTTGGTGTGGTCCCCTGCCACTACAGGAACTATACCAGCACATAGAGTCATTCTTGGACCATCAAGTCCTGTACTGTAGCAATGTTGTAATACAGAGGTAGATTGTGTGTACTTGGCTTATAGATGAGGCACAATCCATAGGTAACTCCCTCTGAACATTTTATAAGCACACCAGATACTGCTCTGGTGATAGTAGTGCCAGCTTCATCTTTCAATTTATGGCATGGTGTATGGGTTCCAGCAATTCTGCCACTTCCACCCTAGCATCCCATATGCTATTGGCTAGCATTTATAAAAGCCTCATGACCATTACCCTAGATTTTGCCCCCATAATCACTCATAGGACATGGACAATCCATGGCATTGCCACCGTATTTCTCCGAACATCCCTTACCTCTCTGCTTTCTGTCACAGTTTTGAAAAGGTTTCCCCCAACCTCTGCACCTCATTCTGCATTTCTCATGTTATACATCACCCTCAGAGTCCATCAGTGACTATTGAGTATAGTATCCTCATGCCTAGTGACCAGCACTGAACTTCCCCAGTGCTGGTCCTGCAGTGCTGCTAACTCACCCTCGCTGAAGAGATGTAGCATCACCAGGATTAGGA